>NC_136433.1:336030690-337230690 GCF_052849685.1 Lactuca virosa
ACCTCACAAACTGGAAGATAGTTAAACTGATCACTGCTCCAAATACTGTCTCTACAGATCTCCTATGCAATAGACAAGGATCCAGTCACAATCTACAATTCAAAATACCCCAAATGACCTAAAGTCAAACGTGGTCAACATAAACGGTCAACGTGTGTCATCCCCAATTTCACGGCCAGAAAAGACCGACTTGTTTATGCTTTATTTAAAAATCAGAGTATCCTTTTGAAGAATAATGTTGCAGAGTTTGTTCCCAAAATATGATAAATATATTATCAAATCATTTCCGAAGAAATGTATTTTAATTATATTAAAAATGTTGGGATGTCATCGTCAATACAATACATAAGCATAAACGAAAATAGTACAAGCCTTACAAACATCTATTATTCTACTGACCTATAATCCATAAATTTATCATCTGACCATCACACCTGTGCTCTTGTGCCACTACCTGTAATACAAGAAACTGAGTGGTCCAGGCTTGGGAGTCTGATGAGCACATAGTTTTTTCAACCCACAACAATTAAATTCTTTATTTTCATCAAATCATTCAACCCGATTACCCGTTCCCGTTATCCTCACTCTTTGTCCCTAAAGCATCTAATTTAAGGTGTAAGTCCCCAAAATGCTTGTGTATCAATCAGATCCAATTGATGGTGCGGAATCCCGATCAATTGGATGATTTCATATCAGAAAGAAGAGAATACGGCCGTAAACCTGTTTACGGCTGTAAACACCCCCTTGGCCATAAACCTGACCGTAAACTCATAAAACATTACAGAAAAATACAATTGCCTAGAAAAGCAAAGTATAAACCATATTTTTGATCCAACATAAGGGACCTGTCCTAAGGATTATCTTCGGGATAGATAGTAATTCTTAGGGGATTCCTTAGCAATATATGTCAATCAGGCAACTATGGGGGGATGGAGTACACCTGGTGAACACTTAGTTCAAAAATAGCTACAGGTTGCAAGTTTGAAAGCGTTCCACTAGGCTGTATAAAATAGTATGTGGTCGTCATCTATACCCCGTTAGATGACCGGATCATATTTAAAGTCAAGGCTTGTCATCATATATTTCATCTTTCATTTATCATCATTTATATCATCTTTCATGTACCCATCTTTACCCAATATATTTATAGGTTAAAATATATTACAATTTAAATCAAGTAAAACATGTATAAATCGTTCATCTAGCATATATATCAGGAACACAGATAATATGCACATATAACATGTAATTTATCTTAAATATTTCATATCTATGTGTAATATGAAAGTAATTATGCACTCACTTGTTAAAGTGATGACTCGAAACTCGGACAACGCTTCGCTTCTAGCAACTGTCTTTTCCTTTGATGTAACCTAGTATCATTATCACTAAGTCTTAGTCTAATATTTCTTGCGACTAATTATTAGTCTGGATTCATCATTAATTCAAAGTCTACTGATCTATAGTTGATAAGGGACAACCAGGTAAGATCATATCGGAGGTAGGGTCCATTTGGCATACACAATATACTATTTGGAAAGCCTACTTTAAACACCTCACTAAATCTAGCATTGTCATCATCCCCGTAAGCAAATCAATCAGTATAACGACTTGGAATTCACTGATAAATCTTGTTTATAGTTTCATAATAACGATAATGAAGTTAAACATAAGTTATAACTAAAGCACAGTAAGCATAACTCAACTTACAGGTGATTTAGCGAGATACCGGACTTTGTGCGGATAGAACTTCTAAACCGAATCTCTATTTCTCGGGGCTTTCTGGCACCCCGGAGCTTTGCTACTAACCCTTAGGAATTGCTAGAACAAGGCCTAGGGACCTTGGGGGGTTTGGGAGAGATTGGAATAAATAGGTATGAAGAAATGAATGAAATTCGGCTTCTAATTATAGGCTACATAGGGGGCTCTCACGTCGTGAGACAAGGCTCTTACGTCGTGAGATTGGGTAGGTACCAAGGCTTCGCCTCTGGTGCTGACACGTGGCATCGACGCTAGTAAAACTACAAATCTTTAAAAATTCATAAATTTCGCATACGAGCTCCATTTTTGACGTTCTTTATATCCACACGTAGCTACCGACGGGATCTAAAACTTTCGTTTAGACTCCGTCACCTAATTTTGACTTTATTTGTAAAATTATATTTTAAAAGGCTTAGATGGTTAAAGTCCGTTAAAAATTCATAACTTTGTCATCCGACGTCTGTTTTCGACTGTCTTTATATCTTCGAGCTCCTATTAATGAGATCTTCAATTCCCGTTTAGATTATTTCGGCTAAAAATCGACCGATCTAAAATTCGATTTTCTGAGTTGTACACTGCTACGTTGAATCTTATAAAAATCATAATTTCCTCTAATGAAGTCAGATTTAGACATTCTCTATATGAACGCTCTCAGTTTAACGACTACTACAACTTTTGTTTAGATCAGTAAGACTAATTTATCAAAAAGAATTTTTTACAATACGTAGAGTTGTGTTGGTTTAATCGTGAGACTTCAACAGGTCATAACTTCTTCGTTAAGTCGGATTGGAGCGTTCCTTATATCTCCAGAATCCTTGTTATGACTACTTCAACTTTCTTCAAGGATATTAGGTCTAATTATTAATATATTTAGACACATATTTTATTCCTATTTTATTATATCGTTATAAGCATGTATATTGCACATAATTACACATAAATCACATAATGCTCAAACAATTATATTTTATTACATCAATAGGTTACAATTGTTGGCTCTAACCATTACATTATCTTATTAATTCCTAGCGGGAAATGCGGACGTTACAATTCTCTCCCCCGTAGGTTGATTCCGTCCCATAATCATGCATTAGGAAACAGATGTGAATAGCGACTCATCATGTCATTTTCTGTCTCCCAGGTGAGGTTCAGCCCATTCGAATGTTTCCATCGCACTAGCACTAATTCAACCATCTTGTGTCGCAACTTCTTTGTCTTACGGTCAACAATCGTTTCGGGCTCTTTGATTAACCTCTTATCTTCATCAATGCTTAACTCCGAAAGTGGAATTATATCGGGAACTTCTCCTATGAACTTCCTCAAATAACACACCTGAAAAGTGTTATGAATACCATCCAGTTCATGTGGAAATTCCACTTTGTAAGCTTGGTTTCTAATCCTCTGAAGAACCTTGAATGGCCCAGTAAATCTTGGACTCAACTTTCTTCTCTTTCCAAATCTTATAAGTCCCTTCCACGGTGAGACTTTGAGCAACACGAAATTTCCAAATTCGAAGGTCATTGGTCGTCGCTTCTTGTCAGCATAGCTCTTCTGGTGATCTTGAGCTGCTAATATCCTTTCTCTAATCACATTTAGCTTTTCAATAGTCTGATGGACTACTTTAGGACCCATAAACTGCTTTTCTTCGGCCTCAAGCCAACAAGATGGTGTACAAAACTTTTTTCTGTGCAAGGCTTTATAAGGTGTCATCTTAATGCTCGAATGGTAACTATTGTTGTAGGAAAACTCTATCAGGGATAGATGGTCATCCTGGTTACCTTGGAATTCTAGGGTACATGATCTCAACATATATTCCAGTGTTTGAATTCTCTGTTCGCACTGACCATCAGTCTGTGGATGGTAGACTGTACTTAAACACAACTTCGTACCCTTTTCCTCTCGTAGGCTCTTCCAAAATGTTGATGTGAAACGACTGTCACGATCTGACACAATTGTTAAGAGAACACCGTGAAGTCTTACTATTTCTTTCAAGTAGGTTGTAACATCCATAAATTTCATAAAAATTTTGAACTTTTTCATGATCCAAAAATCATTATTTATTACAAAAATGTTTTCAAAATAGTTTCATATCATAGTGTACTAGAAATCAAAATCATAAAATGTGAGGAGGTGCACGATCACACCTTCACCTTCCCGCGATCATCCGAAGTACCTGAAACAAAATCAAAAACTGTAAGCCCGAAGCTTAGTGAGTTCCCCCAAAATACCCGCACAGCAAATAACACACATATAATAACAACATACCATGGACCCAATCAACCATCAGGTTGGAATGCCCCAGGCCCACAACCACCGGGTTGGAATGCCAACATACAATGGGTCCAATCATCTTCGGGATGGTATACCCTCCGCCCACAACCATCGGGTTGGAATTCCCACATACTATGAGTCCAATCATCCACGGTATGGAATGCTCTCGGCCCACAACCACCGGGATGGAATCCCCCGGTCTGTTGGCTCTCACACAAAGCAGATGAGCCTCAACCAGCAATCAATCATGTGCACATATATCGGATAATCACATAACAATCTACAGAGAGACAAACCGATCTACAGATCACTAAGCATGGCAACATCCTATCTACCAGGATACCGATCTAACTGATCATAACCACATAGAAACATCCTATCTACCAGGATACCGATCTAACAGATCACACTAACAGTAAAGCAGGATAACAATCCAAAGGGTCGGCCTTGGTGCCTTTGACCCTTGAGTATAGTGAGGAAAACTAACCTCACAATGTCAAACTGTACTGAACTGAAAAAGATCAAACTCCCGAAGCATGGCTCCAAACTCAAACACCTACAACCACCATTGATCCAATTCCATAAATTCCCAAATTACCAAAATACCCTCAGAAGTCAAACTTGGTCAACCCTTGGTCAAAGTCAAAGTCAATGGTCAAGACCAACAGTCCATGTTGACCCAACTCGTTGAGTGCAGCTTACAGACTCATCGAGTTCCTTCAGAGCTTAGAAAATCACGAAAACCCCAGTCAACTCGCCGAGTTACCAAGTAACTCGTCGAATCCATGTAGCATCCAGAATCCCGGGAAAAACCCTAACTAACTCGTCGAGTTATCTCACTAACTCGCCGAGTTCACGCAAAATCCAGAAAGCGGGAAACCTTCATCCAACTCGTTGAGTTCCTTCAATCCTTTTCTCATTCAGACGCTTTTAAGCGAAACCAAGGCTCCAAACTGTAGATCTAGCCTCCTAGGGTGTACTTACCACATAAAGTTGCTAACTTTACGTGCATGCAAGGCTTCAAGAAGCTAAAACACTCAAAACTAGCCTTAGGAAGAGGTTTAGGGCATGAAGAAGGGCCAAAGCTTCATAAGGCTTGATACTTTATGTCAATGAGGGCCTAGAGGAGTCCAGATCTGAAGTTACAACTTCAAATCGTGCTCAAAGCCAGAAATGCTTCAAGGATAAGCTAGAAATGGCCCTAAACTCTTGAATGAAGAGATCTAACAAGAAAATGATCAAATGTAATCACTTATTACCTTCAAATGAATTCCAAAATGATGTAGATGCTGGATCTACAAGCCCTTTCTCGTTACAAGCTTCTTAATCTTCAAGTTTCTAGGAGTCGGGGTGTTACAATTCTCCCCTACTTGGACTAGACTTTGTCCTCGAAGTCTGCTGCAGCAAACAGGTCCGGGTAATGCTCCCGCATCTCAACCTCTGGATCCCAGGTCCACTGAGATCCCCTTCGGTGCTCCCATTGTACCTTTACCAAAGGTACCTCCTTATTCCGTAGAACCTTCACTTTCCTCTCCAGAACGGCCACTGGCCTCTCCATGTAATTCAGGCGTTCATCGACCTGAATGTCATCTAATGGCACTACTGCCTCCTCATCTAGTATGCTCTTTTGCAATTTCGAGACGTGAAAAGTGTTGTGAATCTGACTAAGCTCCTCCAGGAGGTCCAATCTATATGCCACCTTGCCAACCCTAACAATAACCTTAAAGGGTCCAATGTACCGGGGACCCAATTTCCCCCTCTTTCTGAAGCGAATCACACCCTTCCAGGGTGAGACCTTCAGTAGTACCATGTCGCCAACCTAAAAGTCCAACTTAGATCGGCGCTGGTCGGCGTAACTCTTCTGCTGACTCTAAGCAGTCTGCAGTCGCTGTCTGATCTGCTGGATCCTATCGGTAGTCTGTAGGAATACCTCGGTCCGTCCCATCACCCTGTGACCAACCTCACCCCAACAGACTGGGGTGCGACATCTTCGTCCATACAACAGCTCATATGGTGGAGCACCAATATTGGAATGAAAGCTGTTGTTGTAGGAGAACTCTGCAAGGGGTAGGTAGGAGTTCCAACTCCCACCGAAGTCGATAACGTAGACTCTCAGCATATCCTCGAGAGTCTGTATGGTCCGCTTACTCTGGCTCTCTTGTCTGCGGATGATAAGTTGTATTGAAATGCACTCGCGTGCCGAGTTCCTCGTGGAACTTCTACCAGAAACGGGAGGTGAATCGAACATCACAGTCTAAGACAATAGAGACCGGTACCCCGTGGCGAGCAACGATCTCGCGGATGTACATATAGGCCAACTTCTCGGCTGATGAACTCTCTCGAATGGGCACTCTTGGTCAATCGATCCACGATGACCCAAATAACATCGAAGCCCCTTGCCGTCCTTAATAGCTTGGTGATAAAATCCATCGTGATATGCTCCCATTTACACATGGGAACCTCCAGAGGCTGCAGCTAGACATGCGGCCTCTGATGCTCGTCCTTGACCATCCGACAGGTCAAGCGCCCTCTCAACGTACCATGCGATCTCCCTCTTCATGCATGGCCACCAGCAACTTAGTCGCAAATCCCGGTACATCTTGGTGGCCCCTGGGTGAATAGAGAAGCGAGACTTATGTGCCTCCTCCAAAACAATCTGTCTGACCCCACCAGACATTGGAACCTAAACCCGACCACAACTGTTCAACAATTCGCTTCTATCCTGCACAAATCGGGTGTTCTCGCCCCTGATCCTTTCAATCTTCCAATTCTCTAGTCGCATACCCTCATCCCGAGCTTCCCTAATCAAGCTCACGAAGGGAGAATCCACAGATATCCACATACATGCAGCTGGAACAGAAGATCCAGCCGACTTGCGGATCAGGGAGTCCGCAACCACATTCTCTTTACCAGGATGGTAAAGGATCTCGCAATCATAATCCTTGACTACGTCCAGCCACCTACGATGTCTCATGTTCAGGTTCGGCTGATACATGATGTGTCTCAGATTCTTGTGGTCTGTGTATATGGTATAATGGACCCCAAAGAGTTAATGTCTCTAGATCTTGAGAGCGAACACTACCGCTCCCAACTCAAGATCGTGTGTGGGATATCTCGTTTCATGCGGCTTCATCTGCCGCGAAGCATAGGCTATCACTCATCCCCTCTGCATAAGGAATGCTCCCAATCCCGTGATCGATGCATCACAAAACACCACAAAATCCTCCACTCCCTCAGGGAGTGTCAACACTAGCGCCTCGCAGAGTCGCTGTCTCAGAGTCTCGAATGCAGTCTGCTGCTCAGGGCCCTACCAGAAATCCACCCCCTTCCTCGTCAGACGAGTGAGGGGTACCGCAATCTTCGAGAAATCCTGTATGAATACTCAATCTTGTCCGGGTCGGCCAAGATCCCCTCCTGGTTAATGAGGTGTCCAAGGAACTGAACCTCTCGTAACCAAAACTCGCACTTCGAGAACTTGGCATACAGTCGTTCTCGCCTCAAAACTCCCAATAGCTCATGAAGCTGCTCCTTGTGCTGCTCCCTGGTCTTGGAGTACACCAAGATGTCGTCTATAAACACAATGATCGAGCGGTCGTGCATCGGTCTGCACACCTGATTCATCAGATCCATAAACACTACTGGCGTGTTGGTGAGCCCAAACGACATCACCACGAACTCGTAATGTCCATAAAGAGTCCAGAACGCGGTCTTCTCTACGTCCTCCTCCCTAACCCTGACCTGATGGTATCCAGACCTCAGGTCTATCTTGGAGAACCAAGATGCTCCCTGCAATTGATCGAAAAGATCATCTATCCTCGGGAGTGGATAATGGTTCTTCACTATTAACTTGTTCAACTCCTGGTAGTCAATGCACATCCGGTGTGAACCATCCTTCTTCCTCACGAAGAGAATCGGCGCTCCCCACGGAGAACTGCTCGGGCGGATGAACTACTTGCCCAGCAGTTCCTGCAGCTGAGATGACCGCTCGTGTATCTCGGGTGGTGCCAATCGGTACAACGCCTTGGCGATAGGGGCCGCACCTGGCACTAAGTCGATCCTGAACTCGACCTGCCTCTCCGGAGGCACTCCGGGTAACTCCTCCGGAAACACATCAATGAACTCTATGACAACTGAAACGTCTGAAACCAAAACCTGATGACTGACCCGCGTATTCACCACATACGCCAAGTAACCCGCACACTCGTGCTGAATATACTGCCGAGCCCTGGCAGCTGAGCAAAACCATGAACCCAATCTGGTGCCCTCACCGTAGATAACCAGTTCTCCCCCACTTAGGGTTTGAACTACCACCCGTTGACCCTCGCAGTCGATCATGGCACCAAAACGACTAATACATTCCCACAATCACACATATATCCCCCATGGGAATCGGAATCAAGTCTATCGGGAAGGATACCCCGAAGATCTCCAGAACACAACCCCAATAGACTGAAGAAGCAGAAATCCTGTGTTCTTCAACGATAGAGACTCGCAACGAACACTCTAGCTCCCCTACAGGGAAACCGAACTCCCTACTGAATGATCAAGAGACAAACGAACGACTCGCTCCCGAGTCAAATAATACCAAAGCAGGTAAGGTGTTCACTAAAAATGTACCTAATCATAGGTACAAACATATAAGCATAAAACAAATATAATCAACAAGATAAGGGATAGAAACATATCAGTAACCATGTCCGGTGCTGTCCTGGCCTCCTCGGCTGTAAGCTGAAAGGCGCGTCCCCAAGCCTTCAGAAGCTCTGCTCTACCCTGACTCCTATCAGTAATCCTCAGTGTAGCCGGCGCTGGAGCCTGCGCCGGCCTGGAAGCTAGTAGGGGACACTGGGCGTTCATATGGCCCACCAATCCCTAGCAATGTGGCACTGCTTGCCACACTTGTGGCACCCACTACCAGATCGGCAAACCCCAGAATGATCCTTCCCACACTTCCTACAAGTGCGGTCGGGCTGACCTCCAGACCTAGAATCAGCGGTCTTGGACCGCTTTGTCGCCGACTGTGATTGTGCCGAGGCGTGCCTCTGCTCTCTCAACTGGAGCTCAAGCTCAAGCTCACGCCGCCTAGCAGCCTCCTGTAACTCCAGTAATATGTCACATCGTTGGGTAGCAACAAATTGTCTGATGTCAGTCTTGAGCACACTCAAAGAACGAGTCATTTGAGCCTGATTGGATGCAAAATCCGGGCAAAACATCTCCCTCTCAGTGAACATGCGTGTAATCTCCGTCACCGTCTCCGTACTCTGTCTCAGATCCAAGAACTCCCATGACAGCCGCTCTCGCTCAACCCATGGAATGTAGCGAGCGTGAAACATCTCCCTGAACTGATCCCAAGTAACCGCCGCTCACTGCTCATCAGAATATGACCCCATCATCAATCTCCACCAGTCCTTTGCTCCGGACCTTAGTAGGTTCAGAGCACATCTGACCTTATGGTCAGCAGGACATGAGCATGTGAAGAAACATCCTTCCACATCAGATAACCAACTCATGGCTATGATCGGGTCCTGAGTCCCATCGAAAGTCGGGGGCTTCGTGTTATCGACGTCCCGATACTGAAAAGACCGACCGTCCCCGTACCTGCAGCCACCACGGCTGCGGAGGCTGCAACAGCCGCAGTCTCAGCAATGGCTGCGTATCTGTCATCAAAATACTCCGTTATGGCGGTCTTGATAGACCCAAACATCTCCAGAATCTGACCCTGACAATCTCGACCACCTCCTCGCGGATGATCTCCCTGACACGATCCTCTGTCAATGTTGGCCTATCCTGGCTGCCATCTCCTGATCCTGACCCGGATCCGGTCTCAAATCGCCTCGTAACCACCTTACTGAAAATACACTAGGAAGATATCAGATAATCCGCATAAATAACGGGGAACCAACTCCCAACTAAACCCTATGGGTTGTGAATTCCTTTCTACGCATATGGGTCCTGTGCTTTCAATAGTACGGGCCCATACTACCTTCCACACCTATCGATATTTGTCTCAAGTATCATCACAGCGCCCTAACAATATACATATGCATGGCGAGCGCTCAATCCTCACTCCTAGAGGAAGGCTAAACATCTCATAACTGGTCGACTGACCCCGCACAACTCACCCATGAAACTTCCACCAACCCTACAACACTCGTGTGTGCTAGTCATACATAACGATGGACCCTATATACATTCGAATATCTGATCCTACCCTAAGGCCTTCATTAAACAAGAACAGGAAATAAGGCTAAGCCAAACATTCTCAGGCTATAAGATCCTAATTATGTATAGCTATGATGCATACACTAAGCAACTACAGTAATGATGTCAATTTCATATAAGGAAAACCCTAGGCTATCAGGCATCATATAATACGGCAATTCTATCTGCAATTCCTGAAGATCCCTAGCCTATCACTAGCATGTTGTCTTAACATATCATAATATTAAATATCCGTGTGGTATTTTGGGATCTACTTACTGGCTCCGGCTGATCGTACACTCTGCATCCTCCTTTTGTATTTTGAAAACCATTTGAAAATCATTTTGAAAACCTTTTCCTTAGTTTGAGACTGGATTCACACGAGTGTTCCTCCAATTCACTCAAACTAAGGCTTTGATACCAACTTGTAACATCCATAAATTTCATAAAAATTTTGAACTTTGTCAACATGCAAAAAAATTATTTAATATAAAAATGTTTTCAAAATAGTTTCATATCATAGTGTCCCAAAATCAAAATCATAAAATGTGAGGAGGTGCACGATCACGCCTTCGCCTTCCCGCGATCATCCGAAGTACCTGAAACAAAATTCAAAACTGTAAGCCCGAAGCTTAGTGAGTTCCCCCAAAATACCCGTACAACAAATAACATACATATAATACAAATGTTTTCAAAATAGTTTCATATCGGGATGGTATACCCTCGGCCCACAACCATCGGGTTGGAGTGCCCACATACTATGAGTCCAATCATCCTCAGGATGGAATACTCTCGGCCCACAACCATCGAGTTGTAATACCCCGGTATGTTGGCTCTCGCACAAAGCAGATGAGCCTCAACCACCAATCAATCATGTGCACATATATCAAATAATCACATAACAGTCTACAGACAGACAAACTGATCTACAGATCACTAAGCATGGCAACATCCTATCTACCCGGATACCGATCTAACTGATCATAACCATATAGAAACATCCTATCTACCAGGATACCGATGTAACAGATCACACTAACAGTAAAGCAGGATAACAATCCAAAGGGTCGGCCTTGGTGCCTTCGACCCTTGAGTATAATGAGGAAAACTTACCTCACAATGTCGAACTGTACTGAACTGAAAAAGATCAAACTCACGAATCAAGACTCCAAACTCAAACACCTACAACCACCATTGATCCAATTCCATAAATTCCGAAATTACCAAAATATCCTCATAAGTCAAACTTGGTCAAAGTCAAAGTCAACGGTCAAGGTCAACAGTCCGTGTTGACCCAACTCGTCGAGTGCATCTTACAAACTTGTCGAGTTCCTTTAGAGCTCAGAAAATCGCAAAAACCCTAGTCAACTTGCCAAGTTACCAAGTAACCCGTCGAGTCCATGCAGCATCCAGAATCTCGGGAAAAACCCTAACCAACTCGTCGAGTTATCTCACTAACTCGTCGAGTTCATGCAGAATCCCAAAAGCGGGAAACCCTCATCTAACTCGTCGAGTTGACTATGCAACTCTTCGAGTTCTTTCAGTCCTTTTCTCATTCAGACACTTTTAAGCGAAACCAAGGCTCCAAACTGTAGACCTAGCCTCCTGGGGTGTAGTTACCACGTAAAGTTGCTAACTTTACCTGCATGCAAGGCTTCAAGAAACCAAAACACTCAAAACTAGCCTTAGGAAGAGGTTTAGGGCATGGAGAAGGCCCAAAGCTTCATAAGGCTTGAGACTTTATATCAATGAGGGCCTAGAGGAGTCCAGATTTGAAGTTACAACTTCCAATCGTGCTCAAAGCCAGAAATGCTTCAAGGATAAGCTAGAAATGACCCTAAACTCTTGAATGAAGAGATCTAACAAGAAAATGATCAAGGTAATGACTTTTTACCTTCAAAAGAATGCCAAAACGATGTAGGTGCTGGATCTACAAGCCCTTTCTCATTCCAAGCTTCTAAATCTTCAAGTTTCTGGGAGTCGGGGTGTTACATAGGCATTAGCAAGCTTATCCATAGCCCATCTCTTATTGGATTCTATGAAGTGTGCTCCCTTTGTGAATCGATCCACGATTTCCCAAATCATGTCGTGAACGTTCACTGTCCCGGGTTGTTTAGTTACAAAATCCATGGTGATGTCTTCCCATTTACCCATGGGTACAGACAAAGGTTCTAAACTCCCATATGGTTTCTGATGTTGCACTTTAACTCTTGCACATGTTACACACTCCGCCACATACTTTACAACATCGAGCTTCATCGTCGACCACCAGTAGTAAGGTTTCAAATCCCTATACATCATAGTGCTGCCTGGATAAATATAGTACATGGTCTTGTGAGCTTCTTCCATCAGAAGATCCCTTATTCCTCCCATCTTAGGTACTTAAATTCTGTTTGGAATACCTTTAATCCTTGACTGTTTGTAACGAATACCAACGTTTTGCCTAAACGTTCTTCCTTTTGGTCATTTTCTCCAAAGCTTCTTCTTGAGATTTCTTAATTCTTTCCACAATTGTTGAGACAGCTTCTATTCTTATTTCTCTTGGCCTTTTTCTTTTCAGGTTTACTTTTTGACTCAGAGCATCAGCTACGACATTTGCTTTACCAGGATGGTAAAGTATCTTGCAGTCATAATCCTTGAGTAATTCTAACCAGCGTCGTTGTCTCATATTTAATGCCTTTTGATCAAAGAGATACTAGAGACTCTTATGATCAGTGAAGAGTTTACACTTTGTGCCATAAAAATAATGTCTCCATATCTTTAATGCAAATACTACTACTGCTAACTCTAGATCATGAGTGGGGTAGTTCTTCTCGTGCTCTTTCAGTTGTCGAGATGAATATGTTATCACTTTATCTCTTTTAGGTCAGAACACATGCTAACCTAATTCCAGATACATCTCTATAGACTGTGAAGTCTTCAAATCCGTCAGGTAAAGAAAGAATTGGTGCTTCACATAACTTTTTCTTTAATTTCTCGAATGCTTCTTCATGTTTACCACTCCATGTATATGTAGCTCCTTTATGGTTCAAAGTTGTTAATGGAGCAGTTATTGAAGAAAAGCCTTGGATAAACCTTCTGTAATATTCAGCTAATCCTAGAAAACTACAAATCTCAGTGGGACTTTTTGGTCGTTCCCACTTCATCACAACTTCAATCTTCGACAAATCAACCATTATGCCTTCGTGATTGACCACATGACCCAAGAATTGAACCTCTCGGATCCAAAAATTCACACTTAGAGAACTTTGCATACAACTTCTCATTCTTCAAAAGTTATAATACTTCTCACAAGTTCTTTCCATGCTCCCGTTGGTTCTTTGAGTAAATCATAATGTCATATATGAACAATATTACGGGTTTATCGAGGAATGGTTTAAAAACCTTGTTCATCAAATCCATAAATGCTGCTGGAGCATTGGTTTGACCGACCGATATAACCAAAAACTCATAGTATCCATATCTCGTTCTGAATGAAGTCTTCTCTATATCCTGCTCTCTCACCTTCAGTTGATGATATCCTGACCTAAGATCGATCTCTGAGAAATAGCTCGCACCTTGTAGCTGATCGGACATGTCATCAATCCTTCGTAATGGATACTTGTTCTTCATCGTTTCCTTGTTCAGCTCTCTATAGTCTATACACGTCCTCATGCTCCTGTCTTTCTTCTTCACGAATAACACTGGAGCTCCTCAGGGTGAAGAACTAGGTCTAATGAAACCTTTGTCCAACAACTCCTGAAGTTGCATCATAGGCTCCTTCATCTCTGTCGGCGCTAATCGGTATGATGTTTTCGCTATCGGTGTGGATCCTAGCAACAAGTCTATTCGAAACTCTACTTGTCTAGCAGGGGGCAATCTAGGAAGATCATCGGTAAAGACTTCTGGATAGTCTAACACCACCAATTACGGGTGAGCCAAAACCGCACCGCAACTAAATTTAACCGCATAAACCGCAACCGATAAACCGTAACCGCAATAAAAACCGATGGTGAGGTTTTATGTTTTTCAAAAACCGCAAATTTACGGTGCGGTGTGGTTATTAGTTTTCAAAAACCGCAAAAAAACGCATCGCGCCTCATATATTATATACAATTTTTTATTAATTATTAATATATTAAATATTAAAAATAAGACAAGTTTCATGGATGGAAGAAGGATAAAATTCTAGATGTAAAAAGTGTTGGTTTTTTCTTATGTTTAACTTTGAAAAATGGTGAAGCTTGACAATTTAAAGATAGTTATTGTTAATTACTAGTGATTTGACGTTTTTAAGATATTAGTTGTTTGTAATTTAAGTTAATTGTCTTATAGCATATGGTTTTTTTTCTTATTACAAATAATATGTCTAAATTCTTAAAACTGTTTGAACTCTAAACCACGGTTAAAAACCACACAAAATAACTGCACCAAATTCATGCGGTTAATAACCGAAACAAAAAAAAAAAAAAAACAAAACCGCACCGCAAAAATAATCACACCAAGCGGTTTTGAAAATGGATTAACCGCATTTGCGGTTAGTGGTGAGGTTTTGACCAATAATCGTACCGAACCACACCGCACTCACCCCTACCACCGATATTCTTTGCATCTTGTAAAACCCAAAATGCTACGATGTATCAATCGGATTCAATTGATTGTGCGGAATCCCAATCAAGTGAATTAGACAAGACGAAATATAGAATAAGAAAACAACGGTTAATCTTCAATGCACACTATTATTGAATAGTCGGGTACATAAGATTCTTGATTACACTTGGTTCTCTCTTGTTTCTCTTCAAATCACGTTCTAAGCTTATGACAACCCCCAAAACGTCCCACACTCTTTACAAGGCTCAAATAACACTATTTATACCTAGACCTAAAAACCAAAACCCAGCCCAAAACCCAAACAAGACAATATTAAGCCTAACCGAAATCACATGTGATTTCGGTCCAAACAACACTAAAACATGTTGTTTTTAATCATAGACCAGGAACTCTAATAGCTTATGAAAATCAAAGTATAAACCACAATTTATGACCTAATAATCCCCCTTAGTTTATAGCTTTCTTTTCTTATGTCCTAACAATCTCCCCCTGGGATTGTAGCTTTCTATTCTTTTTAATCTTCACTTTGTGCTTGGCTTCAACTTTTTTATTCGATTTCTTCACAACTTCAAGATGAACATATGAATTTCTACATGAATGACTTTATCTTGAACAGTTGGACTTCCTTCAAAGATTTGACCTTGAGCGCAAATTGGGTGTAGAGGATTCTTGTAAAGGTTCTTGAAAATCAGCACTTACAGCTTTGAAATACTTCAGAGAAAATAACAGAGAGACCGATTCTTCTGGATTACTTCAACAAGTTCATAGATAGCAGCAAATTGATTGAGGAGGCTTCAATGCATTCTGTTATAGAAATTCAAGTACAACTTCACCTTGCTTCTGGGGGTGAAAAATTGAATGTTGAAAAATAAGCTTCACTTCATGTTCCTTCGAATGAGTATTCTTTAATGATCACTGTTGTGCCTTGAAAAGTAATCATGACTAAAAAGTCCATGTGGATCACAGAATCATAAAGACCCTTCTCACCACAGTTGTTCAAGGACCCAACCTTGGCTCAGAAGGAGACTACTCGTAGTATCTGTGTGATCACGGAGGAACGCACTGCGATTTGTTGAGTATCAGAGAACTACTCATGGCTATTTTGATGTTATCCCCTGCATATCCTAGATCATAGACCTTAATGCAAATTTTCAAGTTAAACAAGTTAATTTGGCCCTTGGCGAGACGTTCAACGATAACCGTGCCTCGCGAGGTGCATCGCCCTGGTGCCATGACATATGTACAGTTTCAGACTTTTAATTCCTTAAATACGACAGTTCTTAGAATGTATTGCCCAACTGACAATTTATACAGTTTCAATCCTTCAATTCCTTGTGAAAATCGAGTGAAGTGTAATAACCATCAACTCCTTTCCAAGTTTCTTCTCCTTGCTCAGAAAATTCCGATACAGTCTCCTTGAGTCTCTTCTCCTTTTTGATTTGCTTTTCAAGACAAACGAAACTTTGAGATAAAAAATAAAAGTAAAAATAAACTTAGCACACAATAGAAATAACTAAGAAATAAAAATAAAATTAAAAATACACTCAAAAGTAAAAATAAAATATTTTTGGATTTTTGATTTTTCTAAAAAGGAAATAAAAACAGAAATAAACATATTTTTGGATTTTTAAATTTTATGATTTTTTTTTTATTTTTTTAAACTAAAATAAAGTATTTTTGATTTTTTAATCAGAAATAAACATATTTTTGATTTTTAAATTTTATGAATTTTTTAGTTCTCCCCCTAAATTTGTGCATAGAGGAAAAATATGAAGAAATTTAACAAAAACAAAAATAATAACTAAATTTAAAACTTTTTGGGATCAAAGTTGTAAAGCAATTCAATATCCTTTATCAGCACTTGATCAATCACCAATATTGTGGTCCACTTAAACACAAAGGATATTTGTAAGTTGGACAGATTATAAGAGACAAGACATTGCACCTATATTCCTAAATAGATCATTTTGCTGACGACGACCAAAGATATTGTTGTCCACTTAAATTCGGCAACAAGATCTACAGACAACCTTTAATCATGAACCAATTCAATTTTAAGTGCACTAGAACATGTTCCCCATTTCATGACATACCCTGGAAATCAAGGAATTCCAAAGAGCTCTTTACTTAGGTGAGTGCTCAATTATTTGAGAGAGAATAAATATAGAGATGCATATGTTGTGCCCCAGGTCGGATCTCTTCCAATCACGCAGAGGGGACAACATATGACTAACATAGATAGAGGGTTAAAGAGATAGAAAGGTGCATATGATGTGTCCCAGGTCGGATCTTCCGAGCACGCAGAGGGGACAACATATGACTGACATAGATATATAGAGGGAAGCATAGATAGAGATGTAGAGAAATAGAGGTGCATATGTTGCGTCCTAGGTCGGATCTTCCGATCACACAAAGGGGGCAACATATGACTGACAGAGAGGATAAGAAAGAACAACAATTTCACACTGACCTACTTTATCAGAACCCCCCAGTCACCGTATCAGCACCAGAATTAAGGACATAAGTCCGTACATCGAAGAAGTTTTGAGCCATAGTTCTAGATGATAAGTAACTTTAATGTATCTTGTAGGCTCCCTTGTTTATCTCACTGCTCAATCTATCCAAGCGTCGTATGGTCAGTCCAAATGAAACTATCTAAGTACAGATGAGTTAACATTGTCTAGTCCTTTCATTTTCAGCAGTGTCTAGTCCTTTAATTTGGAATCCTTCGTGCCTACCAGCACATTAAACACAGAGTCTAAACAATTCAGCTTCAGTGCCTTAGACGCATCTCATATTGCCCTTTAGCACTAAACTTCATATCACTTTCCAAAATACTTATGAAAGAAAAACATATTTTTGTATTTTTGATTTTTATAATTTTTTTGTATTTTGATTTCTCCCCCTTAATTTGGGCATGGGGAAGAAAGAAAATAAAATAAATGCGCAAATTTAAAAAATTGTCTTCAAAACGAATCATTTTAAGAAAAACTTAGAAGTATCGAGAAGAAAACTCAAACTGTAATTCACCAATTGAAGTTGCATCCAGATGATCTAAGTGTTGGATTAGGTGTCTAAGTTCATAACTATTTCTGGAATGTACTTGACCCGATTAGCATGGTCCATTTGGGTTGCATGGCATCATGCATTTGGATAGACTAAAATGAGAGAAATAACACTTATGGTTTATTAATATATTATAAGTTCTAATATATTAATAATATTATTTAATTAGTATTGATCAAGAATTAATTTGAAATTAATTAAGTGATCAAAAGAAGACTAATTAAATATATGGGTTGATTGTGTAAATCATCCATACTTGTATAGTGGACTAATGCTCCATGGATTATCAAGTTGGGGTAAAACCCATAGGATGCTCCATGGATGCTCCATGGTGGTTATAGAACCCATGGGTCATGGAAATGAAAAGTCATGACAATTAGGGTTTACATGGTGTAACCCTAATTGTAACACACTATATAAGCCTAAAGTTATTCACCAAAATCGGCCACTATGCATACAAGTGAGGGCTAGCCGATTTCAAGAAGTGTATCATTTCTCTCTAAGTCATTCCAAGTGCATTTGGTGTTGTGTGAGACATTTGAGGCATCACACTTGAGGTGCTAGGCTCACAAGGTTATCAAGGAATCCAAACTACTACAAGGTATGATTTCTTACTATCTTTTATGATTAAAAGTACCCCATCTATGCTAGATAGGTTATGAACCTTGGAAAATCAATTTTGCATGTATCATAGATAAAACATAGATCCAAGGTTTCTAGGGTTGCATGTACACCATAGGAGTGTTAGAATGCTCAAAACCCTTCAGTGGTATCAGATCCTAGGCTTGTTTGTTTGATACTTGATGCAAAATTGTGAAAAAACTCAGTTTTTCTGCACTCTGCAGCATGAACTCGCCGAGTCCATGGGGGACTCGACGAGTCCATGAGGAAACTCATCCTACTCGTCGAGTAGGTTCATGCACTCGACGAGTAGGAGCCTCAGAATGCAGATTTTCGAGTTTTGCTGCTGGAAATGGCCTAGAAACATTACCCTAAACTGTTTTGGTGTTATAAAACTTGTTTTAGATGGTGTAATGGTTATGCTAATCCATTTTCAATAGCTGTTATCAAAATTTCAAGTTTTATATGGTTAATTTTATGATTCTTGAAATTGTTGATATGCATGTTCATGAACTTATGAGTTTAGAAGATCATAGGAATTATTTGTAACTTGCTTGTTAGTTTAATTCTTGATCATTATGTGTTTTAATGGAATCCGTAATTTGTCCTTAAGTTATGGATTACCAAAATTCACACTTTTAAAGACCATTAAAGAAACACATAGGTTACATAAAATGAAAAGTCACTCATTTTATTAAACTATTAACTCATAAGTTATGAAATGAAAAGTTTTGTAAAGTTACAAAACTTGCCCTCACGTTTTGGAACATGTAAAGTCACTTTAAAAACTTTAAGTTCCAACCCCTAGAATTTTAAAAGTTAAAATTCAACCCTTATACTTTATAATATTATAAGTTTAATAATAATTATATATGTATAAGACCAAAGTCGTTTTACCGTTGGTAGGCCTCATTCACGAAGCCGGTCTATAAGGGGGTATAAGGTTGTTGCCTATAAAATGGCAGCTTAATGGGTGTCCACTCTCACCCACCGCTTCCTTTATCGGTGGAGGGTCGTTAGCCGAACGGGTAAGACAAGGAATTTAAATCTTCATTAAAAGTATGATGAATATAAAGTAACTAAAGTTTTTTATAAATTCCCAATCTTAGTTACTTTAGGAAAATGTGAATAAGGTGGTAACCCATGAAATTGCACTTTGCAGTTTGATTAAGTCGTTAGTGGAGCGTGTGTGGTTAACCAACACACTAACCTGGACTTAACAAGGTAGGCAAAGGGTAACTTAATATTTATCATATTATCGGTGGAGCGCGTGTGGTTAACCGACACATCGATTGAGGGGTAAATATTAAGGGTACCAAGTAATTTGCAAGGTTACTTCACACCTTGTTTTGTGATCCTCGGCATACCAGTCACAAACCCTGAAGGGCACACTCGAGATTGAAACATGCCATTGAAAAGTTCAATGAATCTCAAAGAATCTAGGAGTTTCAAAACCAATTAAAACCTAATAATTTATTTCGTTTTCATGGTGGAAATTGGTGAATCGTCATTCACCTACCTTCAAATATTTTATAGCTTGGATTACGGCATCCCTCTTCTAAGTTATAAAATATTGTGTTGGGTCCTAGCCTTAATATTAAATTTGGGTGTTTTGTTAAGGACTATCTTTATATCTAATCTAATCTTGTATTTCTTCTTTTTCAGATGTCTTCCAACAATGTTGTTTCTGGCTCAAACCCTACCGGCTCCTTCTCTCTTATCAACCTTTGTGGGAGAGTCATCTTTGATGGATCCAACTTTATGGATTGGATCAGGAATATCAGGATGGTCACTCGGTATGAGAACAAAGAATATGTTCTCGACAAGGAGCTTAAGGTACCTGAGCCGTCTGCTACTCCTGAGGAGATCGCTGAATATGAGGCACATGAAAGAGATGCTACCAAAGTGGCATGCATCATGTTAGCCACTATGACAGCCGAGCTCCAAAAGTCCTATGAGGACTACTATCCTTTTGAGATGCACCAGTATTTGATGGACCGCTACCATCAGAGTGCTCGTCAAGAGCGATATGAAATCATCTCCTCCATCACGGGCCACATGCAAAAAATGCAAAGGTATGTGGATCGTTTGCTGAAACTGAATGTGAACTTCCCTGAGGAGTTGGCTATAGATATCATTTTGCACTCCTTAACTTCGTGTTATGATCAATTCCGCATGACATACCACATGAACAAGGAGGAAGTTACCCTCAACAAGCTTCAAGGACTCTTGAAGACCGCCGAAAGTGGTCTTAAAGGTAAATCAGTTGTTACCACTCCTACTCCAAACTCCACCCCTGTCTTGGCAATCGGGAAAGGTAGAGGAAAGAAGAGGAAGAACCCTTCGAAGGGTACCAAGGGAGAGTCCCTTGATGGCTCCTCTTCAAGTGGAACCAAGAAAGGTTTTGTCACTCCTTCTTCTAACCCAAAAGAGGCTGAATGCTTCTACTGCTATGAAAAGTCGCACTGGAAGCGAAACTGCCCAAAGTACCAGCAAGATGTGAAGGATGGAAAAGTTAAACCCAACCATGCAGGTATTTACACTATATTGTCTAATAACTCACCCCATTCTAATTCTTGGGTCCTTGATACCGGTTGTGGTATTCATATTTGTTCTGATTTGCAGGGACTAAGAAGAAGTGAGAATTGTTGGATTAATGTCTAAGTCCATAACTATAATTGGTAAGACTTGACCTGACCCGGCATGGTCCATTTGGGTTGCATGGCATCATGCATTTGAATAGACTATAATGAGAGAAATAACACTTAAGGTTGGTTAATATATTATAAGTTCTAATATATTAATAAGGTTATTTAATTAGTATTGATCAAGAATTAATTTGGAATTAATTAAGAGATCAAAAGGAGACTAATTAAATATATGGGTTGATTGTGTAAATCAATCATTCTTATATATGTGGGCTTGTGATCCAAGATTCCTTATGTTGGACTAAGTCCATGGGGTGACCCATGGATACTCCATGGAGGTTAAAATCCATGGAGCATAAGGAATGGGTAAAGTTATGAGTTACATGGTGTAACCCTAATAGCCACCATAAAAAAAAATCCCATGGCTCAAGAAATCGTGCAATAATGTGTGAGTGTGAGGGCTAGACGATTTCAAGGAGTGTTCAAGTTTCTCTCAAGTTATTCTAAATGTATTTGGTGTTGTGTGAACCATTTGAGGTGTCACACTTGGGGCACTAGGCACTCAAGCTTCATGAAGACATTCTACATCAAAGAGGTATGTATTCTATCTTGTTATATTTATTATTTTGTATGCTAGATTAGGATAATACCTTGGATGTTCATAATTGTATGTATAATAGAGAAAACATAGATCCAAGGTATTTAGGGTTGCATGTACACTTAGGAGTGTTAGAATGCTCATAACCCAACAGTGGTATCAGAGCCTAGGCTTGTTTTCTTGTTATACTTGCAAAAGTAGCTGAAAAATCGAGTTGGATGCATATATTCGATTGTTTTGGCTGGAATTGGACTAGGAACATTACCCTAAGATGTTTTTGGACTTATAAACTTGTTTTTGATGTGGTAATGTTCATGCAAATCCAATTTCTAAGATAATTGTCATAATTTCAAGATTTGTATTAGTTTGTATGTTCATGCTAATTTCTTGAAGATTGATGATTTGAATTATCTTGTTCTTATGAGGTTCTTAGATTAATAGAAAAGTTGTGTGAAATAGTTGTTTTTCAATCCATTTTAATCTAAGAGTTGATTCCAAAGTGTGTTTTTGTAACTTGTCCTCAAGTTATATGAAAAGTCACATTTAAGAATCATAAAACTCATAAAAGTTGGCAAAGGTTACAAAATGAAGAGTCTAGTTCTAATTAAATGGTTTTATGACTCCATAAATTGTCCTCAAGTTATGGAGGTTCAAGAGTCTCTTCATTAAATTAAAAAAAAAAGCTGTAACCTTAATTAGTTCCATAAGTTACAATAAAAAAAAGTTATTTTTTTATTAATTAGTTTAAAGTCTTCTATAACTTGTCCTCAAGTTATGGAACTTGAAGAGTTTTTTTTTAATTAAAACTACTTTAACCTCATAAGTTATGGAATTAATTAGTTTTGAATTGTTTCAAAACTTGCCCTCAAGTTTTGGAATTTGAAAAGTTTTCACTTATGAATACTTTAATTCCAAGTTAGCCCTTAGAATTTTAAAAGTTAAAATTCAACCCTTATACTTTATAATATTATAAGTTAATAATATTTATATATATATGTATAAGAGTAAAGTCAGTCTTACCATTAGTAGGCCTCATTCACGAAGCCGGTCTATAAGGGGGTATAAGGTTACTGCCTATAAAATGGCAGTTTAATGGGTGTCCACTCTCACCCACCGCTTCCTTGACTGGTGGAGGGTCGTTAGCCGAACGGGTAGGACAAGGACTATAATTCTCCCTTCATTAAAAGTATTAATGATAAATACTAAGTAACTAAACACTTATAAATTCCCAATCTTAGTTACTTAGGAAAATGTGAATAAGGTGCTTATCCATGAAATTACACTTTGCACTTTGTTTAAACCGTTAGTGGAGCGTGTGTGGTTAACCGGCACACTAACCTGGACTTAACAAGGTAGGCAAAGGGTAACTTAATTTTTATCATAGTATCGGTGGAGCGTGTGTGGTTAACCGGCACACTGATTAAGGGGTAAATATTAAGGGTACCAAGTATATTTGCATGGTTATTCACACCTTGTTTTGTGATCCTCGGCATCCCAGTCACAAAACCTGAAGGGCACACTCGAGATTGAAACATGCCTTTGAACAGTTCAATGAATCTCAAAGATCTAGGACTTTCAAATCCAATTAAAACCTAATAAATTATTTCGTTTTTCATGGTGGAAATTGGTGAATCGTCATTCACCTACCTTCAAATATTTTATAGCTTGGATTACGACATCCCTCTTCTAAGTTATAAAATAGTTTGTTGGGGCCTAGCCTTAATATTTCATATTGGGTGTCATATTAAGGACTTTAAATCAACTATCTTGAATATCTCCCAAAAAGATGTCTGGTCTAGACATTTATGATCTTCCCAAATCTCTTGAAACAAGCTTTCCTAAATGAAGATGATGTCCCATGGATATCATACTTCTTTCACCTCCTCCAATTATTCTCCCTAACCCACAAGTTCCTAAAAAGTTTAAGGTCACTCAAGCCCTATTGGCAAGACAAGGTCTAGGTGTGATCACATCTTGGAGATGTAGTCACATATTGACAAGCCGGGAGAGTTGGGTGTCAAAATCTTGAGAAAGTTGGTGGCTCAACTACTTTCTAAGTCATATAGTGAGTTCTTTTGGGAATCCTATGAAACAGACTAAGACAAGACCCTTAATGATCTTATCTATTTGCTAAGATCAACTTCCTAAAACGCTATGGACATTGACAATGATGACATTGGATATCCAGTAAAGCTCTCTCTTCCCAATGGAAAGGGATTGGCCATAGTCAACTCGGTTGACCCAATGGTAAAGAGAGAGGCGAAGTCTGAGATAGTCCCATTATCAAGGGTCCATAGGTAACTATTGCCAAAGGAAGGGGCATTGGTTACGAAGCTGCCAAATTTACCTAAGGATGTTAAAGTCAATAAGTTTGGCTCTACTTCAGGTAAAGTCCATTGTCTAACTCTATTAAGTACATGCTGATTCTGATCGCGAAGATGGATTTCAATCGCATGGTTCGGTGATCAGAATTTTGGGCTATTACTTAAGAGTTATGATATTTATATTGCTTAGGAATAGATAACAACAAGGTTTTCATATGGATTGTAAGGATAAGTTTTTCCACAAAGTTTTAAAATAAAAGAAAAAGGTTTTGATTTTATTTATTTTAAGTATCCTTACAATGGCATTTGTGAAAAGTTGTTGCTTATAAGATTCCATTGATAACAATATTGGAAAAATGGATTTGATTCTTTCAGTTATGGTAGTGTCTAATATTACCAAATAAGGAAAGATTCTCATCACCCAAGGTTCAATTGGACCGAAACTTGGAATCATGCAAGTTGTATAGTATGATGAATGAGAACTTTCAGCTTGGAAAATTAAGACTAATTCCTTATGTGAATAAGGAAAGGACTAAGGGATCGAGTACACATTCTTGTGCACTGGTCAAGTCCACCACAAAAGATCAAGAAGACTATTCGTCATGATTTACTTAAGTTCAGTAAATATGGTTATACTTATAAGTTTAAGTATAAGTCTGTAGCATTGGAGAAGTTTCAATGTGAGACAGAACGAATAAGAAGAATCAAAGTATGGCAGAAAGATAAAAGTTTCTCAAATCTGAAAAGATGGGAGAGTACTTTAGTATCATGTTTATGATCATCTTAATGATTAAGATACCATATCACAATTGGTCCTCTAAAGTCATCTTAGTGCATTCTTATGACTAAGAAGAGGAGTCATGAATTGTTGAAATGGTTAAATAAAAAAGATGAGTCATACTTCGTTCCAAAACAATTCTTAGAGTCATACTCCAAGATTGTAACTTGAGTGACATATCTTAAAGAGGATTTGTTAACACTAGTCAAATGTAAGAGTAAAAGGTTATCTACTCTTGTACATTTGAAATTGGTAAGTTGTGATGTTTTGGATAAAACAGAGACCAACTTAGTCCAATTGTGTAAAGTGTTAGTCTTGATAAAGAATCCGCACTATCTCTTGAATATTTGACAAGGGAGTCTTATATGTCAAGAGGACAGTGGGAGTCTTAAAGCTCTTGAAAGTTTCAAGACTTAATCAAGAATAAAACCTAAAGTCCTTCACTAGCACACGACTTGAGGTTTATAACCTATCGTGTTGAAATTTTTGTGCCTATTCAAGTTGGCTTTGCATAGGAGTTCTGAGAGTTCTCAATTGGTTGCACAACTACTTGGAAGCAATGGCAGGCACCTGAGCTGCCAAATGGCAAGAATTTAAGATTGCACAAGTTTAATCAATATGAGTTTGGATTTGTGACTAACCTTGTCTTGTGATTATGGTTTTGACAAATTCACATGGATAAGAACACATACACTATTAAATCTAAGTGTCATAAGGTTTCTCTCCGATTCATGAAAATGATGGTGAGGAAACACTTTCACTAAGTAGATTTTAGCTAGATAGCAATTGTGATATTTGCATTCTCAAAGTCGTTAGTGGAGCGTGTGTGGTTTACCGGCACACTAACATGGACTTGTGAGAAGTGGCAAAGGTCTAAACAATTGAGACTATGATTACGGCATCCCTTTTCATAGTTCTAAAATTGTTTAGACACACATGTGAGCTATCTAAGAGAGGTGTATGATTTTGATAAAGTTTTATCAAAACAATCTAGTATCAGAAATCTGAACTTTGGTAAGAAAGTCAGCTGATTTCTGAGTACATGTCAAAGCTAGTGGGAGCATAAGTGTTATGCTAATAATCATCATGTTAGTAGGAGCATGATAATTATGACAAAGGCTGCAAGTTAGCAATGTTAATTATAGAAAACAAAAGTTTCAATTCGTGAGGTTGCAGGGGTTGAAAAAGTTGTTTTGCTATAATTAAGGGAGAGGAAATTATACTTCATTTCAATTCTAAAAGCTTAGATTGAGATTTTAATCGTATTTAATCAAGGATATATATATGAATTTCATGTTGGAATGGCTCAACATAAGGAAATTCTATATATGGGTCCATTATTTGCGTTCTAAAATTCGATTATGATTACGGCATCCCTTTTCATAGTCTGAATTTTGAGAACTTGGCAAATTGAAATGGAAATATTATAGCAAAAGACTGGTTTAGTCTTTATGTGAGACATCATGAATCGTGTCCCATATGCTTCGGATATAGGATCGATTACATGTGCTATATTCATCCTTTCTAAAATTTTCCAAATGCCTGGGGCATTATGAAGGGAAAAGGTCTAGAATTGGATATGACTAAAATGATTAAGCAATTGTCGAGGAAAATCTAAGGTTTACCAAAGATTGGTTGCTCAAGGACAGTTGGAAGTATAATGTTAATTCTGGAAGGACCATATTGACATAATCTGTAAGGAGGCAACTCTTGTTCAGAAGTGATAGTCAAAATGGAATATGGGAATGTTTCAAATTTAGAAATTATTCAATCTGTGTAAGATTAGGAAACTTAATGAAAGAAGGATGTTTCCAAGGAGCTGATCTCCTTTGGAATGCTCTGTAATGATTGTTGTCAAGTCTTTCTGACTTCGTGCATAATCATTAAGAGGATCAATGCATATAAGTTTAGAATCTAACAGATTTCAGTAAATGACATGAATTTGGAATTCTTGCATTTGCAGTAAGGATTTGGGACTGTGAAAAGAGGATCATTGGAGTGATGTTCAATTGATCTATTTTACAAAGTAAAGATCATAGACAAACATAGTATGCATACTTGGTGTATGGCATGACTAGTGTTTAGAAAACATAGTGTACATGCTTGGAGCATGGGACAACTATTGTTTTAAATTCAAGTATAAAGTTGATAAAACCGAAACAATGAATAATGAGTAATCAGTATGGTGATAAATAAAAGTGTTTATTTATATTCATAGGGCTTGATACCATATTTGATTCATTTATTCTTGTGTTTCACTTTGCATGTTTTGACTTCCAGAATAACTAAGTCGCTCTTCCTAAATGATTAAGTTATTCAAACCATCCACAGTCGGTCATATGTTGGAAGTAGATATGAATCAAGATTGTCATGGGTTGGTTTGTAGAGGTCCAAGTTGGTGGACAAAGTGGTGCTACAAACCTCATGAGTGCTCATAAGTTCTGAGTATTGGATTCAACCCGCGCTCATTTGAATCACTTCATGGATTTTATCACGAGTGATCATGAGACGATAATATCTTATATTCTTCAAACCTAGAGATATGAGTTGTTACTATGAGTTGGTTATACATTGATTGCACGAAAACGCATTGGTAACTCGATGTTATAAAACATGCCTTTGTGTATGATTCAACAAGTAGTAGAACAAGCCATATGAGTCGAAGTTTATCCATTCCTTTTACCTTCGGGATAAAAGCGATATCTGAGGGCCCCTCGATGATTTAAAGATGATACATGTGAGTGCTTGACCAAGCCAGGACTGATTTGATTTGTTCAATCAGTCAGTCATCATGAATTGGAAATCGGGAAACAACAAATGGACAGAGAGAATGATTGATAATCCATGTCTCAGTCCATATGATATCTAGAATGGAGGAATATATGATCCCTTATCTAATGGACAAGTCATTGACAAAGGTCAGAGTTCATCGACAAGGTCAGAGTTCGACAGAAGCTTTTGAGAGCTACGATTGCTGATCGGTTCCTGAAGTCATACGCAATAATAGTTTTAGACTTATCCAAGTGGGAGACTGTTGGATTAATGTCTAAGTCCATAACTATAATTGGTAAGACTTGACCCGACCCGGCATGGTCCATTTGGGTTGCATGGCATCATGCATTTGGATAGACTATAATGAGAGAAATAACACTTAAGGTTGGTTAATATATTATAAGTTCTAATATATTAATAAGGTTATTTAATTAGTATTGATCAAGAATTAATTTGGAATTAATTAAGTGATCAAAAGGAGACTAATTAAATATATGGGTTGATTGTGTAAATCATTCATTCTTATATATGTGGGCTTGTGATCCAAGATTCCTTATGTTGGACTAAGTCCATGGGGTGACCCATGGATACTCCATGGAGGTTAAAATCCATGGAGCATAAGGAATGGGTAAAGTTATGAGTTACATGATGTAACCCGAATAGCCACCATATAAAAGAATCCCATGGCTCAAGAAATCGTGCACTAATGTGTGAGTGTGAGGGCTAGACGATTTCAAGGAGTGTTCAAGTTTCTCTCAAGTTATTCCAAGTGTATTTGGTGTTGTGTGAACCATTTGAGGTATCACACTTGGGGCACTAGGCACTCAAGCTTCATGAAGACATTCTACATCAAAGAGGTATGTATTCTATCTTGTTATATTTATTATTTTGTATGCTAGATTAGGATAATACCTTGGATGTTCATAATTGTATGTATAATAGAGAAAATATAGATCCAAGGTATTTAGGGTTGCATGTACACTTAGGAGTGTTAGAATGCTCATAACCCAACAAGAATGTGGAGCATGGGAAGATAAACTTGATCATGGGGAATAGGAAAGCTTCACCTGTCACCAAGATTGGAGTTTATTCTTTGTTGCTAAGTAGTGGGTTTACATTAGATTTTAGTAAATGTTGTTACTCGCCTGAAATGGCAAGAAATATTATTTCCTTTCATGCTTTGTACAAACAAGGTTTTACCTTCTCTTTTGATAATGAATGTGGTAGTATTAATGCTTTATTTAATAATGTTCTTTATTTTAAAGCATTACCGTGTGATGGTGTGTATGAAGCTGTGTCGGTTGTAGATAACCTAGGAAATAATGTGTTGTGTATTGATTCATCCACTAGCTTGGATAAAGCATCTTTATGGCATTGTCGTCTTTGACATGTAAGCAAGAAACGCATAGGCCAACTCCAAAAGGATGGAGTCTTGGAGTCGTTTGACCTAAAGTCAGATGATAGTTGTGAATCTTGTTTGCTTGGGAAAATAACAAAGTCACCCTTCACTGGTACTTGCGCTAGGGGTAAAGGTTTGTTGGACCTCATACATACTGGTGTGTGTGGACCCTTCAGAACCGCCACAAGAGATGCTAACCGCTTCTATGTGACTTTTACTGATGATTTTAGTAGATATGGATATGTCTACTTAATCAAGCATAAGTCAGAGACCTTTGAAAGATTCAAAGAGTTCAAGCAGAAAGTGGAGAATCAGTTGGGCAGGAACATTAAGATGCTTCGATCCGATCGAGGTGGTGAGTATCTTAGTACAGAGTTCCTTGACTATCTTAAGGAATGTGGGATTATCTAAGAATTGACACCTCCCAGGACACCACAGCTTAATGGTGTGGCTGAGAGGCACAGTCGAACCTTGTTGGATATGGTTCGTTCCATGATGAGTCGAGCTTCGTTACCAATCTCATTCTGGGGGTATGCCTTAGAGACTGCCGCCCATATCCTTAATCTAGTCCCTACAAAGAAGGTTGCCAAAACACCTCATGAGATGTGGACCAGAAAAGTTCCAAATCTGGACCACATTAAGATTTGGGGTTGCGAGGCTTTTGTGAGGCGCAAGTCTCACGATAAGCTCGAACCTCGAAGTGAGAGGTGTATTTTCATCGGCTACCCACAGAGATCCTTTGGTTACCTCTTCTACAGACCTAGTGATAATGTGGTCTTTGTAGCAAGGAGAGGAGTCTTTTGAGAGAGAGAATTCATAAGCCAAGGAAACAGTGGGAGGCAAATTGAGCTTGAAGAAATTCAAGAGTCAAGTGGTGAAGGAACCTCAAACCCTAGCAATCAACCTGGGGAGGAAACTCCTATTGATCCGACAGAAGAGTCTGTACCTCTGAGGCGTTCCACGAGAGTTAGGAATGCACCTGAGCATTATTATGGTTTCCATATTACTGCGGAATGTGATACACTTATCAGTGATATCACACTGGTGAGTCTGGATGAACCTAACAGCTACACGGAAGCCATGGCAGGCCCCGAGGCTGCTAAATGGAAAGAGGCTATGGACAGCGATATACAATCCATGTATGACAATCAAGTTTGGAACTTGGTTGACAATGTACCAGGTCGCAAGACAGTTGGATGCAAATGGATCTTCAAGAAGAAGACCGACATGGATGGTAATGTACACACTTATAAGGCGCGACTCGTTGCAAAGGGCTTTTCTCAAACCCCGGGAGTTGATTATGATGAGACCTTTTCACTAGTAGCGAAGATTAAGTCTATTAGGGTTATGTTAGCCATTGTTCCATTTCATGATTATGAAATATGGCAAATGGATGTCAAAACTGCTTTCCTTAATGGAAAGTTGACTGAGGATGTTTACAGTCAGCCAGAGGGTTTTGTCAGTACAGAGTACCCTAATAGAGTGTGTAAGCTTGAGAAATCCATCTATGGATTAAAGCAAGCACCTCGCAGATGGAATCTTTGCTTCGATGAGAAAGTCAAAGAGTTTAGCTTTTCGAGGAGTGAAGATGAATCTTGTGTATATGTCAAGGCTAGTGGGAGTATAGTCAGTTTTTTGGTACTGTATGTGGATGACATACTACTCATAGGAAATGACATCCCAACTTTGCATGAAGTTAAGTCCTGGCTTGGGAAGTGTTTTGCTATAAAAGACCTTGGAGAAGCTGTCTATATCCTAGGGATAAGGATTTTGAGAGACCGGAGTAAAAGACTAATTGGACTTAGTCAGAGTACCAACTTGGATAAGGTGTTGAATAGCTGAGACGAGTCGAGTACCTTATGCTTCCACTGTAGGCTCGATCATGTATGCTATGACTTGTACTCATCCTGATGTGGCCTTTGCATTGAGCATGGTCAGCAGATACCAGGGGAACCCTGGAAAGGCTCACTGGACTGCGGTAAAGAACATTCTCAAGTACCTGCGAAGGACTAAGGACTGGGTCCTTACCCTCGGTGGGAGTGATGACTTGAGAGTATTGGGTATAGTGATGCTAGCTTTCAGACTGATAGGGATAATTTCCGCTCTCAGTCAGGCTGGGTCTTTACCTTAAACGGAGGAGCAATTTCTTGGAAAAGTTCCAAGCAGGAGACAGTGGCTGATTCAACTTGCGAATCAGAGTATATAGCGGCAAGCGAGGCAGCGAAGGAGGCTATATGGCTAAATAACTTCATTGGAGACCTTGGAGTTGTACCAGCTATAAAGGAGCCTATCGAGATTTTCTGTGATAGTGAAAGTGCAGTTGCCTTAGCCAAGGAACCAAGGGATCACGGGAGATCCAGACACATTGACAGAAAATATCATTTCATCAGACATCGAATAGAAGAAGGACTCCTCGTGGCAAAGAGGGTATCATCGGATGAGAACCCGACAGATCCCCTCACGAAGGGACTGGGCAGGGTTAAGCATCTCCAGCATGCAAGGCGCATAGGGCTGAAGGATAATATTAGTTTTAGTAGTTAGATAGCTTTGAAATGTATAAAGTGTAATTGACATTTGATGATGAATAAAAGTTCTATTTATTTATGAGTAAAGTGTTGCTATCTTTTGTCAATCGTTTACTATCGTTTCATTTTGCATGTTTTGACTTCCAAAATAATTATGTTATTGTAATTTCATGTTATTCAAATTCTCCATAGTCGGTCATATGTTGGAAGTAGATATGAAACAAGACTGTCATGGGTTGGCTTGTAGAGGTCTAATATGTTGGGCATAAGTGGTGCTACAACACTCATGAGTGCTCATAAGTTCTGAGTATTGGATTCAACCCACGCTCACTGGTATCACTTCATGGAATTTATCTCGAGTGATCGCGAGACGGTAATATCATATAAGTCTTCAAACCTAGAGATATGACTTGTTGCCTATGAGTTGGTTATGCATTGATTGTACGAAAACGCATTGGTAACTCGATGTTATAAAACGTGCCTTTGTGTATGATTCAACAAGTAGTAGAACAAGCATATGAGTCGAAGTTTATCTGTTCCTTCTTGGATTAGAAGCGATATCTGGGCCCCTTGATGATTTTGTGTTGACCCATGTACCGAGCCCGGTCAGAACTAAGTTGATGTGTTCAATTAAGTTCTATGTCAAACAAATCGTAAATCGGGAAACAAACTGCTGGACAATATGTGAGACATTGTTCCATGTATTTGTCCGGCTGATATCTAGAACAGAGGATTATATGATCACTTATCTTAAATGGCTTATCATCATCATCTCAGTTCCGCGAGACCTTGAAAGAGCTACGATTGCTGATCGGTTCCTGAAGTTATTCTTGCAGTTATAGTTATTAGACTTATCCAAGTGGGAGACTGTTGGATTAGGTGTCTAAGTTCATAACTATTTTTGGAATGTACTTGACCCGATTAGCATGGTCCCTTTGGGTTGCATGGCATCATGCATTTGGATAGACTAAAATGAGAGAAATAACACTTATGGTTTATTAATATATTATAAGTTCTAATATATTAATAATATTATTTAATTAGTATTGATCAAGAATTAATTTGAAATTAATTAAGTGATCAAAAGAAGACTAATTAAATATATGGGTTGATTGTGTAAATCATCCATACTTGTATAGTGGGCTAATGCTCCATGGATTATCAAGTTGGGCTAAAACCCATAGGATGCTCCATGGATGCTCCATGGTGGTTATAGAACCCATGGATCATGGAAATGAAAAGTCATGACAATTAGGGTTTACATGGTGTAACCCTAATTGTAACACACTATATAAGCCTAATGTTATTCACCAAAATCGGCCACTATGCATACAAGTGAGGGCTAGCCGATTTCAAGAAGTGTATCATTTCTCTCTAAGTCATTCCAAGTGCATTTGATGTTGTGTGAGACATTTGAGGCATCACACTTGAGGTGCTAGGCTCACAAGGTTATCAAGGAATCTAAACTACTACAAGGTATGATTTCTTACTATCTTTTATGATTAAAAGTACCCCATGTATGCTAGATAGGTTATGAAACTTGGAAAATCAATTTTGCATGTATCATAGATAAAACATAGATCCAAGGTTTCTAGGGTTGCATGTACACCACAGGAGTTTTAGAATGCTCAAAACCCTTCACTAAGAACAACATGCATATGCAGCAACATGTTCAGCCTCAACTGTGTTTCAATTCCGGAACAGATTCAAAAATTCTTCACATCGTTAAGTACAATCCCCATTTGTGATCCTCTTCTGTCTTCCTTTCCCGCAAAAGACACATACTCTCAATGAAGATTCTGAATGTGGTACAGATGAGAGATGTCTCCTATCATGTGCCTGGAACAACCACTATCAACAAACCGAAGTCTGATGATATTCCTCCATAGCTGCCCCAGCACAGAGTGCGGGATTAGTTGTTCTTTGGAACCCAGTCCATTTTGAAGTTGAGTCTACCATCACTATCAACACAAGATACTCTTTCCCATGACATATCATGTTTATCACACAGAAGATGAAGAAATGTTAGAATCATTAGATGATTTAGGAGTGTGAACTTTTGGTACCCATCTGTAGTCATGTTTAACTCATTTCTTGTTTGAGCGGATGGATGCCTCAGCACTTGCTTTAGAACTTGAAACTGATCGCTGAAATGACTTCGACCTAACTGATCTTTGTCTAACAGAACCATCTCTTAAATTTGGCTTCTTGTCAGACATTCCCTTCTTGTCCTTGGGAGATTGATTCTTGCCCTTCTTAGCATTCCAGTCACCATTGTGTGAACGTGACCTCAAAGGGTTTCTTTTGGAGGATCTCCCTCTTGACATCTTTTGCCAACCTTATGCATAGTAGGGGACATATGCACGATTTGGACAATTTCTGGCAATGTGTCCAGGTGTTCCACAGTGGAAACATGTCTGTTTCTTCACGTAGAAGTTGTTTCTGTCTATCCCTGGTAGCATGCCCATGCCTTGTCTCTGATTGTTCCCACAAGCACACTTACAGCAAGCAAACTATTTCGTTTGTTTTGGTGGCATGTATTTATCAACATCAGGTTTATTAGGAGTAACAGAAATAGAAGCAACAGATTCAGAGTTCAAAGAGACATTGGTTTGACAATCAACAGAATTAACAGAACTAGAATTATTTTTGTTCTCCTTGTTCTCATCTTCCACTACTTTACCTGCACATGAAGTAGAGGCATTAGAATCGTTTAACTCAATATTCTCAGTTGGGCCAGATTGTTCAGTCTTAACTGAAGGGAGGTGGAACACAATGATACCCTAGACCCTTATTCTGATTATCTTTAAATTTTAATTGTTTCTCAATCATAGTCTCAACTTTCTTACATGACACATCAAACTTTTTAAAATTAAAGTCTGCATTTTCATACTTATTTTTCAATGTGTTAAGCTCGTCAGTAAAACTGGCAAGCTGTCCCTTAACATAGTTATGGTTCTCACATTTGTTACTATAGTCTTCCTGAAGCTGTCTAAAGTCTCTTGTTTTCGCCTCTAGTTGTTCTTTTAGAGGTTTTTGGGCCTTTTATGAGAGTATAGCCTTCATATTTAAGGTCCTTATTGTCTCTACGTAATATATCAATTTGATCACCAAGAAATTTAACAGTATCCATACAATTTTGAGAACATGAAGTTTCATTAAGCTTGGTGATTGAAGAACTCATTATTCACCAAAAGGAGTAATTTACCAAAAATAGAACTGATTGTGAAACCAAGAAAAATGCCCTTTGACTTGAAACCTCGAAAGTCAAACTTGAAAAGTCAAACTTAAAAAGTCAAACTTGAAAGTTCAACTTAAAACTTGAAAGTCAAAAATGAAAGTCCAAATTTTATCCAAAAAGAATGACCACGACCGAAATCAAAATTTCTAAACCGAAAACAAAATTTCAAGACCAAAAACGATAATATTTGACCAAATACGAGGCTTTTTGACCAAATACGAAGCTTTAATATCGAAAATGAGGTTATTGGATCGAAAATATGGCTTTTGGACCGAAAATAAGTCAAAATATTGAAAATCCAATATTTCAGCCGAGGATGGGAGGCCGAAATTTTGGACCGAGAACACGACCAAAATCAGAAGCTGTGAAGAGAAGTTGTCCGAAGTTGCGAGGCCGAGAAGCTGCGAACAGAAATCAACGAGACCGAGATTGCGAGGTCGAGAGCCTCGCACCGAGAACCCTCGTTTTCGATAGAAAACGCTGATGATCTAACCGAGAACGCTGCTGGCCTCCGACATCTGCTAGGTCTTGACCGAAGACCGAGGAGTACCGCCGAAATCTTGCAAATTTCAACTAAAAACACCCAAAACTTGCCAAAAAAACGATATTTTCAAATCTTTAATGCCAAACTCGATCAAAAATCCAAAAATATGAAGAACACGAAGAACAATGGCCAAAAATTCATAAAATATAAATCAAAAACACCAAGAAACTCCAAGAAAACCCGTTCGCAATCACCCGATTGATACTGATCCAAGCTCTGATATGAATTGTAAAACCCAAAATGCTACGACGTATCAATCGGATTAACTTGATGGTGCCGAATCCCAATCAAGTGAATTAGACAAGACGAAATATATAATAATAATACAAAGATTAATCTTCAATGCACACTATTATTGAATAGTCGGGTACATAAGATTCACAATTACACTTGGTTCTCTCTTGATTCTCTCCAAATCACGTTCTAAGCATATGGTAGCCCCCAAAAACGTCCCACACCCTTTACAAGGCTCAAATAACATTATTTATACCTAGACCTAAAAATCAAAACCTAGCCCAAAACCCAAACAAGACAATATTAAGCCTAACTAAAATCACATGTGATTTCGGTCCAAACAACACTAAAACATGTTGTTTTCAATCATAGACCAAGAACTCTAATAGCTTATGAAAAGCAAAGTATAAACCACAATTTATGACCTAACACATCTCCTTCTTATCCTTCTTTGTGTCAATCACAAATGCCAAGTATGATGTACATCCTTTGGACAAACACTTTCTAGCTTTCATCGGGGAGATGATTCCAGATTTACTCTACTTTTGTCCCCGTACACCATAAACGACTCTTTTCCGGGTAGGTTTACTCTCACCATATTCTTCCTACAGAGTATCTCGACATCGTTCGCACAAAGTCGATCCATTCCTAATACTACAGTTCAACTCAATGGGCAACAATTCCTTGTGGAATTTATTCCCATTCAAGTCGATGACGATGTTTTTAATGCAATTGCTAACATGTACGAATTTTCCACTAGCAACTTCCACTACTAGAGTGCTTTCTAGTTTATCTACAAGCAATGCTAGTTTTCTACCAAATTTATGTGATATAAAGGAGTAATTAGCTCCAAAATCAAACAATATATTGGCAGGAAATCCATTTACAAGAAAGGTACCTAAAGCGACATCTGCTTCCTCCCTTGTTGCTTCCAGAGTCATTTGGAATGCTCTCGCCTTTGGCCCAGGCGGCACGTTAGGCTTTGCAACATCCTTCTTTTTCGGGCAGTCCCTAGAAACATGCCCTTCTTCATTACATCCATAACACACCTTCTTGTTGGATGTACACTCATTGGGGTAATGACCAGTTCTCCCTCACTTGAAACAAGTCAAATCCTTGCCACATTTCCCAGAGTGTTTCTTCTTGCACTTCTCACACAATTTTGCTTCACATCCTCCTCCTCTAAACTTCTTGGTACCAGACTTAGAGAATATTCTTTTATTTTTGGATCTTGAAGATCCCTCAAACTTCCTATTCTCTCCTACCTCACCTCTATCTAGACCCTTCTCCCTTAACTTGGTCTCAACATTCTTAGCTGCCCATATGACAACTTTCAAGGTAGTTGCTTGTTTGACCATTGGATAAAAGTCCGTTGGCAATCCATTAACAAACTTGTTAACCTTGGAAAGTTCATTTGGAACCAAATAAGGAACAAGATTCATTTTCTCTGTAAAACTTAAAGCGTACTCGTTGATGCTCATCCTTCCCTTCTTCAGATTGTGGAACTCGTTGTTGATCTCCAGAAGATCCTGCTCAGAGCAGTACTGCATTTTCAGTTGCACCAAAAAGTCTTCCTAAGACGTCTTACTAGCTTCTCTTTTGGGCATGATATTAGCCAGTAACTTCCACCAGCTTAATACCCCAGTCTTCAACTGTCTAACTGAGAGAATGGTCTTCTGCTTGTTGCTGCAATCGCAACTTTCAAACATCATCCCCATCTCAGAGATCCAATCCATGACTTCCACCGGTGTTGGGATTCCAGAAAGACTTGGTGGCTTGGATGCCATGAAATCCTTTTACATTCATCCACATCCATAATTTCCTCCATTGGGCTGGTTTCTTGTAACCACATGTAGCTCAGCTTGACTGACAGTCTGACTAAAGTTTCCTTCATCTAATTGTTCTATGTTCAGTTCAGGTTTAATAATGGGTACAGTAGGTTCATCCCTATTATTATGCAAAACTTGTCTCATCTCCTCCCTTTGTTCGACCATCATAGCCTGAATCATTGCTTGGAGTCCTGCCATCATGATTGGCTCGGGTGCAGCTGCTATCTCTAGTGCACACTTAATCAGTCGTGGCTCAGGCTGCTGATTACTGTTTCCCAATCTGCTTCGAGTTCTCACCATGTCGCTCTATACACTAAAGCATATTTTCAGTGTACAGTGACGATTATTAAGATAAGGAAAGCTTTATTTACGATAGATGTATAAATCTTCTTATCACTCCAAAAAGTTACATGCCAATTCTAATATCGTAGTTAAACGTTTAGAAATCTGAACACATTAAATTTCCAGATCCGTTCGGTAATAAACCATGGATACCATATCATCATAAAGCATATAAGGCATCTTATAGCATAAATCATTTAGCACATAAAAACAATTTAGGCATCTTCCCTAAATAAGCTAGTGCTCGTGTCTATTCGGGCATACTTCCTAAATATAGCGGACACTCATCTCACAATCATTGCTTAGAATTCTAAGTTTAAGTCCAGAAATCCTTAAATATTCCTAGTTCACTTAAACTAATGCTCTGATACCAACTGTGATATCCCTAATTTCATGGCCAGAAAGACTGATTTTTTTTATGATTTATTTAAATATCAGGTATCCTATTGAAGAATAATGTTGCGGAATTTGTTCCCAAAATATGATATAGATATTATCAAATCATTTCCAAAGAAATGTATTTTAATTATATTAAAAATTTTGGGATGTCATCGTGAATACAATACATAAGCATAAACGGAAATAGTACATGCCTTACAAACATGTATTATTCTACTGGCCTATAATCCATAAATTTCTCATATGATCATCACACCTGAGCTCTTGTGCCACTACCTGTAATACAAGAAACTGAGTGGGTTAGGTTTGGGAGCCTAGTGAGCACATAGGATTTTCAACCCACGATAATTAAATTCTTTATTTTCATCAAATCATTCAACCTAATTACCCGTTCCCGTTATCCTCACTCTTTGTCCCTAAAGCATCTAGTTCAAGGGACCTGTCATAAGGATTATCTTCGGGATAGACAATAATGCTTAATGCTTAGGGGATTCCTTAGCAATACATGTCAATAAGGAAACCATGGGGGGGGGGGATGGATTACACTGGTGAACACTTAGTTCAAAAACATCTACAGGTTGCGAGTATGTCAGCGTTCCAATGGACTGTCCAGAATAGTCTGTGGTCGTCATCTATACTTTGCTAGATGACTGGATCATCTTTAAAGCCAAGGCCTCTCATCATCTATTTCATATTTCATCTCTCATCATTTATATCATCTTTCATGTACCCATCTTTACCCAATATATATATATATATATATATATATATATATATATATATATACAGTTTAAATCAAGTAAAACATGTATAAATCGTTCATCTAGCATAGATATCAGGAACGTAGATAATAGGCACATATAGCATGTAATTTATCTTAAATACTTCATATCTATGTGTAAGATGAAAGTAACTATGCACTTACTTTTTAAAGTGATGACTCGAAACTCAGACAACGCTTCACTTTTAGCAGCTGTCTTTTTCTTTGACGTAACCTAGTATCATTATCACTAAGTCTTAATCCAATATTTCTTGCGACTAACTATTAGTCTAGATTTATCGTTAATTCAAAGTTTACTGATCTATAGCTGATAAGGGAAAACCAGGTAAGATCATATCGGATGTAGGGTCCGTTAGGCATACATAGTATACTGTTTGGAAACCCACTTTAAACACCTCACTAAATCTAGCCTTATCATCATCTCTGTAAGTAGATCAATTAGTATAACAACTTAGAATCACTGATAAATCTTGTTTATAGGTTCATAATAACGATAATGAACTTAAACATAAGTTATACTTAAAGCATGGTAAGCATAACTCAACTTACAGGTGGTTTAGCGAGAAGTCGGACTTTGCGCGGGGAGTACTTCTAAACCTAAATCTCTATTTCTCGGGGGCTTTCTGGCGCTCCGGAGCTTCGCTACTAACCCTTAGGAAGTGCTAGAACAAGGCCTATTTGGGAGAGATTGGAATGAAGAGGTGTGAAGAAATGAATGAAATCCAGCTTCTATTTATAGGCTACCTAGGGGGCTCTCACGTCGAGAGGAAGACTCTCACATTGTGAGATTGTGTAGGTACCAAGGCTTTGCCTCTGGTGTTGACACATGGCACCGAACGCTGGTATAATATCAGATCTTCAAATATTCATAAATTTCACATACGAGCTCTGTTTTTGAAGGTAGGAGTCCCTACTCCCACCGAAATCAATAGCTTAGGCCCTCAACATATCCTCGAGCATCTGAATGGTTCGCTCACTCCGTCCATCACTCTGAGCGTGATAAGCAGTACTAAAAAATAGTCTAGTACCCAACTCCTCTGCCAAAACCGGGAAGTGAACAACATATCATGATCAGATACAATGGATAATGGAACATCGTGGCGAGCGACAATCTTACACACATACACGTCAGCTAATTTCTCGGTTGAAGAACTCTCCTAAATAGTGAGAAAATGGGCACTCTCGGCGAATCGGTCAACAATAACCCAAATCGCGTCAAATCCCTTGGCCGTCCTCGACAACTTGGTGATGAAATCCATAGTGATTTGTTCCCATTTCGACATGGGAACCTCCAAGGGCTGCAACTTGCTATGCGGCCTCTGGTGTTTAGCCTTGACCATCCGACAGGTCAATCATCTCTCCACGTACCATGCAATCTCCCTCTTTATGCATGGCTACCAATAGTTAAGTCTCATGTCTAGATACATTTTTGTGGCCTCCTCCAGGGTGAATCGAGAACTTGGACTTATGAGCCTCCTCCAATACTATCTATTGGACCCTGCCAGAAAATTTCACCCATACTCGACCGCACCGGGTCAAAACTCCACGACTGTCAGTAGAAAACCTGTCAATCTCACCCTTGATCCTCTCTTGCTTCTAATTTTCCTTCTTGACTCCCTCGGTATGAACCTCCCTGATCAAATCCAAAAGTAGGGAGTCGATGATTATCCTCAAACAGTGTCCTCGAGTAGGAGTACTATCCATATTGCGGCTCAAAGTGTCGACGACCACATTGGCCTTCCTTGGGTGATAAATAATCTTGCAGTTATAAACCTTGATCATGTCAAGCCACCTACGATGTCGCATGTTCAGATTCGGCTGATCCATGAGGTACCTCAAACTCTTGTGATTCGTGTAGATGGTATATTGGACCCCATAGAGGTAATGTTGTCAAATCTTGAGGGAAAAAACTACAGCCCCCAAATCCAAGTCATGATTCGGATACCTAGCCTCATGAGGTTTCAACTGCCTGGATGCATAAGCAATGACTTTACCTCTCTACATGAGAACCACCCCTAAACCTGTGATCGATGCATCCAAAAATACCACAAAATCCACAACACCATTAGGGAGGGTCAACACTTAGGTCTCACATAACTTCCTCTTTAGAGTCTCAAATGCGGACTGCTGCTCAGGCCCCCAACAGAAATCCACACCCTTCTTCGTCAGGCGGGTCAGAGGAACAACAATCTTGGAGAAATCTTGAATAAATCTCCAATAATAACCATCCAATCTCATAAAACACCAAATCTCATATGGGGTCTGCGGTACCTCCCACCACATCACCACCTGGATCTTAGCCGGATCAACCAAAATCCCTTTCTGATTGATGTGGTGTCCCAGAAACTAGACATATTATAACCAGAACTCACACTTGGAGAACTTGGCATAAAGCCGCTCCTGTATCAGTACTCCAAGTAGATCCCTAAGGTGCTTCGCATGCTGCTCCCTGGTCTTGGAGTAGACCAAAATATCATCAATAAAAACAATAATTGACCAGTCAAGTGTAATGTCTCAAAAATCACAACAAATTTAAACTTTTCAAAACAACCCATTTACTAATGAGAAGTGTTTACATAACCATTGTTTTCAAAACATTATTCAAAAATAGAGTCTCAAAAAATTAACAACATAAAACTCAAGATGTGTACAGTCACACATTTGCCTTGCCACGGTCCTCTGAAGTACCTGTAACAAAAAGAAAACTGTAAGCCAATGCCTAGTGAGTTCCCCCAAAGTACCACCACATAAACATAACAAACAACAACATGCAAACATGAGCATCCAGCCTGACTGTACCGCCTAGCAGGGCCTACAGCCTATCTGGACCGCTCCACGAGCAGCCGGCCTAACTGAACCACCTCGCAGGGCCTACAGCCAATCCGAATCGCTCTACGGGTTACCGGCCTGACTGGACCACCTTACAGAGCCTACAGCCTTGGGTGTCTTGGCCTACATCACAAAATAGCATCGCCTCAACCCAAACCAACACGTCGACATATGCGACAAAAAAACATGAACAAAAAGACGAAAAATACAGATAATGTGACATCCCCAAATTCACGGCCAGAAAAGACCGGTTTAATTTATGCTTTTGAAATAATTTCAGAGTAATCATTTGATTAAAAGTGTTGCCGAATTTGTTCCCAGAAAAACATAATAAATATGTTATCAAATCATTTCCGAAGAAATGTATTTTATTCACTTAAACCATTGGGATGTCATTGTCAATACAAAAACATAAGCATAAACAAAACTTACATTCATTTACACTAGTGATCTACTTCTCTTTTAATCTCTCAGTGTAAAGCAACTTCGTATCGATACCTGTGATATAATTAAACTGAGTGGGTCAGGCTTGGGAGCCTGGTGAGCATATAGGGTTTTCAACCCACAATAAATAATAAACTTATTAAGTTCTCAATCAACAATAAATTTATTAATTCCATCAACCAAAATAACACTAATTACCCATTCCCATTATCCTCACTTTACGTCCCTAAAACAACTATCATAAGGGACCTAGCCTAAGGATTATCACTAGGGGTGACAACATTGCTTTGGGGGTTCCTCAGCAAGTTATGTCAAATAAAACAAACATCGGGGTGACAACATTGCTTTCCCTCAGCAAGTTATGTCAAACAAGACATCCTAACATAAAACAACCAACAAGGTGACAACATTGCTTTCCTTCAGCAATTTATGTCAAATAGGCACGAAGTCACATCGTCGCCATGTGCTAGTCCATAGCTCTTATTCATCGACGGTATTTCCCACGAGAGTTTCCCCCCCGCAATACATGTCAATGGGTTTTCCATACAGCTGATGAACATACTTAAGGGGTTTCCCCAGCCTTACATGCCCTAAAGGCACTCATGAGGGAAATAGAGTACAGCGAATGAACACTTAAGTCCATTAACACCTACAGGTTACGAGCCTGCTAGTGTTCCACAGACCGTCAAAACAGTCCATGGTTGTCATCCATACTCTGTTGAATGACGGGGGTCTTAGAGTACATCGAATGAACACTCAAGTCCATTAACACCTACAGGTTGCGAGCCTGCTAGTGTTCCGCAGACCGTCTAGAACAGTCCATGGTTGTCATCCCTACTCTGCTGAATGACGGGGGTCAACGTTGGGTAAGGGCTTTTCTCATATTGCACCACTCACGCCAACATTTGGGTAAAAGCTTTTCCCATATTTCACCACTCACTCTCAACTCATGATCTATATCACTGATCATCTCATCTATCCAACTCACCTTTCATCACACACCCACTATTTAACTCATGATCTATATCACTAACTCATGAAGCTAGTCCGATCACTTCATAAAAGAACGAAGACTCCAAAGCTCTTCCAAATAAAAGTATAGGGAAAATACTGATAAAGTACTCCCATACGCTCCCGTACCTCGACACGTAATAGTGTCAAAAGGAAGAACTAATGGATGAACACATAGTTCAAAAACACCTAATGAACATATAGTTCAAGAACACTTTATGAACATATAGTTCAAACATACGTACCGATTACAAGTCTACTAACGTTCCACTGGACTATCTAAAATAGTCTGTGGCCGTTGTCTATACTCTGCTAGAGGACTATATCATCTTAAACATCGATACCTCTCATCACTTTTATTTCATCACACATCGTCTAAGTGATCTACCCATGTTTTACCTAACATATTTGTAGATGAAAATATATATACAGTTTAAAACTAGTATAAAACATCAATTCAACAGTCACCTCAAATAAACAATTAATATATTTACACATAGCACGTATTTTAAGGTAAATACTTCATATCTATGTGTAAGGTGAAAGTGACTATACACTCACCTGATTTAATGAAAATCGGGCAGCAATTCGTTTCCTAAAACGATCGTTTCTAATAAAACCGGGAGTTTTATTGAGAAACCGGGCTCTGCGAAAGGTCGGGCTTCAAAACCGAAAAGATAAATTTTCTGGGCTTCTCGGGCACTTCGTGACGTATTCCGGGATTTGGAATAAGTATCGGGGCTTCGGGGGACGTTAAAATGAAAGAAATATGGAAAGAGGGGCTAAAAGTGGTAATTTTCCGAAATATACCCGGGAGGTCTCGCACCCTCCTATTTATAGGGCCGAGCCTCCTGATCCAACGATTGAGAAGAAGCCACGCGTCGCAGATCCGAGGGCTCGCAGGGAGGGCTCGCACATGGGCTGTGCGTGCGAACTCGCTGCTGGCAGCTCCTTAGTGGACCGCGGTCTAGTCCGAAATAGGGATGGTTCGTGGCACCTGCGAGGGTTCGGACGCACGAGGGAAGAGGCACGCGTTGCACTTCTACTGGACCGAACCTCGGACTCGAGAAGATCATGACACGCCTCGCCAGGTGGCTTCGATGACTCAGCCAATTTCCGGACACGCGTCGGATGCGAAGCGAGGACACGTGGCCGAAGTCCACGTGTGCGAAATTCCTCGGTTTTGGGGATTTTTCTCGTTTTTCGCGCCAAAACTTCTAAAATCCATAACTTTCGCATACGAGCTCCGTTTTTGACGTTCTTTATATGCACGCGTAGCTAAACTTACGCTCTACAACTTTCGTTTAGACTTTGTCGGCTAATTTTGACTTTAAATTTTAAATTATTATTTTTAACAGACCGGGACAGGAAATCCGTTAAAAATTCATAACTTCTTCATCCGACGTCCGTTTTCGTCTGTCTTTTTACCGTTGTGCTACAAATGACGAGACCTTCGATTCTCGTTTAGGTCGTGTCGGCTAAAAATCTTTCGATCTAAAATTCGAGTTTTTAGCTGTCTACTGCTAAGCTGAAACTTCGAAAAATCATAACTTTCTCATACGAAGTCAGATTTGGGTGTTCTTTTATACCTACTCTCGGTTTAACGAACACTACGAGTTTCGTTTAGATGACTAAGGCTAAAAAGTAGTTTATCAAAAACTCACTTTTTACGACATTTGACACCGTGCCGGTTTATCGTGAAAGTTCGACATGTCATAACTTCTTCGTTATAACTCGGATTTCGGCATTCTTTATATATCCGTAATCGTTGTCACGCCCACTAAAAGTTTCTTAATAGATATCGGCTTTATCTAATATTTAATTTTGACCCTCATTTTTATTCTTAATTAATTAAACCCTAATAATTAAGCATAAAACACATAATTCACATAATATTCACATAATTCCTTTTCATTTCTTCTAAATGAGTTACAAAGGTTAACCTAGACCATTATGTCAATATTAATGCCTAGCCTAGAAACACGGGCGTTACAACTCTCTCCCCCTTAGAATGATTCCGTCCCCAGAATCACACATCAGCAAACAAATACGGGTAGCGACTCCTCATCTCACTCTCCGTTTTCCCATGTGAGATTTGGCCCATTCGTATGTTTCCAACGCACAAGCACTAAATCGACCATTTTTACATCACAACTTCTTAGTCTTACGGTCAACGATTGCCTCAGGTTCTTCAATCAACCTCTTGTTTTCATCCAACCTTAATTTAGAAATGGGAATTATGTCAGGCACATCTCCCGTAAATTTTCTTTAATAACACACACGAAAGGTGTTATGAATACCCTCTAGTTCTTCCGGTAATTCTAGCTTGTAAGCTTGATTCCCGATTCTCAAAAGAACTTTAAATGGTCCAATAAACCTTGGACTCAACTTTCCCCTTCTACCAAATCTTATAAGTCCCTTCCACGGCGAGACTTTAAGTAAAACTGAATCTCCAACTTCAAATGATATCGGTTGTCTTTTCTTGTTAGCATAGCTGTTTTGAGCAGCTAACCTCCTTTCCCTAATCACTTTCAACTTTTCAACAGTCTGATGGACTATTTCAAGTTCCATAAACTGCTTTTCCCCAGCTTCCAGCCAACATGACAGCATTCGACACTTTTCCCCATACAAAGCGTGATAAGGTGCCATCTTGATGCTTGAGTGGAAACTATTACTATAGGAAAATTCTACTAGAGGTAAATGTTTACCCCAGTTACCTTGGAATTCCAGGGTACATTCTCTCAGCATATCCTTCAACGTTTGAATCGTTTATTCGCTCTGACCATCGGTTTGTGGATGGTAAGTTGTATTCAAACACAACTTGGTACCCAATTCCTCTTATAGACTCCTCAAAAATCTTGAGGTAAAACGGCTGTCACGATCGGATACAATCGTTAACGAAACACCGTGAAGTCTCACAATTTCCTTCATGTAAGAACTCGCAAGTTTATCCATAGACCATTTCCCGTTGGCTGCTATGAAATGCGCACTCTTAGTGAAGCGATCAACGACCACCCAATCATGTCGTGACCGTTCCTTGTTCTGGGTAGTTTAGTCACGAAATCCATGGTAATGTCCTCCCATTTACCCATGGGTATAAGTAAAGGTTCTAAACTCCCATACGGCTTCTGATGTTGTGCCTTAACCCTAGCACAAGTTACACACTCGGCCACATACTTAATAACATCGAGCTTCATCGTCGGCCACTAGTAATAAGGTTTTAGATACCTATACATTATTGTACTGCCGGGATGAATCAAGTACATGGTTTTGTGAGCTTCTTCCATCAGACGACCTCTTACTCCTCCCGTCTTAGATACCCAAATCCTATCTTTGAATACATTCACTCCTTGACCGTTTGTATCAAACACCAACGTTTTTCCCAAACGTTCCTCCTTTTGGTCATTTTTCTCTAAAGCTTCCTCCTGAGCTTTCTTTATACTTTCCACAATTGTAGAGACAACTTCAATTCTCAACGCTCTTGGCCTCTTCCTTTCAAGATTCACCTTCCGACTGAGAGCATTAGCAACAACACTTGCTTTACCAGGGTGGTAAAGTATCTCACAGTCGTAGTCCTTGAGTAACTCTAGCCAGCGTTGTTGCCTCATGTTCAATTTCTTCTGATTAAAGAGACATTGAAGACTCTTATAATCAGCGAAAAGTTTGCATTTAGTACCATAAAGATAGTGCCTCCCTATCTTTAAGGCGAATACTACCACTGCCAACTCCAGATTATGAGTGGGGTAGTTCTTTTCATGCTCCTTCAATTGCCTCAATGCATACGCTATCACTTTATCCCTTTGGGTCAGAACACAACCTAACCCAACTTCTTTAACAACGAACGCGATACTTCTATTAATCGCTTTGATCAGCCTTTACTTCAATTCGGCTTAAGTCAACTGCTACATCGAACTTGGTTCTCTGAACCACATAACAAACTCATCGTAGTCGGACTCAATTTGATATGACCACTAGGGTCGGAATAACAATCATCTTCTTAGTCATTACCGAAACGATGGTAACGACAAACTAGAATAAGACGGAATCAATTATGAGTTCCTTGGTAACCTTGTGACTTTCCCTGATCCAAGTGTGAGTCCTGTGCTTCCAGTAGTATAGATCTCTACTACTATTCACACCTACTCATACTCGTCCCAAGTACTGTCTCGCAGTCCCCAAATCCTAAAATCACAAAATAATTTAACACATACGAATGTGTCCAATTAATCATAAAATTTTCCTAGACTCTACTAGGATTTCTTCCATGCGTATCTGCAGTCATCAATTCTGCTTCAACTTGGTTGGTGATGGAAATTCCAGACGATGGAACAACTTCAGGAATTACACCAATCGTTCCATCATCCTGCCAATCGAAGGTGTACTTCAGACGTACCATACTCCTCTAAACGTTTCATTATTTTATCAAACATATTCTAAGACAAGATACCACTCTTACGATATCTTCTGATAGGTATCATTCACTATCATAAGCTTTTCATTTCCTCCATCTACTCAATTCTCTACGAGTCTTCAACATAACGTTTTGTACACCCAAGCAGACGTTCGGTGTACCAGGCGAGAATTTAAGATAGGAAAGCTTTATTTACGATAAACATATAAATCTCCTTATCACTTCGAAACGTTTACATGTTAGTTCTAATCTCGTAATCATACGCTTAGAATCCTACACACATAAGGTTTCCAGATCCGGTCGGCAACAGACCATAGATCCGAACAAATAATAGCATATAAGGCATCCTTATAGCTCTAACATAAAATATTTAAAACATAAAACATTTTAGGCATCTTTCCTAAAATAAAATTGTGCTCGTGTCTAAAATATAGCAGACACTCATCTCACAATCATCACTTAGCATTCTAAGTTTAAGTCTAGAAATCCTACAAATTCCTAGTTCGCTTAAACTAATGCTCTGATACCAACTGTGACATCCCCAAATTCACGGCCAGAAAAGTCCGGTTTAATTTATGCTTTTGAAATAATTTCAGAGTAATCATTTGATTAAAAGTGTTGCGGAATTTGTTCCCAGAAAAACATAATAAATATGTTATCAAATCATTTCCGAAGAAATGTATTTTATTCACTTAAACCATTGGGATGTCATTGTCAATACAAAAACATAAGCATAAACAAAACTTACATTCATTTACACTAGTGATCTACTTCTCTTTTAATCTCTCAGTGTAAAGCAACTTCGTATCGATACCTGTGATATAATTAAACTGAGTGGGTCAGGCTTGGGAGCCTGGTGAGCATATAGGGTTTTCAACCCACAATAAATAATAAACTTATTAAGTTCTCAATCAACAATAAATTTATTAATTCCATCAACCAAAATAACCCTAATTGCCCATTCCCATTATCCTCACTTTACGTCCCTAAAACAACTATCATAAGGGACCTAGCCTAAGGATTATCACTAGGGGTGACAACATTGCTTTGGGGGTTCCTCAGCAAGTTATGTCAAATAAAACAAACATCGGGGTGACAACATTGCTTTCCCTCAGCAAGTTATGTCAAACAAGACATCCTAACATAAAACAACCAACAAGGTGACAACATTGCTTTCCTTTAGCAATTTATGTTAAATAGGCACGAAGTCACATCGTCGTCATGTGCTAGTCTATAGCTCTTATTCATCGACGGTATTTCCCATGGGAGTTTCCCCCCGCAATACATGTCAATAGGTTTTCCATACAGCTGATGAACATACTTAAGGGGTTTCCCCAGCCTTACATGCCCTAAAGGCACTCATGAGGGGAATAGAGTACAGCGAATGAACACTTAAGTCCATTAACACCTACAGGTTACGAGCCTGCTAGTGTTTCACAGACCGTCAAAACAGTCCATGGTTGTCATCCATACTCTGCTGAATGACGGGGGTCTTAGAGTACAGCGAATGAACACTCAAGTCCATTAACACCTACAGGTTGCGAGCCTGCTAGTGTTCCGCAGACCGTCTAGAACAGTCCATGGTTGTCATCCCTACTCTGCTGAATGACGGGGGTCAACGTTGGGTAAGGGCTTTTCTCATATTGCACCACTCACACCAACATTTGGGTAAAAGTTTTTCCCATATTTCACCACTCACTCTCAACTCATGATCTATATCACTGATCATCTCATCTATCCAACTCACCTTTCATCACACACCCACTATTTAACTCATGATCTATATCACTAACTCATGAAGCTATCCGATCACTTCATAAAAGAACGAAGACTCCAAAGCTCTTCCAAATAAAAGTATAGGGAAAATACTGATAAAGTACTCCCGTACGCTCCCGTACCCCGACACGTAATAGTGTCAAAATGAAGAACTAATGGATGAACACATAGTTCAAAAACACCTAATGAACATATAGTTCAAGAACACTTTATGAACATATAGTTCAAACATACGTACCGATTACAAGTCTACTAACGTTCCACTGGACTATCTAAAATAGTCTGTGGCCGTTGTCTATACTCTGCTAGAGGACTAGATCATCTTAAACATCGATACCTCTCATCACTTTTATTTCATCACACATCATCTAATTCATCTACCCATGTTTTACCCAACATATTTGTAGATAAAAATATATATACAGTTTAAAACTTGTATAAAACATCAATTCAACAGTCACCTCAAATAAACAATTAATATATTTACACATAGCACGTATTTTAAGGTAAATACTTCATATCTATGTGTAAGGTGAAAGTGACTATACACTCACCTAATTTAATGAAAATCGGGCAGCAATTCGTTTCCTAAAACGATCGTTTCTAATAACACCGGGAGTTTTATTGAGAAACCGGGCTCTGCGAAAGGTCGGGCTTCAAAACCGAAAAGATAAATTTTCCGGGCTTCTCGGGCACTTCGTGGCGTATTCCGGGCTTTGGAATAAGTAATGGGGCTTCCGGGGACGTTAAAATGAAAGAAATATGGAAAGAGGGGCTAAAAGTGGCAATTTTCCGAAATATACCCGGGAGGTCTCGCACCCTCCTATTTATAGGGTCGAGCCTCCTGATCCAACGATTAAGAAGAAGCCACGCGTCGCAGATCCGAGGGCTCCCAGGGAGGGCTCGCACATGGGCTGCGCGTGCAAACTCGCTGCTGGCAGCTCCTTAGTGGACCGCGGTCTAGTCCGAAATAGGGATGGTTCGTGGCACCTGCGAGGGTTCGGACGAACGAGGGAAGAGGCACGCGTCGCACTTCTACTGGACCGAACCTCGGACTCGAGAAGATCATGACACGCCTCGCCAGGTGGCTTCAGTGACTCAGCCAATTTCCGGACACGCGTCGGATGCGAAGCGAGGACACGTGGCCGAAGTCCACGTGTGCGAAATTCCTCGGTTTTGGGGATTTTTCTCGTTTTTCGCGCCAAAACTTCTAAAATCCATAACTTTCGCATACGAGCTCCGTTTTTGACGTTCTTTATATGCGCGCGTAGCTAAAATTACGCTCTACAACTTTCGTTTAGACTTCGTCGGCTAATTTTGACTTTAAATTTTAAATTATTATTTTTAACAGACCGGGACAGGAAATCCGTTAAAAATTCATAACTTCTTCATCCGACGTCCGTTTTCGTCTGTCTTTTTACCGTTGTGCTACAAATGACGAGACATTCGATTCTCGTTTAGGTCGTGTCGGCTAAAAATCTTTCGATCTAAAATTCGAGTTTTTAGCTGTCTACTGCTAAGCTGAAACTTCGAAAAATCATAACTTCCTCATACGAAGTCAGATTTGGGTGTTCTTTTATACCTACTCTCGGTTTAACGAACACTACGAGTTTCGTTTAGATGACTAAGGCTAAAAAGTAGTTTATCAAAAACTCACTTTTTACTACATTTGGCACCGTGCCGGTTTATCGTGAAACTTCGACATGTCATAACTTCTTCGTTATAACTCGGATTTCGGCATTCTTTATATATCCGTAATCGTTGTCACGCCCACTACAAGTTTCTTAATAGATATCGGCTTTATCTAATATTTAATTTTGACCCTCATTTTTATTCTTAATTAATTAAACCCTAATAATTAAGCATAAAACACATAATTCACATAATATTCACATAATTCCTTTTCATTTCTTCTAAATGAGTTACAAAGGTTAACCTAGACCATTATGTCAATATTAATGCCTAGCCTAGAAACACGGGCGTTACAGATAATCATACGGATACATCATAACAATATACAATAACCAGGATATCAATCCAATGGGCCGTCCTTGGTGCCTTTAACCCGTAAGTATAGTGAGGAAAATCCACCTCATAATCTGAATGTAGTCTGAATAACTCCCAGCTCTGACAACCGGCTCCAACAAAATCCTAAGTATCCAAACATTTCCCATTATTAATATTTTCCCCAAAATATCCTTGGTCAAACTTGGTCAACGGTCAAAAGTCAAGTCAACAGCTAGGCGAGTCAACCCAGCCGAGTCGACCCAACCGAGTATGTTGGGTGTACTCTTCTGTACGCGGGGCATTGTAGAGACATAAGAACATGGTTTGGCATGCGGAATTAAAGTTTGCACAATGAACATGGTGATTTGGGTGTTCAAGAGATGTATTGATTGTATATGGTGTTACACAAAAAGGATCTAGATCTAGACTACATAAATAACACACACTTACACACTCACTTTTACATCTCTCAAGCACACCTCTACAAGTGGTATGAACCCACTATTTATAGAGGTGTTTACATGTCTCTCTCTCACTCTCTATCTCTCATGTGTCACAATGCTAATTCTCCACATACAAGTGGGTTTTATAAAAATCAAACATTACAAAGTCATTCAAGGAAAACTTTGTACCCCAACATTCTCCCCCTCAAAGTTAGGAATGAATGAACCACTTCAAATCTTCCAAAATCAAGCAACTACGCGATCCGAGCCTCAAGGGTGACACATGTCGAAACGAACTTCAATCTTCAATTCTTTCATGATTCTTCAATTTGGGCTCTAGGATGTGAGACCATACAAACGAAGCATCAACGAATGATCACGAGCTTCTCAAACTCCAAATTGATCACCAAAAGTTGAGCATAAAGCACACCCCAAAAATCTTCAATAATTCCAAACCCATTTCGAAAATAAATCATTTCCGAACTTCCAATTGCATCATTTCGTAAGCTTCAACACTTCAAGATCACTTCGGTCTTCAAATTTGCGTAATATGAAAAATTCATGTTCGAATTTCCATATAAATTTCTCCCCCTTTTTATAATCGAAAATTGATTATAAAACCTTCAAGGAAAGAGAACATGCTCTATTCGGAATTTTTCGTGTCAAAACTCCCCCTTAACATGTGGCATAAACTTTGTGCTTCAATCCGGTAAACCCAAAAAATATTGAATTTTTAGCTTCGTTCACGGATCGCCTTTGACAAAATTTCTCAAAAATGGGTAGAAATTGTCAATTTCAAAATTCTACAGTGACCCGATGCGCCCAAAACAGCAAAATATGCAAAACTCTCCCCTTTTTCCAAAGCTGGGTAGAAAGCGTCAATTTGCACAAACTGCAGGGGCTTGAAATGCATTTTCTTCAATTTTCAGCAAAAACAATCCTTTTTCGAATTTGGGTATGAACCGCCAAACATTCGAAGCCTCAGGGACTATTTTCGAAAATTCTGCCATTTGTGTTCCAAACATACGAAGAATTACCCCAAACATTCGAAGCTTCAAAAATTTTCGAATTTGGGTGAAAAGTGTCAAACATTCGAAACTTGAATTAATTTTTGAAATGCCAAATATTCGAAGTTACAGGGGCTGTTTTCGAAAATTCTGCTTTTTGATCAAAACATACGAAATTTTTATCATTCATACGAAGCCTTTTTCCATTTGACAACCATTCGAAACTTAAGGGACTACATTCGAAAATTTTACTTTTCCATTCCAAATATACGAAACTTTTGCGTCCAAACATACGAAAATTTTTCCATTCGTATGAAATTGTCATGTGACAAACATGTGAATCTTCAAGGACCATTTTCGAAACATTTCTTTCTTTTTCCTCAATTCACACGAAATCAGGCAACCCAAACACACGAATTCAAAGGCATTCGAAGCCTCTTAATGAACAGTAACCTCTTAATCATCCAACCTCTGAATCGAATTAACTCACTGCTCGTTTTATCCCTTCGTTCCTTACAGTTCTTCTCCAATTCATCGATCAAATAACCAAGGCTTCGTTCGTTCAAGTATCAACAACAGCAAATACCCTGATTCGCTTTCCACAGTTCAACCCAAATCAAAATTTTCTTTTACAGATCATCAAACCCAAATTTTCGTTCATTCTTCCCAAACCCAATCCTTCAAACACCGACTCAATCTTCGATTATCGATTCCAACACATTGATTGTCTTCGATTCCAAATCTGAGTTCTGTTCATCCCAAAACCAAACTTATCGATCATCACACCAAAGGCTTCGATCGTTTTCAAGAAATTCGTTCCCAAAAATTGTTGTTGTTCGATTTTGACTACACATCGACTATCAAAAACAAATTCCATAGTTTGCGTTTTCCAGTTCAACCATTCGACCATTCTTTCACAATCCAAGGTTCAGACTTCGCTTTCAGTTTACAACCCAAATTGATCCAAAACCATCGACAATCACTGTGACCAAATCAAACATTCACAGCTCAATATTCGATCCAAATCAAAGGAATCGAAGAAATTACAGTCGATCCAAGCTTCGCTTTTAACACATAGACATCAAATCATCGAGTCACAAACCCAAAACGAACGAAATTGATATCCAGACTTCGAACATCGACTCTAAATCTTCCCATTTCGTTTTTAATCAATGAACACAACTCAGCCTCGACCATCTGTTCTTCATCGATGCATCATAAAAGCGAATTTGTTCTCAACCAAACCATTCGAACTCAGAATAACCAAAGTCTATTCCATTTCTTTGCTTTTCAATTCAACAATTCGATCCTTAAAATTCGTTTAAGAAGAAAACAGGAACGAACACAGTGTTCGTCATCATGAACACACTCCCATTCATTTCCAAAATTAAACCCAAATTAAACTCGATTTCGACCCCCATAGCTTCAATAAAACTTATATCTATGGATTTCAGCCACCAATTCATGGATTCTTCTCCAGAAAATCAAATTTGACTTTTTATGGGTTTGACTTTTCAAAGTCAACGAACCAAAAACAAGAATTTGACAATTCTAATGGCCACTTTCAGATCAAAAAGTGTTTCATTCGCTGTTCTTCATCACATTCAAGTGTTCTTGACAATATTCATACAAATCAAAGATCCAATTTTCGATTTCTTGACTCTTACTTGATCATAATCGATTATCGTGATTGAACACAGCTAACTTAATCGATTCACAAGTTTAGAATCACAAACAATTTCTAATCAATTAACAAAAATGTTGAATCGAAAACGAAACTCAAGAACAACTTGATTAAAGATCGAGACATGAGTATCAGATTGCTTATTCCTGTAAACGATGTCGATCAAAAGTGAATAAGGAGTCAAATCGGTTTAATGAATTTTTGGGCTCACATTATGCTATTATCGGATCAAAAGAGAACGTATGAGCTCAAAAATATGAATATAATGGATCCAAAAAAACCATTGGGCTCAGAAAAATGGATCAATCATATGAACAGTAGTATCGAGTTTGGGCTCAAGATATGGATCAGTTGAATTAAATAGTCTTTGCACAATATGACTTCGAATATAATTGAACAAAAGAATTCAGTTGAGAATCAAAATGATTTTTGTATAAAATCTTGATTTATACAAACAGTTTCAATTACGAATCAAATCGGACAAAAGAATATGAGATTGGATTGCACCTTGATCAACAAAAGAATTATTGGATCACAACAAATGGATTTTTCAAGAAAAAATTTGATCCAACGAGTCAAACGATCACAAATCAAAAATGCAACGCACGAATTCAATGAAATTAAGAGAGATCATAGAGAGAGACTCACCAAAATTGCTCCAATTGTGGCAAATGTTGCCAAATCGAGAATCGTTCTTCAAAAATCACTTTGATCTTGAAGACCCGCTCTGATACCAATTGTAGAGACATAAGAACATGGTTTGGCATGCGGAATTAAAGTTTGCACAATGAACATGGTGATTTGGGTGTTCAAGAGATGTATTGATTGTATATGGTGTTACACAAAAAGGATCTAGATGTAGACTACATAAATAACACACACTTACACACTCACTTTTACATCTCTCAAGCACACCTCTACAAGTGGTATGAACCCACTATTTATAGAGGTGTTTACATATCTCTCTCTCACTCTCTATCTCTCATGTGTCACAAGGCTAATTCTCCACATGCAAGTGGGTTTTACAAAAATCAAACATTACAAAGTCATTCAAGGAAAACTTTGTACCCCAACAGGCATACTCGATGGTTGACCAGATTACGGGGTGTTGACCTCGTACGTGCATCGTACCACTTGGTATGCCCAGTGTACGCGTCTATTCAACCATTTCCCCTTTAAGAGCTTAATACTCTAAAGTTCCACGTCGAAATTCAGATACAAGGCTAAAATACCATCAAGAATCATATGATGGGTATAATGCAAAACATATATATCCTATATGTGCATGCAACCCTAATAATTGATCTATGTTTTCTCTAATTGAACATACAACTTGAAAAACAAAATAGAAACCCTTAAACACTAGCATATTTTCGAAAATACAAATAGGGTTAGAAGAATCATACCTTTATTTCTATTTAGTAATAATAATGTAAAATCCTTGTGTTGTTGAAGCCTTGAGAGCATGCGTCACAATTGTCACACCTCTAGTGGTTCACACCTAACACTAGCAAAGGAAGATGATTGAGAAGGAGGAGAGAGGGTAAAAAATTTAGCTAGGTCTTCCAAGAAGCAAGTGGCCAAATATTCTAGGGTTGAGGCTGTATATATAGTACAGTCAGGAAACCCTAGATAAGCCCCAATCCAAGATTATCTTAAACTAGGTAATTATCCACTTTCATGTTTATCCACCAGAGATTATTCTAGAACCCCTTAGGCATGAAGAAACTGTCCAAGCCTAATGGAGGGTTCTAAATTGCCTCTTGTTCAACTATTTAACAATTGCACTTCATCCCCTGCACTTTTAATTAATTCCTTTAATCCCAAAATTAATTCTAATTAATTTATGATTAAATAATAATTAAATATTGTTATTTCTAATTAATATATCATTTTTATAATATATTAAAAAATTATTTATTTCAATTTATTAATCAAATAATAAATCAAACTCTTTCTCCAAAATCATCTCGTCTAGTTGCTAGTTTTGAGGGCAACCCAAAAGGACTGTACTACTATCAATTTAAGTATATACCAATTATAGTTATGGGCTTAGACACCTAATCCAACAGTCTCCCACTTGGATAAGTCAAATAACTATAGTTGTCAGTATAACTTCAAAAATTGATTAGCAAATTGTAGCTCTCAAAAGCCGTTGTTGAACTCTGTCCTAGTCAGTTACGAGTCCTAAGATAAGTGATCATATAATCCTTCGTTTTGCAAGATATCATGCGGACATGAGACATGGAACTGTTGGGTTTTGAGCATTCTAACACTCTTATGGTGTACATGCAACCCTATAAACCTTGGATCTATGTTTTCTCTATTATACATGCAAATATTAACTATTCCAAGGTTTCATCCTAACTAGCATATTACGAAGCACCTATACTACAAAGTTCTAGTTAGATGACATACCTTTTGATGTAGCTTGATGTCTTCAAGCTTTAAGAGCTTAGCCCCAATAGTGTGGAAGCCTCAAATGGAATCACAAATCACCAAAACACCTTGGAAGAACTTGAGAGAATATGTATGCACACTAAAATCGACCCACTCTTATTTTCACACACTTGTGCCAATTTTGTGAGCCAAGGACCCATTTATATATTATGGAGGATTAGGGTTACATCCATGTAAACCCTAATACCCATGACCTTTCATTTACATAGGATCCATGGGTTGAAAGCTCCATGGACCATCCATGAAAGCTTAGCCCAACCTAAATGAACTTGGCCCATTCCATATATATAAGAGTCCATATTTAATTAGTTCTTTTTGATCACTTAATTAATTGTAAATTAATTCTTGATCAATACTAATTAAATAATATGATTCCATATTAATATATTAGAACTTATAATATATTAATATAAATCATAAATATACTATTCTCAAAAGACTATCCATATAAATTGTGCCGGTGAAGTGCAACCCAAATGGACCATGCCGGGTCGGGTCAAGTACATACCAAATATAGTTATGGACTTAGACATTAATCCAACAGTCTCCCACTTGGATAAGTCTAAAACTATTATTGAGTATGACTTCAAAACCTAACTGGCAATCGTAGCTCTTAAAGCCGCTGTCGAACTCTGACCTTGTCAATGACTTATCCATTAGATAAGGGATCAGATATTCCTCCATTCTAGATATCATATGGACTGAGACATGGATTATAATCATTCTCTCTGTCCATTTGTTGTTTCCCGATTTTCGATTTATGATGACTGACTGATTGAACAAATCAAATCAGTCCTGGCTTGGCTAAGCACTCACATATGTCATCGCTAAATCATCGAGGGGCCCACAGATATCGCTTTGATCCCGAAGGTAAAAGGAATGGATAAACTTCGACTCATATGGCTTGTTCTACTACTTGTTGAATCATACACAAAGGCACGTTTTTATAACATCGAGTTACCAAATGCGTTTTCGTGCAATCAATGTATAACCAACTCATAGTAACAACTCATATCTCTAGGTTTTAAGAATATAAGATATTATCGTCTCATGATCACTCGTGATAAAATCCATGAAGTGATTCTAATGAGCGCGGGTTGAATCCAATACTCAGAACTTATGAGCACTCATGAGTGTTGTAGCACCACTTTGTCCACCAACTTGGACCTCTACAAACCAACCCATGACAATCTTGATTCATATCTACTTCCAACATATGACCGACTATGGATGGTTTGAATAACTTAATCATTCAGGAAGAGCGACTTAGTTATTCTGGAAGTCAAAGAATGCAAAGTGAAACACAAGAATAAATGAATCAAATATGGTATCAAACCCTATGAATATAAATAAACACTTTTATTTATCACCATACTGATTACTCATTATTCATTGTTTCGGTTTTATCAACTTTATACTTGAATTAAAAACACTAGTTGTCCCATGCTCCAAGCATGTACACTATGTTTTTCTTAAACAATAGCTTTGCCATACACCAAGTATGCACTCTATGTTTGTCTATGATCCTTACTTTGTAAAATAAACCAATTGAACATAATTTCAATGATTCTAATTTCACACTCCCAAATCCTTATCGAAAAATGTGAGAATTTCAAATTCCTATCGTTTATCGAAATCTGTTTAGATTTTAAACTTATATGCACTGACCCTCCTGTAATGAATATGTACAAAGTCACAAAGACTTGTCAACAGTCATTATAAGGTATTCCAATGGAGATCAACTCCATGGAAACTAAGTCTCATATTCAAAGTACATTGCTTTGGACATGCTTCTTGCATTAAGTTTTCTAATCTTACACAGATAACTTCCACCTATGGAGACAACTCCATATTCTCATTTTGACTATCACTTCTGAATAAGAGATGCCTCTTTTCAGAATATGTCAATATGGTCCTTCCAAAATTAGCACTATACTTCCAACTGTCCCTGAGCAACCAATCTTTGGTAAACCTCAGATTGTCCTCGACAATTGCTTAATCATTTTAGTCATATCCAATTCTAGACCTTTTCCCTTCTTAATGCCTCTGGGCATTTGGAAACATCTAGAAATGACAAATATTATAGCACATGCAATCGATCCTGTACCCAAAGCAAATGGTACACGATTCATGATGTCTCACATAAAGACATGATTCTAGACCAGTCTTTTGCTACAATATTTTTATTTGCCATGTTTTCAAAATTTGACTATGAAGAGGGATGCCGTAATCATAATCGAATTTTGAGAATGCAATATATAGAATTTCTTTTAAATTGAACCAATCCAACATGAAATTCATATATATATTATTGACTAAAGATGATTAAGGTCTCAATCTAAGCCTTTAGAACTGAAATGAAGTATATCCTCTCCCTTAATTATAGCAAAACAACTTTTTCAATCCCTGCAGCCTCACGAATTGAAACTTTTGTTTTCTATAATTAACATTGCTAACCTGCAACACTAACAATAATTATCATGCTCCCACTAACATGATGATTATTAGCATAACACTTATGCTCCCACTAGCTTTGACATGTACTCAAAAATCAGCTGGACTTCTAGAAATCAATACTTTATTGACTTTCTTACCAAAGTTCATATTTCTGATACGAGATGCTTTGATAAAACTTTATCAAAATCATACACCTTTCCTTAGATAGCATGCATGTGTGTCTAAACAATTTCAGAACTATGAAAAGGGATGCCGTAATCATAGTCTCAATTGTTTAGACCTTTTGCCATTTGCTTCAAATCTACTTGGTGGAAGTGTTTCCTCACCATCATTTTCATGAATCGGAGAGAAACCTTATGACCCTTAGATTTTATGGTGTATGTGTTCTTATCCATGTGAATCGTCAAAACCATAGTCACAAGACAAGGATAATGACAAATCCAAACTCATATGGACTGAACTTATGCAATCTTAACTTCTTGCCACCTGGCAGTACAGGGCCTGCCATTGCTTCCAAGTTGTTATGCAACCAATTGAGAACTTTCAGAACTCCTATGCAAAGCCAACTTTAACTGGAATGGGCACAGAATATGTCAACACGATAGGTTATAAACCTCAAGACATGTGCTAGTGAACAACCTCAGGTTTTATTCTTGATTAGTTCTTGAAATTCTTTTTAGGATCCTTAAGACTCCCACTATCCTCTTGACGTATAAGACTATCTTGCCAAATATTCAAGAGATAGTGCGGATTCTTTATCAAGACAAACACTTCACACAATTGGCCTTAGTTGGTCTTTGTTTTATCCAAAACATCACAACTTACCAATTTCAAATGTACAAGAGTAGGACACTTTTACTCTTACATTTGACAAGTGTTTTAAACCTTTCTTTAAGATATGTCACTCAAGTTACAATCTTGGAGTATGACTCTAAGAATTCTTTTGGAACGAAGTATGACTCATCTTCCTGATCTAACCATTTCAACAATTCATGACTCCTCTTCTTAGTCATAAGAATGCACTAAGATGACCTTTAGAGGACTAATTGTGATATGATTTCTAAATCATTAAGATGATCACAAACATGATACTAAAGTACTCTCCCATCTTTTCAGATTTGAGAAACTTTTATCTTTCTGCCTAATTTGATTCTTCCCATTCATTCTGCCATACATTAAGACTTTTCCAATGTTTCAGAATTATACTTAAACTTGTAAGTATAACCATATTTACTAAACTTTAGTAAATCAAATAGTCTTAACGAGCTTTGTGGTGGACATGACCAGTGCACAAGAATGTGTACTCGATCCCTTTAGTCCTTCACTTGACTCACACATCCATGTGAACAAGTAATTAGTCTTGATTTTCCAATGCTTGAAAGTTCTCATTCATCATACTATTCAACTTGCATGATTCCAAGTTTTGGTCCAATTGAAACTTGGGTGATGAGGAACTTTCCTGATTTGGTAAATTTAGACACTACCACAAATGAAAGAATCAAATCCATTTTCCAATATTGATGTCAGTGGAATCATATAAGCAACAATTTTCCACAAATGCCATTGTAAGGATACTTCAAATAAATAAAATTAAACAATTTTCTTTTATTTTAAAACTTTGCGGAAAAACTTATCCTTACAATCCACATGGAAAATTGTTGTTATCTATTCCTTAGCAATATATCATAACTTCTTAAGCAACTGCTCAAAATTCTGATGCGATCGAAATCCACCTTCGCGATCAGAATCAGCATATACTTCCTTTAAGATTTCTCTCTATTCTTTGATTCTTAAAACATCAACATGTGACCCAGTCACATCATGTAATAAGGATCTCAGAATAGAACTTAACAGAGTTAGATAATGGGCTCTACCTGATGTAGAGTCAAACTTATTGACTTTAACATCCTTAGCTAAATTTGGCAGCTTTGCAATCAACGCCCCTTCCTTTGGCAAAATAAACATATGGACCCTTTGGTAATGGGACTATCTCAGACTTAGCCTTTCTCTTTACTATTTGGTCAACCGAGTTGACTATGGCCAATCCCTTTCCATTGGGAAGAGAATGCTTTTTCTGGATTTCCAGTGTCACCATTGTCACTGTCCATAAAGTTTTTGGGAAGTTGATCTTCTAATCAAATTTGCTTTACTATCGTTCCAAATCATTGCTGATTCAGCAGCACCAAGCAAATAGATATGATCATTAAGGTTCATGTCATAGTCTGTTTCATAGTAGTCCCAAAGGAACTCACTATGTGACTTAGAAAGTGATTGAACATCCAACTTTCTCAAGACTTTGACACCCAACTCTCACGGCTTGTCAATATGTGACTTCATCTCTAAGATGTGATCACATATAGACCTTGCTTGCCATTAGGGCTTGAGTGACCTTGAACTTGTGGGTTAGGGAGAATAATTGGAGGAGGTGGATGAAGAGAAGTATGACTTCCATGAGCCAAACTCGGGAAGTCATATTCATTAGGAAAGCTTGGTTTGGGAAGATCATTGTTGTCTAAACCAGACATCAACAATGGGAGAAATTCACGTAAAGTTGATTTAAGTCCTTAATATAACACCCAATATGATATATTAAGGCTATGACCCAACAAACTATTTTATAACTTGGAAGAGGGATGCCGTAATCCAAGCTATAAAATATTTGAAGGTAGGTGAATGACGATTCACCAATTTCCACCAAGATAAACGAAATGTATTATTAGGTTTTAATTGGTTTTGAAACTCCTAGATTCTTTTGAGATTCATTGAACTTTTCAATGGCATGTTTCAATCTCGAGTGTGCCCTTCAGGTTTTTGTGACTGGGATGCCGAGGATCACAAAACAAGGTGTGAAGTAACCATGCAAATATACTTGGTACCCTTAATATTTACCCCTCAATCGATGTGCCGGTTAACCACACACGCTCCAACGATACTATGATAAACATTAAGTTACCCTTTGCCTACCTTGTTAAGTCCAGGTTAGTGTGCCGGTTAACCACACACGCTCCACTAACAGCTTAAACAAAGTGCAAAGTGTAATTTCATGGTAGCACCTTATTCACATTTTCCTAAGTAACTAAGATTGGGAATTTATAAGTGTTTAGCTACTTAGTATTTATCATTATACTTATAATGAAGGGAGAATTATAGTCCTTGTCCTACCTGTTCGGCTAACGACCCTCCACCGGTCAAGGAAGCGGTGAGTGAGAGTGGACACCCATTAAACTATCATTTTATAGGCAGTAACCTTATACCCCCCTTATAGACCGGCTTCGTGAATGAGGCCTACTAATGGTAAGACGACTTGCTCTTATACATATAATATATTAAACTTTTAATATTATAATAGTATAAGGGTGTATTTTAGACATTTAAAATACTTGGTGGTTTAATCTATTAATTAAACTAGACTTTTAATTTAATTAAACTCAAACCATATATTTATGGATTAATAATACTCTTTTAATTAAACGTTTTAATTAACTATTAATAAAGTCCATAAGAGTTAATTTGAACTATTCAACAACTGATGCGATCGAAATCCACCTTCACGATCAGAATCAACATATACTTCCTTTAAGATTTCTCTCTATTCTTTGATTCTTAAAACATCAACATGTGACCCAGTCACATCATGTAATAAGGATCTCAGAATAGAACTTAACAGAGTTAGATAATGGGCTCTACCTGATGTAGAGTCAAACTTATTGACTTTAACATCCTTAGCTAAATTTGGCAGCTTTGCAATCAACGCCCCTTCCTTTGGCAAAATAAACATATGGACCCTTTGGTAATGGGACTATCTCAGACTTAGCCTTTCTCTTTACCATTTGGTCAACCGGGTTGACTATGGCCAATCCCTTTCCATTGGGAAGAGAATGCTTTTTCTGGATTTCCAGTGTCACTATTGTCACTGTCCATAAAGTTTTTGGGAAGTTGATCTTCTAATCAAATTTGCTTTACTATCGTTCCAAATCATTGCTGATTCAGCAGCACCAAGCAAATAGATATGATCATTAAGGTTCATGTCATAGTCTGTTTCATAGTAGTCCCAAAGGAACTCACTATGTGACTTAGAAAGTGATTGAACATCCAACTTTCTCAAGACTTTGACACCCAACTCTCCCGGCTTGTCAATATGTGACTTCATCTCTAAGATGTGATCACACATAGACCTTGCTTGCCATTAGGGCTTGAGTGACCTTGAACTTGTGGGTTAGGGAGAATAATTGGAGGAGGTGGAGGAAGAGAAGTATGACTTCCATGAGCCAAACTCGGGAAGTCATATTCATTAGGAAAGCTTGGTTTGGGAAGATCATTGTTGGGAAGTAAAGATTGCATAAGTTCAGTCCATATGAGTTTGGATTTGTCATTATCCTTGTCTTGTGAATATGGTTTTGACGATTCACATGGATAAGAACACATACACCACAAAATCTAAGGGTCATAAGGTTTCTCTCCGATTCATGAAAATGATGGTGAGGAAACACTTCCACCAAGTAGATTTGAAGCAGATGGCAAAAGGTCTAAACAATTGAGACTATGATTACGGCATCCCTTTTCATAGTTCTGAAATTGTTTAGACACACATGCATGCTATCTAAGGAAAGGTGTATGATTTTGATAAAGTTTTATCAATGCATCTCGTATCAGAAATCTGAACTTTGGTAAAAAAGTCAATAAAGTATTGATTTCTAGAAGTCCAGCTGATTTCTGAGTACATGTCAAAGCTAGTGGGAGCATAAGTGTTATGCTAATAATCATCATGTTAGTGGGAGCATGATAATTATTGTTAGTGTTGCAAGTTAGCAATGTTAATTATAGAAAACAAAAGTTTCAATTCGTGAGGCTGCAGGGATTGAAAAAGTTGTTTTGCTATAATTAAGGGAGAGGATATACTTCATTTCAGTTCTGAAGGCTTAGATTGAGACCTTAATCATCTTTAGTCAAGAATATATATATGAATTTCATGTTGGATTGGTTCAATTTAAAGGAAATTCTATATATTGCATTATCAAAATTCGATTATGATTACGGCATTCCTCTTCATAGTCAAATTTTGAAAACATGGCAAATAAAAATATTGTAGCAAAAGACTGGTCTAGAATCATGTCTTTATGTGAGACATCATGAATCGTGTACCATTTGCTTTGGGTACAGGATCGATTGCATGTGCTATAATATTTGTCATTTCTAAATGTTTCCAAATGCCCAGAGGCATTAAGAAGGGAAAAGGTCTAGAATTGGATATGACTAAAATGATTAAGCAATTGTCGAGGACAATCTGAGGTTTACCAAAGATTGGTTGCTCAGGGACAGTTGGAAGTATAGTGCTAATTTTGGAAGGACCATATTGACATATTCTGAAAAGAGGCATCTCTTATTCAGAAGTGATAGTCAAAATGAGAATATGGAGTTGTCTCCATAGGTGGAAGTTATCTGTGTAAGATTAGAAAACTTAATGCAAGAAGCATGTCCAAAGCAATGTACTTTGAATATGAGACTTAGTTTCCATGGAGTTGATCTCCATTGGAATACCTTATAATGACTGTTGACAAGTCTTTGTGACTTTGTACATATTCATTACAGGAGGGTCAGTGCATATAAGTTTAAAATCTAAACAGATTTCGATAAACGATAGGAATTTGAAATTCTCACATTTTTCGATAAGGATTTGGGAGTGTGAAATTAGAATCATTGAAATTATGTTCAATTGGTTTATTTCACAAAGTAAGGATCATAGACAAACATAGAGTGCATACTTGGTGTATGGCAAAGCTATTGTTTAAGAAAAACATAGTGTACATGCTTGGAGCATGGGACAACTAGTGTTTTTAATTCAAGTATAAAGTTGATAAAACCGAAACAATGAATAATGAGTAATCAGTATGGTGATAAATAAAAGTGTTTATTTATATTCATAGGGTTTGATACCATATTTGATTCATTTATTCTTGTGTTTCACTTTGCATGTTTTGACTTCCAGAATAACTAAGTCGCTCTTCCTGAATGATTAAGTTATTCAAACCATCCATAGTCGGTCATATGTTGGAAGTAGATATGAATCAAGATTGTCATGGGTTGGTTTGTAGAGGTCCAAGTTGGTGGACAAAGTGGTGCTACAATACTCATGAGTGCTCATAAGTTCTGAGTATTGGATTCAACCCGCGCTCATTAGAATCACTTCATGGATTTTATCACGAGTGATCATGAGACGATAATATCTTATATTCTTAAAACCTAGAGATATGAGTTGTTACTATGAGTTGGTTATACATTGATTGCACGAAAACGCATTTGGTAACTCGATGTTATAAAAACGTGCCTTTGTGTATGATTCAACAAGTAGTAGAACAAGCCATATGAGTCGAAGTTTATCCATTCCTTTTACCTTCGGGATAAAAGCGATATATGTGGGCCCCTCGATGATTTAGCGATGACATATGTGAGTGCTTGGCCAAGCCAGGACTGATTTGATTTGTTCAATCAGTCAGTCATCATAAATCGAAAATCGGGAAACAACAAATGGACAGAGAGAATGATTATAATCCATGTCTTAGTCCATATGATATCTAGAATGGAGGAATATATGATCCCTTATCTAATGGACAAGTCATTGACAAGGTCAGAGTTCGACAGCGGCTTTAAGAGCTACGATTGCCAGTTAGGTTTTGAAGTCATACTCAATAATAGTTTTAGACTTATCCAAGTGGGAGACTGTTGGATTAATGTCTAAGTCTATAACTATATTTGGTATGTACTTGACCCGACCCGGCATGGTCCATTTGGGTTGCACTTCACCGGCACAATTTATATGGATAGTCTTTTGAGAATAGTATATTTATGATTTATATTAATATATTATAAGTTCTAATATATTAATATGGAATCATATTATTTAATTAGTATTGATCAAGAATTAATTTACAATTAATTAAGTGATCAAAAAGAACTAATTAAATATGGACTCTTATATATATGGAATGGGACAAGTTCATTTAGGTTGGGCTAAGCTTTCATGGATGGTCCATGGAGCTTTTAACCCATGGATCCTATGTAAATGAAAGGTCATGGGTATTAGGGTTTACATGGATGTAACCCTAATCCTCCATAATATATAAAGGGGTCCTTGGCTCACAAAATTGGTACAAGTGTGTGAAAATAAGAGTGGGCCGATTTTAGTGTGCATACATATTCTCTCAAGTTCTTCCAAGGTGTTTTGGTGATTTGTGATTCCATTTGAGGCTTCCACACTATTGGGGCTAAGCTCTTAAAGCTTGAAGACATCAAGCTACATCAAAAGGTATGTCATCTAACTAGAACTTTGTAGCATAGGTGCTTCATAATATGCTAGTTAGGATGAAACCTTGGAATAGTTAATATTTGCATGTATAATAGAGAAAACATAGATCCAAGGTTTATAGGGTTGCATGTACACCATAGGAGTGTTAGAATGCTCAAAACCCAACACTTTTCCAGGTTATCGCTCCTCCATTAAGGGTAAACACCCAACCATATTGAGAACGGAAGTTGTCTCTGTCTGTCTGAAAGTTGGCGTCACTATACCCATTTAGTCTTAAGTTATCACTGCCACCAAGCATAAGGACCCAATCCTTAGTTCTTTGTAGATACTTAAGAATATTCTTAACTGTTATCCAGTGAGCTCTACCTGGATTTCCCTGATAACGACTAACCATGCTCAAAGCAAAAGCCACATCAGGGCGAGTACATGTCATAGCATACATGATAGATCCAACGGCGGAAGCATATGGAACTCTTCTCATTTCTGCTATCTCTGCATCGATACTCAAACTTTGAGTCTTAGTCAGTTTGGTATTACTCTGGATAGGCAGTTCCCCCTTCTTGGAATTCTCCATACTAAAACGCTTTATTACCTTTTCCAAATACATACTTTGACTAAGTCCAATTGGTCTTTTACTCCTGTCTCTCATAATTCTTATCCCCAGAATATAAGCAGCCTCTCCCAGATCCTTCATAGCGAAACACTTTCCAAGCCAAGACTTAACCTCTTGCAGAGTCGGAATGTCGTTCCATATGAGAAGTATGTCATCAACATACAAAACCAGGAAGGTTATTATACTCCCACTAACATTGACATATACACAAGATTCATCTTCACTTGTAGTGAAGCCAAACTCTTTGACCTTCACGTCAAAGCAAAGATTCCATCTACGAGAAGCTTGTTTCAATCCATAGATTGATTTCTCAAGCTTACACACTATATTTGGTTACTTTGCATCCACAAAACCCTTTGGTTGACTCATGTAAACATCATCAACAAACTTCCCATTAAGGAAAGCGGTTTTGACATCCATCTGCCAAATTTCATACTCATGAAACGCAGCTATGGCAAGCATTATCCTAATAGATTTAATCTTAGTTGCTGGTGAGAAGGTCTCATCATAGTCAACCCCTAGGGTTTGAGTAAAGCCCTTCGCAATTAGTCGAGCTTTGAAAGTGTGTACCTTTCCATCCATGTCGGTCTTCTTCTTGAAGATCCATTTGCACCCAACGATCTTACGACCTGGTACATTATCAACCAAATTCCAAACTTGGTTGTCATACATGGACTTGATCTCGCTGTCCATTGCCTCTTGCCATTTGGTAGCCGCAGGGCCTGCCATTTCTTCCTTGTAGTTAGAAGGTTCATCCAAATTTACTAGTGTACTATCACTAATAAATGTATCACCTTCTGCAATAATATGGAAACCATACAACTCTGGTTGAATTCTAACTCTAGTGGAACGCCTAAGAGGTAATGACTCGTTAATTGGTTCAACTGGAATTTCTTCCTCAGGTTGAGCCCTAGCATTTTCAGAAGTCCTTCATCGTTTGACTCTTGAATCTCTTCAAGATCAATAGTACTCCCACTGTCCTCTTTGCATATGAGCTCTCTCTCGTGAAAGACTCCTCTTCGTGCTACGAAGACCACGTTCTCACTAGGTATGTAGAACAAGTATCTAAAGGATATCTGTGGGTAGCCAATGAAAATACATCTCTCACTTCGAGGTTTAAGCTTGTCGTGAGTCTCTCGTCTAACGAAAGCTTCACAACCCGAAACCTTGATATGTACTAACGAGGGAACCTTCCATGTCCACATCTCGTGAGGTGTTTCGACAACCTTCTTAGTTGGGACAAGATTAAGAATGTGGGCGACAGTCTCTAAGGCATACCCCCAGAAAGAGATTGGAAATGAAGCTCGAATCATCATGGAACGAACCATGTCCAACAAGGTTCGATTACGCACCTCATCCACACCATTAAGTTGTGGTGTCCTAGGAAGTGTCAATTGTGAAACTATTCCACATTCCTTGAGTTAGTCGTGGAACTTGATACTAAGATACTCACTGCCTCTATCGGATCTAAGCATCTTTATCTTTCTGCCCAATTGATTCTCGAATTCCTGTTTAAACTCTTTGAACTTTTCAAAAGTTTCTGACTTATGCTTAATTAAGTAGATATAGCCATATCTGCTATAATCATTAGCAAAAGTCACATAGAATCGATTTGCATCCTTTGTGGTGGATCTGAAGGGCCCACACACATATGTGTGTATGAGATCCAATAATCCTTCACCTCCTTCACAAGAACCAGTGAAATGTGACTTTGTCATCTTTCCTAGTAAAAAAGACTCGCATGTATCATCTGACCTTAACTCAAATGATTCCAACACTCCATCCTTTTGGAGTTGGGCTATAAGTATAGGTGTTATAGGCTTATTTGAGAATGTTAAGGTAGATGACCTTAATATAGAAAGTGAGATTCTACGTATTTAGGCTTCTAAATGTTTAATTATTATATTAGAACTAGAATATAAATTTCTCAAATGGTAAGAACTAAGAACTAAAATCTCAAAAGGTAGAAAAGAATAAAGCAGAAGAGAATGATGAAGTACAATCTGTCAGGTACACTATATTATGTAATAGACACAACGCCTCGTATATGCTAAGCATGATGAGTCGTTTTTTTGTTGGATTAGGTGTCTAAGCCCATAACTATATGTCACACCCCCGAACCAGACGGCGGAAACGTCCGGGGGCTTGTGCGTGACTTCATCTTGTAATATCATCACAATGTATATAATTGAAGCAAGACAACACCATCATCATACATATCAAAATACAACCAACATTGTTTACATCAAGTATAGTATCATAAGTTACATGCCAAAATAATCAATGTATGATGATAACAAAATAAGACAAATTCCACATGTTCTTGTAGACCTTTCCGCTTAACGATTCCCCGAGAATACAAGTTATTTTGAAAATGTCAACATATATAATGTTGGTGAGTTCATAGGCATGTTTGAATGAAAAGTTTTGTATTGTTCGTAAAACGCCAGAAAATATGATATTTTCTAAAAAATGGCTTAAAAATGATGTGTCAAAATCAAGCACTTATGCATGTGTGTTTTCTGTTTTTGGTATGTATATAGAAATGTAATCCAGAAAAGATCCTGTAAATTTATGTTGTATGTAGAAGGTATTGTGTCACACCCCCGAACCAGACGGCGGAAACGTCCGAGGGCTCGTGTGACTTCACTTGAAATATCATCACAATCCATATACATGAAACATAACACAATCATCACCATCATTACATAGTACAACCATCATTGTTTACATCAAGTACATTGTTTACATTACATAATCAATAACACAAATTGTTTGATGATTGACATTTCAAAATAAAATTTCGGAAACACACTTGATGATTCTTCATTCTAACGGTTACCTGAGAATACAAGTTATTTTGAAAACGGTCAACATATATAATGTTGGTGAGTTCATATGCATGCTTGATATAAAAATAGTTTGTATTGTTTGTAAAACCTAGAAAATCCGATATTTTCTGTAACAAAAACTGTTTACGAAAAAGATGTGATGATCCCATAAGTGTATACGTATGTGATTTCAAAACATGTAAAAGTGAATGTTCTTCATAATTGTTCTTTGTATTGTAGTTGTTGTATGTAGAAGTGAATAATGTCGTTCCCCGGAAAACCCGATGTTTTCCAATTTAAATAGTATGATAGTTTTGTATTATTGTATAAATCACTTTGCATCGTCACAGTGTATGGATATGATTTCTCATGAACACTTAGATGGTAATCGATCTCTATGTGAGTCGTTATAACCATGCATAATAGTGACTAATTCGCATGTCTTGGCATTTTTTCAAAAGTCGGTTTTGATTAAGACTTTGTCACCCTAGACTGGCCGAGTCTAACTGTAGCGAACAACTCAGGTGTGGGGGAGTCACCCCCATATAGATCTATACACAAACTCTCGCCCTCCCTCCAGGAGACTCTTGTTATAACTACAGGCTATGGCCGACACTTATTGGTGCCAACCGATAATTCTCACTAAATCCCTATTATTACCCCATGAATTTGAATAACATTGATTACGACCCGTTTGATGTTTATATGAATATGAATAAAGCCTAACAAACACGAAAAAGGACAACTGTGGCCCACGAATCATGTATGTTATTACAGACTGTCGAGTATGCGACGGACACGTTAGCCCATCAAGCATATGATAATAGATTTGGACCATATTAGCAATGCAAATGGGCCACGAAGGCCCAATAGCATGTAAAAGCTAATGAGAGTCCATTAGGCATGTAATTGGGTCACCGGAAGCCCAATAAACTTGTGTTGATTATATTGGGCCCAATAATCGTGTAACTGGGTCACCGGAAGCCCAATAAGCACGAGTAGGAAACATTGGGCCCAACCGTCGTATTATTTATAGGTTTATCGATATAAGTTCTAGTATGAGATTTGGTTTACACTTAGTGTTTACTTTCGATGTTAAAATACTCAATGTTGGTTTATAACGATATTCTTAGTTTTTTTTTTTATAAAAATACCATTTTTTTAAACCTTCATGTTGTAAAAATTTATATCTTTGGCAAAATTGTTTAGAAATTTACATATTTGGCCCAAAATGTTTATTTGACTATTTCAGTCCCTTTTTCATACAAAATTTACAAATGACACTTTTAGTCCCTTTTGATGAAAAATGACATTTTAGTCCATTAGATTATTTAACTTGGCATTTTCGGCCCAAATAAAATCTTAAATTATAATTTCAGCCCAAAATACAACTTTTGACATTTTCAACCCTTATTTTTTAAAATATTACATTTTTGGCCCATTTGCCGTAAGTTTTACACTTTTGGCCCAAAATCTAAAAACTTTGCATTTTTAGTCCAATTTAGCAAAAAGGGTCATTTTCAGCCCCTGAAATAGTTTAATTATGTTTTAGACTCATACTTTTATGAATTTACAATTTCAGTCCCTAAAATTCTTCATTTCCGCAAATTTTGGGCCCAAAAATCCATGAGGCCCAAATATAAGCCCATTAAACAAAAATTTTATATTTTTGGCCCTTTGAAAAGTATTATTTTCATAAAAATCAGCTTTTATATAAATAACTACTTTATAACCCTCATAAGACCGAAAATTATCATCTTTCAACTAAATCTTTGTGATTTTGCAAAAATGACACTTGTAAAGATCTTTGGCTTTGTTTTTCACTTCTTAAACTTAAGGACTCTTAGATCTATGATGTATGTTGTTTATTATGTTTTTGTTTATGAATCTTTCACATTTTAGCTATAGATCTCTAAATATAATAAGTATTAACACATTATCACAACATAAACCAAAGAAATCACATATAACATGCAAACACACATAGATCAACACATAACACTTGTATTCTCCCCCAAAAACAAGTAAAAACTGAAAACAAGGAGGTATGAACTCACCTTGGGTTTGTTGTTTTGGTTTTTGAAGAATAGTAGAAGAAGAGGGTGTGGTTTTCGGCCTTAGCAAGCTTCTTGAAGGGACCTTCAAACTTTGATAAGTTCTAGGGAGTATGATCAAGAGATTAAGGTTATAAGAAGAGTGAGTGAGTGTATAAAGAAATTATATTTGTAAGATCTTACCACTATTATATAGCTTGAAGTGATTTTGGATGAAAGCCTCCTTGAATGCTTCCAATTCTCAAAAATTTAGAGGGTGGAGGAGAGTTGTTCTTGAGAGAATTGAAAATGAATTATGTGTGTGTATTTTTCTTGTCTCTCGGCCGAAGGAAAGAAAAAGGGGAGAGGGAAAGAAAGAATCGCATGGAAACATGAGATCATGCATAGTTACATGTTGTGTAATATGCTTAGATGACCACTAAACAATAATGAGGTGGCTAACACTCATTAATCCTCTTAGTTTTTTTTTTCATATGGGCCGAGAGGGAGAAAAGAGAGAGATGATTTGGGCCTTTAATACTCGATTCTAATAATATGAGGCCCATTTTGATGGTTTTTGGCCCATTGAGCTTTTAGGATGGTGCACAGCCCAAATTGTATAAAGAAATGGATTTATGGTCCTTTAGGGTTAGTTTAAATCAATTACAGCCCAATAAGGCCCATTAGGGTAAACCATTTCATTTTAGGCCCATGATGGCCCAAAAGGTTAGGTCTTAAGAATGTGGATCCAGTTAGAGCCCAATTAAGAGTTCTAAGCCCAAAACAATCGAATTGAAAGCTTATTGGCTCATTAAGCCCAATAAGGAAATCCTAGTCCAAAATGGACTTAGGTCGGGATTCTTAGAGCTTTCAAACACTAACTTGACTTTTGTAATGTTTTGCATGAAGTTTGGGCTTTATAATTGGATTTTTGATGAAAGTTTGTTGTTATTGAATAACATCATATGCATATCAAGTTATGGTTACAATTTGTTGTCATTGATATTGTTTACAAAAGTATAGAATTTCCTAGCAAATTTGCTAGTTGTGACATATTGTTTAACGGTATATTTCCCCAGAAAATCCTATATTTTCTGCTTACAAAAGTGTCGTGGTCTCAAAACCCTAAGACCGAATATAAGTGTATGTTTTTGTATCAACAAGGGTTTATGTGGAATCCGTAAAGTTATGATGGACATAATCTCTATGTGAGCCGTTTTAACCATACTTGATTTTTGACGAAATCGCCTGTCGTGGCGTTTTCAGGCGCCAGCTTGTTTAAGGTAAGGTTTGTCACCCTAGACTGGCCTAGTCTAACTGTAGTGAACAGCTCAGGTGTGGGGTGTCACCCCGTATAGACATATACACAAACTCTCGCTCTCCCTCCAGGAGACTTTGGTTATAACTACAGGCTACGATTGTACACTCGAGAGGTGTCAACCGACATGTCTCACTAGCACCCTTACTGAGTTTACGCGAATATTGTATTATGTTAGGTATAATGTTTTCCGTGTACGTTTATGTTTGAAAAGTCCAACAGGTATGTATAAGAATGTACGAGGCCCAATAGACATGTAGAAGGACCACTAAGGCCCAATAGACATGTAATGTATAATCTAGGCCCAATAAGCATGTAAATGGGCCAATAAGGCCCAATAACATCGATTTTATAATCCAGACCCAATAAGCATGTAAATGGGCCACTAAGGCCCAATAACATGGAATGTAAGTATTAGGCCCATTAAACATGTAATCGATGAATTTACTCCGTTTGTTATTACATTGCTCGTTTTAGCTGGATTGTTTTTCTAAAATGGCATAAAAGTCCATTTTGCGTAATGATGACAGTTTTGGCCCATTAAGCCGAAATTTACAATTTAGGCATTTTTTGATGAAATTGACACTTTAGGTCCTTCAAGACCAAGAATTTCCTTTATGAGCTCATTTCAATCAAAATGACATTTTTAGTCCACTTTGGTTAAAAATAACATTTTTGGCCAATTATCAAAATAATTGACATATTCGACCCATATATATATATATATATATATATATATATATATATATATATATATAAATTGATGTTTTCAGCCTATCATTATAAAAATTTACATTTTTGGCCTATTTATATGTATAATTTACGTTTTCAGCCCATTTTTGATAAAAATGACATTTTCGGCCCAAATTTTGTGAAAATAACATTTTAGGCCCAAATCCAAATAAAGTGACAATTTCAGCCCCTAAAACCGTGAATTTACATTTTTGGCTCAAGTTTGTGTTAAATGACAATTTAATCCATAAAAATCATAAGTTTACAAATTAAGCCCAAAGAAACCGTGAAGACCCATATTAAGGCCCATTATGCGAAAATTTTCACTTTTGGCCCTTTAAAAGCTATGATTATCACAAAGAACCATTTTTTTATATATATATGACTCTTTTAGTCCATGTAAAACCGTAAATATCGTAAAACTTCATTCTTTTTGTTTATTTGTCAAAAATGGTCCCTTTACAAGATCTAGTTTAGTCTTTCAACAATCTTTAACTTGTATAATACTTTCATCTTCAAGGTGAGTTATATAAAGTGGTTTAGTTCACAAATATCATCAAGTTTTTGTTAGGGTTTTCGAGATTTATGGAGTTTTATCATAAAATCACAACATATAACATAGATAACACACATTAACAGGCACAAATACATAGATCTAACACAAGAAACGTGTATCCTCCTCCAAAACATAGTGAAAACCAAAAACAATGGGGTATGAACTCACTTTGGGGTTTGGATTCGGTTTGATGAAGAGTTTGAAGAAGATTTTCGGCCTTGAGTGCTTCTTTGGAAGGAGTTTTGAAATTTAGATGGTCTTAGGAAGCTAGAACACAAAATGAACCTATGTAAGGAAGAGTTCTCAACATAAAATGGGGAGCAAATATTTGTGTATGATAACAAGTTACCAAGAGTGTGAAGAACTCGATGAAAACCTCTTGAAAACACACACCAAGTCACGAAAATGGCAAGGAGAATGAGGGAATTTTTCTTGAGCTTGAGAGGAATTATGAGAGAGTTTGAAAGTGGAAGTGTGTGTGTTTGTTGGTGCTCTCGGCTGAGGGTAATAAGAGAAGAGAGAGAGAGAGAGAAATAGAGAGAGAAAATGTTGAGGGGATGTTGCATGGGTGCATGAGATGTTCTTGATATCTGGTGTATTCTAGCATGGAAGTCCACCATGCAACAATGAGGTGGCACTTGCAAGTTTGAATCTTCCCTTTTTTTCATTTGTTTTGATTGGGCCGAGAATGGGCTAGGAGAAAGGAAATGAGATAGTTTGGGCCATTCCTTGACTTAGTTCGAAATCATGAGGCCCAAAATGAATATTTTTCGGCCCATTGGGCCTTTGTGGAGGTTCACGGCCCAATGCAACCCAAGGGAGTAGTTTACGATCCATTAGGGCTAATGAAATCATTTATGGCCCAACATGGCCCATTAGGGATAAATAGAACTATTCTAGGCCCATATGACCCAAAATGTTTTAGTTTCATGAATGTGGGTTCAATTAGAGTCCAAAGTAGTCAAATTGAATGTTTATTGGTCCATTAGGCCCAATAAGAGGATCCTAGTCCATATTAAATTGAACCGGGATTTCTAGGGTTTTCAACCTATAATTGACTATATGGAATGTATTGTATTAGGTTATGGGCTTCTTGAGTGAGATTCGATTCAAATGGATGATTTTGATTAAGCATAGAGTATGAATTTTTCACTTAGAGTACATGCCTTACAATAGATGATGTTTACATGAGGATAGAATTTCCTAGCTAAAAATGCTAGTTGTGACACTATAATTGGTATGTACTTGACCCGAGAGTAGCATGGTCCATTTCGGGTTGCCTTCACCAGAACAATCAAATAGGATGGATATTTGAGAAAGAAGTTATTTATGATTTATTAATATATTATAAGTATAATATATTAATTGAGAAATCATATTATTTAATTGGTATTGATCAAGAATTAATTTGGAATTAATTTAGTGATCAAAAGAGACTAATTAAATTAACGGGGACTGATTAGTTAAATCAGTATTACATATAGTTTGGGCTAATGATCCATATTGATTAGAATGGACTAAGAGTTAGTCCAAAGGGCTTATCATATGGATTATTGGATTCTAGGCCCAAGGAAGTGAATTAGGGTTTACAAGTTGAAACCCTAGGAATTCCACACTATAAATGTAACCCCTAATGCACCTAAAATTGGTCTAATGATTCCTAGTTGAACCCTAGCCGATTTTAGTGATTCATAACCTCTATCTCATAATCCTCCATTTGTTCACGGTGTTTGTGACTTGTTTGAGGCATCACACTTGGGGTGCTAAGCTCTTAAAAGTCCAAGAACTACAAGCTACAAATAAAAGGTATTCTTCTAACTAGTTTTTATGTTTCATGTATCAAAATTGCAAGCTAGTTAGGCTTCATGCTTTGGAAAATGAATATTGCATGTATAACTAGAGAAAATTTAGATCTAAAGCAGTAGGGTTGTATGTGCACCATAGGAGTGTTATAGTACATAAATCCCAACAGTGGTATCAGAGCCATGGGTGTTTTCTGTTATATAGATGCATTGGTTAAATTTTCAAAGCTGAAAAAGTCTCATTTTTGGCCTCTGAGTGATGGACTCGACGAGTCCAATGATCTGACTTAACGAGTTCACTCACAGTCTGGCAACTCGACGAGTTCAGTTCATACACTCGACGAGTAGGATGTTCTGCTTGCAGATTTCCGAGCTTTTTGGCCAGAATTGGATTAGGATCATTACCATGAATTGTTTTAAATCATAAAATTCATTTTTTTCTAATATGGTAGGGATTAACCTCATCCAATTAAAAGATAAATGTCAAATATTAAGACAATTACAAGTTATATGATAAGCTAATTATTTGATTTATCTAGCTACATGAATTCTAATTAGGTCAAATTGGTAAAAGATAATATGATTATTTTATTGGTTAAAATTTGATCTAAAGATTTTTGAGGAGTTACAAAAATTGCCGTCAAGTTTTGGAACTCAAATTTTTTTTAAGGAGTTACAAAACTTGCCATCAAGTTTGGAATCCAAAAGGTTTTCAAGAGTTACAAAAAATACCCTCAAGCTTTGGAAATTGAAAAGTCTCATTTATGAAATATTGAATTCTAAAAACCTAGTAATTTGAAAAGGTGCAACTCTTGGGTTCATAACTTAAAAAATTAATTAAATAATTTTAATTTTGAATTTTGTATTTAGAACCTTGATGTTTCCTTTGAATAGTTCAAATTTAACTCTTATGGACTTTATTAAATTGATTAAATGTTGAATTAAAAGAAAAAGTTAATAAATCCATAATCATATGGTTTAAAGTTAATTAAATTAAAAGTTTAATTTATTAATAGATTAAACCAACTAGTATTTTAAAAGTATAAAATACACTCTTATACTATATAAAAGTAAAAGCTTAATATATTACATATGTATAAGTAAAAAAGTCGGTCTTACCGTTAGTAGGCCTCATTCACGAAGCTGGTCTATAAGGGGTGTTAAAGGAAGCAGCATGTAAAATGACCGCCATTAGGTATCCATTCTTACCCACCACACCCTTGACCAGTGGAGGGTCGTTAGCCGAACGGGTTTGATAGGACACTTAAATCCTCATTAAAAGTATAATGAAATACAAAGTAACTAAACACTTTATAAATTCCCAATCTTAGTTACTTTAGGAAAAATGTGAATTTGATGCTAATCCATGAAATTGCACATTGCACCTTATTGGTCAGTTAGTGGAGCGTGTGTGGTTAGCCGACACACTAATGTGGACTAATAAAGGATGGCAATGGGCAGCTCGTAGTTTGTCATAGATCAATGGAGCATATGTGGTTAACCGATACATTGATTAGGTGGTAATTAACTTCGAGAGTACCAAGATAATTTACATGGTTATTCACACCTTGTTTGTGTCCTCGGTATCCCAGTCACAAACTTGAAGGGCATAATCGAGATTAAAAATGTCATTGAAAAGTTCAGTGAATCTCAAAAGAATCTAGGAATTTCAATTCATTTAAAACCTAATATTCATTTTTCGTTTTTCATGGCGGAAATTGGTAAATTGTCATTTACCTACCTTCAAATATTTTTGCAATTGGATTACGGCATCCCTCTTCCGAATTGTAAATTATTGTGTTGGGTCCTAGCCTTAATATTTCGTTTGGGTGTTATATTAAGGACTTAAAACAACTAAACTTGAATTTCTCCCTTGTAGATGTCTAGTTCTGACAACTATGGTCTTCCCGAATCTTTTGGAAAAAGCTTTCCTCATGAAGATGATGTTCCTAGAAATCATACTTCACTTCCTCCACCTCCTCCAATTATTCTCCCTGGCCCACATGTTCGTCGACTTGAAAAGTTCAAGGTCACTCAAACCCTATTGGCAAGCAAACACCAAGATGGAAGGTCTGTGAGTGTACATGTCTTCGAGATGAAGTCACACATTGATAGGCTGTGAATGTTAGGAGTCGTTGTGTTGAGGAAGTTGGCTGTTGACTTGGTTCTTAAATCACTTCCTAAGTCATATAGTGAGTTCATTAAAGACTACTATATTACAGATCACGATGTGACCGTTATTGATCTTACATATTTTCTAATTGCTGTTGAATCAACAACGATTTGGCGCACTAGGCAAGCAAATTTGATTGGAAGATCTACTTCCCAAACTTCCATGGACATTGACAATGGAAACATTGGAAGTCCAGAAAAGTCTTCTCTTCCCAATGGGAAAGGAAAGACTAAGTTTGAGATTGTCCCGTGTGCCATTCCAAAATAATCTGTTTGCTTCTATTGCCAAGAGAAGGGGCATTGGATGCGAAGCTGTCGTGTCTACCTGAAGGACCATAAGGATGGTAAAGTCAAAATGTATGACTCTGCTTCAGGTAAGTCCACTATCTAACTCTATTAAGTTCCTATTTGAAGATTATAAATACATGATGTGATGAGATCACATTTTGATGTTTTGTAGGATCGAAGAAGAGAAAGGAAGCTTAAAGAAAGAGCAGGATGAGTCTGATCGTGAAGAGATGGACTTCGATTGCATGATTCGATGATCAGAGTTTTGAGCTACTGCTTAGGAGTTATGATAGATTGCTTAGGAATATTTAGAAACATAGTTTTCATATGTACTAGCATTGTAAGGAAAAGATTTTCTGCAATTTTATAAATAAAGAAAATTTTGATTTTATCTTATTTTATATTTCCTTGCTGTGGCATTTGTGAAAATTGATGTTTGTATGTTTCTATTTTTAGCAATTTTGGAAAATGGATTTGATTCTTTCGTTTGTGGTAGTGTCTAAAATTTACAAAACAAGGAAATATATTCATCACCAAAGTTTCAATTGGACAGAAACTTGGAATCATTCAACTTGTATTGTGTGATGAATGAGAACCTTCATCTTTGGGAAATTAAGACTAATTCCTTGTTCACATATAGATGTGAGTCAAGTGAAGGACTAGTGGATCTAGTACAAATTGTTGTGTACTGGTCGGGTCCACCAAAAAGAACGATAAGACTATTCGTCATGATTTACTAAAAGTTTAGTAAATATGGTTATGCTTACAAGGTTAAGTGTAATTTTGAATCATTGAAAAGGTTTCAATGTATAGCAGAACGAATAAGAAAAATCAATTAGGCAGAAAGATAAAAGTTACTCCAATCTGAAAGGAAATGAGAGTACTTTAGTATCATGTTTTATGATGATCTTAATGATTATGAAGACCATATCACAATTGATCCTCTAAGGACACCTTAGTGCATTTGTAGGGCTAAGAAGAGGAATCGGGAATTGTTCAAATGGTTAAATCAAAAAAGGTGAATCATACTTCGTTCCAAAATCAAGTCTTAGAGTCATACTCCAAGATTTTGACTTGAGTGACATATCTTAAGCAGGTTTATAGCACCTCATAGGATGTGGAGTAGAAATGTTTCTTGCTCTTGCACATTTGAAATTGGTAGTTGTGATGTTTAGATAAGACAAAGACCAACTAAGACCAATTATATGAAGTGTCATTCTTGATAAGAATCTGCACTAACTCTTGGATATTTGTTTGTCAATGAATGTTTCTTGATAGAGAATCTTATATGTCAAGAGGTCAGTGGGAGTCTTAAAGACCTTGATAAGTTTCAAGAACTAATCAAGAATATACCTATCGTTTATCACTAGCACACAACTTGAGGTTTGTAACCTATCGTGTTGACATATTCTTGTTTCTATGCTCATTCCAGTTAAAGTTGACTATGCATGTGAGTTCTGTGAGTTCTCAATTGTTTGCATAAGGCAAGGCACCTTGATTAGTGAAAGTTCATTGATCAGTAAGGGTAATCTGCTCAACAACTTGGAAGACATGGTAGGCCCTTGTGCTGCCAAGTGGCAGGAAATTAAGATTGAATAGGTTCAGTCCATATGAGTTTGAATTTGTCATAGACCTTGTCTTATGATAAATTCACATGGATAGGAACACATACACCATAAAATCTAAGTGACATAAGGTTTCTCTCCACTTCATGAAAATGATTGTGAGGAAACACTTTCACTAAGAAGGTTTTGAGGAGATAGCAGTTGTGTTAATTGCGTTCTCAAATTCGGTTATGATTACGACATCCCTCTTCATAGTTCAAATTGTGAGAAATGGCAAATAGTCTGAACATTCAGAACTTATTGTTGTAAGTTTTGAAATAGTTTAGACACACAAATAAGATTTCTAATAAAAGGTGTATGAGCTTAGATAAAGGCTTATCGAAGCATCTCGTATCAGAAATCTGAACTTCAGTAAGAAAGTCAATAAATATTGATTTCTATAAGTCCAACTAATTTCTGGGTACATGTTAAAGCTAGTGGGAGCATAAGTGTTATGTTGGTAAGAATATAATTATCATGATAGTGGGAGCATGATTATTATGTGAAGTGTTGCAAGTTAGCAATACTGGTTATAGGAAACAAAGGTTAAGAATTTTGCAAAGTTGCAGAATTTGAAAATTTGTTTCGCTATAATAAGGGAGAGGATACTTATACTTTATTTCAAATCTAAAAGCTTAGATTAAACTATTAATCAAACTTAGTCATGAGCATATATGAATACCATGTTGAAGTGGTTCAACATTGGAAATTCTATATATGGAAATATTATAGCAAAAGACTGGTCAAGTATCATGTCTTTATGTAAGACATTATGAATCGTGTCCCATATGCTTCAGGTATAGGACCGATTACATATGCTATAATATTCATGTGTTCTACTTTTCAAATGCCTAGGTCATTAAGAGGACTAGAACCAGATATGACTAAAGCTATTAAACAACTGTCAAGGACGATCTGAGGTTCGCTAAGGGTTGATCGCTTGTAGTTGAAAGTATAGTAATAGATGGACCATATTGATATTATTATGAATAGATAGGATTCTATTAATAATGAGTTGTCATATGGCATATATGGAAATGTTTCCATAATGGGAGATGGATATTAAGAATCTATTTGTGCAAGAAGGATGTTCAAAGGAATGCACTTTGAATTTTAGACTTCGCTTCCTTGGAATTGTTTTGTTATCAATCTCCAAATGAATAATTTGTAATATCGTTGGCAAAGTCTCTGTGACTTTTGTACCTCGACATTACAAAAGGATCATTGCATGATAGTTTAGAATCTAACACACTCTTATAGTGGCAAGAATTAGGTATTCTTACACTAAGGATTTGGAATTGTGAAATGAGCATCATTGAAATGTTTTCAATTGATCTATTTCACAAAGTAAGGACCATAGGTAAACATAGTATGCATGCTTGGAGTATGGGATAACTATTGTTTTAATTCAAGTATTAAGTTGATTAATCGAAACATTATACTATGAATAATGTATAATCAATATGGTGATTAAATAATAAGTATTTTATCTATACTCAAAAGTTTTGAGACTATATTAGATTAGATTATTCTTTTGTTTCACTTCGCATGTTTTGACTTCCCGAATAATAAGATTATTCAAACATCCATAGTCAATCATACTTTGGAAGTAGGTAATGAGGTAAGACTGTCATGAATCCATCTGTAGATTGTCTAAAGTGTTTAGACATAGCAGAGTTTGCTGCAGTGTTCATGAGTACTCCTGTAATAAGATTTGAGTATTGGATGAAACCCACGCTCATCTAAATCACTTCATGGATTTCATCACGAGTGATTGGGAGACGATAATATATTATATTCTTGAAATGGAGACATATAGTTGCAGTTTACAAGTCGGTTGCACATTGATGATATGTAAACGCACCAATAACTTGGTGTTATAAAACGTATTGTTGTGTGTGATTTGATGAGTAAATAGAGAAAGCATATGATTCGAATTTTATCCGTTCCTTTTGCCCTAAGAGGGATAAAAGCGATATTTGTGGGCCCCTCGATGATTTAGTGATGACAACCCTAAGCGCTTGGCCAAGCCTGGACTGATTTGATTTGTTCAATTAGTCAGTCGTCATAAATCGAAAATCAGGAAAAAACACATGAACAGAGAGAATGATTATAATCCATGTCTTAGTTCATATGATATCTTGTAGAATAGAGGAATATATGATCCCTTATCTAAAGGACGCGTCAGAGTTCGACAACGGCTTTTAAGAGCTACGATTGCTAATCGGGTTTTGAAGTCGTACTTGCAGTTATAGTTATTAGACTTATCCAAGTGGGAGACTGTTGGATTAGGTGTCTAAGCCCATAACTATAATTGGTATGTATTTGACCCGAGAGCATCATGGTCCTTTTGGGTTGCATTCACCAGGGCAATTTGATAGGATGGATATTTGAGAAAGAGGTTATTTTTGATTTATTAATATATTAATTGAGAAACCATATTATTTAATTAGTATTGATCAAGAATTAGTCTGGAATTAATTTAGTGATCAAAATAAACTAATTAAATTAATGGGACTGATTATGTAAATCAGTGATACATATGGTTTGGGCCATTGATCCATGATGGACTAAGTTTATGTAAGAGTCCATGAAGAGTTAGTCCATATGAGTTATTAGATCATAAGCCTAAGTGTAAGAATTAGGGTTTACATATGACTCATCGAATTCTACACTATATATGTATTCCTTAAACCCTAAAATCGTTACGTGTGTATTCCATGAAGAGTATAGCCGATTTTTGGTGTGCCTAAACTCACTCTCAAAGTCCTCCATTTGTTCATGGTGTGTTGTGATTCCATTAGAGGTGCAATATTTGAGGCACTAAGCTCTTGAAAGGCCAAGTTCTACATGCTACAACTAAGAGGTATTCTTCTAACTAGTTTTTTATGTTTCAAGTATCAAAGTTGTATGCTAGTTATAGGTTTCATGCTTTGGATAATTTTTTGTTGCATGTGTAACTAGAGAAAACTTATATCCAAAGCATTAGGGTTGTATGTGCACCATAGGAGTGTTATAGTACATAAAACCCAACAACAAAGTCCTTGGCTCTAGCACCGACCTACCAAATCTCTTATCAACATGCATACAACATACATGAAATAAAGGGCCTATACCAACCCCAAGTGAATTCTATATACCAAATCATAGTCTTACAGTCACTTTGTGCCATGGGTCAATCATGGTTCTTCCATTGCCATTGCCAGGGGCCAAATCCTTATCTTACATACAAGTGCCAGGGGCTAGATCCTGGTCTTCCATACAATTTCTGGTGGCCAGATCATGGTCTTTCATACAACTACCAAGACCAGATCCTGGTCTTTCATACAATTTCTAGGGGCCAGATCCTAGTCTTCCATGTAATATATAGGCATATGTAATCAGGGATCAGATCCATCCAAGAGCGAACAATCATACATGACCAAAGCTATTACTACCACATAATCATATAACATAAACACATAACTTAACTAACATAATTCATATCCTTGGTAACTAGCCTTCCCTAGTTACCTTGTCATTGACCACTTCTGTACTAAGTCCTTCATTGGTCAATTATACATAATCCTGATAACTGTCCTTCCCTATTTACCTTGCCAACATAACCCCTAATAGTATCATACGATCAATAGGAAAAACCTTACCAGTCTAGCATACCAAAACACCAAGTGTTCTAATCTGCAAGGCATAACAAGAACTTATCCTAAACAACTAGCATACTTGTACTCTAACAGTACCTTTATCCTACCATGCAAAGGATATACATTGGGATACATGGCATAGTGAGAAACTCACATGAACTGAAGAATCAAAGAAGCACATCAACACTCTTACACCTTGCACAACTCAATTCCGCGAACCGTCCAACACTAAAAGAGATAAATACTCAATCAACAATCCAAATCCTCCAAGTTTGACCCCAAGTCAAACTGGTCAAAAGTCAACTGCCAACGGTCAAAAAAATTCAATGATCAACTAAGTCAACAGCCACCACGACGTGGTGACCTCTTGGCCACATCGTGGGCATGTCCATACAAAACAGTCGACATACAGGACATTGCCACATCGTGGGCCCTCTTTGGTCATGTCGTGGGAATGTCAGAACCAAAATCATCAGGAAGCTGGACTCCACCATGTTGTGGCTATTCTTTGTCCATGTCGTGGCCACTGCCATAAGTCATTTTCTTCTCATTAAGGACTTAATCCATTAAGAACTTTGATCCAACTTTCCAGAAGGCTTCCTTTCCCTCAAGTGAACCATAAAAATCCTTACTTTATGGACATGCATGTCCAATGCATGTGTCCTCCAAAACTAGGTCAAAATGGGTAAGAAATGAAGTCAAAACTATATACTTTCAAACAAGCAACATGAAAGTCTAGATCTGGAATAGATAATGACCAAGGGACCTCAAGGAGTGATAAAGTTGCCAACTTTATCAAATACAACCAATCATAATAACATACCAAAAAAGGACTCAAATTCTAGATCTACAAAGGATGAGCGAAAAATGTGAGAACTAGGAGGCTTACAAGGGTCTAGAAGGTGCACCAAAAGATGTAGATATGTTTGCTAGTTGATTCGTTTCTCAACAAAGTCTTCCTTTGACCTTCAAGTAACCAAAACATCATCAAAGAGCTAAAAGGAAAGAGGAGAGGCTAGGTTTTTGAAATGGGGAGATGGAGGCTGAAGAGAATCGACTAACCGTAGATTTAAGTCCCTTAAATACGAAGGAATCCCTAAAATTATGGGTTTGGGATGAACCACTTTCCACGTCGTGGTCACTATCCCACCACGTCGTGGCATGTGATTTTCCCCAAAACCACATGTTTGACTCCTTTCGGTCTTTAAATGATCTGATATGGAAAATGGGTGTTACATAAAGGTTGCAATTGTGAAAGTTCACATTGATGAGAACCTTGCAGATCCATTTACCAATTTCATGCCCACAACAAAGCATAAAATTCATAGATTTTGATTGATATTTTGTATCTTGGATATTCAGACATTTAATAAGTTTTGTTTGCTATGTGTTAAATGTGACTCGAGCATTTGGATCATGTTCATCGAGCATTTGGAGCACTAGGAACTCAATGGATAACTTAGGGTTCATGGAGCATGTGACAAAGGAACATATCATCTGAGAAAGGAATGGATCGTTTGATAAAGGAAAGGATCAAGTGCCAAAGGAACAGATCGTACAGAAGGGGGTTTGGAGCATCTGGAAGAGGTTTGGAGCACTTTGGAGTGATATGGAGCAACAAGGTAACCTTATTGCGCCATATGTTGAAGGATGGTCCAAGAAGGATACTGTTGCGCCAAGGGCATTCCTTCTTGCGACATTATGCTCCCTCTTGTGCCATAAGGATCCCTCTTGCGCCATGGGGTACTCCTGTTGAGCCATGAAGTATGCTCTTGTGCCATGCATGGCCTTGTTGTGCCATGTATGTTCCTGTTGCGCCAAGGTGGTGTTGTTGCTCGAATCTTGATGTTCTTGTGCCACATTTGAAGCCTGTTACGCCATCCATACACTTGTTGTGCCATCATGGTGTAAGTTGGACCATCTTGGTCCTTGATGAGCCAAGTATGCTATGAAGTCCTCTATGATTCTCAAGATCATTCACGGATGCTCATAAGTTGGTATTGCTTAAGGATTACACCATGTTGTGCCACCATGATGGATGTTGGGCCATTAGTGTTTATGATGCGCCACTAGTACATCATGATGCTCCACTATGGTACAAGGTGGTCCATCATGTGTGTTGCTGATGCTTATGGGTTGTATGGCATGGAATAATGTTCTAGAAGATGCTGCATGGCGGAATATGATTGGTTTTCACCATTCACGGGCCTATGGGCCAATGGGCTTGGCCTATTAGGGTTTTTAGGTCTGATCCCTCAAGTATAAATAAGGATGCATGCAGAGTCATTTGAGGGGTCTTGTGTCTTGTATCTTGTATCCTTAGTGAGTAGGACGAATCTTTGGTGAATTGTACTTGTAACCTCTATTTGAGAACTCTAAAATAAAGAATACTCCCCTCCTGCCCATGGATGTAGGTCACCTTGACCGAACCATGTAAATACTGCGTCTTTGTGTGCTTATAGTTTTGCTTGTTATCCGCATTACTTCCTAACAAGGGTCATCAGAACTTGGCAAATGACATCAGATTTGTTCTGAGTCTTGACAAGTATCGTTTGTTTTCCCTAACAAGTGGTAGCAGAGATGCAGTTTGTATTCCTATGATTGAAGATGTATACTCACAAGTTTGATTTGGATAAATTCAATGGTTCAAATGACTTCACCTTGTGGAAGGTGAAGATGAAGGCTCTTCTAGTTCAACAAGGGTGTGCAGTGGCACTAGAAGGAGAGGCAAAATTGCCAAAAGATATGGCGGATGTGAAGAAGGTGGACATTCTGACGAAGGCACATAGTGCCATTCTATTGAGTTTGACCGACGAAGTACTCAGAGAGGTCATGGATCAAACGAGTGCTGATGGGCTTTGGGAGAAATTGTGTGACAAGTATCAGAACAATTCTCTGACGAACATCTATACCAGAAGCAACGTTTGTATACTCTTAGGATGTCGGAAAGCACCCAAGTGAAGGATCATATGGACAAATTCAATAGGATCATCTTGGACCTACAAGGTGTGAATGCAAAGATTGAAGATGAAGATCAAGCACTTATCCTCTTATGTTTACTGTCGATATCTTATGAGAATTTCATTGATACCATGTTGTATGGTAGGACAACGATCATTGTGAATGATGTGAAGGATTCTTTGATGTCCAAGGAACTAAAAAGAAATGTGTTAGTTGGAGAAGAAGTTTCCAATTTTGGTTTGTTCGCAGGCAGAGGAAGAGCATGGGATACAGGTGGAGGTAACAGTGGGAAGTCAAGTTCCAAATCTAAAGCCAACATTAAATGTTATAACTGCAAGGAAAATGGGCACTTCAGAAGGGATTGTCCATTGCTGAAGAAAGGGAATAATAGTGTTGAACGAAGCAACAATAATGTTGTTGTGGTTCAAGGAAATTCTTATGAAGGGGATGATGGTGAAGTTTTGATAGTCTGTACATCTAATTCTACTGATGCTTGGGTCTTGGATTCTGGAGCATCCTATCATATGACATGCAATCACGACTGGTTCGACTCCTTCAAAGAGTGGAATGGCACGGTCAAGATGGGTGATGATTGGGTGAGCAATATCAAGGGCAGTGGCACGGTGAAAATCAAGATGCACAATGGCATGGTCAGGAAACTGGGTTGTTGGTTCGTCCCAGAACTTCGAAAGAATTTGATTTCTCTTGGCACTTTGGCGAATGATGGATTGAAATATTTTGGAGATAGTGACTGGTTAAGAGTCTCCAAGGGTGCTCTTGTAGTTATGAAGGGAATGATGAATCCTCATGGGATTTATATTCTGGATGGCTATATGATTGGGGGAATAGTGACTGTATCCCAATCCTTGGACCAGTATAATGATGAAAGAAAGTTGTGGCATCCTAAGTTGGGACATGTGAGAAAGAAGGGTTGTTTTATAATGCCCCGTTCCGGGTACGTATTTAATTTATTAAATTATTCATTTTGTAAGAGCTGCTCGACGATTTGGTAGCCCTAACTCGTCGAGTAGATGCCAGCTTGATCGCGGGATTTAAATGGTCTACTCCACGAGTCCGAACCTGGACTCGGCGAGTAGGTCCATCAGGGGGAAACCCTAATCTTCAAGGCTTACACCCTATTTAAGCATCATATCTGGCCTCCACCCCAGCCTCCATCACCTCCAAACCCTATTATCGAAACCCTAATCCACCTTGAGTGATTTGGAGCTTGTTCTTGCCATTTTGAGTGTTGTTGTGTATTTTGAAGCTTGTGGAAGGAGAAGAAGATAGAAGGTTCAAAGGGGAAGAAGTAGATCCAGGAGCTACACTTCATTCACTGCATCTTCTGGTAATAAAGCCTCAAACTTGATCATTCTCTTCTTAGATCTATTTATGACCTCTTTTGATGGTTTTTGGTCCAAGATTTGCTAAATTGTGGGTAAGGTTTGACCCATGAGTTGTCCTTCCAAATCTAGTGCCTTCAGAGGCTATTAGGACATAAAGGTACAAACTTTATGCCCTTAGAGTTCTCATGCAAGTGCTAATGAAGTATTTATGGCCTTTTGAGCCCAAAAGGGCCATGCATGGAAGCAAGCTTGAGACTTTCAGTGATCATCTGATGGCTAGAACTTAGATCTAGGTTTGCATGAGTGGATTTGAGATTTTAAGGCTTTTTAGACAAGATTCATGTCCTAAAGAAATTAGGGTTTTGTCTAAACCCTTTAAGAAGAGTTATGAACGGGTAAAGTTGCAAACTTTACCCTTAGAGTGGCCTTTCCAGTGAGAAAACGAACTAAGGAACATAGATCTGAATGGTAGGAGCTTAATCCTTTGAGATGGCTCAATCAGACAGGGGAACTCGCCGAGTCCAGGGAAGGACTCGACGAGTTGTAGCGAGTTGTCCCGATTGTTAGGACGACAAGAACTCGGCGAGTCTGTTAAGGGACTCGACGAGTTGACTCAATTGACCACGGGTTTAAGCATTCAGGAACTCGCCGAGTTAGGAGATAACTCGACGAGTTGGGTTGACTGGGAGTTGACCTTGACTTTGACTTTGACTTTGACTAGGGGTAAAATGGTAATTTTACCCTAAGAGAGGATTAGCAGATTCTGATTAAGTGTTATTATGGAATTAATAGCCGGAGAATTGCCGGAGCAGCAGACAGGGATTCATCGCTCAAGTTTTCAGCAGTCCGTCTTGCAAGGTGACTTCTCTTCCAGTAGGAACGGGTCTAAGGCACCAAGGCCGGCCCGTTTATGTGTGATTGTATGTGTCGGGGTTAGCCCGATGTAGGCTTTATGTTCCAGACTTCAGTCTGATGCCCGGCGGGGCCCGATGCATTTAGAATGCTTGATGTCTTTGTGATTCTTGCATGTGTCTGATTATATGTTCCAGATTTAGTTCTGATACCGGGGCAAGCCCGAGGAATGTTATCTTTCATGTTATGATTATTTTTATGTTTATGTTATGCTTATTGATATGATATGTATACCGGACCTCGGTCTGATGCCGGGCGGGGCCCGATGCAGGGGCGGGGCCCAAATTATGTCGGACCTTGGTCCGATGCCGGGTGGGGCCCGATGCCGGATTTGTCTGATGCTAGCAAAGGGAAGGGATCAGGATGATTGCCATGCACACACCATAATTTTTCTAGCCTGGGAGATTTACTCTGATATTTGTTATGAGTTTATGATTTGTTGACAGATACTACGATATTTTGAGATACTTGGTTTATGATTTTATATGATGATGATGATATTTATGGTTTAATAATGTTTTAAAAAAAAGAAATTTTTGGTTGGTATTTTTGGGATGTTTCATGTTTGGTAGAGATGCAACTGGAAAAGTTGAACCTGGTGAAGCTTATGTTAAAGAGATACAAAGCAGGGTGAAGTTCAGTTCGGTTCAATACTCAAGCAAGGAGATTCTCGAGTGTGTTCACTCGGATCTATGGGATCCCTCTCATGTGAAGTCTCATGGTGGATGTCAATACTTTGTGACTTTTATCGATGATTATTCAAGGAAGACCTAGGTGTATTTTCTGAAGACAAAGGATGAAGATGAAGTGTTTGGGCGGTTTAGGGAGTGGAAAATGATGGTTGAGAAACAGACCAGGAACCATGTCAGTTCACTCAGAACAGAAAATGGTTTGGAGTTATGCAAGGCTTCGTTTGACAACTTTTGCAAATCAGAAGGTAAAGTGAGGCATCGTATTGTACGGCTAACACTACAACAAAGCGGAGTGGTGGAACAAATGAACCAAAAACTGGTGGAGCATGCTCAGTGCATGCGATTATTCGCTGGTTTATCAGAGCAATTCTGGGCAGAAACAGTCAACACTGCTTGCTATCTGGCGAATAGATCTCCATAAACTGCAATTGATTGTAAGACTCCTCAAGATGTGTGGTCTGGGGAACCCTCTGAGAAAAATGGTTTATGAATGTTTGGATGCTTTACTTATGCCCGTGTGAATGATGGTAAGTTGAAGCGCAGGGAAATAAAGTGCATATTTCTAGGATATGCATCTGGAGGGAAAGGTCATCGTCTGTGGTGTACAGAAGAAGAAACTCCAAAAATTGTTATTAACAGAGATGTGGCCTTTGTATCTGCTATGTGTAACCAGAGAGGAGGTGGTATAAGTGTTGCGGGGAACGATCAGTATGCTAGCAAGAAGGTGGAGTTTGAAACAGAAACCCCACACCGTTTTGTGATAAATGAGGAACAACTGGGTGGCATGGAACATCATAGACGTGAGGAATCCCTTGTTTAACCCAGGGAAGAAGTGTTTGGTGATGATGATGCTGGGAAAGACAACTTGAAGAAGCTTCTGGAGAATGAACTTGTGATGAACGATTTAGGATCTAAAGAAGATGGAAAGGATGGAGATTCAAAGTTATAGAAGAGCAGGATGGTTATACATTTCTCATTACTTTGAGAAAGTCTTGCAGTCGTTCTATTGTGATCAGTCCAAACTTGTTGGTTCAAGGCAATCGGGGAAAAGCTCATTGGGAAGCGGTCAAGTGGATCTTGTGACACTTAAACGGCACGCTTGATGTTTGTCTGGTGTATGGTGCAAATGTACGACATATGGACTTGGTTGGATTGATAGAATTGGACCATGAAAGTAATATGGAGATAAGAAGATCATTAGAGATTGGTCTTTTTCAGAGTCTTCTTTTGAAGGTGGAGAAACCTATCATGTTCTATGATAGGTTATGCATTCAAAAGTCTGGTGCCGAGGAGAATCTGGACGACATGGTGACAAGGACGTTGCCCAGAGAGAAGTTCAAGATTTTCTTGGACTTGATGGATATTCACAGGAGGTAAGCCCCTTCGGGGCTTAGTGGTAGGAAGGGAGAGGAAGTTCTTGTTTGAGGTGAAGTTCAGAGGATGCTTAAGTCAAGATGGAGATTGTTAAATGTGACTTGAGCATTTGGATCATGTTCATGGAGCATTTAGAGCACTTAGAACTCAATGGAGCACTTGGGGTTCATGGAGCACATGACAAAGGAACGAATCATCTGAGAAAGGAATAGATCATCTAACAAAGGAAAGGATCAAGTGCCAAAGGAACGGATCGTACAGAAGGGGGTTTGGAGCATCTGCAAGAGCTTTGGAGCACTTCGGAGTGATATGGATCAACAAGGGAACCTTATTGCGCCAAATGTTAAAGGGATGGGCCAATAAGGATGCTATTGCGCCAAGGGCATTCCTTCTTGCGCCATTATGCTCCCTCTTGCGCCATAAGGATCCCTCTTGCGCCATGGGGTACTCATGTTGAGCCATGAAGTATGCTCTTGTGCCATGCATGTTCCTGTTGCGCCAAGGTGGTGTTGTTGCTCCAATCTTGATGTTCTTGTGCCACAATTGAAGCCTGTTGTGCCATCCATACACTTGTTGTGCCATCATGGTGTAAGTTGGACCATCTTGGTCCTTGAGGAGCCAAGTATGCTATGAAGTCCTCTATGATGCTCAAGATCGTTCAAGGATGCTCAGAAGTTGGTATTACTCAAGGATTACACCATGTTGTTCCACCATGATGGATGTTGGGCCATTAGTGATTATGATGCGCCACTTGTACATCATGATGCTCCAATATGGAACAAGATGGTCCATCATGTGTGTTGTTGATGCTAATAGGTTGTATGACATGTAATAATGTTCTAGAAGATGCTGTATGGCGGAATATGATTGGTCTTCACCATTCACGGGCCTATGGGCCAATGGTGTAACATCCTATTTTTCCAGCAGCTTCAAACTCATCCGTCGAATTTTAATTAGGGCATTTTGGCCCTTAGTTTAGAAGGAAGTGGAAAAAGGAGGCCCTAGTGGCAAAATGGTAAGTTTCGAAGTTTAAGTAAGTACGTTGAGTGTACATGTGGTACACTAAGCGTACTAGGGCGCGCCCTAGTGCGCTGGGCGTACGCATGTGTACGCTGGGCGTACGTATGCCAGGATGGAACCCTAACTTTTATGGTTTGTGGAGTATTTAAGCACCTTATGAATCATTCACTCTCATCTCTTTCAGCCTCCACACCTCCCTTGGCCGTTTTGAGAGAACCCTAGCCATTTCCTTGAGTGTTTTAGCTTTTTAAGTGTTTCTTGAGTGTTTTAAGAAGAAGGTGTTGCATCAAGGAGTTGGAGAAGAAGATCAAGCTTGTAGATCTGAAGTTGGTTTGTGCCCTAGAAGCTCCAGAAGGTAAAAAGCTTGGAACTTTACACTTGTATGAGATAGATCTAGTCATTTTAGCTTTATGGAAGCATTCTTGTCCCAAAAGTCCCAAAATGGTGCATGTTATGATTTGGACGAGATGAGCTGTCCTTTCAGACCTTAGAGGAGGTCCTAAGTGATAAAAATGGTGTCCTAATAGTTAGATTTGTCTCATGCATGAAGTAGGAAGGTATTAATGGATTAAGACCATGTGTTAAGAACTTTTTGGACGTCCAAAGTGATAAAGTTTGAGACTTTATAGTCCTATGGCACATTTGGTTGATGGATCTGGAGTTTGGGCTTAAGTGCTTAAGCCATTAAGCACTTATTTGGGTTTTGGTAAAACCCAACGTACACCAAGCGTAAATCCAGTACGCCCAGAGTACTGGGTCAACCACCCCGATGGTGGTCAACATCAGGGCGAGTACGCCCCGCGTACGTCCTCTGTTGGGCCTTTGGCAACTGGGCTTCGAGTTTTGGGCTGTTTATGGACTAATTGGATTTGGTCCTTTGCTGGACTTTATGGATATTATGTTTTGGGCCAAGTTTTGATAAGGGAACTTGGAATTAGGCCCAATTAGGGAGTTGGGCCCAAATTGGTAAATTGGGCCAATAATGGGCTTTGCATAAGGACTTTCAAGGTTGTGGAATTGGCATTGGGCCTTGGCCCAATAAAGAGAATGGACATGTTGGATTGTGTGGACCCCCTTAGTCAAGATTGTTATGTTGTGTAATGACTTGGTATTTTTTTATGTGAATAGTTCGGGATTTCCGGTGAGACAGCGATCAGAGGTTTTCACTAATTCGGCACTACTTGCGAGGTGAGTTATTCTCACTGTACTCAAGGGTCTAAGGCACAAAGGCCAGCCCTTTGATTTGTTAATTGGGGTTGTTACTGTTGTGATATATTAGCTCGGTATCCTGGTAGATAGGATGGTTATATGCTAGTATGATCTGTCAGATCGGTATCCTGGTAGATCGGATGTGGTTATGCTTAGTAACCTATAGTTTGGTCTGACTGTCTGTATGCTGGTAGGAGATTACCTGTTATATGTGCACATGATTGATTGGTAGTTGAGGGTATTCCATCCCGAGGATGATAGGACCCCAGTATGTTGTCTTTATAGACTGTTATATGATTATCTGATATACGTGCACATGTTTGATTGGTTATGTTGGCATTCCAACCCGATGGTTGAGGGCTTGGGGTATTCCAACCTGATGGTTGATTGGACCCATAGTATGTTGGCATTCCAACCGGATGGTTGAGGGCCTGGGGTATTCCATCCCGATGGATGATTGGACCCACAGTATCTGTTATATATGTATTGTGTGTGGGCATTCCAACCCGATGGTTGTGGGCCGAGAGTATTCCATCCCGAGGATGGTTGGACTCGTAGTATGTGGGCATTCCAACCTGATGGTTGAGGGCATGGGGTATTCCATCCCGATGGATGATTGGACCCATAGTATGCTATTTGTTATTGTATGTGTATTGTTGTGTGTATGGGTATTTTTGGGGTAACTCACTAAGACTTCGAGCTTACAGTTTCAGTTTATTGTTTCAGGTGCAGCGGATGACCACGAGAAGGCGAAGGCGTGACCGTACACTTCCTCGGTTGATGATTATGATTTCTGGGAACTCTGATGTTTAAACTATTTTGAAAACAAATTGTAATGACTGAATGGTTTTAAATGTTTTTAAAAGTTTTAAATTGGCTCGAATTTTATGGATGTTACAAGTTGGTATTAGAGCCTTGGTTTGAGTGAATTGGAGGAACACTCGTGTGAATTCAATCTTAAATCAAGGAGAGATTTTCAAAATGATTTTTAAATGGTTTTCAAAATAAGTAAAAGAGGATGCGAAGTGTACGATCAGCCGGAGCCAGTAAGTAGACCCCAAAATACCATGCAATTATTTGATTATGTGATATGTTAGAACAACATGCTAGTACTAGGCTAGGGATCTTCAGGAATTGTATGATAGAATTGCCTGATTACATGATGTTTGATAGCCTAGAGTTTTCCTTATATGAAATTGACATCATTATTGTAGTTGCTTAGTGTATGCATCACGACTGTACATAATTAAGATCTTATAGCCTGAGAATGTTTGGTTTGGCCTTATTTCCTGTTCTTGTATGATGTAGGGCTTAGGGTAGGATCAGGTATTCGAAAGTCTATAGGGTCCAACGTTATGTATGGCTAGCATACACTAGTGCTGCAGGGTTGGTGGAAGTTTCATGGATGGGTGGGTAGCGAGAGGCCGCGGGGGGGGGGGGGGGCAGTTATGAGATATTTAGCATTCCTCTAGGAGTGAGGATTGAGTGCTCCCTATGTATATTTATATTGTTAGGGTGTTGTGGTGATACTTGAGACAAATATGGGTAGGTGTGGAAGGTAGTATGGGCCCGTACTACTGAAAGCACAGGACCCATACGCGTATCAAGGAAGTCACAACCCCTAAGGTTTTGGTTGGGAGTTGGTTCCCGGGTTGTTACGAGGAGTATCTGATATCTTTTTGGTATGTTTTCAGTATGGTGGTTACACGACGATTCGTGACTGGATCCGGGTGAGGATCAGGAGAGGGCGGACATGAGGCACCGACAGCGCCCGAGACTATCGGCCAGATGAGGCCAGACGAGATGGATGACAGGATCCGGGAGGTCCTGCATGATGTGGTTGCTGCTATGTTCCAGGCTCAATTGCTGGAGATGTTTGGGTCTATCAAGACCACTATGATGGAGTATTTTGATGACAGATACGCGGCCCTAGCTGAGACGGCTGCCGCAACAGCTTCAGCAGCCGTAGCAGCGGTAGGAGGAGGAGCCAGTTGGGGCTTCCAGTACCGGGACATCGATAACACGAAGCCCCCAACATTTTATGGTACTCAGGATCTGATCGTATCCATGAGGTGGCTATCTGACGTGGAGGGATGTTTCTTCACATGTTCATGTCCCGCTGACCAGAAGGTCAGTGTGCTCTAAACCTGCTGAGGTATGGAGCAAAGGATTGGTGGAGGTTGATTACTGGATCATATTCGAATGAGCAGCATGTTGCGGTTACTTGGGATCGATTTCGGGATATGTTCCGTACCCGTTACGTCCCGCGGGTTGAGCGGGAAAGACTAGAGGAGGAGTTCTTGGATCTGCGACAGGATTCAGAGTCGGTGATGGAGATCGCCCGCATGTTTACTGAGAGGGCGACGCTTTGCCCTGAGTTTGCTTCGGAGCAGGATCAGATGACCCGATATCTGAGCATGCTCAAGACGGACATCAGGCAGTTCGTGTCCATGCAGAGATGTGATACCTTGCTAGAGTTACAGGAGGCCGCCAGGCGGCGTGAGCTTGAGATTGAGTTTCAGCTGAGAGAGCAGAGGCAGGCCCCGACACAGTCACAGCCTTCGCTGAAACGATTTAGGGCCGCTGATTACAGACAGGAGAGTCAGAGGGGTCGTGCGTGTGGAAAGTGTGGCAAGGTACATGATGGGGCTTGTTGATCATCTTCAGGATGCCACAAGTGTGGCAAGGAGGGTCACATCGTGAAGGATTGTAGGCAGCAGACTCCAGGGGCTGGTGTCAGACTTTGTTACCATTGCGAGCAGGTGGGCCATATGAAGGCCCAGTGTCCCCTACTGGCTGTCAGGCCAATGCAGGCCCTAGCACCAGCTACCCTGAGGATTACTGGTGGGGATCAGGGTAGAGCAGAGCCTTCGAAGGCTCAAGGGTATGCCTTTCAGCTTACAGCAGAGGAGGCCAGGCCAGTACCAGATGTGGCGACCGGTATGTCTTTTCTCCTATCTTTATGTTTATGATTGTATTATGAGCTTTCGTTTTCTTCTGCATGAGTTGTTAGGATATAGGAGATGCTAGGGAGAAATTATTGTCAAGGGATCGTAGATGGTTAGGATCTGGAGATGCATTCAAGGATAAGAGATATGATAGAGAATCGCCCGTCTAGGGCGAGCAGTTGTAATTCAGAGATCATCATCGGGAATTCTGATTCTTTTGAAGTTAGTTACTTCGGATTGGGACAGTTAAGTCATGTATTAGCTTCGCCACTAGTAGGTAGTGGTTAGTGCTTTAAGTGGGGGAGAATTGGGAATTCTCGGATGAGACATTAGCTATGGGAGATGTTGTATACTGCAGTTCGAATATCGGTTTCCAGAGTGGTTAGGATGAGGCGGTCCAGGCATGCTGAAGACTTTGTATGGGTTTTGTTAGATATATGATCAGGTTCTGAGTATATATGTGTTATAGGGTAGCAACTTGTTCTATAAGTGGATAATGTAGGGTGAGATTTCAGTACTGTGGCACTTGTTGGTGTCGTGAAGGGCATTGATTAGGCCTTCTTGGGAAATGGAGGAGGTGAGGATCTCCAGGATGGAGTGGTGGGCAACTGAGGTGACGACAGCGGTGTCGATAGGTTACCGGGAGCATTCCAGTCATGAGCTGAGGGCTGGAGGGTGGCATACCAAACTCATGCTGTGGGCTCAAAGGCAATCCAGACCTATGCTGAGGACCATGTAAGGGTATTCCAGTCATAAGATGTAGGCATAGAGATTGTGTTGGTAATGTCTCTTGTAGGAGCACTTAGGATTGGATGTTTTGTTGAGATTCGGGGGAGTTATACCCGGTTGTGTCGAATCAGGGGATTTTGGGAGGAGATGCAAGGATAGATCCTTGGATCGCAAGTTATAGGTTTAGACCCGAGTTATGTATTCAGTGGTATTCCAATCTAGGGTATTCCATCCTGAGGATGACCAGACCCTATGATTGATTGGACCTGATGTGTTTGGTATTCCAACCCGAGGGTTGATTGGGCCAAACATGTGTGGAGATACGAGGGTATTCCATCCTAGGGATGATTGAACCCGTCGTAGGCATGCCTGGTATTCCAGCCCGAGGCTGATTGGGCCAGGCATGAGTGTTCATGTTTATTAGTGGGTTGATTACGTATGATATTTTGGGAGCTGAAGGACGCATTATCCTGTCAGCACAAAAAGGGTCCGCTTCAGGAAGGGGAAAAGTTGGGTTTCCGATACTTTGAATCATCAGGATTATTGTCAGGTTGGCAAAGTGGCATGTAGGTTAGACCTTTTGAAAAGGTTCGGTTGGATTCACATCACTTTTCATGTATGGCAACTGTAAAAGGCGCATATTGGATGAGTAGACGGTTGTATCGTTGGGTGATGTTCAGTCCGGAGAGCACTTGAACTATGTAGGGAGACCAGTGGCAGCATCGGAAAGGATCCGAGTAGACTTGGGAGCCAGAGTCCAAGATGCGGGAGCATTATCCTGAATTGTTCGCCGCAGCAGGATTCGAGGACGAAGCCTAGTTTAAGTGGGGGAGAGTTGTAACATCCCATTTTTCCAGTAGCTTCAAACTCATCCCTCGGATTTTAATTAGGGCATTTTGGCCCTTAGTTTAGAAGGAAGAGGAAAAAGGAGGCCCTAGTGGAAAAATGGTAAGTTTCAAAGTTTAAGTAAGTACGCTGAGCGTACATGTGGTACGCTAAGCGTACTAGGGCGCACCCTAGTATGCTCGGCATACGTATGCCAGGATGGAACCCTAAATTTTAGGGTTTGTGGAGTATTTAAGAACCTTATGGACCATTCCCTCTCATCTCTTTCAGCCTCCACACCTCCCTTATCCGTTTTGAGAGAACCCTAGCCATTTCCTTGAGTGTTTGAGCTTCTTGAGTGTTTCTTAAGTGTTTTAAGAAGAAGGTGTTGCATCAAGGAGTTGGAAAAGAAGATCAATCTTGTAGATCCGAAGTTGGTTTGTGCCCTAGAAGCTCCAGAAGGTAAAAAGCTTGGAACTTTACACTTGTATGAGATAGATCTAGTCATTTTAGCTTTATGGAAGCATTCTTGTCCCAAAAGTCCCAAAATGGTGCATGTTATGATCTGGACGAGATGAGCTGTCCTTTCAGACCTTAGAGGAGGTCCTAAGTGATAAAAATGGTGTCCAAATAGCTAGATTTGTCTCATGCATGAAGTAAGAAGGTCTTAATGGATTAAGACCATGTGTTAAGAACTTTTTGGATGTCCAAAGTGATAACGTTCGAGACTTTATAGTCCTATGGCACATTTGGTTGATGGATCTGGAGTTTGGGCTTAAGTGCTTAAGCCATTAAGCACTTATTTGGGTTTTGGTGAAACCCAGCGTAAATCCAGTATGCCCAGCGTACTGAGTCAACCACCCCGATGGTGGTCAACATCAGGGGGAGTACGCCCCGCGTACGTCCTCTGTTGGGCCTTTGGCAACTGGGCTTCGGGTTTTGGGCTGTTTATGGACTAATTGGATTTGGGCCTTTGCTGGACTTTATGGATATTATGTTTTGGGCCAAGTTTTGATAAGGGATCTTGGAATTAGGCCCAATTAGGGAGTAGGGTCCAATTTGGTAAATTAGGCCAATAATGGGCTTTGTATAAGGACTTTCAAGGTTATGGAATTGGAATTGGGCCTTGGCCCAATAAAGAGAATGGATAGTGACTTGGTATTTTTTTATGTGAATAGTTCGGGATTTCCGGTGAGATAGTGATCAGAGGTTTTTCAATACTTCGACACTACTTGCGAGATGAGTTATCCTCACTGTACTCAAGGGTCTAAGGCACCAAGGCCGACCCTTTGATTTGTTAATTGGGATTGTTACTGTTGTGATATATTAGCTCGGTATCCTGGTAGATAGGATGGTTATATGCTAGTATGATCTGTCAGATCGGTATCCTGGTAGATCGGATGTGGTTATGCTTAACGACCTATAGTTTGGTCTGACTGTTTGTATGCTGGTAAGAGATTACCTATTATATGTGCACATGATTGATTGGTAGTTGAGGGTATTCGATCCCGAGGATGATAGGACCCCGGTATGTTGTCTTTATAGACTGTTATATGATTATCTGATATAGGTGAACATGTTTGATTGGTTATGTTGGCATTCCAACCCGATGGTTGAGGGCCTGGGGTATTCCAACCCGATGGTTGATTGGACCCATAGTATGTTGGCATTCCAACCGGATGGTTGAGGGCTTGGGGTATTCCATCCAGATGGATGATTGGACCCATAGTATCTGTTATATATGTATTGTGTGTAGGTATTCCAACCCGATGGTTGTGGGCCGATAGTATTCCATCCCGAGGATGATTAGACTCGTAGTATGTGGGCATTCCAACCCGATGGATGAGGGCCTGGGGTATTCCAACCCGATGTGTATTGTTGTGTGTATGGGTATTTTGGGGGTAACTCGCTAAGCCTTCGAGCTTACAGTTTCAGTTTATTGTTTCAGGTTCAGCGGATGACCGCGGGAAGGCGAAGGCGTGACCGTACACTTCCTCGGTTGATGATTATGATTTCTGGGAACTCTGATGTTTAAACTATTTTAAAAACAAATTGTAACGACTGAATGGTTTTAAATGTTTTTAAAAGTTTTAAATTGGCTCGAACTTTATGGATGTTACAAATGGGCTTGGCCTATTAGGGTTTTTAGGTATGATCCCTCAAGTATAAATAGGGATGCATGCAGAGTCAGTTGAGAGGTCTTGTGTCTTGTATCTTGTATCCTTAGTAAGTAGGACGAATCTCTGGTGAATTGTACTTGTAAGTTGTAACCTATGTTTGATAACTCTAAAATAAAAAATACTCCCCTCCTGCTCGTGGACGTAGGTCACTTTGACCGAACCACGTAAATACTGTGTCTTTATGTGCTTATAGTTTTGCTTGTTATCCACATTAATTCCTAACAAGGGTCATCAGAACTTGGCAAGTGGCATCAGATTTGTTCCGAGTCTTGACAAGTATCGTTTGTTTTCCCTAACATTATGTTTTAATATTCTTAAGCAATATTTCATCTTCTAACACAAATGTGTTCCATGTTTACATATTTTATTTTCCTTGAATTGTTATAAATAGTCCTTAGTTAGTTATGGTTATGAGAGTGATTATATGCAATACTATTGTGAAGTTTTTAGAGACATCGATAGGTAGATGTCTCTTAGGTGCTGTTTGTTTTTTGTAAAAAAAACCTCTTTAGACCTCTTATTGTTGTGCCGCGCAACACACGCAACACTTTTAATCTTGGAACTGTTTGTTTTTAGAAGTCTTCAGAGTAAAAACATCTGCGCATGTTCTGTTTGATGCAACACTTGTATTGCCTCTTCCAGCCTCTTCCAACCTCTGCTTCTTCTTGTTTCTTGCTGAAATCTTGATTATATGTTGCTGAAATCTTATATATATATATATATATATATATATGTGTGTGTGTGTGTGTGTGTGTTTTCGTTTTTTTTGTTTAGTCTTGTTGAATTCTTTTTTTTTATATTGAATAATAATAATTTCTTGATGAAATATCATTATTTTTTTGCTAAGATATCTTTATTTTTTGTTGAGATATCATTATTTTTTGCTAAAATATCATAAATTCTTGGTGAAATGTCATACATTATTAATTTCTCGGTATTAAAAAACTATTTCGATTTATAAAATCAGTTTATTTTAATTTTTTAATATCGGCAGCAGCATGCAGATGTTAAAAAACAAACACCCTTCTTATTACAGTCTGCAGCCGTTTGGTCCACATCTTCTATTGCAGAGGGTTGTAGAGGTGGTCCGCAGACTTCATGAATTTTTGCTTCAAAAAAACAAACAACACCTTAGTGAAGATCCAAACCATTTATAGGTATTCATGAGATTGAATATTGGAGTGGCCTATTATGAGATTGCACTTTATGGATCAACGTCATTGAGTGAATCTTGAGTAGGATATGTTCGGTTTCTATTAGCCTTCAAAATGAGATTTATGTTGAGCTCTAAATGAGTATAGTTCTCATGAAACATTAAAGTTATAAAGGTTGCTATGAGTTATGACTTAAAACTTACAATGAGGACATATAGTTAAAATGAAGCTTGTTCCTCCAAGTTTGGAGCCTGATTTATGGTTTTAGGCCCTTTTGGTAGAATCAAATATATGATGAAGTGTGTGGCCATACACATACTGTCTAAATTGAAGTTTGAACTTTTTTTTTTCTGCATACCGAAGCAATTGAGTAGATTAAATTTGTGCTTTGTACTTCATAACATCATAAAAAGGGATATTAAAGATAACAACATATTCATCAATTACAAGGTTATAGAAGATTATGGAGATAAGAAACTCATAAAAGGTTAGACAACTAATATTATCTATATAATTGTATTTTGTATTGCTTACACAAGCGGGAGTCTATTGAAAATTACACAAGCGGGAGTCTATTGAAAATTGTACATAAGAAATAAATATATTAACTATAGTACTAATTATGTTTGAGACTACAGTGTCATACACTAAAAGCCTTAATGATCCGGAATAAATAATAAATCTTTATTTAAAAAAGTTATTACTTATTAGCTTAAAATAAAGAAAAAACAAATAGTTATTTATTAGAACAAATAGTTAAATAAAAGAATTTATGTTGTAATTAATAAAATATGCTTTAGTTCCATTTTAACCTTGGGCTTGTATTAATTGTTGGGCCAATAAAAAGCTTGCGAATGTCTTGTCCAAAGAAGTGTTAAAGGAAAGAATTAACCAACCAAGATTCAATTCAATGAATAGTTTCAAACAATAATCTTTTCCACCTGAGACCAAAACCAGCCCCCTTTCTTTATGTGAATTTTATATGACCAAAGCAAAAGGAAAAAAAAAAAGAATGAATCTTTTATCAAAATGAGATCTTAACAATCACTCGAATTGGTTTGTGTGGATACATTATAGATATAATCTGCATAAATTATGATCTCATACACATCAAATGTATATGCTTTTGCACTCTATATGGTTGTTTTTGTAGGTAAAATCTTCTCTAATTGGATCCGTGGTTTGGGGTTGATAATAATTTTTGATTTATTACTTCCAATATGCAAATTGTTTTAATTGATATGTTGGTTGCATTAAGCCCCAATACTTAGACCCTAATTTCTCCTTTAATAATCATATATCAATGATGACCCATAGAGATCTATGGTATTCTAAAAAAGTTTCATAATATTTTTCATTTAATATTAAAGGTTAGAATATTTATTTTTACTAGTTTAAAAAAAAGTTCTATGTAAGCTTATTTCGTAACTGTTTTCAGACCCAATTTACAATTCAAACCGGTTATAACAAGCCATAGTTTTAGGTTTAAATGGTTATCAACTTATCATAATGGTTATCACATGTTTTGGCAATATCTACCATTATTGGATTGGGATGATTTTTTCCTCCAGAAGAAGAGGTGAGGTTAAGACAATGGAGATGGTCAATCAATATGAACCAGAAATTCGAAGTTTCAACTACCACCACACTAGTACCACTCAACTTTATCCCAAAACAAACCCTGATAATTTCCACAAAATCTACCCGGTTTCAGTGGCTCTCAATGTTCCCTTTACTATATTTTGTCACATCCTCACACTTGCCACCTCCACCCCCTCTCACCCTTTTTCTATACTACAAGCGGTGACTCACACACTTCTCCCCATTGTTCCAATTTCTCTGCTTGCTCTCTCAAAAGGGTTCAAGCAGATAGTCCGTTACAACCGTAGTTCATCACGTATACCAGCTCCACTGCATCAACGAAGGTACCATTTGCTTCTAATTGATGATCTGTTTGAAATCGGCATGAATGAACTATGTTATCTTGTAGTATGCTACTTTTCGATTTTGTTTGGTTAATGGTTTTGTGGTTTGCCGATTTAGGAATTGATGTTGTATTTGCTATTGAATGTGTTCATCTTCATTTGGTCATTCTTCTTTATTTATTTATTTTTTGATGCATGAATCTTGTCTTCTTCTGCTACGACTCTGATACATTAACTTCATGTTTCCGATCGCTTCAGAGAACTCTTTGTTTTGTTGTTTGGAGCTTGAATTCGACCATAATCATATTTCAGATCGAGCTATATGAATTCTGATCATCCTCTTGATTCGCATACTCAATACACTTCGTATATGAAGTCAAACATATTAGTTTTCAAATACAAAGATTGATATGGATTTTTTTGCAAGCATTCCAGTTTCTACTTGTAGTTCTCGTTCTACACTATAATACGTTCTAGTTAACTTTTCTCTTTTCATCTTTGTTCTGACTTCTGAGTTGCTGATTGTATTCATGTGATTATGTTAACAATTTCAGGCTACTACTGATTTATAATCACTGGTGATTGAAGCACGAACCATGTCAAAAAAATCATTGGACTATGACCAAATTAATGAGAATGTCAAGAAGGCCCAGTATGCTGTGAGGGGTGAGCTGTATCTTCGTGCTTCAGAGCTTCAAAAAGAGGGCAAGAAGGTAATTCTATTTTTGGTAGATGTAATTCTTGAGTGAATGGTATTCATTTGGAATTAATAACATGTAAATTCCACATGGTAACTTATAATCTTACTATATCTTCAGTTCTAGGTTCTATTTGAGAAAAAACAGAACATAGTTTTTTACAAATAATATAAATTTCAAGAGTATATCTGAATCTTTCTTACATCACATGTGGGACTTTATCAAAATAAACAATAGGATGTTATAGAGAAGGACAAACTAACATGACTATTACATGTATGCATTGTGGTAAATGATGTGGAAAGAAAATATAAACCATTAAATCAATTAAGATTTAAAACCTTTAAGAAGCTTTATGCTTTATGTGAAGTGTGTGTTATTGTTTAATGTGTGATAAAGACAAAGAGTTGAATGGGACCCATACCTAAACAAGATTGACATAAATACCCTTTATCTAAAATTTGTCATGGCTGAAAACTTTAACTCTTCCCTTACAGATAATCTTCACAAATGTGGGGAATCCTCATGCTTTGGGACAGAAGCCTCTAACATTCCCTCGCCAGGTTTGTACTAATTAAACATAAATTGACATAAATGCCCTTCATCTAACAAACCAAACATATACATTTTGTTCCAGGTGGTTGCCCTTTGCCAGGCTCCATTTCTTCTTGATGATCCAAATGTAGGACTTCTGTTCCCAGCTGATGCAATTGCAAAAGCTAAACTGTATCTTTCTTATACATCAGGGGGTCTAGGTATTTTTTTAAAGATACCCTTTTAATAAAGTCAAAATCTTTTCTTTTTTTCATTTTTTTTTCTTTATTTTGGAGTAACATTGTGTTATTGATTCTTTAGGTGCTTATAGTGATTCTCGTGGCCTTCCTGGAATAAGGAAAGAAGTTGCTGAATTCATTGAGAGACGTGATGGGTATCCAAGGTCATAATCGTAAATTTTACCCTGATGTTTTTGTCTTTTGCACATATTTAATCCCTGAAGTAACGATTTTTTTTTTTAATTAATGACAGTGATCCAGAACTCATATATCTCACTGATGGTGCCAGTAAAGGAGTAATGCAGATTTTGCAAACAGTTATTCGTGGTCCAGGTGATGGGGTATGTTGTCTTTTTACCTTCAATATACTTCCATTGTCTCAAATATCTTTTTTTTTTTTTTTAAAAAAAAGAAACTCTTTTGTTTTTTTTTTTTTTGTAGATTTTGGTTCCAGTCCCTCAGTATCCACTGTACTCAGCTGCCATATCTCTGTATGGTGGTTCTCTTGTTCCATATTTCCTTGAAGAGACTGCTAATTGGGGTCTTGATATCCACAACCTTCGCCAATCAGTTGCAGAAGCCCGTTTCAAAGGAATAACTGTATGCTTTTTATTTTTTTTATTTTTATTTAAAAAAAAAAAGAAATTTATAATTATGATTATGAATAGGTAAGGGCAATGGTGATCATAAACCCTGGAAACCCAACTGGTCAATGTCTTAGTGTGGATAACCTGCAACAAATACTCAGATTTTGTCACCAAGAAAGCTTGGTTTTGCTTGGAGATGAAGTTTATCAGCAGAATGTTTATCAAGATGAACGACCATTTATAAGCTCTAGAAAGGTATTCAGAATGTCTATCTAGAAGATTATTGTATTTTAGGTTTTTTCTTGTTTATTTAATTATTTATTTTTTTGTGTGATTTGAATTGAAGGTATTGTTTGACATGGGTGGAGCAATTAGCAAGGAGCTAGAGCTTATTTCTTTCCACACTGTGTCCAAAGGATTCTTAGGTGAATGTGGACAACGTGGTGGATACTTTGAGATGACAAACATCCCTCCCCAGGTTTATATTTTTTAATTATTTCAAGGGACATTAATGTAATTTTCATTACTCAACTTTCCAATGTGTTTGATCCGTATGAGTTTGGGAAAGTTTGTATTCAAATGTACCATTCTACCCTTACCAACAAAACTCCCAATCCCGAACCCACATTTTGAAATTTAAAAAACAAATTCGTTTAATATTCAATTTACGTTATTAGCCCTTAAATTTCTTAGTTTTTCCATTAATACCCCTGACAAAGTGTTGCATATAATATGATGTTGCAGACAGTTGATGAAATATACAAGGTTGCATCGATTTCACTCAGTCCCAATGTTCCTGGGCAGATATTTGTAAGTTGAATCATTTTTTTAATTACTTTTTAATTCCCAGAGTTTAATGATTTTTGATTTTGTAATAGATGGGGACAATGGTGAGCCCCCCAAAGCCTGGTGATATCTCGTATGAGCAGTTTCTTAGAGAGAGGTAAAATTACCTAATTGTCCATTTTCAAATTTTCATCATTCACAAACTGTTGTTGTTGTTATGGAGGGGTATTTTAGACAATCTGTTGGTAAATAAATGCAGCAAGGGTATCCTTGAATCTCTAAGGAAGAGAGCACACATGATGACAGATGGATTCAACAGTTGCAAAAATGTTGTTTGTAATTTCACTGAAGGTTAGCCATTTTCCAATAAAACTGCTCTCTGACCTCATATTTCTTGATATTTATTTATTTATTTATATAAATATAAAATTTGAAATCAATTAGGCGCCATGTATTCGTTCCCACAAATAAAGTTACCCCCAAAAGCAATTGAAGCTGCAAAAAGCGCTGGAAAAGTTCCTGATGTTTTCTATTGCCTCAAGCTCTTGGAAGCCACTGGCATTTCTACTGTCCCTGGTTCAGGCTTTGGCCAAAAAGAAGGGTACCTTACTTTTCTCTTTTGCCATTTATACCCTTTTGTCTTTTTATTTACTAGGGACAAAACTTATACAAAAAAAATTGTATTAGGGTTTTCCATCTGAGGACAACTATCTTGCCTGCTGAGGAGGACATGCCTGCAATCATGGAAAGTTTCAAGAAGTTCAATGATGGTTTCATGGAGCAATACGAAGACCAAAGAGGCTACTCAAGGATGTAAGTAAGGTATCCATATATACATATAATATACTCTTATGGTATTATATGTGCGTGTGTATAGTGGCTGGCTATTTGGTGTTTGTTATTATTTCACTTCTGTATCTATTATACTCTATTGATGTGGTGTACTCTCTTCTACTCCCTTCATTCACATCATTAATTAACCATGTTTCCATATGTTCCAATTCTATTGTTTATGTTATTCACAATCACAAGTATGTGCAAATTGTTATTAATCACTCTTTTTATGATGTGTTTTATGAAAATATAATAACTATTTTAGGGATAATGACTTGAAAGGGTAACGAACTTTCGACTTTGTTCACATTTAGTCACTAAACTTTTTTTCGTTATCTATTTGCCACTGAACTATTGAAACTGTTTATATTTTACCCTTATGACCGGCTGTTACCGGTCATAAGGGTAAAATGTGAACATTATCAATAGTTTAGTGACAAATAGATAACGAAAAAAAGTTTAGTGACTAAATGTGAACAAAGTTGAAAGTTCGTTGCCCTATAAAAAGTTCAATGACTAAATGTGAACAAACTTCCTCTTGTATTATGTTTTAGCAAATTATTTATTTTTGTTAAATTGTAGCAACATTTGTTGATGAAGAAATCTATGAAATAAAAAAAACAAAACCTCGAAAAATATATTAAAAAAAACTAAAAACCGAAACCGAAATGAAAAACCAATGGTTTGATATTTTCCAAAATAAAAAATCACAATTTTCCAATCTGATTTTGGTTTTACAAAAATTCAACTTTCGGATTTTCATATCTAAATCCCTCCCCCTTTTTATAATCGAAAAATGATTATAAAACCAAAAGGGGAATAAGAAAGCGTTCAATTCAGAATTTTCTATCCAAAACTCTCCCTTTATGACATGAGAGATTGAGAGAGAGAGAGAGAGACATGTAAACACCTCTATATAAGGTGGGTTCATACCACATGTAAAGGTGTGCTTGAGAGATGTAACATTGAGAGTGTTAGTGTGTGTTAATTATGTAGATTTAGATCTAGATCCTTTTTTGTAAACACCTTTCGTAATCGAATGCATCTCTTAAACACCCAAATCACCGTGTTCTTTGTGTGTTCTTTAATTCCGTAAGCCAAACCAATGATCATAATTCACATCAGTGAGAATGGTTCATTTTTTTGTAAAACCAAAATCAGATTGGAAAATTGTGATTTTTTATTTTGGAAAATACCAAACCATTGCTTTTTTATTTCAGTTTCGGTATTTCGTTTTTTTTAATATATTTTTCGGGGTTTTGTTTTTTTTATTTCATAGATTTCTTCATCAACAAATGTTGCTACAATTTAACAAAAATAAATAATTTGCTAAAACATAATACAAGAGGAAGTTTGTTCACATTTAGTCATTGAACTTTTCAGAGGGAAACGAACTTTCGATTTTGTTCACATTTAGTCACTAAACTTTTTTTCGTTATCTATTTGCCACTAAACTATTGAAATTGTTCACATTTTACCCTTATGACCGGCTATTACCGGTCATAAGGGTAAAATGTGAACAATTTCAATAGTTTAGTGGCAAATAGATAACGAAAAAAAGTTTAGTGACTAAATGCGAACAAAGTCGAAAATTCGTTACCCTTTCAAGTCATTATCCCACTATTTTATTATGCTTTTTAAATAAGGGATAATGACTTGAAAGGGTAACATACTTTTGATTTTGTTCACATTTAGTCACTAAACTTTTTTTCGTTATCTATTTGCCACTGAACTATTGAAACTGTTCACATTTTACCCTTATGACCGGTTGTTACCGGTCATAAGGGTAAAATGTGAACAGTTTCAATAGTTCAGTGGCAAATAGATAATGAAAAAAAGTTTAGTGACTAAATGTGAACAAAATCAAAAGTTCGTTTCCCTCTAAAAAAGTTCAATGACTAAATGTGAATAAACTTCCTATTGTATTATGTTTTAGCAAAATTATTTATTTTTGTTAAATTCTAGCACGATTTGTTGATGAAGAAATCTATGAAATAAAAAAAACAAAACCCCAAAAATATATTTAAAAAAACGAAAAACCGAAACCAAAATAAAAAACCAATGGTTTGGCATTTTCCAAAATAAAAAATCAAAATTTCCAATCTGATTTTGGTTTTACAAAAAAATGAACCATTCTCACTGATGTGAATTATGACCATTGGTTTGACATGCAGAATTAAATAACACACAACGAACACGGTGATTTGGGTGTTTAAGAGATGCATTCGATTATGAAAGGTGTTTACAAAAAGGATCTAAATCTAAATCTACATAATTAACACACATTAACATTCTCAATGTTACATCTCTCAAGCACACCTCTATATGTGGTATGAACCCACTTTATATAGAGGTGTTTACATCTCTCTCTCTCTCTCATGTCACAAGGGGGAGTTTTGGATAGAAAATTCCGAATTAAGCGCTTTCTCATTCCCTTTTTGGTTTTATAATCATTTTTCGATTATAGAAAGGGAGAGAGATTTAGATATGGAAATCCGAAAGTTGAATTTTTGTAAAACCAAAATCAGATTAGAAAATTGTGATTTTTTATTTTGGAAAATACCAAACCATTGGTTTTTTATTTCGGTTTCGGTTTTTCGTTTTTTTCTAATATATTTTTCGGGGTTTTGTTTTTTTATTTTTTTTATTTCATAGATTTCTTCATCAACAAATGTTGCTACAATTTAATAAAAATAAATAATTTGCTAAAACATAATACAAGAGGAAGTTTGTTCACATTTAGTCATTGAACTTTTTTAAAGGGAAACGAACTTTCGATTTTATTCACATTTAGTCACTAAACTTTTTTTCGTTATCTATTTGTCACTGAACTATTGAAACTGTTCACATTTTACCCTTATGACCGGTAACAGCCGGTCATAAGGGTAAAATGCGAACAGTTTCAATAGTTCAGTGGCAAATAGATAAATAAAAAAAGGTTAGTGACTAAATGTGAACAAAGTCGAAAGTTCGTTACCCTTTCAAGTCATTATCCCTTTAAATAAATCTTTTCACTATATATCATATGGTCACCTTTCCAAAATCGGAATTTGTGAGTCTAGTGCTCAACTTGTAAGTATGTTAAAGATAAAAGGACTAATTGGTCATTTTGTCTTCATTAAAAAAAAGATTGATGGGTAACCATTTTTTAATGTAATTCTTCTTCTTTTATTATTAGCAATATATGTTTCATTGGTTTTGTTAAATTTAAAACTATTAGTTAAAATACTCTTTTATTTTCCAAAGTTGGTAGCAACTATATTATAATGAGTATTATTATTATTATTATATTGAAGTTTGTACTATGTTGACTTTTTTTGTTACAGAGTCTAATAATCAATATATATATATATATATATATATATATATATATATATATATATATATATATATATATATATATATTGTTTCTATTTCCGCCAAATATAATTTATTTATTTTATTGGGCTTAGCTCATTAAATTGTATAGTCTACCTTTTATTATTATATCTTATGCAACCAAACATACCAAATCACGAGTCTCTTTCGGCACGCCTACTTTCTATTTTAAATATAAATGTTTGTTAAATAACAATTAAATATTAATATGGATTTTTAATATTAGGCAAACATCAAGAACGGATGAAAAGGATGTTACTACCAACAATTATTGATTATTATTAATTATTAGAAGACTATATTTCATACTTCGTCCTTGGAGTGTTTCTTGATCTAAAAACCTAGTCCAAAAGTTGCAATTGCTACATTTAAAGTCTAAAATAATTATTGACAAATCTTAATAAATCATCCATTTGTTTTTTCAGAATGTCTAGTTTCTAACTTTTTTCAGCCTTATGGAAGGTCTCAATGGTTTTAATTTCTATATTGGTTGGCGGTTACCGTCCACCATCATCTCTGCCGGTTACCTTTCACCACCACCATCCACCAACACTACAGTCCACCGTCACAACTACTAATCACACAAAATTCTTGTAAACCAGCTTTGGAATTCTGTTTTTGATGGTTTTAAATTTAAGTTAATGACACAAACAAACATGAATAAAATAAATCACATATATATGAGCACAAATCCGTTTAACACATCAACACAAACACAAATTAAAGACCGAACTTGATATTTTGAAAAACCATAGACACCATTTATATAGATTTGTCATAATTATTCTATGACAATTTCATCCATAATTTAAATATCGTTCATTTTTATGTGAAATCTAATTATGTTCATAACATATGCTAGACACAACATATATGTATTTCTCTTCAACCAAACCATACACAGTTATCTATCACCAAATGAAAAAAAAACAACCACTACACATGTAAAATATAAAAACATGTAGAATACAAACATAAGATAAGAACCTTAAATATAGACAACGGTATGTTACTTGTATACTCAATACTCTTAATATTCAGAAGTGTTTAAAAGAGAAAAACCTTCAACTTTCTGAATTCCAAATCAAACTTAGTCGACATAACATGCCATTTTGGAGATTTTTTTAGATTTAGTTAAGGATGACAATATATGGGAGTTTTGGTTTTAATTTTGAGAGCAATGTTGATAATGCAGCAAGCAAAAAAATAAAACCTCTTTAAAACACATGGGTCATGGAATGTAGGGAAATGAATACAAATGCTACCATGAGTTTCCGCACCATTTGTGCACAATGTCTTTAGATAAGGAATAAGATATGAAACTTGACATGATATCTATTTTAGGATTCTTTTTTTACCACTAAGTTGCAATGAATTCAAAATAAGGAATATGATATCAATTTGACATGATATTTACTTTATGGATTGCTTTTGTTTACACCCTCCTTACACCAATTAATGAAGGTATTGATGTCGATATATGTCTCTGCTTATCTCATTTGCATGAGATTCCAAGGACCACTATCGATTCTTTTTCTCTGAGGTAAACATGGAAGACATAATAAATACATAAAGGCTAAGGGGTGTACCATTTTACTACCTCTCATTTTTTCCTTGTTACCTCATCGCCATGTCATTTTACACTCACCCCCTCTCACTCCCTCTCATTGATAGAAAATGATCACCTCTCACTCTCCTTAATATATACAACAACGTATATTGTACTGTACAATAATATGAAGCGTGGAAAAAGAGAAATAGACGTAGTGTATTAGTCTTGCGCCAGAGTCCTCACCACACCACCACAGTAACACCTCACTTCACCGTTTGTGCAGCGCCGACGCACCCTCTCGCCTAATGTTTATGAGTTTGGTTGATAGAATTTCGTTAATTTTGATGGTTTAGGACCGAATGATTAACCTAGTTGGTTTTTTAAGACTTTGATTACAATAGTTGAAATGTTTGGACTGAACTTGACTATCATAGAATTCTATTGGGTTTGTAATTTACTAAGAGAAATTAAATATCTTTCTAATTTTGTTTCTACAAATCCTCCTACCCAATTAAATGATTACACGTGTCATTTTATTATACTTAGATATCATTAAATGAGCATTAAATGTGACACGTGTCATCATTTAATTGGATAGTAAGATTTTTAGGAACAAAAATTAAGAGGATATTTAATTTCTCTTAAAATAATGAAATGAACAAAACACCGATATTTTATACAATGATACCTTCGGACCACCGTATGTGGCGGCATTCGGCCATTAGTCCACTCACGAACTAATTGCGCGTCGGCTCCGTGGCCGCATAATCACCCTCTAAGCACCGCGTCCGCCACCATAAATGAAGGTTATAGACGCATAGAAGCCGTCATCAATTATGAACGAACGGACTTGGCCTCACCGATCAGAAACCTCTCATTTCTCAACCCTACAATTCCCTATCAAAAATTCGACTCGAAAACATGAAAATTCTACTTCAAAATCAATTCGTGTCCGGCAGTTCCGACCATCATCATCGTCGCGGCGTTCTGATCAATTCCGTGACTTCGCAGCGCTACCTAACGACGTGTTAACTAAAATTGCGGCGAATTTTAGCCTCCCGAATTTACAGGCAGCATCGTTGGTTTGCAAATCATGGAGAGACGGACTCCGACCGTTGCGGGAGGCGATGCTGTTTCTCCGTTGGGGGAAACGATTCAAGCATGGCCGTGGCGGTGTGCAGCCGAACATCGAGAAAGCGTTGGATTCGTTTCTGAAAGGGGCGGCGCGTGGATCTACTCTCGCTATGGTGGATGCAGGATTGGTTTTATGGGAGATGGGGAAGAAAGAAGAAGGTGTGGCGTTGTACAGGAAAGCAGCCGAGCTTGGTGACCCTGCTGGGCAGTGCAATTTGGGGATTTCTTATCTTCAAGGTAACAACATAATCCTTTACTTTTAGTTTCGCTTCATCTTCAGTTATCTCTGTTACAGTTACCTGCAGATTCATGCTTAAGATGTTTACTTCATGGTTTGATTGCTGTATACTTGACTATTACAGTATAGTGTTTTGACAAATTTTGAGAAGTAAGGGGGTTAAATTGATTGTGTTGCAATTAGGGTTTATTCTTGACATTGAGTTCCTGCGATTTCATCACTATAACTCTATAAGGTTTAAGAATTCATTCAGTAGGGACATTTTCTTTCCATGAACTTTGCAAAGAAGTTTCAGTGTTTATGTTTTGGTATTCACAATTACTTCACTTGTTTTTGTTTTGATTGAAGGTTATTTTACACAAACAAAAAAATCTGAAAACATTTTACTTCAACAAATGCAGCTGAACCACCTAACATGAAGGAGGCTGTTAAATGGCTATACCAAGCTTCTCTTGCTGGCTATGTTCGAGGTCAATACCAACTCGCACTTTGTTTGCATCGGGGTAGTGGAATGAATCAGAATCTTCCAGAAGCGGTATTTTTCACATTTTTATTAAAATAATCCAAAAAATTCATCATACAATGTAAAAGTTGTTCTTATCTTTTATAGGTTGAGGTGGAATTTAAATGTTTTTATAATTTTTTGTTGAACAGGCCAAGTGGTATTTAAGAGCTGCAGAGGGTGGATATGTGAGGGCAATGTATAATGTATCATTGTGTTACTCATTGGGCACAGGGTTCTCACAAAACCATAGACATTCTAGAAAATGGATGAAGCGTGCTGCTGATCATGGACATAGGAAAGCTCAGTTTGAACATGGACTCTCTCTATTTTCGGTAATTATTTTAACTATTCCTACTATAAATAGTCAAATAACATTTGAATTTTTAAATAACTATAGAAAGAACAACTTAATAGAAAAAGTCAGGGAAATGAGGCTTTCCTTATTTTCTTAAATGACTTTATCTTAGTGATACTTAATGAAAGAAAAGAAGGGCTAAATGCAACAAATAACAATATGCTTTTATTTATTTATATAATGTGGCATCAATATTGTATTTTTGTTATTCGGACATTTTACTTTGAAAAATCTATCCAAACGTGAAATTCCATGACTTTTGGTTATGTTTTCTCTTCTCTGAAGGGTAAAATACAGGAAAACAAAACGGATTTTCACCATTTTATTACTATTTTATTTTTTATGATTGTTATGATTATATTTCAGTGACTAATTTGATATAAAATAATTGTGTGATGGTGAAAATACATTGTGTTTTTTCCGTTATATCAAAATCAGGTATAACTATGAAAATTGGTTTTTTAAATGGTCAAAAAGTTATTATGGTTTAATGAGTATATAAGGTAGTTAAGTGGCATTTATAATGATACAAGCAATTGATATTCGGAGGCTAATCATGTACGTGTTGTTTTTTGGTTGATAGGAAGGGCAGATGATGAAGGCGGTGGTGTACTTGGAACTGGCGGCACGTGGTGGTGAGACGGCGGCAGCTCATGTGAAGAATGTGATACTTCAACAGCTTCCACCACCTTCTCAAGAGCGTGCACTCAGTCTTGCTGACAATTGGCGGCCTCTTCCATCATCCCGATAAACACCACCACCACTACCTTCGTCTGTTCATTGTATGTGTGCTTGGGGACCAACTTTGTTGTGGAAAAAAAATCAAAATCCATACGTTTTCTCTTGAAATACATCTTTGTGTTCTTGAACCAAATAAAAATATAAGTTTCTAGGGATAACCTAAATGATGTTTGATATAACATTGTAGATGTTTGAAACCATTCAATTTTTTTTTTTTTTTTTTTTTTAAATGCATCTAGTCGTAGGGTTTACAAAAAGCCAAAAAGATTCTACAATATTAATTTATTTGTTTATTGCTTAGGGGGAGGGTGTAGTTACATTACACCTTTCATTTTTTATGTGTCACTTCAATGTTACCCCATTTCCTTTTTATTCTTTATAATCGAAAAAATGATCACATTTCATTTTACATTGCTTTTTTTTAATTAAATAAAGTTACTATAATTTGAAAGAACCCCTTTCTAAACTTTCATATTTCTGAAAGACTCAAACTTTCATACTTGACAATTGTTACTCCAAAACATGCTACATGCATATTTATAAAACATTATCTTACATTGATAAAGTGATTACAAAAGATTGGATACAAACCGACTATGTTTTAAGATTTTACATAACTACTCAGGATATTGTAAATTTATACAAACATAAACCGAAATACAAAAGTAATATTACAACTATTCTAAACCTTCCAACAGAATATGACTATACTGGTTACTTATTTCCTGCAAATTTGTTAAACATTGAGAGGGTAAGCGGTGACGTTTAGTGAGTTCAATAATAGATACAATATAATGTTATGCCATATATATACTTCAATATGGCAGAAGCAAAGAGGAACAAGGAACAACAAAAGCATAATGCGAAAAACTTTCCATATCAATCAATGAGACGTAACAATTTCATACTTGATATACAATCAATAAAGCTTTGGCCCAAATGGCATAGAAGACATACAACTTCGGATTAACCTTTTGGTAGATTTCAGGCTTATAACCCTGTCTAACCTTTTGCCAATACCATAGAATAAAAATCATTCTCTTACGGAGACATTGTCTACATGGCCAGAGGCTACATACCAGTACCAATATGAATCTAAGTCCTTTCACTGATCACGTGGTCAAAGGTATTTCTTTTGCTATAAAAATAATATAACGAATAAAAATGACACGGAAAATACTCGGGAATATCATTTTGCTAGAATATTAAGGCTTTTAGCCTTATCTTAGCATACTACCGAAGCCAAAGTGATGCCTATGTCATACACTTCATGGTCAATGGTTCATACCAATACCCAAGTGATGCCTATGTCATACACTTCGTGGTCAGAGGTACAGCCTTGCTATAAAAATAGCAGAAATAATAACTCGAGATGATAACATGGAAAAAGCACATAGCACATATAACACATAACATACAATTGTTCCTATATATTAAACTCACATTGAAATAACCGGGGGTCAAAATAATAATTTGTGCAACATTTCGGCTCTAAATATGACTTTATTCGTTGAAAACCGGGAGATTTATTGAAAAACCGGGCCTTGCGAAGGTAGAGCTTCAAAACCGAAAAGATAAATTTTTCGGGCTTCTCGGGAATTTCGGGGCGTGTTTCGGGCGTTGGAAATAATCCCGGGGCTTCGGGGGAAGTTGATTTACAAGAAATATTGATTTTTGGGGTAAAAAGTGGCAATTTCCAAAGTTTACCCGGGAGATCTCGCAGCCACTATATATAGCTGCGAGGGTCGGATCCGAAGCGAGGAGGGAGAGGCACGTATGCGAGGCTCGGTACACGCGGCAGAAGGGCGAGGCTTCGGTCGGACAGCTGGCTCGCAGATGGCAGCTTCAGATTGGACCCAACTTCGGTCCAATGGGTAGGCTCCACGAAGGTCCGAGGGTCATCCGTGGAGTGTGTGCGGTGTGTCTCATGCGAAGGTGTCCGAGGCTTAGTGGACCGCAGACTTGGTCCAATCAGAAGGCGACACAGCGAACCTCGGTCCTATCAGGAGGTGACACGTGGAGGCTGCATGCGAGGGATGACGTGGCTGACACTATTCATGCGAAATTTCTCGAAAATTATGCCCAATCTTGTAAACTCCATAACTTTCTCATACGGGCTCCGTTTTTGACGTTCTTTATATGCACACGTAGGGAAAATTATGCTCTAGGACTTTCGTTTAGACTTCGTCGGCTAATTTTCACTTTATTTTTAATATTATTATTTTTAACAGACCGAAACTGGTAAATCCGTTAAAAATTCATAACTTCTTCATCCAACGTCCGTTTTCATCAGACTTTTTACCGTTGTACTGCTAATGACGAGACCTTCGATTCTCGTTTAGGTTGTGTCAGCTAAAAATCACTCGATCTAAAATTCGAGTTTTTAGCTGTCTACTGCTAAGCTGAAACTTAGAAAAATCATAACTTCCTCATACGAAGTCGGATTTTGGCGTTCTTTTTATCAAAATTCTCGGTTTAACGAATACTACGACTTTAATTTAGATCACTAAGGCTAAAAAGTAGTTTATCAAAAACTCACTTTTTACGTCATTCGGCACCGTGCCGGTTTTATCGCGGATCTTCGATTGGTCATAACTTCTTCGTTATAACTCGGATTTCGACGACGTTTTCGCCTACATGTTTCTAACGAGATTATCTAAAACTTTCAATAGTAAAATTTTACTTATTTCAAATTTTATATTTCACTAAATTTCACTATTTGACTTTTAATTGGAATCTCATAAGACTTCCAATAATTTATGAGTGATTCTAAACATAGTTTTACTTTATTTCTAGTAAAAACTATCTGTTAGAGCTCAACACTCAATTTCACATAATATTTCATAATATTATTAACTTTTCATAACACGATTTCAAAACGTGTATGTTACATAATTTAATAAATAAATATAATTAATTCAAATAATGGTTAATAAACACAAAATTCATAAAAACTAGAAAAGTGTCACCCCGGGGTTGTGGGGGTTAGTCGGTATTATGAAAGTTTGTTTTTGTGATACTAATACCCTAGATCTGATACCCCAACAGAAATCCTACATGTTTTATGTTGTACTAAATTCTAGCTAAAAAATTTAAAATAGAGTAAAGTTGGTGTATCCATTTATGCACAATTTCTAGTAATATCTTTATAATTAGAGAAAAACCCCCCTTCCACTTCCGAAGTACTGCAGCAACAAAGCATCGGCTGTTCGTCTAACTTGATGGTCTCTCTCTCTACCTTTTGTTCACAACAGTTTCCACACTGCAAACATAACATAAAAAATAAATATAAAGAGCATTAATCAATCAACACTTCCATGGATTTTGTTCAAAACATAAAATAAAAAGGCAATATATTGCATAAAAAGTAGTCATATAGACAGAAATCAGATGGCCAAATAACAACAAACGAAAAGAAAACCAATAGGAGTATAAGAATAATATTCATAACCAATAGGTGAGCCAACATATTTATAACTTATAGATACTACAATTCATATCAATATCTAAAGGTGAAATTTTGATCTAGAATCAAACCCATAATATATAAGCTAATCATTTAGAAAGTCTTGTAGTATTATGGAACCGAATCTTCAAACTATTGCACTCATTCAATTGCAGAAGATGTTTGACATGAACCATATATACATACAAAGATAGATCTTTGCAATTTTAAACAGCTCTAATTAGTTGATGAGTATATGTACATAACTTTATACATGATTGTAGTTCGATTTACTGATCCTAGCACATACATAAAAAATTGGAGATTCAAAGGTTTAATGGAAAAGCAATTATATGTCATACCAGGAACGCCTTTTTTAGGAGAAAGAGTATGGAATCAAATTTCAGCTGAAATCCCACATGTCACACCATTAAAAAAGGAAAATATAATTATATGATAATATATATATATATATATATATATATATATATATATATATATATATATAAGCTTTTTCAAAAACATGCTTGTGTTTATGTTGCTCATTGAAGCAATTCCAGTATTTTTTTCAAAAACATACTTGTGTTTATGTTGCTCATTCAAGAAATTCCAGTCTTTTTTTTCAAAAACATGCTTGTGTTTATGTTGCTCATTCAATCAATTGCAGTCTTTCTGCATGTCTGTCCGACCACTTACCCTCCTGCCAACATAGAACAAATTGATGTCAAAATGACATAATCTGATAAAATTGTTGCTAGCAAAATCTGTTAACTTATAAAAATTTTGTAAAATGTTGCTGTCAAAATGTTTTACACCTTTAACTTATTAGGAGTTTGCTCCTTTTATCACTGTATGCATTCACAAAGTTTTCCATCTTTCATTCTTTTTTTTATTAGGATATTCTACTTTGATAAAAAAAAACCCAATTACAGTAGAGAAAACTGTTTAGTATTTGAATAACATTCACTTGTGATAAGAGAATGAAGGTATCATGCTGTAATAAACAATTATATGAAAGTAAGAAACAATGAACAGTAAGTTTACATACCTATTCCTCCCTTTTCTTTTCCAGCTTATGAAATGCCGCGCCCTATCAGAGACCAAAAAACTGAAATAAGGCACTTGATGATCATATACAACCAACCCAACCTGTTGTGATTGTTCAAGGAGCAATTAGGGAAACATTACTTATCTTTACAAACAAATTTGATGAATGATTATTACCTTTGACCACTTGGTTAATGGAAATCAGTGATGATGTCGAACAATAAATATTTTTATACTCAACATTTGGTTACATCCATTTCAGACAATTTGAGGCTACACACCCAACTTGCAAATCTCATAGCATAAACATTTGTAAAATTTACATACCTCCTGTGGCCATAACCATTTCCCGTTTACTTGTCCTTATCGCATCTATAAATTGAGCAAGAAAAGAAGTGATTTACCATATAACAAATAAACAATCAAAAGATGTAGTACCTCCAGCTCATTCATGGAAAACTATTGTTGGAATTGGTCTTCAGAAAATTGAGAAGCATAGGTTTAGGGTTGGAATTACTGATAAACAAACGTTCATATTAATAGAAAAAACAACAAAACAAAATTAAAGATCGTCAGGTCAGACAAAAATGTCTAACTCGGTCAGCTCCATGTGTTTGATATGCCTCAGCTTTGCATCTTATGGGTTAACAATGTCTCATACCCAAAAAAATTGCTGACTGAATCTGACTCAAATTCATTCCACCATTGCCCCTCCACCACCCTCATCCTCCTTCCTCAACCATCAATTTAATCCCTGGAAAGGGAAAAAGAAACTAGAACACAGGCGCACAAAATAAAGAAACACGTACAGAGTCTCGTCTGATCAAGGGAAGAAGACAACTCAAAATTAGAATTAGGCAGTTTTGGTCCTTGAAGATACCCATTTTGGCTGAATCTACCACAACTTTAAATTGTCTTGCATAACTAATTTCTGGAAATTACTAGTTGGACCCTGAACTTTTCTAATCAATTATTATTATTATTATTATTATTATTATTATTATTATTATTATTATTATTATTAAAGAATAAGGCTAAAATGGTCATTTTGCATCAGTTAGCACATTTAGTCAGATGTACAGTTAAACAGAATGATTTCTTACTCAGTCAAAATTTATTACTCAGACAATTTCTGGAAATTACTAGTTGGACCTTGAACTTTTCTAATCAATTATTATTATTATTATTATTATTATTATTATTATTAAAGCATAAGGGTAAAATGGTCATTTTGTATCAGTCAACACATTTAGTCAGATGTACAGTTAAACATAATGATTTCTTACTTAATCAAAATTTATTACTCAGACAGACCTTTCTCAGTCTGCAACTATCAAACGGGACCTAAATCTGTAGAAGACAGACCTTTGTCAATCAGCAACTATCAAATGGGACCTAAATCTGTAGAATTTGGTTACGGTAAGCAGAAACCCATGTAAAGTCACTCTAATCGAACCTTTTTTCATGGTTGTTCCAGTAGCTAAGGCTAGGGTTTGCGTTCGGTTGTGGTATATCCAAAAATATGAAGCAACAGTTGGTGGTGGCTGATGGTTTGCTCTCAGTGTCGGAAGTCGAGAAAATGGAAGGGATGGCGGCGGTGGGCAGTAGCCTGTATGAGCGACGACATGATTTTTTTTGGTGTACAGAGAGAAGCGCATAATTGGAAGAGAGATGCAATCGATGTCAAAAGAGAGTTTCAGGGCTTACCTTCTAAGGGATAAGATATACCAATCGCCGCCCACAGCCTTCTTATTGGATGCGGAAGCAGGTCATCTCCTGGAAGGTCATCTCCAACGCAAATCAACACAGAAAAAGGGTTCGTCTTTGAAGAATGAATCGTGATGGGTAATTCAAAAATTAAGAGCCATGGTGGAGGCATGAAGATGAAGAGACCCACAGAGGATATGGGGTATAAGCAGAGAAGATGAGAGGTGTCGTATGGAGGAAAATAAGTGTAACCTAGATGTATTGAGAAATCAACACAATTTGACCTGACGCCTGAACCAAGCAAGAGCTGGCGAGCTGCTTTGGAGGAAACAACGGGAATGAAGAAAACCCAACAATGAAGTAACCAAAGACGGTAGACCTTCACAAAAACCCAACGACCAAGCAAAGGACGTAAAAACAAACCTCTAAAAATAGCGTGTGTAAAGTTAAATAAAAGAGTGTTTTGTGAGAAAAATAGAAGAAGGGAAAACCTTACAGTAGGTAAGGCTCCCCCAAATTAAGTATTTATATAACAGAAATATTTCATTAGTTAAAAATAAAAATTTACATAATAAAAATAAGAAAACATAATTAAAAATAACAATAATTAAATACTACATTTCAAATCGTCTTCTGAATCCTCGGTAAACAAATTTGAATCGTCACCTAAAGGCTAAATCTTTAAACAAATTATCGTGCCAATCCTTGACTACGAGCTGTAGATTAGCTTTATGAATATGTTTCACCTAATCAACACGAATGGATGACGGATGTCACGATCATGTACTTCCTTTTTGTTTGCTCTAATATATTCTGGCCTACCTACCAATAAATAGCTGGTCCTTTGAAGGCTAGCAAAATTTTGTTTTCATTGTAACGACATATCCTTTTTCTTTTATCTTCTAAAATCAAATTATGTAATATGATGCACACGTACTGATGTATATTATGTTTTGCAACTTTGCGAGCTCATGTCGTATGCTAATTAATGAATTGCGACCGTGCATTTTTGTACCGGAGAAAAACACTTTCTACCTCTTGCATCCAACTTCAACTGAAAATATGAAAATCGACCCTCCAAATAACCAACAATACATAAAAAAATATATTTCTTCATCCGGAATCGCTGTCGAAACTTTTCAGCGTACACGACATCATAAGGAAAATAATATTCTATAAGACGGTTGTGTCTGGATTCATGATTTTTGTTCAAATGACCTATTCTTGTTGTAAAACGTAAACTTTTAGCTTCTCGGTTTTGGTAATACGTAATTGTTTTTTGCCATGACTTCATCGATAAACGTTGCTTTTTCTAATACCATTGTATCCGACGAACTAGGTATTGATGACGACATTGTGATTGTGTAAATTAGAAGAAAAAAATTATAGAAATGTGTGAGAATAAATGTTGAAAATGGTTGGTATTTATAGAGTGTTAATGGTTATAAAAACACACACATAAATTAATAGTTTTAAATCTAACATAACTACACAATATTCAATGCATATTGTTGAAGTTAATAAAAGATCATTGTTTTAGAATTAAAAGTTGGTTTAGAAAAAATAAAAAATAATACATATTTTTAATCAATTTATTATATATATATATATATATATATATATATATATATATATATATATATATATATATATATATATATATATATATATATATAACGCCCGTAGATTCGGGCTAGTCAATTTAAAGACAATAAGCGTCAAAATGATTTTTTTGATAGAATATTATTTAGAATAAATAATCTTAACCAAGTTATAGTATATGTCACAAGGGTTACGTATATATAAAGAACGCTAGAATCCGAGTTGTAACGAAGAAGTTATGACTTGTCGAAGTTTTACGGCTAAACCGGCACGACACCGCGTAACGTAAAAAGTGAATTTTGATAAATTATTTTTTAGCCTTAGCGATCTAAACGAAAGTCGTAGTAACGTTAAATCGAGAGCGTGCATAAAAAGAACGCCCAAATCTGACTTCGTATGAGGAAGTTATGATTTTTCTAAGATTTGGCATAGCAGTGCACAACCCGAAATTTGAATTTTAGATCGATCGATTTTTGGCCGACGCAACCTAAATGAGAAATGAAGATATCATTAATAGGAACTCAACGATAAAAAGACAGACGAAAACGGAGTCCGTATGTAGAAGTTATGAATTTTACACGGTCATTTAACAATGTAATCTTTTCATATTGTTAAACTTAAAATCAGTCGAGAATTAGCCGATGGAGTCAAAAGTGAGTCGTAGATCTTGTCAATACCTACACGTGGATATAAATAACGTCGAAAACGGAGCTTGTATGCGAAAGTTATGGGGTTTAGAAGTGGGCAGGGTGCTGCTGCGAAGAGGATGACGAGGCTGAATCTGGGCCATTGCTTTCTTTCACACCCCAAAACCGGAACGGCGGAATCGTTCAGGGGTGGAGGACGTCATGTTTAGTATCACGAGATATGTATATGGTAAGCAAGTTATGAACAACCATTTCATTTCGAAAGAAAGTGTTTACAATGTGTGTGTTCACAAAACATAGAATTCATAAACAAATAACAAAACAAGACTTGAAGCTATAATGCTCCATCTTCTGAATTCCCAGCACGAGCACATATCTAATAGTCTCCTGAGAATACAAGTTATTTGAAAGACTTGATCAACATGTAAGCTGGTGAGTTCATAAGATTTTAGTGATGTGAGTAAGTTGTAAAGTGTTGTTGGAAAATGTAGATGTAAAATGGTGTTGAAAATGTAGTTGTAAAATGTTGTAAGTTGTAAGTTCTGTTTTGAAAAGTTTGTCTGTTACTCTAGAAAATCCTACATTTCCTACTTTGATGGGAGTTTAAGTAAAATGACACTACAACCCTTTCTATGGGTACTAAGTGGATACGAATTATATAAGACTCAGAGTAAACAAACAATCGATTGTGCGCATCTGCCCTAAGCTCACAACCAAACGAGGAACAGAAATTAAGGCGGATAGAACACATCCCATTGGTTATTAGATCATCGTCATATATAACCCTGGTGTATTCACTTGTTACTCATGGAGTTAATTGTAATGGTTCCTTTATATCTAATGAAAAAGTTCTTTAAGAAAACCCATATTTCTTATAATAAAATGGTGACCACAGTGACTACTTTTATAATAACTTAGTTTATACTGATATATATAATCTAATATCGGATAGAAAGTTAATTGAGTGAATCTGCCCTAAGCCCACAACCAACGAGGGACAGGAAGCAAGGCGGAAAGCACACATCCAACTACCTATTGGGTATTAGTTTTATATATAAACATGATGTATAAACTAAGGTATTATAGAGTTACTCACCTAAGGTCCTTTAAATTGTACTGGTTTAATAAAATGGATTAAACCCTTTACTGGGAAGTTTCTAGTTTTGTATACCAAAAGTACTGATTTTGGAAAGTATGTTTTGTACTATAAAAACTGTGCTTTGACTCTGTGTCCTATAACCTGACCCATACCTGGTACCCTTATGATGACTTAATGTATACTGAGCATACATATATATAGAATCGGATAGAAAATAGATTGGGTGAATTCGTTCCAAGCCCACAACCAAACAAGGAACAGGAAATGAAGCGGAGAGCACACATCCTATTACCTGTCGGACCCTATTGGTATATATATTGATGGGTTTCGAGCAATACATCCATCATTCCTATGGTGTACATGCAAACCCTAATAGCTTTTGGATCTAGTTTGTCTAATGAACATGTAATTGAATATCCAAAGCTATAAACCCTAGATCTAGCATACAATTAATCATATTAACATAAAATAGGGTTTAGATCTAACCTTTGATTGTTATATAGCAATAACAATCAATCCTTGGCTTCAGAAAGCTTAGTGCCTCAAGTGTTGCACCTCTAATGGAGTCACAAACACCACTAAGCAACTTGGATGAAGAGGAAGGAGAGAGGAGACACCAAAAACGGCTGGAAACCCTAAAGGAAGTGTTCACCACGTTTTTGGGGCTTAAGGGTCCTTTATATACATGTAGGCTATTAGGGTTTACAACTAGGAAACCCTAATCTGGCTGCTTAAGCCCTAAGCAGCCCATGGACTCCTTTAACATATCCCTTGGATGAATTCCTTATGGGCTTCCCATAGAATTCGTCTAACCTATATTATTTAGGTAATCCATAGCCCAATTGCAATTATCTTATAATTACAAATCCAGTCCCCTAAATTTAATTAATCTCTTTTAGCCACTAAATTAATTCTTAATTAATTCTTGACTAATATTAATTAAACAATATGATTTCTCCTTTAATATATTATTCTCATAATATATTAATAAATCATATTTAAACCTTTCTCTCCTTAATTCATCCTACATATTGCTATGGTGAAGGCAACCCAAAAGGACCATGCTCATAATCGGGTCAAATACATACCAAAATAGTTATGGACTTAGACACTAATCCAACAGTCTCCCACTTGGATAAGTCTAATAACTATTTTGCATAACTTCAGAACCTGATCAGCAATCGTAGCTTTCAAAAGCCGCTGTCAACTCTGATCTTATCAGATACGCGTGTCCTTTAGATAAGGGATTATATATTCCTCCATTCTCAAGATATCGTATAGACACAAGACATGAATTTGATCATTCTCTCTATACTGTTTCCCGACTTCCGATTTATGACGACTGACAACAGACTACAATTGAACACATCAACTTAGTCCCGGCTTGGCCAAGCGCTTAGGGTGTCATCACTAAATCATCGAGAGGCCCACAAATATCGCTTTTATCCCACTTTGGGTAAAAGGAATGGATAAACTTCGACTCAAATGCTCGCTTGCATTTACTGATCGAATCACACACAATAATAAGTTTTATAACACCAAGTTACTGGTGCGTTTTCTTATTATCAATGCGCAACCGACCAACAAATAACAACTCACACGTCTCAGTTTCAAGAATATACAATGTTATCGTCTCACAATTACTCATGATAAAAACCATCAAGTGATTCAAGTGAGCGTGGGTTTGATCCAATACTCTAATCTTATTAAAGCACTCATGAACTCTGCAGCAAACTTATGCTATGTCTAAACATTTTAGACAATCTACAGACAGATTCATGACAATCTTCCTTCATACCTACTTCCAACGTATGACCGACTGTGGAGGTTCGAATAACCCAGTTATTCTGGAAGTCAAAACATGCAAAATGAAACGCAACAATATTATTAATCCTATATAGCCCCAAAGCTTTTGAGCGTAAATAAAAAACACTTTTATTTAAAAACCATATTGATTACTCATTATTCATTGCTTACTGTTTCAGAAAATCAACTTATTACTCGAATTATAACCACAATTGTCCCATGCTCCAAGCATGCACACTTTGGTTTCCTATGGTCCATACTTTGTGAAATAGATCAATTGAAAAACTTTTTCAATGAAACTCATTTCACAATCCTCAATCCTTATCATTAGCGTAAGAATACAAAATTCTTGCCACTTTTAGAATATGTCAGATTCTAACATTTTATGCAACGATCCTTTCGTGAAGTCACAACACAAAAGTCACAAAGACTCGGCCAATGAAATCACAAGGTACTCTATCAGAAATTGTTACAAAACAATTATATAGATGTGATGTCTCTCACTTAAAGTACATTCCTTTGAACATCCTTCTCGCATAAACGTTTCTAATCTAGACATATTTCTTAATATCCAACTCCCATTAATGGAAACATTTCCATATTTGCCATATGACAACTCATTCTTAATAGAATCTTATCTATTCATAATGATGTCAATATAGTCCATCCAGTACTATACTTCCAACTACTCACAAGCGACAAATCCTCAGTGAACCTCAGATCGTCCTTTGATAGTTGTTTAATTATTTTAGTCAAAACCGATTCTAGTCCTTTTTCCCTCTTAATGCCCTAGGCATTTGGAATATTTTAGAATTGTCAAATATTATATCATATGCAATCGATCCTATACCCGAAGCGTATTGGACACGATGCATAATGTCTCACATAAAGACGTGATACTTTATCAGCCTTCTGCCATAATATTTTATGTGCCCTGTTCCCACAATTCGAACTATGAAGAGGGATGCCGTAATCATAATCGAATTTTGAGAATGCACTATGTATCCTTGACTAAATTTATTAACATTTCTCGATCTAATCTTTAGAATTTTGAAACGAAGTATAATATTCTCTCCCTTAATTATAGCAAAACAACTTTTCAACCCTTGCAACTTTGCAAAGTGAATCTTTGTTTTCTATAATTAATATTGCTAACTTGCAATACTTACCATAATAATCATGCTCCCACTAACATGATGATTATTTTCTTACCAGCATAACACTTATGCTCCCACTAGCTTTGACATGTATTCAGAAAATAATTGAACTTCTAGAAAACAATGCTTATTGAATTCCTTAAGTTCATATTTCTAATACCTAATGCTTTGATAAGCCTTTATATAAGTTTTTTAAGCTCATACACCTTTGCCTTAGATAGCTCACATGTGTGTCTAAACAATTCAGAATTTATGTTACTAAGTCCCAAATGTTCAGACCAATTGCCAAATCTCACAATTCGAACTATGAAAAGGGATGCCGTAATAATAATCGAATTTGGGAATACAATTTTCACAATTGCTATCTTCTTAAAATCTCTCTCAATGAAAGCATTTCCTCACAATCATTTTCATGAAGGAGGGAAACCTTATGACACTTACATTTTATGATGTATGTGTTCCTATCCATGTGAATTTGTCAAAACGAAGTTATGTGACAAATCCAAAACCATATGGACTGAACTTGTTCAATCTTGATTTCTTGCCTCATGGTAACACGAGTGCCCACCATGTCTTCCAAGTGGTTTACCCTTTCATATCAATGTACTTTCCATTGATCAAGGTGCTTTGTCTTTATGCATTCAAATGAGAACTCATAGAACTCGCATACATATTTAGCTTAATTGGAATGGCACAAAAATGTCAACACGATAGGTTATAAACCTCAAGTCGTGCGCTAGTGATGATTAACTAGGTTTACTCTTGATTTGTTCTTGAAACTTTTCAAGACCATTAAGACTCCCACTGACTCTTTGACATATAAGATTCTCTTGTCAAGAAACATTTCTTGACAAACAAATATTCAAGAGTTAGTGTAGCCTTTTGTCAATTTTAACACTTCACACAATTGGTCCTGGTTGGTATTTGTCTTATCCAAGACATCACAACTTACCAATTTCAAATGTGCATGAATAAGAAAACTTTTCCAAATTCCACATTTGACGAGTGTTATAAACCTTCTTAAGACTTGTCACTCAAGTCACAATCTTAGAATTTAAGACTTGATATTGGAACGAAGTATGATTGACTTCTTGATTTAACCATTTCTACAATTCTCGATTCCTCTTCTTAGACATGCAATTGCACTAAGACTCACTTGGAGGATCAATTGAGATATGGTTTTTAATCATTAAGACTTATCATAAAACACAATAAAAGGTACTCTCCCTTCTTTCTTAGAATAGAGAAACTTTTATCTTTCTGCCTACTTGATTCTTCTTATTCGTTCTGCTATTGATTTAAACTCTTTCAATCAACTCAGAATTATACTCAATCTTATAAGTATAACCATATTTACTAAACTTTAGTAAATCATGACGAATATCTTTATTACTCTTGTGGTGGACTTGATCGACGCACAACCTAGTGTACTCGATCTCTTAGTCCCTCACTTGACACTTTGTCAAGGAATTAGTCTAATTTTCAAATATGAAGTTTCTCATTCATCACACAATGCAGGTTGCATGATTCCAAGTTTTCTGTCCAATTGAAACTTGGGTGATGAGAAACTCTCCCTATTTGGTAAATTCTCGACATTTCCACAAACAACATAATAAAGAATCCATTAATGCTAACAATAGAAACAATCAAACATCAATTTTTCATACACACCATTGCAAGGATAAATAAATAAGACAAAATTAAAATTTATTTTATTGCGGAAAAATTTGTCCTTACAATGCAATTCAACTGAAAAACTATGCTATTTCATATTTCTTATCATTCTATCCTAACTCTAGAGTAGCAGCTCAAAAATCTGATCCTCGAGTGCATGCGATCGAAATCCATTCCTTCATGATCAGATTCAGCACGCTTCTTCCTTAAGCTTCCTCTCTTTTCTTCGATCCTGCAAAAACATCAAAATGTAATCTTATCACATCATGTATTAAGAATCAAAGAATAGGAACTTATAGAGTTAGTTAATAGATTTTACCTGAAGTAGAGCCATACGTCTTGACTCTCCCATCTCTTAGATCTCTCAGGTAAACTGGGCAGCTTCGTCTCCAATGCCCCATTCTCTTGGCAGTAGAAGCAGATGGACTCTTTTGGAATGGCACAAGGAACTATCTCAGAATTTACCATTTCTGGATTTCCAACGTCACCATTTTCAATGTCCATTGAAGTTTGGGAGTTTGATTTTCCAGACAAATTTTCTCGATCAGCACGCCAAATCATTTCTGATTCAGCAGCAATAAGCAAATAGGTCAAATCAATGAGGGTCACGTCATGGTCCATCATATAGTACGCTCTAACGAACTCACTATATGATTCAGGAAGTGACTGAAGAACCCAGTCAACAACCAACGTTTCTGAGATATCGACACCCATCATCCTTAACCTATCAATGTGTGACTTCATCTCTAAGATGTGTGCACACACAGGTTTCCCATCTTCGTGTTTACTTGCCAAAAGGGCTTGAGTGAGCTTGAACTTTTCAAGCCTTTGAACTTGTGGGTTAGGGAGATTAATTGGAGGAGGTGGAGGAAGTGAAGCATGACTCTTATTTCCTTGATCGTATCTTGGAACGCCATCTTCATTTGGAAAGCTTGTTCCAATGGATTTGGGAAGACCATTGTTAGATTCAGACATCTACAAAACGGGATAAAATTCAAGTCAGTTGATAAGAATCCTTGATGTAACACCCAAATGAGACATCAAGGCTAGGATCCAACACAATACTCTACAACCTAGAAGAGGGATGTCGTAATCTAGTTGCAGAATATTTGAAGGTAGGTAAATGACGATTTACCAATTTCCACCATGAAAAAAAAAACAAAAATGAAGTTTAAGTTTTAATATGAATTGAAACTCCTAGATCTTTTGAGATTCATTGAACTTTTCAATGGCATGTTTAATCTCGATTATGCCCTTCAGGTTTGCGACTGGGATGCCGAGGATCACAAACAAGGTGTGAATAACCATACGAATCACGTGGTGCACCCAATTGCTACTATCACCTAATCAATGTGCCAGTTAGCCACACACGCTCCATTGATCTATGATAAACATCGAGCCACCCTTCGCCACCAATGCCAAACCCAAATTAGTGTGCCGGTTAACCACACACGCTCCACTAACGTTTCGACAAGGGTACAAAGTGTAATTTCATGGATTAGCATACAATTCCACATTTTTCCTAAAGTAACTATGATTTGGGAATTTGTAAAAGCATGTAGTTACTTTGTACTTCATTATACTTATAATGGAAGGTTTCATCCTATCCTACCCATTCGACAATACATCATTCCTATGGTGTACATGCAAACCCTAATAGCTTTTGGATCTAGTTTCTCTAATGAACATGCAATTGAATATCCAAAGCTATAAACCCTAGATCTAGCATACAATTAATCATATTAACATAAAATTGGGTTTAGATCTAACCTTTGATTGTTATATAGCAATAACAATCAATCCTTGGCTTCAGAAAGCTTAGTGCCTCAAGTGTTGCACCTCTAATGGAGTCACAAACACCACTAAGCAACTTGGATGAAGAGGAAGGAGAGAGGAGACACCAAAAATGGCTGGAAACCCTAAAGGAAGTGTTCACCACGTTTTTGGGGCTTAAGGGTCCTTTATATACATGTAGGCTATTAGGGTTTACAACTAGGAAACCCTAATATGGCTGCTTAAGCCCTAAGCAGCCCATGGACTCCTTTAACATATCCCTTGGAAGAATTCCTTATGGGCTTCCCATAGAATTCATCCAACCTATATTATTTAGGTAATCCATAGCCCAATTGCAATTATCTTATAATTACAAATCCAGTCCCCTAAATTTAATTAATCTCTTTTAGCCACTAAATTAATTCTTAATTAATTCTTGACTAATATTAATTAAACAATATGATTTCTCCTTTAATATATTATTCTCATAATATATTAATAAATCATATTTAAACCTTTCTCTCCTTAATTCATCCTACATATTGCTATGGTGAAGGCAACCCAAAAGGACCATGCTCATAATCAGGTCAAGTACATACCAAAATAGTTATGGACTTAGACAGTAATCCAACATATATATCCTGTGATGTATACATTAAGGAATCATAAGACTAGCATTATGGTCCTTTCTTTTAAACGTAGCCTTCTACCAAATCATCTTATATTAAACGTAGCCTTCTACCAAGGCATCTACTGTTATGTGCTAGACTCGACTGTTCTGTTTATCGTTTGTAAAAATGTATGTTTTCCCTAGTTTATAACTATCTTAACTCGAAAATAGTTTGAGTTTGACTTTCAAGTGGTACTGTCACTTTATGAAAGTAATGGGAAATGTAAATACACAGTTGTCGTTTATAATGATATGCGGATGTACTGATGACCTAAAAACATGTTTGTTTTATTACGGTCATAATATGAAGGCTAGAACCCCTACTAAACGCTTTCCCTGTCAAGAGATTAAGGGAACCAAACACGACCTCTGCAAATTCTTGCAAGCCGTGTAATTCACATTTGTTATATGATCATGTATACCCAATATAACTATCACCTTTTGTTTAAAACAATGAGTTAGTGATCAATTGGTTTAATTAGATCCTGTGTGTGTGTGTTCTCATGCTATAGAAACCTAACTTGTTTGTTTTGTACTGTATGTTGTACGTTATGTTTGTTTCTCATAATTGTGTGTTCTCTCTGTATGGTATTGTTTGTTTCTCTTCACTGTATGTTCTGTATGGTATTGTTTGTTTCTCTTCACTGTGTGTTTGACTCATGTATGAACTGACTCTTTGTGTGCTTCATTGTACTAAAAGTAATGAATAACATTCTCCTAAACTATACCTATTATAGTTTACTAATGTTCTACTTGGACTGTTATTGAAAAGACTCGTTTATCTACTAAGTTAAGTTTGTACTTTAAAAATGGAGTTTTGTATAACTATAACGTAACATAACTTTAAAAGAGTTTTTGAAATGTTTTGACAACTTATAAATGACAGAAGTAACATTTTGAAAGATGTTTATAACAAACATTTACACAATTATCATTGTGTTCAACTTGTATTCCCCCCCTTAAAACATTTAACACAGTTAAAAGATTCATTACGGGGTATGAACTCACCTGATGTGGGTGATTCAAACGGGTATGCATGTAAGGATGAGAAGTTCCACGAATGAAGTCCCGAGACATAATAGGTCCTAAATGACATATAATGACACATATTGGCATGAATATAGTGTTTATAAACAACTATATGAAAGGAAACACCTTCCGGGACTAGGAAACACTTTGACCAAGTGTTGGAATCACATGTGATTCAACAAAGGGAAGTGGAATGACACCAACATGAGTTTATGGCCAAAGGGAGTTTACGGCCGTAAACTCATGGTCACTCATGTATAAGTGTAAGTTTGAAGGCATGGGAAGCTTTAGGGACTTTTGCTCTACACTAGGATGAGAAAGACCACCTTCATTGAGGCTTTTGATGAGTTTACGACCCAAAGGTGTTTACAGCCGTAAACTCATAATATTTTATGTTTATGAGAGTAGTTTAAGGTCCTAAACTCATCCATGAAGGGTCCTGGGTCACTAGCTTTGCATCTAGGAGGGTTTATGGCCCATACATGCCATAACATTGAGTTTACGGCCAAGGAAGATCTTGGGCCGTAAACTCAATATGTTCTTGGGAAAATGTATGTTTCAAGGGTGTGATTCAAGGCTTCCTAGTAGATATGAAGTGTAGGGAAGAGTACTTACGATCTAGAAGCTTGAAATGGTCGGTTTTGGCCAAGAACACTAGTGTGTGTTCTTGGTGTTCTCGGTGAAACTTGAAGATCTAAGAAAAGAGTGATTTCTATGGATGAAATCATGGAGTGATACTAGTTTAAGAGATGTATCAACAAATCTAGGAAGAATACTTACATCTTTTGAAGATCTAAGAAGAAAGTCTTGATGATACTTGAGAGGATTTGAAGGAAAAATCGGCCAAGGAAGGAAGAAATGACTAGAAATGGCCAAGTATCATGTATATACCCATGAGTTTACGGCCACATGAGTTTACGACCGTAAACTCATTGCCTTCTGGCCATGAACTCATTTTGATGAGGTTAAGGTTTGATTTGCTACACTATGGTTCTAGCAGGTACTTTCTAACACTTATTCCTTAAGTGTATTAGGCTTAAAACTCCTTAGAATGACCTTTAAACGAGCTAGATCTCAGTACCCATGAGTCTGACACTCAGTTGAGTTGATTGACTGGGTCTTAAAACCATAATTTTTCCGGGTTGTCACACTTTCTCCCCAAGCCTTGCCACCAGAGGGTGACATGTGGCACCAACTCGACGAGTTGGAGGCCCCAACTCGACTAGATGATCAGGATTTCAGCCTATAAATACCTTGCGAATGTGCCTTCATTTCTCACACCTTCCACTCTTTCTTTCTCACTCTAAACTCTCTCTAAACCTCCCAAAACCCCCCTAAAGCCCGAGGAAACTCCCCTAGCACTAGAAGATAGCTCCGGAGCATCCGACGGCTTCGAGAAAGAGCTTTTTAGCTTAGAAGCTCTGCTTCAGCGGAGCCCGGTTTTTAGCAAAACCCGCTGTAAGTGGGATACCCCTACCCTACTTTAAATATAGCTTATTTTTAAATATAATATCGTTATTATGAACCTATGAATAAGATTTATCAAAATGTTGGGGTGCAAAGTTATCCATGTATGACTTTGTAATGTGTTGACTTTTGTAGACCCACTTGCATGTGGTGCATTAGCCTTATGACTCATGAGATGGAGAGTGAGAGAGAGACATGTAAACACCTCTATATAAGGTGGGTTCATACCACTTGTAGAGGTGTGCTTGAGAGGTGTAAAAGTTGAGTGTGTAAGTGTGTGTTATTTATGTAGACTAGATCTAGATCCGTTTTTGTAACACAATACATAATCAATACATCTCTTAAACACCAAAATCACCGTGTTCATTGTGCAATCTTTAATTCCGCATGCCAAACCATGTTCAATAATCACTACAATTGGTATCAGAGCGGGTCTTCAATATCAACATGATTTTTGAAGAACGATTCTCGGTTTGGCAACATTTGTCACAATTGGAGCAATTTTTGGTGAGTCTCTCTCTATGATCTCTCTCAATTTCATTGAATTCGTGCGTTGCATTTTTGATTTGTGATCGTTTGACTCGTTGGATCAAATTTTTTTTGAAAGACCCCATTGATGATCCAATAATTTTTTTTAAGATCAAGTACAACCAAAAACAAAATCAAAATTTCGTCACTGTTCATTAAATCTAATATTCGAAGCCCAAAACAATTTTTGTTGTTTAACTGTTTATCTTTTGTGATTTGAGCCCAAAATTCAGATTGATTACTATTCATTCTCCATGATTGAGCCCAATACTCTTAATTTGTTACTGTTCATAAAGTCCGATCATTCATTTAAATGATCCGATGTATATGAGTAAATCCAAAAGAAATGTGATTCTCTAAAAAGTCATGTTCGTTCGTCAGTTGACATATACATATGCATAACTCACTTGTACCTTCAACTCATCTATCTGTGCGATTGATCTTGAATCTTCAATCTCGTTTTTCTTTTCTGGTTAATCGGTTGAATGCGATTAGTATGTTGATCGATATTGTTTGGATGATTGTATGATTGTTAATGCTAATCATTTTTGGATTGAAGAGCTTTAGAGAAAATTTGGTTTGAGTTGACTTTTGAGAGTCAAATTTAGTGTTCTTAAGGAACTTTGATCTGAAATTGATGAAATTGATTTTGATTTCAAAACCAGTTTGATGTTCTTGATTGATAACGAATGAGAAGCTATGGTTGAAAACGATCTATGTTTAATTTTGGAATTAATCGATTTTCGTTATCAAGATTTTGAGATCGATTGTGGTTGTTTGATAACAAACTGTTGAAGAGTTTGGAATGAAGGTGTTGATCTAGGTCAAGGATCGGATAGTTGTACAAGAACTGGGAGTACAATTTTGGAGTCGAAATCAACTTAAAATTTTTGTGAATGGTTTTACAATCGAATGGTATTACAGTCACATGGTTGGAAATTGATGTGCGAAGGGTCTTAAACTTTTGATGTTGATTTTGGAGTATTAGTTGCTTTGATGCATCAATGTCGAATTTTGATTCTGATTTCGAATGATTAAGTTGGAGTCTATGTTCGTTGGTTTGGAAGTCGATGTTTGAAGGATAAGATTTGGGAAGATGATTTTGGAGTTAATGTACGAAGGGTCCCTGTGTTTGGATTTTCGATTTGGATGAATGGTTAACGAAGATAGATTTCGATGTTTTGTCAAGATGATAATCTGGGAAGGCGAAGATTTTCAATTGGGTTGACTCGTTTGTTTGATAAAGAACTGGAAAAAGGTTTTGAGTAATCGATTTGAGGGTTGAAGCGAGAACAGATTGTCGATGCTTGGGTATGATAACGAAGGCCGATTGATGAGTTTAGATTGAAGGTTCGAAGGTCGTTACCAAGAGTCGATGGTCGATGCTCGATGGTCAATGATGTTCATCGGTTTGCTCCCTGTATCATACTGGGTTCGTGAATTGAAAAGGCAAAGGATTGGAGTAATGAACGAACAGAAGGGTTAAACTAACGAAAGTTTTTGGTTTGGGAAGAACTGTAAGAACGAAGAGGTTACTATTCATGGATAAGGCTTCGTATGCCTTCGTTAAAATGGACTGAAAAATTTCGTTAATTTGGTGCTTTGATTGAATCTAACGAAGGGGAGAGAGAAAATTTTGGTGCTGAGAATTCGTACGAAGGGTGTTGTGTAGTTTCATACGAAGGGTGTGTAATTTCGTATGTTTTGAAGAAGAGTGAAGAAGTTTCGAATTTGGCCCCTGAAATTTCGACAATTTGACACATTTAAAAAAAACTTTCGTACGAATTGGCCTAGTCTTCATTAGTTTTGAAGAAAAATGGAAAATTTTCGAAATCAGCCCCTAAACCTTCATATGTTTGGTAAAAGCTTCGTTAGTTTTGAAGGGAAATAAAGAAGTTTCGAAATTAGTTCCTAAGGTTTTGAACTTTTGGCGGTTCATACCCAAATTCGAAAAAGGACTGATTTTGCTGAAAAATTGAAGAAAATGCATTTCAAGCCCCTGTAGTTTATGCAAATTGATGCTTTCTACCCAACTTTGGAAAAAGGGGGAGAGTTTTGCATTTTTGGCTGTTTTGGGCGCACCGGGTCACTGCAGAATTTTGATATTGACAATTTCTACCCAATTTTGAGAAATTTTGTCAAAGGCGGTCTGTGAACGAAGCTAAAAAGTGAAGATTTTTTGGATTTTCCGGATTAAAGCACAAAGTTTATGCCACATATTAAGGGGGAGTTTTAACACGAAAAATTCCGAATAGAGCACGTTCTCTTTCCTTAAAGGTTTTATAATCAAATTTTGATTATAAAAAGGGGGAGAAATTTATATGGAAATTCGAACTTGAATTTTTCATATTACGCGTATTTGGAGACCGAAGTGACCTTGAGTTTTTGAAGCTTACGAAGTGATGCAATTGGAAGTTCGGAAGTGATTTATTTTCGAAATGGGTTTGGTTTTGATTGAAGATTTTTGGGGTGTGCTTTTGTGCTCAACTTTTGGGTGATTATTTGGAGTTTGAGAAGCTCGTGATCATTCGTTGATGCTCGGTTTGTATGGTCTCACATCCTAGATCCCAAATTGAAGAAACATGGAAGAATTGAAGATTGAAGTTCGTTTCGACATGTGTCACCCTTGAGGCTCGGATCGCGTAGTTGCTCGATTTTGGAAGATTTGAAGTGGGTCATCCATTCCTAACTTTGAGGGGGAGAATGTTGGGGTGCAAAGTTATCCATGTATGACTTTGTAATGTGTTGACTTTTGTAGACCCACTTGCATGTGGTGTATTAGCCTTATGACTCATGAGATGGAGAGTGAGTGAGAGACATGTAAACACCTCTATATAAGGTGGGTTCATACCACTTGTAGAGGTGTGCTTGAGAGGTGTAAAAGTTGAGTGTGTAAGTGTGTGTTATTTATGTAGACTAGATCTAGATCCCTTTTTGTAACACAATACATAATCAATACATCTCTTAAACACCAAAATCACCGTGTTCATTGTGCAATCTTTAATTCCGCATGCCAAACCATGTTCAATAATCACTACACAATGATTCAAAGTCGTTATACTGATTGATTTATTTACGAGGATGATGTCTAGGTTGTGATTTAGTGAGGTGTTTAAAGTGGGATTTCCAAACAGTATACTTCGTATACCAAACAGACCCTACCTCCGATAGGATCCTACCTGGTTGTTCCTTACATGATAGATCATGAAAGTAGAATTTGAGTTAATGATTAATCTAGACTAATAATTAGTCGCAATAAAGATTAGACTAAAACTTAGCGATAATAATGCTAGGTTTCGTCGAAGGAAAATGGAATCGTTAGAAGCGAAGCACTGCTCGTGTTTGGAATCATCACTTTGACAAGTGAGTGCGTAGTTATTTTCATCTTACACATAGATATGAAGTATTTAATATAAGTTGCATGCTATGTATGCATATTATCTGTGTACTTAATATTTATGCTGGATGAACAAAAATATACATGTTTTAATTGTTTTAAACTGTATATGTATTTTATACCTATTATTATGATGGGTAAAGACGGGTAGATGAAAGATGAGTTGGATGATGAGATGAAAGGTGATAAAGATCATGAGATGAGGGTGAGAGGTGAAAAATGAGAGGAGCCATTACCCAAGCGTTGGCCCCGTCATCTAGCAGAGTATGGATGACAACACAGACTTATTCTAGATAGTCCGGTGGAACACTAGCAGGCTCGCAACCTGTAGGTGTTGTAAACAAGACGTTCACCCGGTGTACTCTAAAAACCCATTAACACGTATTGCGGGTGGACTCCTGAAAATAATATTGTCAATAAATGAGATAACCCTGGCAGCTATGGATTTAACGCCCTTTGGATGAACCCTGACAATTATGGACTTTGTGCCTGTTCAATAAACCCTGGAAACGATGGATTTCGTGCCTATTCCTTAGGACAATCCTTAGGAATATATAACGAGGAATAGAATATTCATAGGGAAGATACTTAAGAATAAAGAAGATAATAGGGATGGGTAATTGGGTTAATTGTTTGATGTTTAAACATAATAACTATATTATTGTTGGTTGAAAACCCTATGTACTCACCAGGTTTCCCAACCTGACCCACTCAGTTATTTGTATCACAGGTGTCAATATGAAGCTACATTACACTGAGAGATTAAGGAGATGTAGATCACTAGTGTAAATGAATGTAAGATTTGTTTATGCTTATGTTTCTGTATTGACAATGACATCCCAATGTTTTAAATTGAATAAAATACATTTCTTCGGGAATGCTGTGATAACATATTTATCATGTTTTTCTTGGAACAAATTCCGCAACATTTTTCTTTAAAAGGATACTCTGATTTCCAAAATAAAGCATAAACAAATCGGTCTTTTCTGGCCGTGAAAATGGAGATGTCACAATACATACATACACACACACACACACATATATATATATATATAGATATATATATATATATATATATATATATATATATATATATATATATATATATATATATATATATATATAAGAAGGCCAACTGCCAAAGCTTAGCATCAAGAGGACCAGTAGCAGCACCTGCTCCAGTGACTCTGAGGATCACTAATGGCCGCCAGAGCAAGGTGGAGGCACCAGTTGTTCGGAGCTGGGCATTTCATTTGACAGCCGAAGAGGCTTATGCAGCCCCGGTGCGGTCATCGATGTCTATCTTCTCCTTACCTTCTTATTTATCTTATTTGTCATGCTTATATGTTTGTATTGCTACTTAGGGTCGTTCCTTGTGAACGATATTCCTGCGTTGGTCTTATTTGATTCGAGGGCTACCCGATCTTTTGTATCCCTTGCGCTTAGCAGGAGGTTTGACAATGTCCTTGGAGAGTGGGATTATCACTAGAGGTTGATATTGCGAATGACCGTCCGGTGCGAGTGTCTAGGGTTCATCGGGGATGCACTTTGGAGTTATTCAATGAGAAGTACACGATTGATTTGGTTCTGATTCCTTTGCATGAGAGCAAGGTTATCGTGGGGATGGACTGGTTGAGCCCTAATGAAGCGATGATTGATTGTGGGCTTCAGTTGGTATGTGTTTGAACCACAAGTGGGGGAGAGTTTGTGATTCATAGTGAGGGTGCTCAACGTGGTCCGACTCTCTGTTCGGCAGCCTGGTCCAGACGATATCTTCAGCAGGGATGCTTTGGGTTTGTAGCCTATGTGATGGATACCCAGGAGAATGGTGAGGTGACCATAGATGATGTATCGATTGTTCGGGAATACCCGAATGTTCTCCTGGAGGACTTGCCAGGAGTGCCTCCGGAGAGGCAGGTGGAGTTTTGGACTGACTTGGTTCCAGGTGCGGCTCCGATAGCCAAAGCACCTTATCGGTTAGCACCTCCAGAGATGCTGGAGTTGTCTACACAGCTGCAGGAGTTGCTAGACATGGGATTTATTCGGCCGAGTAGTTCACCATGGGGAGCGCCGATCTTATTTGTGAAGAAAAAGGATGGGACACATAGGATGTGTATTGACTACCGAGAGCTGAATCATCTAATGGTGAAGAAACGTTACCCGCTTCTGAGGATCGATGATTTATTTGATTAGCTTCAGGGAGCCTCTTTGCTTTCCAAGATTGATTAGCGTTCGGGTTATCACCAGATGAGGGCCAGAGAGTAGGATATGCAGAAGACGGCCTTCCGGACTCGTTATGGTCATTACGAGTTGGTGGTGATGTCCTTCAGGCTTAGCAATGTTCCAGCCGAATTCATGAATCTCATGAATCGCGTATGTAGACCCATGTTGGATCGGTCTGCGATTATGTTTATTGATGACATCCTAGTCTATTCCAAGAACTAGGAGCAGCATGATGAGCACCTGAGGTAGGTATTTGAGGCTCTGAGGAGGGACAAATTGTAGGCGAAGTTCTCCAAGTGTGAGTTCTGGTTACGCCATGTGTAGTACCTGGGGCACATTGGCAACTAGAACTGTGTTCTGGTCGATCCCGACAAAGTTGAGGCGGTGATGAGGTGGGAGGTCTCGAGGTCTCCATTTGAGATTTGGAGCTTCCATGGATTGACGGGTTATTATCTGAGATTCATTTATGATTTCTCCAAGATAGTTGTTCCTTTGACTAGGTTGACAAAGAATACTGTCATGTTTCGTTGGGGGCTTGAGCAACAGGCATCTTTTGAGACTTTGAGACAGAGATTATGTGAGACATCAATTCTGACCCTGCCATAGGATGTTGAAGACTTTGTTGTATAATGTGATGCTTCGATCATAGGCTTACGTGCAGTTTTGATGCAGCGCGGTCATGTGATCGCTTATGCCTTGAGGCAGTTGAAGCCTCATGAGACGAATTATCCTATATAAGATTTGGAGTTGGAGGCTGTGGTGTTTTCCCTCAAGATTTGGCGACATTACCTCTACGGGGTCCGTTGTACTATCTACACGGATCACAAGAGCCTGACGTATTTGATGGATCATCCGAATCTGAACATGAGGCATCGTAGGTGGTTGGATGTGGTAAAGGATTATAACTATAAGATTCTTTATCACCTGGGGAAGGCCAACGTGGTGGCCGATGTTCTCAGCCGCAAGGAGGTTTCTGCCCCGATCAGGGATGTACGTTTGAGGATGAAGGTGATTACCTTAATATTAGAGCATATATGAGAGGCTCAAGTTGAGGCTATAAAGGAAGAGCACCGGAAGAGTGAGCGCATAGTGGGTCAGGTGGCTTCCTTATATTATGATAGCAGGGGGTTATTGACCCTTCATCGGAGGGTGTGGGTTCCATACTGGGATGGTACTCGGCAGGTTTTGATGGAGGATGCGCACAAGTCGAGATTCTCTATTCATCTCGGAGCAACAAAAATGTATAGAGATCTCCAGCCTGATTATTGGTGAAAATGTATGAAGCGAGATATGTCATGGTATGTGGAGAGGTGCTTGACTTGTAAGAAAGTCAAGGCCGAGCACATGCGACCCCACAACAAAATGGAGCCGTTGGATATTCCCGTTTGGAATAAGGAAGAGATTACGATGGATTTTATCACCAAATTGCCTCTGACAGCGCGCGAAGTGGATTCAATATGGGTCATCGTGGATCGAATAACCAAGAGCGCAAATTTTATCCCGATTATGGAGAGTATCTCTACAGAGAAGTTGGCAGACATCTACATTCGGGAGGTTGTGCCACGTCATGGGGTACCGATTTTTGTGGTCTCTGATAGGGATGTTCAGTTCACTTCCTAGTTCTGCAAGAGATTCCACGAGGAGTTGGGTACTCTTCTACATTTCAACATGGCTTTCCCCCCGCAAACTAATGGTCAGAGTGAGTGGACTATCCAAACTTTGGAGGATATGATGCGGTCATGCGTTCTAGATTTTGGCAGTAGTTGGGATACGTATCTTCCGTTGGCAGAATTTTCGTATAAAAACAGTTATCACGCCATAACTGATCGGCCTCCTTTTTAGATGCTATATGGGAGGAAGTGTAGGACCCCAATTTGTTGGGGGAGGTCGGTCAGCGGGTCATGGGGAGTACCGAGGTGGTACTCAAGACGATGGAGATGATTCAACAGGTTCGCAACAGACTTTAGACAGCTCAGAGCCGAGAGAAGAGTTACACGGAAAAATGCCGGTCAGAATTGGAGTTCCAAGTTGAAAATATGGTACTCTTGAAGGTGTCACCTTGTAAAGTTGTCATACGATTCAGGAAGCGGGATAAGCTGGGCCCAAGGTATATTGGACCTTTCAAGTTGTTAGCCTGGGTGGGTAGGGTGGCGTATCGTTTGGATCTGGCGGATGAGCTCAGTTAGATTCACATCACTTTTCATGTCTCTCAGCTACGGAAGTGTCTGGTTGATGATTCTGCAGTGGTTCCTTTGGAGGACATTTAGGTGGATGACCGCCTAAATTACATTGAGAGACCGGTGGTGATCCTTGACCGGAATATGAAAACCTTGAGGAACAAGGTTGTGGGATTGGTGAAGGTGCAGTGGCAGCACCGAAAGGGTTCTGAGTGAAATGGGAGCTTGAGGAAGAGATGTGGGAGCATTATCCAGAGTTATTTACGGCAATGAACTTTGAGGACGAAGTCTAATTCAAGTGGGGGAGAATTGTAACGCCCGATTTGTCTGGTAAACTCTTAGCAAAACTATGTCAATAATTGGTTTGACATGGACTCGAGTATGATGGGCGTACATATGGTACGTCGAGCGTACTCTAATGTATGCATGAGGCTGGGTGTTCCTCTGGTACGTTGGGCGTACCCTTGCATACACACAGCGTACAGTCAGGGGAAAACCCTAATTTTTAGGGTTTGCATCATATTTAAGCACATTAAGTCCCCCAAGTCCTTCACCTTGTCAGCCTCCATTGCCTCTTGAGCTATACCTCGAACCTCTAACCCATTTTCCAAAGAGATTGACCTTGTGTATGTGTTTTGTGTGATAACTATAAATTAAAATAAATATATAAATATATGGTATAAATGTATTATTATAATTATGATTAAGGAATTAATTAGGAGTAAATAGAGAAATTATGGAATTTTAATTCCAAAACCCATCACTTTGATTAGAGTCATAAATTTGGACTTTTGGGTTAACTAGAAAGGTTACAAACTTGGGCAATATAAAAGGCACGAGAAATAGAGTGGAATGCCCAAAAAAGTTGCAAGAAAGGTTGGAGAAACAAAATAGAAATCGGGGTTTGAAGTTCGTGAAGGTTTTGTCACACCCCAAAACCAAGAACGGCGGAAACATTCTGGGGTGGAGGACGTCATGTACAGTATCACAACAATGCATAATAGTAAATACAAGCAACAACATCCATTGCATTAATATAATAATTGTAATACAAGAGTGTTCTGAATAATTTGTAAGACACCAAAAGTATAATCAAAATAAAAGATGGGTCTTGTATGCTCCATCTTCTCAAAAGCTCCATCTGTACCTGTCTACTGATGACCTGAGAATATAAGTTATTTTGAAAACGAGTATCAGCATAAAGCTGGTGAGTTCATGAGTATTTAGTGTCATTGCTTGTATAAAAATGTTAGTAACAATGTAGTGTAGTAATCGATTTCAAATGTTTGTAAATAGTATACTCCCCAGAAAGCCCTATGTTTTCCAGTAAAAAGGTAGTCTTCTACTAAGACCCGAGTGTTTGTATAATTGTCCTTTTGTAAATATAGGAGTTTTCCCCAGTGAAAACTATTAGTATAAAATATAGTTTTCTTAAACGAGTATGTGACAAAGTCACAAGGTAATAAAATACAGACTCCAGGTGGTACTGAATGCACAGCGCGCCTCGAAAAGTCTAAAGTAGTAATATGTAGACTCCAGGTGGTACTGAATGAAGGATACGCCTCGAAAAGTCCAAAGTAGAAATATGTAGACTCCAGGTGGTACTGAATGAACAATACGCCTCGAAAAGTCCAAAGTAGAAATATGTAGACTCCAGGTGGTACTGAATGAACAATACGCCTCGAAAAGTCTATTTTTGCCTTAAATCTTTATTTAGTTAATTTAAGGTTTGAATGTGAACTCGTATGTAACCAAGCTGATCGACGGCTGAATAACTGATGACCCTCCAGGTCACACGTAGTATGGTGACATTTTGTCACCCCTGGGCCTTAACGGCTCGGACTGTAGCTAGCAGTCGGGATGTGGGAGTGTCTGTCCCGTATAGATCTACACACATAATGCCCGCTCTCCCTCCGGGAGACTCTGGTTACACGGTGATAGCACAATGAAGTGTTGTATCGAGAAGTAGTATGTCACATTCTGTTTTAGTATTTAATGTTTGTATAGTGTATAGTATGTTCTCTTGTATAGTTTATAGTATGTTCTGTTACTCAATGTAGTACTTTTGTAGTGGCTTATAATTGTATTGACTCTTGTATGGGTCGTTGTAATAGTAGTAGTGAGTAGTAATCCCTTAACTATACGCATAATAGTTAAATAGTAAGGTTGTTTGGATGCCTTTGTTACACAAAGGTACTAAATCGAAGTGAAAGCTTTTATGTCCAACACATATATACATGATATATAACTAAGAATTAAACGACATTCAGACAAATAACAAGGTACCCTAAGTCCACAACCAGACAAGGAACATGAAATAAGGTGAGCTATCAGTCCTAAGTCCTTCAAGTCTTACTTATATAAATATAATGGTGTAGATATGGATTTGAAAATATTGCAAGTATAAAAGAGTTTGAAAACTGTTTTAGCATCATAAGAGTTTAATAAATCGTTTGAAAGCTTGAAAATCCCTAAGTTTGATAGCAATTTGAAAGTAGTAGCAAATCTTCCTGTTTGTTCTAGTTATTAATCACATGTGATTAAAGCAATAACTAGAAGTGTTCAACTTGTATTCCCCCCCATAAAAGCATTTAAAATCATTTAAAAGGTTAATTCAGGGGTATGAACTCACCTGCAGTGAGTGGTTTGGATGGAAGTGCCGGGTAGGATGCTAGGTGTCAAGTGAGGACTTGAACACACACACGGATCCTATGTAACATGTAGTGATACATAAATGTATCTAATTAGCCATTTAACAACTAATTAATCAAGTAAAGACATCCTAATACATGGAAACACTTTGTTTCAAGTGCTAGGAGTGTTAAGGGTTGCATCTAAGGAGAGTATGGCCTCACATTGGAGTTTACTCCTCATTTGGTAACCCTACATGTGTTTACGGTTTTTGGTCAATTCCCCCATGAGTTTACGGCCGTAAACTCATGGTAATTGGTTCATTTGTGAGCTTTAAGGTCTTATACCCCTCAAGGAAGTGTCCTAGGTTTGAATCAAAGGCTTAGGAAGGGTTTAGGGCACAAAATGGCTCATCTTTGGAGTTTACGGTCCTTGGACCACCATTGGGAGTTTATGGTCGTAAAACCTTGAGTTTACAGTCGTAAACCTATGATTTTACGGCCGTAAACTCATGGTTACTCCAACCATTTCGTGATTTGGGGTTTCTAGCTCATGCATGTAAGGTTCTAGTCCAATATCCAAGCCTTAGAAGGTGTTAGGGGCACTTAAACACCACTTGATGGTGTTTACGGTTCAAGGATATCCCTTGACCGTAAACACAAGTGTTCTTGAGGGTTTTTGGTGTTCTTCATTGGTTTAACAAGTATTCTAAGCGAGTAACTAGTTAGGAAGAGTGTACTTACTTATAGGAAGCTTGTAAGAGTGTTTAAGGGCCAAGAACTCTAGTGTGTGTTCTAGGTGTTCTTGGTGTTTTGAAGAACACTTGAAGATCTAGGTAGAAATGAAGAATTCATGGATGAAATGATGTATAAACACTAGATAAGGTGTTATAACAACAAAACAAGTGAAGAAAAAACTTACATTTTTGGAGGATTGGAAGATGATCTTATGATAGTTGAGAGAGAATGGTGGGTGTTCTTGAGTTAGGAAGTGAGAAGTGAGGGAATAATGGGTAAACTCATGCTATATACATGAGTTCTTGGTAAAAAGGAGTTTACGGCCCAAACTCCTCATGTTTGGCCGTAAACACCTAGCTAAGGTGTTGTTTGATTGTTTGTTACACAACACTCCTAAAAGATACTTCCATTTATTTGTTCGTTTGACGAAAATTAAAATAAAACACCCAAACGGACTTAAGACCTGCTAAAAATGTACTGGAATGAATTTGATTAATATTTGTAGTGTTTGACTGTAGAGTTTATACAAATGAAAATTTCGGGTTGTCACATCATCCCCCCGTTAGAGGGAATTTCGTCCCGAAATTAGAGTTCAAGCAACTAAGTTATTACAAAAATAACTAAGTAAAAAGATGAGGATATTTAAGCTTAAACTGATCCTCGCGCTCCCAAGTGAATTCCGGTCCTCGCTTGGCGTTCCAGCGAACCTTCACGATTGGGATACGGCTTTGCTTGGTTCGTTTGACCTCTCGGTCCATGATTTCTACAGGTTCTTCCACGAAGTTGAGGCTCTCGCTGATCTCGATCTCATCGAGTGGAATTACAAGAGTCTCGTCGGATAGGCACTTTTTCAAGTTTGAGACGTGGAAGGTAGGGTGTACGTTACTAAGCTCGTAGGGTAAGTTGAGTTCGTAAGCTACGGGGCCGATTCTAGCGAGAATCTCGAAAGGCCCTATGTATCTTGGATTTAGCTTTCCACGCTTTCCGAAGCGTATCAAGCCCTTCCAGGGTGAGACTTTCAAAAGGACTCGGTCTCCCACCTGGAATTCCAAAGGTTTCCTTCGTTTGTCTGCGTAGTTTTTCTGTCGGTCTCTAGAGGCTTTCAATCGTTCACGAATCTGAACGATCTTCTCTGTCGTTTCCCGAATGATCTCTGGACCCGTGAGAGCGCTGTCAGGAACTCGTCCTTTAGCTAACTATGTGTCACCCACTTCAGCCCAGCACAGAGGGGATCTGCACTTCCGGTCGTAGAGGGCTTCAAATGGAGCAGCCTTTATGCTCTGTGATAACTGTTGTTGTAAGACAATTCTACGAGGGGTAAGTGAGTATCCCATGCCTTCCCAAAGTCGATCACACAGGCTCGCAACATATCTTCTAAGGTTTGGATAGTTCTCTCACTTTGTCCGTCGGTCTGAGGATGGTAGGCTGTGCTCATGTCAAGCCTCGTTCCTAAGGAGCTTTGTAGTGACTGCCAGAACCTCGAAGTGAATCTACTATCTCTATCGGAGATAATAGATATAGGAACACCATGCAGTCGTACGATCTCCCTAATGTAGGTTCTTGTGAGTTTCTCCATTTTGTCAGTTTCTTTGATGGGTAGGAAGTGTGCGGACTTGGTCAATCTGTCGACGATGACCCAAATGGTATCAAGTCCACCCGTTGTCTTGGGTAGCTTGGTTATGAAGTCCATAGTGATCCGTTCTCACTTCCATTCAGGTATCTCCGGTTGCTGGAGTAGGCCTGACGGTTTCTGGTATTCGACCTTGACCTTAGCGCAAGTAAGGCATTTACTTACGAAGGTAGCAATCTCAGCTTTCATGTTAGGCCACCAGTATGACTTTTTGAGATCCAGATACATCTTATCTGAACCCGGGTGGACGGAGTATCGAGTGTTGTGCGCTTCCTTCATGACCAAGTCTCTGAAGCCACCGTGTTTCGGGGTCCAGATCCGGTCCATGAGATATAAGGCTCCGTCACCCTTGGCTTCCAGGTTCTTATCCATTCCTCGCAGGGATTCTCCCGCTACATTTTCAGGTTTCAAGGCTTCGAGCTGAGCCTCCTTAATTTGTGCGGGTAGATGCGAATGGATAGTCATTGTTAATGACTTGACTCTCCGACCAGAATATTCTTTCCGACTTAGGTCGTCCGCTACTAAATTGGCTTTACCTGGATGATAACGAATTTCGCATTCGTAGTCATTGAGTAGCTCTACCCACCGTCGTTGTCTCATATTGAGCTCCTTCTGGTTGAATATGTGCTGTAGGCTTTTGTGGTCTGTGAAGATAGTGCTCTTCGTACCATACAGGTAGTGTCTCCAGATCTTCAGAGCAAACACAACTGCTCCTAATTCGAGATCGTGGGTGGTGTAGTTGACCTCATGTGTCTTCAGCTGTCTTGAGGCATAGGCGATGACCTTACCTCGTTGCATCAGAACACAGCCGAGCCCTTGATTTGACGCATCGCAATAGACCACGAACTCTTCTGTTCTTTCGGGGAGGGACAGTATCGGTGCGGTGCATAAGGCTCGCTTCAGCGTTTGGAATGCCTTTTCTTGCTTCTCTTCCCAGTCAAAGGCCACGCCTTTCTGGGTCAATGTCGTAAGAGGTTTCACGATTCGAGAGAAGTTTTGAATGAACCTGCGATAGTAGCCAGCGAGGCCTAGAAATTGACGAATTTCTGTAGGCGTCTTTGGCGCTGACCAGTTCTTAATAGCCTTAATTTTGGAGGGGTCCACGTGGATTCCTTCTTCGCTAACCACGTGCCCTAAGAATTCGACTCTTCGGATCCAAAATTCGCATTTAGAGAACTTCGCATATAGCTTCTCCGATCGTAAGGTTCCTAGGACTTGTCGTAAATGATCGCTATGCTCCTCCTTACTTCGAGAGTAGATAAGTATATCATCTATGAAGACGATGACGAACTGATCAAAGTAAGGACGGCATACTCTATTCATTAAGTCCATGAATACTACGGGCGCATTGGTCAGTCCGAATGGCATCACTACGAACTCGTAGTGTCCGTAACGGGTTCGGAAGGCTGTCTTCAGAACATCCTCCTCAAGCACACGTAGATGGTGATATCCGGACCTCAGATCAATTTTGGAAAAGTAGTTCACCCCTTGCAGTTGGTCAAATAAATCGTCGATGCGAGGAAGAGGGTAACGATTCTTGACTGTAAGTTTGTTGAGTTCCCTGTAATCGATGCACATACGGAACGATCCGTTTTTCTTCTTCACGAACAAGACCGGTGCTCCCCAGGGTGAGAAGCTTGGTCTTATGAAGCCCTTGCTAAGCAGTTCGTTAAGTTGACCGGATAGTTCTTGCATCTCAGCAGGTGCTAGACGATAGGGCGATTTGGCTACGGGGGTCGCTCCTAGAATTAAGTCGATCCGGAACTCGACTTGACGTTGCGGGGGTAATCCTGGGAGTTCTTCCGGAAAGACGTCGGGGAAGTCGCGTACTACGGGGAGGTCTTTTAGGTCTTTTGTTTTCTGACTCGTATCGACAACGTGCGCTAGAAATGCATGATATTCTTTACGCAAGTACTTTTGGGCTTGAATACTTGAAATGATACGAAGGCTTGTACTGGGTTTGTCTCCGTAGATTAACAAGGTTTCGTTATTCGGTAGACTCAGGCGGACTGCTTTTTCGAAGCACAGAATGTCGGCACGATAAAGACTCAGCCAGTCCATGCCTATGATGACGTTGAAACTCTGGATAGCTACTGGTATGAGGTGGATTGAGAACGAATGATTATCTAGCGTGAGGGAGCAACCTATGTAAATCTCGTTAGAATTCTCTGTCTTGCCGTTAGCCATTTCTACGACGAAGGTTTCTCTTAGTGTTTGTGGTGATTGTTTAAGTAGGTGTTTAAATTTTTGGTTTACGAAGCTTCTTTCTGCCCCACTATCGAATAGGATACAAGCATAAGAGTTATCGAGAAGGAACGTACCCGTGACTACCGTGGGGTCTGCTACGGCTTCATTGTGGCCCATAGCAAGTAGTCTTCCGGTTCCTCCCGCATTCCCAGCTTTCAGGCAGTTTCTTTTGAAGTGTCCTGTCTCACCGCAACCGTAGCAGGCTTGACTCACTCCGGTACCGGGAACTTGGGTGATAGGTTTGGGTGGTGTTCTGCAAAACCGGGCGGTATGGCCCTTCCGATCGTAGTTAGTGCAGTGCATTTCACGGCAGGGGCCGTTATGATGGAAGGAGCACTTGGTGCACTTGGGTAAGTTCCCTGCATATGTTTTGGCTGGTATAGGGGCAGTAGGAGTGGTGGCAGCACGGACAGCCACCGTCTGTTGGTTCTTGGAAGAAGGTTGATTTGATTTACCCCTCCTTCGGTCCCCATGCTTCCTTTTGTTGTCGGTCGCGTTGGTTGGGGCTGGGGTAGTGGTTGTAGTTGTTGATGGGGTAGAAGGAACCTCGTGATCGATGTGTCTTTGGGCCAACTCCTTGGCACTTTCAAAGGTCGCCGCGTGTGAGGCTAGAACGTTCCCTCGATATGGGGGTACCAGACCCCAGATGTATCTTTCAATTTTCTTGCTTTCGGTGGGAACCATGTTAGGACATAGAGCCACCAGGTCGTAGAACCTGGCTGTATAGGCCACTATGTCGGAACCCTGCATTTTGAGGTTCCAGAGTTCCTCCTCGAGCTTCTGAATTTCGCCCCTCGGGCAGTACTCCCTTGTCATAAGGTCCTTCAGTGTGTCCCAGCCCATGGCGTTGGCTGTTACCAGTGAGAGTGATTTGACATGGCCATTCCACCACGTCAGGGCCCTTTGGGTGAAGGTGCAAGCAGCAAACTTTATCTTGCTTCCTTCAGGGAACGAGCACATCTCGAAGATTGCTTCTGTTCTCTTGATCCATTGGGACAGTGCAAGGATCCCTCCGGTTCCGTTGAAGTATGTAGGTTTGCAGCTGATGAAATCCTTATAAGTACACTCCCGTGCACGTGGATGGATTTCACCATGGCTAGAGTTTGTGCCAGTACCCGTTCCACTAACACTGCCAGAGTTTACTTGGGCCATGGCGGCGGTCACAGCTGCGGTCACAGCTGCCTGGAACATCACTGCATCGAATTGCTGCGGAGGGGGTGGTGGTGGTGGAGTTTGAGTTGCAGGTCTGCCCCGGGTCGGACGTGGACGAGGCGGCATCTTTTACTAAAAATTTGATAGGGATGATGACAATAGTAAAAATCAGTTGTAAGTATGATGAGCGTGTTCCATGGACTAAATCGCCATAGTCCAACTATCAGATAGAGATATAACAATAGAGTAGGGAATCACAAAGGTACATACTTTCCCATAGATTAGACAACTGCCAATATTACTGGTATTTATGATGAAATATGAGTCTGGGAAACATGACCTAGCAGTAGGTCTTACATCAAACCATAAGGAAAGCTGTTGGCAGTTTAGAAGTCTAGTTAGAGTACTTTAAATGTTAGGAATGTCTACAGATAATTGAATCAGAGATACTGATGAGAAAGGCTATTCTTTTGAGAAGAGAAAGGATAAGTAGATAATCCTCTACTGGCGACGGGCACCCTTTGGGCTAACCCTTAAGTCAGCCATAGTATTTACGCGAGAATGGGGAAAGAATAGTTAATAGACGTACTAATGAAGATCCTTTTTGTTTGCACATAAGTAATTAGAGTAATACAAAATACTCATATAGTATTCTGTTCTAATGTTCTTGTTGTAGTAGTGTTGGTAAGTTTTTAGACTTGTTGCAACACCACAACTACTCTTAGGCACATGCTAGCCACTTCTCGGATAATATAGTTGATCAGGCTATATGTTCCTAGACTTGACTATATGTCTCTAAACCTAATTGTGATGTCCAACAATCATAATACTTTTGTTCTGTTCTAGTATGATACTGACCCTGGTATAGATAGATGTATATATATACTTAGTTAACTATTTTATTATTTAAAAGTATATATTCTTGGTCAGAGTGTTTTAATCCCGATGTGTTTATAGTGCGTATATCTTTTATGGGTTGATATACTTGATTCACTATAAAAAGTGCTCTGATACCAATCTGTCACACCCCAAAACCAAGAACGGCGGAAACATTCTGGGGTGGAGGACGTCATGTACAGTATCACAACAATGCATAATAGTAAATACAAGCAACAACATCCATTGCATTAATATAATAATTGTAATACAAGAGTGTTCTGAATAATTTGTAAGACACCAAAAGTATAATCAAAATAAAAGATGGGTCTTGTATGCTCCATCTTCTCAAAAGCTCCATCTGTACCTGTCTACTGATGACCTGAGAATATAAGTTATTTTGAAAACGAGTATCAGCATAAAGCTGGTGAGTTCATGAGTATTTAGTGTCATTGCTTGTATAAAAATGTTAGTAACAATGTAGTGTAGTAATCGATTTCAAATGTTTGTAAATAGTATACTCCCCAGAAAGCCCTATGTTTTCCAGTAAAAAGGTAGTCTTCTACTAAGACCCGAGTGTTTGTATAATTGTCCTTTTGTAAATATAGGAGTTTTCCCCAGTGAAAACTATTAGTATAAAATATAGTTTTCTTAAACGAGTATGTGACAAAGTCACAAGGTAATGAAATACAGACTCCAGGTGGTACTGAATGCACAACGCGCCTCGAAAAGTCTAAAGTAGTAATATGTAGACTCCAGGTGGTACTGAATGAAGGATACACCTCGAAAAGTCCAAAGTAGAAATATGTAGACTCCAGGTGGTACTGAATGAACAATACGCCTCGAAAAGTCCAAAGTAGAAATATGTAGACTCCAGGTGGTACTGAATGAACAATACGCCTCGAAAAGTCTATTTTTGCCTTAAATCTTTATTTAGTTAATTTAAGGTTTGAATGTGAACTCGTATGTAACCATGCTGATCGACGGCTGAATAACTGATGACCCTCCAGGTCACACGTAGTATGGTGACATTTTGTCACCCCTGGGCCTTAACGGCTCGGACTGTAGCTAGCAGTCGGGATGTGGGAGTGTCTGTCCCGTATAGATCTATACACATAATGCCCGCTCTCCCTCCAGGAGACTCTGGTTACACGGTGATAGCACAATGAAGTGTTGTATCGAGAAGTAGTATGTCACATTCTGTTTTAGTATTTAATGTTTGTATAGTGTATAGTATGTTCTCTTGTATAGTTTATAGTATGTTCTGTTACTCAATGTAGTACTTTTGTAGTGGCTTATAATTGTATTGACTCTTGTATGGGTCGTTGTAATAGTAGTAGTGAGTAGTAATCACTTAACTATACCTATAATAGTTAAATAGTAAGGTTGTTTGGATGCCTTTGTTACACAAAGGTACTAAATCGAAGTGAAAGCTTTTATGTCCAACACATATATACATGATATATAACTAAGAATTAAATGACATTCGGACAAATAACAGGGTACCCTAAGTCCACAACCAGACAAGGAACAAGAAATAAGGTGAGCTATCAGTCCTAAGTCCTTCAAGTCTTACTTATATAAATATACTGGTGTAGATATGGATTTGAAAATATTGCAAGTATAAAAGAGTTTGAAAACTGTTTTAGCATCATAAGAGTTTAATAAAAGGTTTGAAAGCTTGAAAATCCCTAAGTTTGATAGCAATTTGAAAGTAGTAGCAAATCTTCCTGTTTGTTCTAGTTATTAATCACATGTGATTAAAGCAATAACTAGAAGTGTTCAACTTGTATTCCCCCCATAAAAGCATTTAAAATCATTTAAAAGGTTAATTCAGGGGTATGAACTTACCTGCAGTGAGTGGTTTGGATGAAAGTGCCGGGTAGGATGCTAGGTGTCAAGTGAGGACTTGAACACACACACGGATCCTATGTAACATGTAGTGATACATAAATGTATCTAATTATCCATTTAACAACTAATTAATCAAGTAAAGACATCCTAATACATGGAAACACTTTGTTTCAAGTGCTAGGAGTGTTAAGGGTTGCATCTAAGGAGAGTATGGCCTCACATTGGAGTTTACTCCTCATTTGGTAACCCTACATGTGTTTACGGTTTTTGGTCAATTCCCCCATGAGTTTACGGCCGTAAACTCATGGTAATTGGTTCATTTGTGAGCTTTAAGGTCTTATACCCCTCAAGGAAGTGTCCTAGGTTTGAATCAAAGGCTTAGGAAGGGTTTAGGGCACAAAATGGCTCATCTTTGGAGTTTACGGTCCTTGGACCACCCTTGGGAGTTTACGGTCGTAAACCCATGAGTTTACGGCCATAAACTCATGGTTACTCCAACCATTTCGTGATTTGGGGTTTCTAGCTCATGCATGTAAGGTTCTAGTCCAATATCCAAGCCTTAGAAGGTGTTAGGGGCACTTAAACACCACTTGATGGTGTTTACGGTTCAAGAATATCCCTTGACCGTAAACACAAGTGTTCTTGAGGGTTTTTGGTGTTCTTCAATGGTTTAACAAGTATTATAAGCGAGTAACTAGGTAGGAAGAATGTACTTACTTTTAGGAAGCTTGTAAGAGTGTTTAAGGGCCAAGAACTCTAGTGTGTGTTCTTGGTGTTTTGAAGAACACTTGAAGATCTAGGTAGAAATGAAGAATTCATGGATGAAATGATGTATAAACACTAGATAAGGTGTTATAACAACAAAACAAGTGAAGAAAAAACTTACATTTTTGGAAGATTGGAAGATGATCTTATGATAGTTGAGAGAGAATGGTGGGTGTTCTTGAGTTAGGAAGTAAGAAGTGAGGGAATAATGGGTAAACTCATGCTATATACATGAGTTCCTGGTAAAAAGGAGTTTACGGCCCAAACTCCTCATGTTTGGCCGTAAACACCTAGCTAAGGTGTTGTTTGATTGTTTGTTACACAACACTCCTAAAAGATACTTCCATTTATTTGTTCGTTTGACGAAAATTAAAATAAAACACCCAAACGGACTTAAGACCGGCTAAAAATGTACTGGAATGAATTTGATTAATATTTGTAGTGTTTGACTGTAGAGTTTGTACAAATGAAAATTTCAGGTTGTCACAAGGTTTTCAGAGCTATTTTAGAAATTAAGGTATGTCTCTTCGATTTAAGCTTGATCAAGTTGTTTGAGTAGGTTTATAGGATTTGAGTATGTATTTTGGTTCAATCCTATGTCTCTTTTCGGCCAAGGAATAATCGAATTTGGTGAAAAACAAATGTTATGTTTTGGTAAAAGAAATGGTGAATTTAAACTTGCTTTATAATAAATTATTCAAGATTTAGTTTATGAATATGTTAGTATGAAATGGAGATGATTAATGGTGGTTTTATAAATTTTATTTGACAACAGTTTTTAAGTTTTACTGTGATAAAATGGTCGAAAACATTTTTATTGTTCGGGTAAATAAGAAAAGAATCTGGATCATTCTGTTGAAACGGTTTTCTTGATGTTTCAAATGATTAAAATGATATTTACATAAATGGTCCCACTATTGTTGATAAGTTGGCAATTTTAGTTTTCACAAATAGGTAACAAATGTGTTACTTGTGTATCATAACAAAAGATATAAAAATAGCCCCTCCAGTTTTTATAATTTGACAATTTTCAGTTTTCTACACCATCACATAAATGGTTGTTATTTTAAATTTGCTACTTTATATTGATGTTAATATTACTTATTGTTATTATTCAAACAAAGTCTTTGTTTTAAGGTTTAGTTATTTTGGCATTTGAGTATTAAATCTTTTACGGGTAAAACCTCAGTAAATGGGAATGACGACATGAAAAGAAAATGAAGAAAAATATAATAATATTTTTATTAAAGTTGTTACGCACATTCTAATTAATATGATGAAATAATTATTGGTTGGCCGAAGGAGACATATGTGTGATGGAACCAAAACAAACACATAAGATGTTTATAGGATTAAGCCTTAGAAAATAAATGTTGGTTAAACGTAGGGTGCATGTCTGCGGGTAGCGTGACGACATCCGGTTAAGACTAACACCAACAAGGTGAGTTTTTTTTGTGTTCTGTGGTTGCTCGCACATAAATGTTTATCATGTGGTTTATTATGCATTATTTATTTATTTATTGACAATATGTTTATGATAAGTATGGTTGCGTGTAAATGTTAATTTTGGATTTGTTATCTACTGGGTGTGTTTTTGGATGGCATGTTTAGCGGGAATGGGTGGGTGTTTAATCGCCGTGAGCATGACGGATGTGTGTGATCGGCAGGGATGGGCATTGAGAATCATAATCATTTCCTTGGATATTTAAAATACTTGAGTACAATGGATGATGAGTTGTCTCAAGGAGACGGGAAATGAACCTTTGGTTCTTTCTCTGGACAATTAATCGTTCCCCTAAATTAGGTCATCCAGTGATATATTTGTTGTATGTTTATTGAAGATATATGATAAAACTATTTGTTTTTTTTAAGTGATGGACATGTATGTGCAACACGAACTCACTAGGCCCTAGGATTACCCTTTTAGAAACTTTAAATGTACGCAACCCAGGAAGCTATATAACAAGTGGCAGTAAGAAGGCTAGGGAGAATGATTGATCAACAAGACGACAAATGAGTTTCGCAAAGACGTAACACCCGAAGTTGTTTATTCGAAGACATTATTTTATTTTTTTTATTGCTTCCGCTGTAGTTTAGATAATAATTAAGTTTAGAATTGATCTTGGGAGATGTTTAGATAGTCATATTTTGATATTTTTTAACTCGAAAATTGGGGTGTTACATTTTGTGTGTGTGTGTGTGTGGTGTATCTTGAAGAAGAAGAAGAAGACTATTGGAGAAGCATTGGACAAGAGAGATCTTGTAGATCCAAAGGTTATTCACTCTTTCTAGCTTATTAAAGGTATAAAGTTCCTACCTTGATGATTCATCTCTTAGTTCTAGATAGTTAGGTTTTTGGGTTATTTTGGTCCCTTAAGGTGTTTCTTGAGAGTATAAGCTACTCCAGAGGGTTATAATGATAGATCTTAGTGTTTCTGATGTCCCTTATGCATAAAAATGGTATTTTGATGGTTTAAGCTCAACCATGCAAGGGTTAAAGGTTGTTTCATGAAGTTAGTATGTTAAAATCCAAGATTTGACCTTTTTAAGCCATGCAAAAGCATAAAGTTTGCAACTTTATGGATTAATACGTTTTAATAAGCTTAGATTCGAAGTTGGATGTTAGGTCTTAAGGAATTAAGATCTAAAAATTAATTTATGGCCAACTGGAACGTACGCCGGGCTTATGTAGGTATACGCTGAGCGTATGCACTTGAAGTCCTGACATTGCGAAGCACTCAAGTACGCTGGGCATACTGATGGTACGCTTAGCGTACTTAACAGAGAGGTTTTTGGGATTTTCGTTCCGGGCCACTTTTGGGCTTAGGGATTTGGGCCCTTGTTGAGCTACAAGCCTTGCTGTGTTGGGCCTTTATAGATTTGGGCCCATATTGGGCTTGGAATACCTTTTTCGACCTTGGGCTAGTTTGGATTTGGGCCTTGTATGTTAGCCCCAATAAGGGAAGTATTAAGAATCCTTTTACCCGTGGAAGCCAGGATTTAGAATTTAGACTCTCGGGGTAGGGTTAATGACCTAATTGCTAATTAGGGTTCTATTATTTCTGATTTAGTGAGAGGCGTAACATCCCAAAAATACGGTCCAAAAATTTCGTTTTTAATTTATAAATGAAACCACAGTAATCCAAATCATCTCATAAAATCATAAATGATAGTATCTCAAAACATCATATCAAAACACTGTAACAAAATCACATGTCCAAATATCAGAGTAAATCATCCCAGGCTAAACGTTGTGGTGTGTGCAATGCAGTCTTCCCGAGCTCTTCCCCTTACTAGCGGAAGTACTTGAAACCAAAACTGAAAACTGTAATCATGAAGCTTAGCGAGTCTCCCCAAACTACCACATACCATACATATAATCAAGATACTAAGAGATACGGATCCCACCCACACTCAAGGAGATACGAGCCCCGCCCACACTCAAGGAGATACAGGCCCCGCCCACACTCCGCTAACTACGAGATACGGGCCCCACCCACACTCGACTAACTACGAGATATGTGCCCCACCCACACTCGGCTAACTGTGAGATACGGGCCCTGCCCACACTCAGCTGCTAAACATACATACATGTATCACACAGACAACTACTATAATCAATCTATCGATTAGCCTTATATCCATACTCAAGTAATGCTATGAGATATGGGCCCCGCCCATACTCGGCTATCTATGAGATACAGGCCTCGCCCACACTCAGCTACTAATCAAAACATATATGGTCCGGCCTTGGTGCCTTCGACCTGTTCAAACCAGGAGGAAAACTCACCTCGCAAAAATAACTGTGAAATCTCGTGTGAGGAATCTCTGACGGCTGCTCCAACGACTCCCCGACTATCATTATCACAATAACACTTAGTCAAAATCTGATAATCCTTCTTAGGGTAAAATGACCATTTTACCCTTGGTCAAAGTCAACATTCTGGTCAAAGTCAACGTTCTGGGTTGACTCAACTCGTCGAGTTGACCCATCAACTCGCTGAGTTCTATAAATCAAAAGTCCTGAAATCACGATCCAACTCGTCGAGTCATCCCCCTGACTCGCCGAGTTCCTTGGCTACTTATGGTCGCGATAAAGCGAGTCAACTCGTCGAGTCATCCTCAAACTTGTGGAGTTCTACCATATTCAGAATCGGGACATTCCAACCCAACTCGTCGAGTTCCTTTATGGACTCGACGAGTTCCTCTGTCTGTTTGGACCATCTTAACGGATTAAGCCTCTACACTTTAGATCTAAGCTTCTTGCTTCTCATACACACTAAAAACGTCTTTTTAAGGGTAAACTTTCCAACTTTACCCATTAATACCCTCTTTTGACGGGTTTATCTCAAACCCTAACTCTTTAGGACTTAGATCTTGGTCCACAAGTCGTCCTTACACCAAACTATAGCATACAAACAGAGATCTAGGCCTTAAACATTTCATGAACATGCAAGGCTTCCACCTTTCACTCCATGCATGGCCTTTTGGAGCTTAAAAGCCCAAAAATAACATCCTATGGCTTGCATGGGGCTTCAATAGCCATAAAGTTTGCACCTTTATGGCATGAAAACCCTTAATGATTCCATATCTGGTGGTTCACTCACTTGGGACGTCCATATCCCAAAGATCAAGCTTCTTGGACCAAAAACTCAATAAAAAGATGATAAAGAGATCTAAGAAGCTACTAAGCAAGTTTGAGACTTGTTTACCAGAAAATGATGAGGAAGAAACGAAGTTGCTAGATCTAGTATCTCCTTCTTGAGTCCTCAAGTTTCCCTTTCCTTCACAAGCTTCAAAATACACAAGGTTTCACTCAAAAATGGCTCACAAGCTCATACAAGGCTCTAGGGTTTCGTGGCTAGGTTTTTGGGACTTGGAGGCAGTAAATGAGGCTAGCATAAGGGGATTAAGATGCTTAAATAGGATGCAAAACCCCGAAATTAGGGTTTCACTCTGGCGGTCCTACTCATCGAAATTAGGATTTTTACTTCATGAAAAAGGTTTTACTCTCAAAACAAATGGGTTTTTCCTATCCTACGTGATAAACTATAATAGTATTAGTTTAAGGATTTCATATCACTAATTTATTCAGAAAAGGTGATTTTACTTCCTCCACGGAAGAGGTTTTAATATCAAACTATGTGTAAACTAGTTAACTTAGGTTGTGAGGCAATTCTCTCCCCGTACGTTCGAGTACGGGATCCCAATTCCTGTAAGTTATAACCAGAGTCTCTTGTAGGGAGAGCGTGATAATTGTGTATAGATCTATATTGGGTTTGACACCCCACACCTTGCTGCTAGCTACAGCGGGACCTACAGGTCTACGGGTGACAAGAGTCATAGTATCTTAACGTCTGAAAAACGTTGTGCAGGTTATTTCTCGTCATGGTATGGTTATAGCGACTCACATAGGTAGTTAACAATCTTTCAAGTTTACATGGAAACTTCTACTTTGAAAAGGGGTTCTACTTCTAAACTAAACGAGTTTATGTCGATTTAAACTTGCAAGAATTACTTTAAGTATGGTAAAATACTTGTTTATTTTCGGTCCTGGGATTTAGGACTACCTAACTTTAAAAAGGGTTTTATGCCGATTTAAAATAACTTTTATATCTTTAAGTATGGAAAATACTTGTTTATTTTCGGTCCTGGGATTTAGGACTACCTAACTTTAAAAAGGGTTTTATGCCGATTTAAAATCACTTTTATATCTTTAAGTATGGTAAAATACTTGTTTATTTTCGGTCCTGGGATTTAGGACTACCTAACTTTTATAAGGAAAATATTGGATTTTCTTTGGAACATATTTCTATTAAAACTACATAAAGCTAGAATTGTTAGACTTCAGCTATAATTGCTAAGTGTATATGATAGAGTTATATAAGAATCTAGTTACAATCGACTTAGAATTGGTGGGCCCGCCCCATCTCCTGTTCCTTGTTTGGTTGTGGACCTAGGGCAGACCCATTATATTCAACGGTTTATTTAACTTAAATTTTATATAACTTAGATACGCAGGGCGATTATAGAAGGAATCTATGGGTCCTTCTAGGGTTCATTATCGCATAACATAGAAGCATTCATTTCACTTAATAAAGAAAATATTGGATTTTCTGAAAACATACTTTGTCGCTTTTACAAGGAAAACGGTTTCTTTCTCAAACAAAACTCTTATGAACTCACCAACTTAATTGTTGACACTTTTTCAAAACTACTTGTATTATCAGGAAATCAGTGAAACAGGAAAACCAACAGCATTTTGAGGATGGGACGATAAATCGTCAAACGTTTCATTTTGTCATCATAATGTAATTGATTTTGAAACATGTAAACTTATTCCATGGTGTAACCTTTTCAATTATATTTCTGATGGTTGTATTTACTTTGAGCACTATTATATTCGTTGTTGTGATACTATACATGAAGTCCTCCACCCCCGGACGTTTCCGCCATCCTTGGTTTGGGGGTGTGACAGATTGGTATCAGAGCATTGTTTATAGTGAACTAAGTATATCGAACCACATAAGATATACAAACTATAAATGCATTGGGACTAAGGTCTCTGATTTAACATTTTCAAATAACTATACTTTTAGAAATAAATAGTTTCTTGTTAAAGGTACATACATGCATACCGGTTTAGTGTCATGTCTAAGGAAAACGCAAAAGTTGAAAATAGAGGAGTTGTGCAATGTGAACATGCCCTGGGATATGCAATTAAGTCTGGGAGGGATATAGCCTGATCAACTATATTCGTCCGAGAAATGACTAGCATGTGCCGAGGGATAGTCATGGTGGACAACAAGTCTATCAACTTACCAACGCCCATACAAGAAAATCGTTAAGAACCGAACATAATATTAAAATACTATAGGAGTACTTGGTGATACAATAACCAACTTATGTGAAAAATAAAGATCCCTATTTGTAGGTCTATAATGACTAAGTGCATACGCTAAGGTTATATATAATAAAGATATTATAGACTCAGAATCTATGACTATTGCTCTACTTCCTGTTCCTTGTTTGGTTGTGGACTTAGAGTAGAGTCATTTATTTGAAGGTCTATTCTATCTCAGATTATGTATAACTGGTATGCACTATGTGATTATAGACGTGACTGATAAGGATCACCCCTATAAGTAATTATAGGATTATACGTCTATTAATGATCTCTTCCACCCCTATTCTCGCACGGACAACACGATAAGATCTTACATACCAGGAGGCCCCTACTTTCCAAACCCGGAGAGTTAGTGAATGATGAGGATAACAGTTGGAGGTAGAGTCAGAGGTCGAAAACTCTCCTCGCATAGCCTGGGCTCTCGCGAACCGTCTCGACTCCATCAAACCTGTGCCCCGTTGGGCAGCATTAATCGAGGGATGGAGTCGCCATCAGCAGCAACAATTCGCCATTTGGGGACGTATTATCGTAAGCAGAGTTTATTTTACTCACAAGACCTTGTAGATTAGGTCTATGAGTATGCGTTGGTGTTACTCCCCTCCATGTGTAGTGTTGACCCCACGAGTTAGTGATTACACTAGTCGAGAGCTTTATTTGCGGTCCAAACTTTTCTTGCAATGATGTGGTGTGGACCTGCATCAGGCTCAAAACCTTCCTCTAAAAACTAAATATGCTAAAATCATACAAATATAAGGGGCATGCGTATTATTTCTTTGGGAGCAATACTACTAAAATTCATAAGTTTATCATATGTAGACTCTCGTTATGAGCCGTTTTCTGAACACCATAAACAACCAGAACACGATACACTCAGAACTAAGATAAATAACTCCCGACGTATAAGCCCTTATTCAAGACTCACTATCATCTCACCTTTTTAAGCCTCATAGTTAAAAGGTGCCCTTTTCATAGACCTATGAGGGTGCGATCATACCAGCACTAATGCATTAGGTCCCATCAAAACTCCTCAGCCAGGTGTGTTTGGACAAACATGATCCCAAGATGAGTAAAGCTTAGCGCCCGTACGAAACCTACTTTTACCCACTACCATAACTCCGTCTTAGGGACGTTAGCAGAAACACCGAGAATAGTTCAGTAAAGTGAGAAATTTATATATGTGTATATAAATGGTAAGGATATAACTAGAGATAATCATCCCTACTCACGACATCGTTTCTCCTCATGCAACATGATTATGTCTTCACAAGAAGGTAACCAGCCGACAAGCAAGGCAGCAATCCTACAGATAGATTCTGTTACCTTTCAAGCTGCAGTCACGGCAGCCGTGACAGCCGTCATGTCGCAACTCAATGCTAACAACGCCAGCAGAGATGGAAGCGGTATCGACAATACAAATTGTTGTAACAATCAGGAACACCGGCGGATGTCTGCCAATGAAGGCGCCTCAGGCCACAAACCTACGAACAAGAAACGAGAGTTTTGGAACCAAAAGGAGTGTAATCTACCTCAAAAATTTGCTAGAAGACAGCAGTCCGTGGCTGCCCCTGCCATTACAACGCCAGTCACGACACATGCCTCGACACTAGCCACAAGATCTGTCACCCTAGCACCGGTCAGACCATCTATGGGAACACTCCCAAAGTGTAACAAGTGTAACTTCCATCATAATGGGGCTTGCCGGGTGATGCACTGTAAAAACTGCAACAAGAACGGACATACTGCCCGTTTCTGCAGGAACCAAACCCAGCACCTCCCTTCAATCACCAACACCAGGGTAGGCCCAGGATGCTACCTATGCGGTGAAATGGGACACTTCAAGAGAGAATGCCCAACTGAGAAGAATGACGGGGGAGCAGGAGGAGTGTGATGAACAAACCAGCAGGAGCAACAAGGGAACCCTATTAGGACTTTTGTAATGTTTCCAACGACAAAAACGTTTAAGTACCATATGTTTGTAATGAATTTGGTATGCTTGCTAAAATTTCCGTCTTTCTAAAGATAGTTAAAATACTCTCTCGTTCAAATCAAATCAAAAACACTCATATATGACCTTAGGATCATTACCGGTGAGCTGTGATGACTTTGTGCATACATCGGGGTTAATTATAATCAAAATACTAAAGACTTAAAGCAAATAATTCCGTCTTGACTCCTGTTCCATGTCTAGCAGTGGGATTAGGGTGGAGCCACCCACTCGACGATTTCACCAATACCAAATTTCAAGCGACTTGCATATACCACTCGATCATAGAGTGACCGGTCGGAAATCATGATATAGAGTATCATTACTAGCTATCAAAACACACTCACCATCAGTACTAGTAACATCAATACGAAGCAGTTGCAGTAACAATAACATCGATCAAAACGAAACACACTGAAAAGAAACACACGATATTCTATCACTCCAACGGACATTTCGTGCGAATACAGCTTAACACATGTTTTACCTAAAAAGATACTGTTGTCGTCACTCGATTTTGATTGGTATAGTTCTCATCTTCCCGATTTAACGGCTACGAAAGGACCCTTCACCTAACACACCGAATATCGAAACCTTCGTCTCCCATAAACACATCCAGCACGGACTTCCGGGTCATCTCTCGCTATGAAACCCCAAAACACTCACCAGAGGAGTATTATACCTTCCGAAACCTTACCACAAGTATTTCCAGGAGACCCTTCACGCAGCAGATAAAGTTCAAGCACAGAAGCTTGGGACGAATACGGTTAGTCTACCACTACTATGTGTATACGCGAGGATAATGTCTAATTAAGATTCTACAGACATTGGATGTGTGCTTCCGCCCTATTTCCTGTTCCTTGTCTGGTTGTGGACTTGGGGCAGAGTCACCCATCCAACTGTCTTGCCAACCTTAAGTACATACGACCTATATGCGCAAGTTAATGATAGATGGACCAGGTACGAGTCCTACCATGAACTTCGGGACAAGGTTACCCAGGAGTGCGAGTGAACGCCCTATCATCCGAATAAGTCTAGTCGTGTAAACCGAACCCATATGTTCCGTATCGATCTAATCAAACGAGAAACACTAAAGCAGACCCTATGCAGCGCTCCGAGGAGAAATTATCACTTATGGCTTAGTGCAAGTTCGAGAAAGGCTGAAAGCATCTCGAGAACACGACAAAACCCGAATAAGTCTTATCTTCTATATAAAAGAACAGGGTTTTTACTAGTGAATCTATGATGGCTAGTGTAAACATTATGGTCATATACCATTAAGATTCTATGGACTTAGAATGTGTGATTCCGCCTCATTTCCTGTTCCTTGTTTGGTTGTGGGCTTAAGGCGGGGTCCCCCATCCGAATGCCGTTGCAATCTTAATGATATACGACTAGTTTACACCAAGCGATTATAAAAGAACTGGTAGGACTTATAATGCAAATTTCATCACAAATTGTTGAAACATTCGTAATGCTGGAACTCGCTAACTTCATTATAAAATATTCAAAGTAGTAATACCAAGTATAAAGTGGGGAGCGTAAAGGCACACATTGAATACGCTATCATTTCCAAAACAATAAATCCTTTTAAATCGACTCAACTCAAGTTACAATAAGAAATTCCAAGGTCGCCATTTAACATCAAGCGGGTTGTTCCCCACCATATCAATTCCTTATACTACGAAAAGTTCCCCCATCTTTCCTCCAAATTCTTGAAGTCCCAGTCGAAACACTAATTTCTGGACGAAATTCTTTCTAACGGGGGGATGATGTGACAACCGTCAATTTTTGGCCAAGTCAAAGTCAACTAAAGTCAACAAGTCAAACCGGTCAACTCGTCTAAACCCTTGTATATTAGGGTTTCCATTACGTTTCTTATTGTACAACTCGCAATCCTAATACAAAGTATCACTTAGAGTTTTCGCGTGTTCGGAAATTTTAAACCCTAATCAGGACAAGTGATGAAACTACACGATAAAACATTTTTCCCTAACCCTCGGGGGGGGGGGGGGGGGTATAACAATCATAACAAGACTTAACGAGGTTTACAAACCTTGTGTTACAAAGCCAAACACTCAAAAAGGTCACAAAAGAAATCTCTCCCAATCTCTTTCACTCTAACTCTCTCTATTAAAAATCTCTCTCAAAAGTTCCTTTAACTTTTTGTAATCATTCGGGTCATCCCGACCCTTAACCGGGTCAAAAACCACTTAAAACGGACTAATTATTGGAAAAACAACCTTTAGAACCGAAGCCTCTCAATAAAGGACCGAAATTCCAAAGAGCCGAAACCATAGGGACCGAAGGTGCTAAGAACCGAACTACGTCGGACCGAACCCGAAGCTGCCTGCGAACCGAACCCGAAGGTCACTTCGGACCGAACCTTCCCTTCACCTTCGCTTCCTACCTTCGCCTTCGGGCTATTTCGCTCCACCTCGCCTTCGGGCCCAGCAACAACAAGGACCAAACCTCGGCCCAGTACCGAGAGGTCTCGCAGATAGCCCTTTTCTTCCTGGTTTTTGACTACGACTTCATTTTAGGCCCGTTTTATAAAATTTTAACGCGGGATTTTCACCCAAAATTTTATTTTAACATATATGACCCCTAAATTCATAATTAATCACGTTTTTGAGTGTAAATCTTATCCAAGGTTAGTGGGTAGGATATTTTGGGTGGAGTGTTGACTTTGCCTTTGAGTTATGACACAAGCAACCTCCCATACCCACTCCATGTCACTATTCCCACCTTGCTCTAGTCAAGTCGAGATCTTCCCATACCTCCATCAAATCTCTTCAATCAGCCACTCTCTAATCCCTCACTCTTCCATCTATAAAACCCCACTCTCCTCCTTCCAAGATACACTTTTACTTCCTCTTTTATTCTCCCCAAGATTTCGAGATTCTCCAGGAAGTTTTGAACTTCTCATCCACTCTTGGTAAGTAACTTCATTCTACACTTGATTTCCTTACACTTCTTCACTCAAATCATGAGTTCCTTACACAAATATCATCATATTTGTTGTTAGATCTTCGAATCTTCAAGCATCATCTAAGTGTTCTTGAGTTGAACACTTCTTTTCTTCATCATCCATCTACTAAAATCACTCAAGGTGAGTTCATACCCCTACATTTTCATGTTTTCTTCAAGTTTTAGGGGGGGGGGGGGGAATACAAGTTAAAACACCAAAAACTTAACTAAACTCAAACAACAGCTTTCATCAGAAAAGTTGAGTCTTATTCACAGACTGTTTTTACTATCTTAAACTTAATATCTTTCAAAAATTTTTAATATTCAAATATTTCAGGTTCATACCTTTAAAATGACTACTTTCACATCTCCATACGATTTTTCTATGATTTATGGTGATTTTTACAAAACTGCCTATCATTTCAGAAACGAATTCGGACCAGTATGTGAATATGAACATTTTAACACAAGTTAAAGACTTCTAAAAATCATAATAAAAATTACGAATAAACTAGACACATTTTTTGAACTCTCAGAATTTACGGATTTAGTTTTTGAGTTCGTATGATGTTTTTATAATTTTTCTAAAACAGTGTAGAAAGATTAAAAACTAGTTAACAGCTTACAACTTTCATAACACTTTGTAGTATGTTGAGCAAAGTGTATAACCATAAGTTCTAAATATTGAATGTATTTTCTTGTTAGTTTATCATCATAAACTGAAATTTAGTCATTCATGAATAGGGTTTACTCATTCATTTCGAACACATATAATAAACTTCAATAAACATAGTTTATGAATTTTTACTTCATGAAAAAGCTTTTCCTCTCAAAACAAATGGGTTTTTCATATCCTACGTGATAAACTATAATAGTATTAGTTTAAGGATTTCATATCACTAATTTATTCAGAAAAGGTGATTTTACTTCCTCCACGGAAGAGGTTTTAATATCAAACTATGTGTAAACTAGTTAACTTAGGTTGTGAGGCAATTCTCTCCCCGTACATTCGAGTACGGGATCCCAATTCCTGTAAGTTATAACCAGAGTCTCTTGTAGGGAGAGCGTGATAATTGTGTATAGATCTATATTGGGTTTGACACCCCACACCTTGCTGCTAGCTACAGCGGGACCTGCAGGTCTACGGGTGACAAGAGTCATAGTATCTTAACGTCTGAAAAACGTTGTGCAGGTTATTTCTCGTCATAATATGGCTATAGCGACTCACATAGGTAGTTAAAAATCTTTCAAGTTTACATGGAAACTTCTACTTTGAAAAGGGGTTTTACTTCTAACTAGGTTCATCCCAATCCATCTAAGATATGGGATACTCCTAACAATGTACTTTTAAAACTACAAGTTGACTCACCTTTGCCAAAGATGTGACCAACTCACGCTTCAAGTCTTGTATTGGTTGAAGTGTCACCCTTGCCCCTATTAAATTTCAAATAACAAGGTTATTGGAGTTCTACAATACCAAAGATTACTAATTTATAACCCAAACACAAAAATCAACTAGTAAGTAAAATTCCCAGTTTTGAACCCAAAACAGCCACCTGTTTAGAGCTGTTTTAGCACACTTGAATCCTGTATAACGTCCGTTTTTATTTTATATTCCATAAGTTCAGAGTTTTAGCTTTTTAGAATGTACTTTTTAAGGTCCAAACGATTTTTCCACAATTTTATATGATTTGTACAAATCTGACCATCAATGCAGCTAAATTCTGACCAGCTGGTGAAAAATGCAATTTTCATCTAAGTTAGAGGCAACAACAGGTCCTGAAAAAATTCATGGATAAACTAGATTCAAAATTCAAACTTTGAGAGTTTACGAATCATTAATCCGACGTCGGGTGATTTTTCTATAATGTTTCCAATACAGGGACATATTGGTATTTTTTGATGAATTTTCCAGCTTTGGATTTCAATGCCTTTTTGACCACTTAACCCATTAAGTCATAACCAAAAGCACCCACAAAGAGAAAAACTGAGTTCTTAGCAGTAGCAAATTGTCAAGAATCATTAATAGCAATTTTCATCCTCAATCCATGACTCAAAGAACATTGCTTTTATGGAAAAACAAGTTCATTGCTAAAAGAGAAACCACCACTTGAGTTTCCGTTTTCTCCACCGATAAGCCATTCTGCAAGACACATGTTGATATGATACTTGGGTACACTTTTAGAGGCAAAGTAAGTGGACTTATATAGAATTTTATTCAGACCTTAAGTTGTGGTTTCGGGACAGAAAATGCAAAGGGTATTGTGGTCTTTTTATGGCTATTCAAGCTAGAATTCACGGGTAGACTTCAAACAATTTAACCAAGCATTACAAGAGGTCTTAAGAGTTGTTTTGAGGACTTTAATAGTAACCAAAAATATCATTTTGATATCAATATATCACAAAAGAAATTGGAAAGAAAAACTTAGAATTGCCCGGTTTATGAAGAACGAAAGAGAATGATTTTACCGGGTCTTTTAGCCTCTAATATAAAAAGGATTAAGGCAAAAAACGGGACCTATGATCACTGAAATGTACCTGAAACGAGGTTGGAAACCTGCCCTAGACGAAAACCCTTCTTCCTCCCACACTTCTCCTTAGGTTTTCTCTTCTGTTCGCACCTTCCTTCCCCTCTCTCGCTCGTTTCTGTCTCGCTATCGTCTCTCTCCCTCTTGCGTCGATAATGAAGCAGCCCTAAAGGAAGAGTACGTTCGTTTTTTTAGGGTTAGGTATCATGCGCGTACGTATATAAAGAGTTGCGAAAGTAATTGTATCCGAAGCCAAAGACGTAACTGAACTGTGCGTTAAATGGAATTCAAAGGTTTTTACAATATTAGTCCTTGATGTTTAATATTCCTTCCAAATTCTACATAAAGTAAGGTTTAAAAAATCATGTTTACACCCATATTTACAACTTTAATCCTTGTACCCTCCTTCATATTCCACAAATTAATTAATTAACTTATAAATTCTTTTAATTATTAATTAATATCATTTTTTGTTTATTTTACTCCAATTTAACCTCATACAGCTAAAATATTTTGCATAAATAGTCCTTCGAGTAACGGAAAAACTAACGTCGTTTATGGTAGAATTTTCGGGTCGTTACGTCAACACTATGTCGATTGCCAGCTCTTCGTCAAAATTCACATTGAGCTTGATTAGCCTATCCACATTTCATTGCATTCTTGAACACATGGTTGCTCACAGACTCTCCATCCTTCATCTTGCTAGCAATGAGGGACTTTACGACCTTCTACTTTTCTTGATAAGCTCACTTATGGTATTTCTCCATAAGGTCTTTGTTCATCTCGTACGACCAGTAATCCTCATAGTGCCTTTGCAATTCTAGAGTCATTGTCGCCACCATGATGCACACAACTTTTGTGGCATCATTATAGTGTTTTCTGTAGGCGACCATTTCTTCAGGAGTGGACTTCGTTTCGTTGATCTCATCCAAAGGTTTTTCACGGACGTATTCCTTGTGTTCGAAGCGAAGGGTCATTTTGATGTTGCGCACCCAATCGTTGTAGTTGGTGCCATCCAACTGCACCTTCGAGCGGATGTTCAACAGAGAGAAGTTGTTGTTGTTGTTGTTGTTGGAGGAACCAGAAGCATCAGTTGGAGTAGACATCTGAAAGAGTAGAAAGGATAGTTTTAGTTAGATAAGAATAATCCTTAATATAACACCCAAAATGAAATATCAAGGCTAGGATCCAACTAAATAATTTACAAATTAAAAAAGTGATTCCGTAATCTAATTATAAATTACATAAAGGTAGGTAAATGATGATTTACCAATTTCACCATCGAAAAACAGAAATTTAACGAATTTGGTTTTTAAATGAAATTCCTAGATCTTTTGAGAATCATTGAACTTTTTCAATGACATGTTTAATCTCGATTATGCTCTTCCATTTGTGACTGCGATACTGAGGATCACAAACAAGATGTGAATAACCATGCAAATTAACTTGGTACTCTCGATGTCATTTATCATCTCATTTTAATGTGTCGGTTAGCCACACGCACTCCATTAATCAATGATAATTTACGAGGCACCCATTGCCACCCTTTATTCGTCCCTATTAGTGTGCCGGTTAACCACACGCGCTCCACTAACGACTCATAAAGTGCAATGTGTAATTTCATGAGTTAGCATACAAGTTCACATTTTTCCTAAAGTAACTAAGATTGAGAATTTTTATAAAAATATGTTTAGTTACTTTATAATTCATTATACTTATTAATGAGGATTAGGTTGTCCTATCAAAACCGTTCGACTAACGACCCTCCATCAATCAAGGGCACTGTGGGTACGAGTGGATACCCAATGGTGGTCATTTTATAGGTCGCTTCCTTAAACTCCAATTATAGATCGGCTTCGTGAATGAGGCATACAAGCTGTTCGACTGACTTATTCTTACACGTATATTGATATTAGACTTTTATACTACATATAGTATAAGGGTGTATTTTTACAACTTTTCAAAAATACTAATGTTATATTTTAAAACTTCGAAATTAATATTCAACTAATTGAATTAAAATAAACTAATCATGAATTCAAGATAAGGATATCAAATTACTTTAAAAAATATTCAATTTTATACAATTAACACATTACTAAAGGTAATTATCCTAATCAATTCATGAGATATCTTTAAAACCGAATTTTGTGGATCTGACTGTCCAACACGCTGTGGTAAACAATCACCGCGCCGTGTTAGGACGATTTCGCAGGTCAACATGTCGTGGTTGAAGAACACCACGCCGTGTTGGCAAAACAAAATGACGATTCTGTTTGCTTCTTCTTGTTTAAGTTTAACGATTGTATCAATTCAATAGAAAACTAAACCTACGCTCTGATACCACTAAAGGGTATTATGCAAAACATATAATGCCTATGTCTACATGCAACCCTAATTGTTGATCTATGTTTTCTCTAATAGAAAAAAAACTTGAACAACAAAATAGAAAACCCTATCATACTAGCATATATCTCAAAATACACAATTAGGGTTAGAAGAATCATACCTTGATTGCTATATTGTAATAACAATGCAAATCCTTGTGTTATTGAAGCCTTAAGAGCAAACGTCACAAATATCACACTTCTAGTAGTTCACACTTAACACTAGCAATGGAAGATGATTGAGAAGGAGAAGAGATGCTCAAAAATTCGGTTGAAACTTCAAAAGAACCCTAATCCAAGATATTCTTAAACCAGGTAATTATCCACTTCCCTTTTTTATCCACCAAATACTATTCTAGAAACCCTAAGGCCTATGAAAACCGTCCATACCTTATGGAGAGTTCTAGATTGCCTCGTGCTCAACTATTGAACAATTTCACTTCAGTCCCTACACTTTTAATTAATTCTTTTAATCCCAAAATTAATTCCAATTAATTTCTGATTAAATATTACTATTTCTAATTAATATATTATTCTCATAATATATTAGCAAATCATTTATTTCAATTTATTAATCAAATAATAAATCAACCTTTTTCTCCAAAATAATCCTGTCTAGTTGCTAGTCTTGAGGGCAACCCAATAGGACTATGCTACTATCAATTCAAGTATATACCAATTATATTTATGGGCTTAGACACCTAATCCAATAGTATTTTGGGGGAGCTCACTAAGTTCTATGCTTACGATTTTTAGTTTGTGTTTTAGCTACTTCCAGCTCGAAAGGGAAGGGCTCGGCTTGTTCGCACCGCATCCACCCGTGCTTTTCCGCATTATGTGATTTTTGGATTTGTACTATGATATTATTTTTCATTATGATACACTTTTGGTTGTTTTGACATGACTATTGGATGTTTGAAATGAAAGTTTTTATCTAGAAATTTTGGGATGTTACACATAATCAATGGTCTAAATCATAATCCATCTTACTAAGGGTAAAAGGCCATTTTTCGCTTCCCATGCTCACCGAACTAATCATGGCCCAAAAAACCTAAAGAACCGAGGCCCAAAAATGTCCCATGAAAACTTCTGGTGAGTACGACCTGAATACCACCCAATTATGCCCAACGCACTACTTGATCTCAGAAAAGTTATGCGTAGCGCACCAAAAGGGTACGCCCGACATACGCCACGGCTGACCAAACTCAACTTTGAGATCTTAATATCTTAAGAACAAATGTCCAACTACCATATTTAACTCTAAGGGACGTCTTAAGTCATAAAGTTCCTGACTTTATGACTTTTCATGGATTAATGGAGTCTAAACGAAAGCCCTAGATGCATATCTTCACCAAAGGACCACTAACTCATGCATGGAAGAGATATACCCATCAAGATTCGATTTTTATGACTTCATGAACTAAAAAATAACTATAAATGAGGCTAAAAGGTTATGGAGTAACTTCTACTCACAAGATCCAAACCATGGGACCAAAACATCTTCAAAACATAAACCAAAACTAGATCCACACTAAAGAGCCATAAAGTTTGAAGCTTTATACCTACAGAAGCTTCCAAAGATGATAAAAGTCCTGGATCTCCAAGTTGTAGCCACAACAATCCATAAGGATGAAGTTCTTCTTCTTCTTCCACAAGGAACCAATAACACTTTGAAGGTCCAAACACAAGCTCTCAAAGATTAGGGTTTCGAAATTAAGGTCGGAGATGATGGAGACTGGAAATAAGGCCAACCTCTAGGGAGATAATGAGGTTTTTGAAGGATCTTGTATGCTCAAGAATCATATTAAAGTGATATTGCTAATTAACATATGATACTAATGAGTCACACTAACAACAACTTGATATAATTGATTATTTATTAGAAATTGGTTTTAATAAATATTCAATAAACTCTTATAATTAATTGGAAATTGTTTATTTCTAGGAAATAATAATTTTCATTATCAAGTAACATTACATAATTCGTATGGTATTAATTAATAAGTCATGTACAACATCTTGGACTAGATAAATTCTTTTTTTCTTTTACCAAAAATTTAAAGTTTAAATTTTATAAACTTGTTTTATAAAACATAAAAGTTTTATCTTCTTCCTTTTATTATTTTTGAAAATAAGAGTCAAAAGGAAGAGAATGGGTTTTTCAATTCTTTAATTAAAAGAAATCAACCTAGTAAATCATGTTGAGACATGCTCATGACATAGGGACATGGTTTGGTCAAAAGTCTTAAGACCTTGTTGTTAAGAACCTTGCTTTATGCTTTAAGACTTGAGGCTTGCATTTTTCTTTCTTTTTATGAGTAAAAAACAAAAATTGCATGGTGATATGCATTCTCTCTCATTTTTGGTTCATCTCATGAAGATTACATGCTTCTTATGCTCTCTTTGTGTTCTTATTTTGATAATAACATAAAGCTTAAGAGTCTTAAGAGTTTTATACAAAAGAAATAGCATTCTACATCGGGTTTAGTCATTGTTAGTGTCTCTTAAGTTCATTCTTCATCAACTTCCAAGCCTCCCAAGAGGACGCAAAGAACTACAAAGGTTGTAATTTCTCCATCTTCTTCTTTGGTTGGTTTTTAATCGTTCTATAACTTGCAAGATAATCCTTGGTGGGTTTAACTTGTTTATGTTATTAAAAAATGATCAAGTCTTCCGTTGCTAAATATTATGTTTTTGAAACTAGTTTTTGAATAAAAACCCAACAATTGGTATCAAGAGCCACCTTGCAAGGGTCAGATTTTTTGATTTTTGGAATCTTAGTTTTTGGAGAATATTAAAGAATTGAAATCTTTGTTGATGGTTTCAAATATAAAGTTGAAATACAACCGGTAAGAACTATCTAAGGCCTTAATGATAGTAAAGGATAAATTAAATTTTACTTAGTATGATTTTCTTTGTAATCGGTAGAAATGTCCTCCTTTTATTTCCTTGGGATAACACCTAGAACACTATGAATTGTACCTTGAGTACAAACACCAACTAACTAGTAGTTATAACATTTTCTTTATAAGATTTTGTATGGAAAGGCTCCATCCCTATCTTATTAAATGTTTTAGAGATTTAAAGCCTATGTTGGACTAAAGCTTTTAAACCCAAAATCTACTAGATACATATTTGTATAATAGTCTAAATATGGCATAGATTATTATATGCAAACTCACCAAGAATAAGTTTTTTTATTCCCTTGATAGCTGAGTTAGTAGAAAACAAGCTTTTAATGACAAAGCAAGTGGTAGACACATAGAACTTGAAGCAGCTCAAGAACGATAACATGATGTAGTTACAATTAGCACTAAATTTAACAAGGATTGTTAAACATACATAATAGCTATTCATAAACACAAATTATTCGTATTAGTGGTATGAATCATCTATGACTTGATAAATGTGGAATCTCTCATTGATGAGCTTTTATTAATGATTTCTAGCAAATCCATCAAATACCAAGATGCTATGTCAGATATCGAATCTGATATAATGACTTAGAGTCATGAATATGAGATGTAATCCATGTATGATAATCAAGTATGGTCTTGATTAGACTTCCTTCCTGTAGCTAGGCTAGAAGGAGTAAGTGATTCTTCTAGAAAGAATACATTGCATGGATAACTATACAAATTTAAAGCAGGACTTGTTATAAAAGAATTTTCTCATACTCATGTCGTTGGCTGTGATTCTTATCATACTCATGATATTGACTTTGATCAAACATTTTTCACAAGTAGCTATGATCAGATCACAAAGGATATTGTTTACTATAAATTCATATTCTCAATATGAGATATAGCAAATAGATTTCAAGAAAGACCGTTTTTCTTAATAAGAAATCTACTAGAAGATATCTATATAGATTAGCCTGGAGGGTTTTTTTAATCCATGTTATCCTAACAAAATGTGTAAAGCTTGAGATCCACTTGTGGATATAAAGAAAACATCTTAATGTTGCAATCATCATTTTAATGTAAAACCACAAGGTATGTTTTATATCAAAATGAATAGAACATGTGTGTTTTCTAAGAACTAGTGGGAGCATAATGATATTCCTAATCTTGTATGAATGAGACATACTGAATCATGAGAAATTACATTATGACCATGCCAGGCCTTTTCACCTTGAATCAGAATGTATTTCTAAAATGAATTACTTAGGAAGAACAATATACATATTTTTGGAATGCAAAATCTATAGAGATAGATAAAATGAATGTTAAAAGTTTTATATACTTATGAATATATTGACAATATCTTGAAAGAGATCAAGATAGAAGATTCCTTTGGAGGAACCTTAACGTGTCCTAGCTCATAGGTATGAACTAGCTGAAATGATTTATATTCGATTTTCTTGGCAAATGAATCCATCATTTATGTCATATTATGCATAAGAGTTGATATATGATCATGTTATGATCATATCATAATATACCAACTAAATACATGGTTAAGTCACCGGATGACTATAGGAACATTCTAAGAGTGTTTTAGAAGGACTAAGAGAATGTGTATGATACATACAATTTAGAATAAAATCTTCATGTAAAGAGCTACATAAGATTCTTATTTCTAAGAAAATATAGATAATTATGAATTATAATTAATTGTGGGATGAAGAGTAAGTTTAGTTGGAATGAGGTCCAAGTAAAACAAAATGACACAAAATACTACAAAAATAAGAATACACTACTTTATAAGTTGAAATCTAATATGATTGGATGAATGAGTTCATCGAAAAACTATGTTGATCTCTATAATTCAAGGATCACATAAAAAATTTTATGACTTCGAGAGTATACTTAATCGAGCTAAGAGACTCTATGTCACAAAAGAACACCAATCATATACTACAATATATTTAACTATACCTAGAGTAAAGTCAAATATGGAGATAATAGTATTCGAAGAATTCACACAAATTAAGTTTAGTCGAACCCATTAATAAAGTCCTTCTTTTGAGCTACGTATGAATGGTCACACTTCAGCCGTAAGACTTTATTGTTCTAGAAATGGGATTTTGATTTGGATTTAGTATTTGGATATTGGAACATTGTAACAACAACTATTATATAATGTTTTGATATACTAGGATATGATCAGAACATCAATACATGTTGTGTTATATATTAACATGTTTAATCCATGAATAATATTATTATTCTAAAAGTACATAGTCAGTTATAGTTGTGGGAGAAATTATGAAATAAGACTAATAAGAATTGGATTGGTTGACTTTCACTAGATGAAGGTAGGCAATGGGTTGTAACCATGTTTCATAGGTACTTGTCAGAGAACTGGTATTGAGTTGACCCGCATGAAGATCATCTCATGGATCGCTATCATGAATAATACTTGATTAAAGGTACTATCTTTTTATCCTTAACACCAGAGATACATAGTGGGAATTAAGTGTAAGGAGTGTTGTGCTTAGATATGGTCAAACGTTGGTCCTTAACCGGGCAGTTATAAAAGATATTTTCAGGTATGGTATGAGCTATGCAAGATGCTTATGTCGTCAAGATGGGATTTGTTCCTCTTATGTGTTGATAGTTAGAAATCTAAGGCGCCTTACCAAAAGTTGAACACCAAATGAGATTGATCGTGATCCATATCTCATGTTCAACATGATGTTTGTTACAAAGGGATATCTGATAAACTTACCTTCTACACCAATTGTGGCTTGGAGCTTTTTGGGAATTGGGCATTAATAGAATGTCACAAATTCTTATGTTTTTGGGGGAAGTGAAATGTTTCTAGACGTTCATCACTGTCTATATCAGTCTAATATGAGTCTTGCACAAGTGGGAGATTGAAGGGTCTTGTATGCTCAAGAATAATATTAAAGTGATATTACTAATTAACATATGATACTAATGGGTTATACTAACAACAACTTGATATAATTGATTATTTATTAGAAATTGGTTTCAATAAATATTCAATAAACTCTTATAATTAATAGGAAATTATTTATTTTAGGAAATAATAATTTTCATTAGCAAGTAACATTACATAATTCATATGGTATGAATTAATAAGTTATGTACAACATGTTGGACAAAATAAATTCTTTTTTCTTATACCAAAAAGTTAAAGTTTTTATTTTATAAACTTGTTTTATAAGATATAAACGTTTTGTCTTCTTCCTTTTATTATTTTTGAAAATAAGAGTCCAAAGGAAGAGCATGAGTTTTTTAATTCTTTAATAGAAAGAAATCAACCTAGTAAAGCATGTTGGGACATGCTCATGACGTAGGGGCATGGTTTGATCAACAGTCTTAAGACCTTGTGGTTAAGAACCTTTCTTTATGCTTTAAGACTTGAGGCTTGCATTTCTCTTGCCTTTTAAGAGCGAAAAACGAAATTTGCATGGTGATATGCATTCTCTCTTTTTTTGGTTCATCTCATGAAGATTACTTGCTTCTTATCCTCTCTTTGTGTTCTTATTTTGATAAGAACATAAAGCTTAAGAATCTTAAGAGTTTTATACAAAATAACTAGCATTCTACATCAAGTTGAGTCATTGTTGGTGTCTTTTAAATTCATCATTCTTCATCAACTTCCAAGCTTCCCAAGAGGACACAAAGAACTAAAAGGTTATAATTTATCCATCTTCTTCTTTGGTTGGTGTTTACTCTTTCTATAACTTGCAGTATGATCCTTGGTGGGTTTAACCTTTTTATATTATTCAAAAATAATCAAGTCTTCCGTTCCTAAATATTATGTTTTTGAAACTAGCTTTTGAATAAAAACCCAACAGTTTTATAGGGTCTAAACCCTCGAAATTGGGTTTGATATTCACGTGAGTACGCCCTGCGTACCCTTATGTATGCCCGACGTACTCAAAGGATAACCGTGCCACTTTGATGCAGTACGCCCAACGTATAGGCCAAAACCCATTTCCCTCCTAACTTCCAATGGTCATAACTTATGCGTCCCAACTCCGATTTTAGTGTTCTTAATATGATTTGAAAGGTAATGGAAAGGCCTACAATCCCATCTAATCTCATTTGACTTAAAACTTACCGAACTAGAATCCCTAATTCATGAAGAAGTCTAAAGAATCACTTTTACCATTATACCATTTGACTCCAAAACACAATCTGAGAGCTTGAATCACAAAACCTATATAATCCATAATCAATTGGGTCTAAAACCCAAGCCCTTTGAAGTACAACACCCTAACTTGATCCATTTAACGCCCATAGTTCTCGAAATAGGAAACTTCTCGAAACAAGATGTTACAAGATTGGAAGGAAGGTACATTCTAGGTGGTTATATTAAGTACATGGAGCATCATATCATTGGTTCTAAATAGCGCATTTGATGCATTGTTGTGGCCAACACGATACGATGAGAGGGTCTATGGGAAACATACATGTGGGGAGCTGCAACCCACACGTGGTTTGATCGAGTAATATGGGATTCCTTGATGTTACAGATGTGAGTGTAGCTATTATTTATGATTTTCGTATATTCCAACTGATGCAAATGTTTGATTGAGGTAAGGTTAACCTTAGTTGATGCTCCTTCTCTTTTAAGTGTTCTTAATTAAATAAATTATTATCTTCTTTGTTCAAATTATATTCTTTCTTATGGGTTAATTTGGTGTAGGCATTTCACATGTGAAATGAGAGTAAGATGGTATAATAAAGCTACCAATTAAAATGGTGTAATCAACTAAGAAGTATATTGTTAGTTATTGCATTTAACGTTATAAATTATAATGTTATAGTTAAAAATAAAAATGAAATCTTGTGATATGTATGTGTTTGTGTGTATGTGGATTGTATGTGTGTGTATTGTGTGCTATGTGTGTAACATCCTACATGGGATGAAATGTAGAATAAAATGGCTCTAAACATTAAAACAAATCATGTAGGGTTTTAGCTAAACTAATAAATGAAAGTATGCTACTTTTTTCATTTTATCTATTTAGGGCTAAATATAAGAAGTAGTGATGTATTTATTTTTCTTTGTTTATTATAGCATCATATTTTAATTTATCACATTTGCCTAATATATATATATATATATATATATATATATATATATATATATATATATATATATATATATATATATATATATATAAGAATAGATTGGTACACCACTAACTACACCCAAAGTGAATGACTAATAATCATGAAAAAAATATATAATAACATCCTACTTTTGTTTATCACAACGTACTTTGATAGCCTAATGCAAGAAGTAAGAAATAGCCAAAACCATAGTAACAAAACTATTTGTAGGAAATAGCATCGTACTTTGCTCTTTTGTACAATATATTTTAATTTTTGCCTAGAATGATAATGTACTTACAAGTTTAATTTTACAAAATTTAGAAATGTTTTACCGAAATAAAAATAATGATTAGAGTGTCATTTCTGTGGATAATTGATACTTTGCACTTTCTACCAATAAGGCAATGGTACCACCTGCAGTTTATTCTTATTTTTTTTTATTTTTTTTTAATTTATTTTTTAAATTTTGCATTATCTAAGTACATGGATAATAGTACTATAATAGTGTATCATTAAATATACTTAGAGTCTTATTAATTTCAGCTATTAATTACAACGGTAAATATGTTTGTAATCGGGAAAAGAGCTGAAAATGCAATAGTTGTTGATTATTTATGTCGGTAGGAAAACTCTTTGATCTTTTTCAAATGTAATTGTCTACGTTTTAATTTATAAGAGACATGCGTTTCAACACAAACAGATTAAAACAGGTTTGAAGTTACTAGAGCGGAATTAATGAGGATAAAGTTTCGAAAACAAGAATGCAAAAAAAAAAAATAACCAAAATTACTCTTTAATTAATCGGAAAATTGTTGGATTAGTGTCTAAGTCCATAACTATTTTGGTATGTACTTGACCCGATTGCGAGCATGGTCCTTTTGGGTTGCCTTCACCAAAGCAACTTGATAGGATGATTTATGGAGAAAGAAAATAATTATGATTTATTAATATATTGTGTGAATAATATATTAAAAGAGAAATCATATTGTTCAATTAATATTAGTCAAGAATTAATTAGGAAATTAATTTTGTGACTAAAAGACTTTAATTAAACTTGGGGGGCTGATATTGTAATTATAAGATTGTTGCAATTGGGCTATGGATCACCTTGGAACATAGGTTGGACGAATTCTATGGGAAACCCATAATGAATTCGTCCAAGGGATGTTCTAAAAGGAGTCCATGGGCTGCTTAGGGCCTAAGCAGTCAGATTAGGGTTTCCTAGTTCAAAACCCTAATAGCCTCACATATTTAAGGACCCCTAGGGCACCAAAAACGTGGCTAACTGATTCCTTAGGGTTTCTAGATGAATTTTGGTGCCTCATTCTCTTCTCCTAAGTCATCCTCTTGCTCTTGGTGTTTGTGAGCCATTAGAGGTGTGACATTTGTGACACTAAGCTTTCAGAAGTCACTTACAAGGAGGTATTGAGATTGTTATTGCTACATAACAATCAAGGTAAGATCTAAACCCTATTCTTATGTTAATAACGATTATCACTGTTAGATCTAGGGTTTATGGCTTTGGATGATTATTGCATGTTTATTAGACAAACTAGATCCAAAGCTTTAGGGTTTGCATGTACACCATAGGAATGATGTAGTGCTCAAAACCCATCAGTGGTATCAGAGCCTGGTTTGTTTGTTAATGAATTTGATGCTTATTTGATCGTTTATTGCCTGCAAATCGAATTTTTTTGGCCTTTTGGGGCTGGATTCGCCGTGTCCATGACTGAACTCACTGAGTCCACTGGGAACTCGACGAGTCCGGTGCAGACTCGACGAGTCAGCGAGTCTGGCAGCGTATTTTCGCGATTTTCTTGCTGTTTTGGCTTAGGATAATTACCAAAATCATTTTTAATTGATAAAATCCGATTTTTATTGATTTTGGGTGTTTATCCTTACCAAAATAGTAGATAATTACCAATTAATCAAATTATTGTTGCCTTATAAGATAAGATTTAAACTAATTGAATTATTTGATGAATTATTTTGCAAGAAATTATATTTGGTCAAGATTAGATAACTACCAATTAATTGTTAATTGCCTTATTTGAATTGTTGATCTAGTATGTTCTTGATATTGTTTTGAAAAGTTTCAAAACTTGCCCTCAAGTTTTGGAATTAAAATTTTTGATTTAAAAGTTTAATTTTGAAATATTTAAATTCTAAACCCTAATGTTTTGAAATGTTTCAAAACTTGCCCTCAAGTTTTGGAATTAAAATTTTTTGATTAAAAGTTTAATTTTTGAAATTTTAAATTCGAAAACCCTAATTTAGAAACGTTCAAATTACACCCTTATGGTTTATATTTAATTAAATTAAAAGTGTAATTTATAAAATTAAACCACCTAGTATTTTAAAAGTGTAAAATACACCCTTATACTATATATAACATTAAAAGTCTAATATTATATATATATATATATATATATATATATATATATATATATATATATATATAACTTAAACTGCTAGTCTTACCGTTATTAGGCCTCATTCACGAAGCCGATCTATAAGGGGGGGGGGTATAAGGTTATGGCCTATAAAATGGCCGTTTAATGGGTGTCCACTCTCACCCACCGCTTCCTTGATTGGTGGAGGGTCGTTAGCCGAACGGGTAGGATAGGGCAAACCCTCTCCTCATTAAAAGTATAATAAATAATAAAGTAACTAAATATTTTTCAAAATTCCCAATCTTAGTTACTTTAGGCAAAAGTGAATTGATGCAATTCCATGAAATTACATTTTGTACCCTTGCTAAGACGTTAGTGGAGCGTGTATGGTTAACCGGCACACTAATTGAGTTCTAAGCAAAGGTAGCAAAGGGTGACTCGATGTTTGTCATAGTTCGGTGGAGCGTGTGTGGTTAACCGACACATCGAATAGGTGACTGTAACATTGGGGGCACCATTTATATTTGCATGGTTATTCACACCCTGTTTTGTGATCCTCGGCATCCCAGTCACAAATCGAGGGGCATATTGAGATTTAAACATGCCATTGAAAAGTTCAGTGGATCTCAAAAGATCTAGGAGTTTTAATACATTTAAAACTTAACCTTCTTTTCGTTTTTCATGGTGGAAATTGGTAAATCATCATTTACCTACCTTCAAATGTTCTGCAAGTTGGATTACGACATCCCTCTTCCAATTTGTAGGATATTGTGTTGGGTCCTAGCCTTAATATCTCATTTGGGTGTTTTATTAAGGACTCAATCAACTAAAAATTTTCTCTCGTTTCATAGATGTCAAAGTCTGACAACTATGGTCTTCCTAAATCCATTGGAAAAAGTTTTCCACGTGAAGATGATATTCCACGAGTGGATTGTAAAAAAAAATGGAAATCATGCTATACTTCCTCCACCTCCTCCAATAATTCTCCCTGACCCACGTGTTCGAAGACTTGAAAAGTTCAAGGTCACTTAAGCCCTATTGGCAATAAGACACAAAGATGGAAAGTCTGTGCGTGCACACGTCTTAAAGATGAAGTCACACATGGACAAGTTAAGGATGTTGGGTGTCGATGTCTCAAGGAAGTTGGTTGTTGACTTGGTTCTTCAATCACTTCCCGAATCATATGGTAAGTTCGTTAGAGAGTACTATATGATGGACCACGTCATGACCCTTATTGATTTGACTTATTTGCTTATTGCTGCTGAATCAGAAATGTTTTGGCGCACTGGTCGAGCAAATTTGTCCGATAAATCAATGTCACATCCTTCTATGGGCGATGGCAACATTGGAAGTCCAGAAAAGTTTTCTCTACGCAAGAGAAAGGCTGAGTCTGAGGTAGTCCCGTGTACCATTCCAGAAGAGTCCATATGTTTCTACTGCCAAAAGAAGGGGCATCGGTTACGAAGCTGCCCTGACTACCTGAGAGATATAAGAGATGGGAGAGTCAAGATATATGACTCTACTTCAGGTAAAATCCACTATCTAAATCCATTAAGTTCCTTTTAGATTCTTAATACATAATGTGATAAGATTACATTTGGTATTTTATAGGATCAAAGAAAAGGAAGCTTAGAAAGAAAGAAGTGAGCTGAATCTAGTCATGAAGAAATGGATTTCGATCGCATGATTCAAGGATCAGACTTTTAAGCTACTACTTTAGAGTTAGGATAGATTGCTATGTAATATTTACACAGTTTTCATTTGTAATCGCATTGTAAGGATAATATTTTTCCGCAATAAAATAAATTTTGATTTATCTTATTTATGTTTCCTTGTGATGGATTTTATGAAAATTGGTGTTTGAATGGTTCTATTGTTAGCAATATTGTGAATGGATTTGATTCTTAGTTATGTTATTTGTGGTAATGTCAGAAATTTATCAAAATGAGGAAAGTTTCTCATCGCCCAAGTTTCAATTGGATAGAAACTTGGAATCATGCAACTGGTATTGTGTGATGAATGAGAACCTTCGTATTTAGAAAATTGAGACTAATTCCTTGTTCACATAAGTATGTGAGTCAAGTGAAGGACTGTGAGATCTGGTACACAATGTTGTGCACTAGTCAAGTCCACCACAAAGAACGATAAAATATTCGTCATGATTTGCTAAAAGATTAGTAAATATGATTATACTTAAAAGATTAAGTGTGATTCTGAATCATTGGAAAAGTTTCAATGAATAGTGGAACGAATAAGAAGAATCAATTAGGCAGAAAGATAAAAGTTTCTCCAATCTGAAAAAATGGGAGAGTACTTAAGTATGTATTTTATGATTTACTTAGTGATTATGAAACCATGTCACATTTGATCCTCTAAGGAAATCTTAGTATACTAGTATGCTAAGAAGAGGAATCAGCAATTGTTGAAATGGTTAAATCAAAAGGTGAATCATACTTCGTTCCAAAATCAAGTTTTAGAGTCGTACTCCAAAATTGTGATTTGAGTGACATCATCTTAAGAAATTTAACACACTCATCAAATGTAAAGTAGGAAAATGTTTTCTTGCCCTTGCACGTTTGAAATTGGTAAGTTGTGATGTCTTGGATAAGACAAAGACCAACTAATACCAATTGTGTGTAGTATTTGCCTTGATAAGGATCTACACTAACTCTTGAATATTTGTTTTGTCAAGAAATGTTTCTTGACAAGAGAATCTTTTATGTCAAGAGGTCAGTGGGAGTCTAAATGATCTTGAAAAGATTTAAGAACTAATCAAGGGCAAACCTATTGTTAAACACTAGCACACGACTTGAGGTTTGTAACCTATCGTGTTGACATATTCTTGTTTCTGTGCCATTCCAGTTTGGTCAACTATTCATGTGAGTTCTATGAGTTCTCAATGGGTTGCATAGGGGCAAGACACCTTGATCAATGGAAAGTACATTGAAAGATAGGGGTGAGGTATTCAATAACTTGGAAGCAATGGTGGGACCCTTGATGGCAAGAAATTAAGAATAACAAGTTCTGTCCATAAGAGTTTGAATTTGTCACAAACATTATCATATGATTATGCTTATGACAAATTTGCATGGATAGAAACACATGCACCATAAAATCTAAGTGTGATAAGGTTTTTCTGCTTCATGAAAATGATTGTGAGGAAACGCTTTCACTAGGAAGATTTTAATAAGATAGCGATTATGTAAATTGCATTCTCAAATTCGATTATGACTATGAGATCCCTCTTCATAGTTCGAATTGTGAGATTTGGCAATTAGTCTGAACATTTAGGACTTAGTAATATAAGTTCTGAATTAGTTTAGACACATATGTGAGCTGTCTAAGGAAAGGTGTGTGAGTTTGAGAAGCTTAGATTAAGGCCTATTGAAGCACATCGTACTGGAAATATGAACTTTGGAAGGCAATAAGTATTGTCTTCTAGAAGTCCAACTATTTTCTGAATACGTGTCAAAGCTAGTGGGAGTATAAATGTTATGCTGGAATGGATATAATCATCATGTTAGTGGGAGCATGATTATTATTATTTTAAGTATTGCAAGTTGGCAATATTAATTATAGAAAAATAAAAGTTTCACTTTGCAAAGTTGCAGGGGTTGAAAAGTTGTTTTTGCCATAATTAAGGGAGAGAATGTTGTACTTCATTTCCAGATCGAGAAATTTTAATAGAATTTAGTCAAGGATATATTTATTATTTGCATTCTCAAAGTTCGATTATGATTACGACATCCCTCTTCATAGTTCGAATTTTGAGAACACGGCAAATAGAAATATTATGACAATATTATAGCAAGAAACTGGTAAAGTATCACGTTTTTCATTATGAATCGTATCCCATACACTTCGGGTAAAGGATCGATTGCATATGCTGTAATATTCGACCGTTATAAAATTTTCCAAATGCCTAGGGCATTTAGAGGGAAAAAGGGAATAAAACCGGATTTGACTAAAATATTTAAACAACTGTCAAGGACAATCTAAGGTTCGCCAAGGATAGGTCACTTGTGGACAGTTAGAAGTATAGTCATGGATGGACCATATTGACATTATTATGAATATATAAGATTCTATTTAAAATGAGTTGTCATATGGCAAATATGGAAATGTTTTCATATTGGGAGTTGGACGTTAAGAATCTCTATGTCTAGATTAGAAAAACTTTTATGCAAGAAGGATGTTCAAAGGAATGTACTTTGAATGTGAGACTTCATGTCTATGGAATTGTCTTGCAACAATCTCCAAAAGCGGACATTGTAATTTCATTGGCAATAGTCTTTGTGACTTTGGTGCTGTGACATTACGAAAGAATCATTGCATAAAATGTTAGAATATAACATATTCTATAAGTTGCAAGAATTTGGTATTCTTACACTTGTGGAAAGGATTGGGAATTGTGAAATGAGTGTGGTTGAAAATGTTATTCAATTATACTATTTCGCAAAGTAAGGACCATAGGTAAACATAGTGTGCATGTTAAGAGCATGGGACAACTGTTCTCATAATTCAAGTAAGAAGTTGATTACCCGAAACAACAGATAATGAGTAATCAATATGGTGATTAAATAAAAGTGTTTTATTTATACTCAAAGGTTTGAGGCCATATAGTATTAGTATTATTCTTGTGTTTCACTTTGCATGTTTTGACTTCCCAAATAATAAGATTATTCAAACCCTCCACAGTCGCTCATACTTTGGATGAAGGTATGAAAGAAGACTGTCATGAATCTGACTGTAGATTGTCTAAAGTGTTTTAGACATAGCAAAAGTTTGCTGCAGCGTTCATGAGTGCTCCTATAAGATTAGAGCATTGGATTAAACCCACACTCACTTGGATCGCTTCATGGATTTTATCACGAGTGATTGGTGAGACGATAATATCTTGTATTCTTGAAACCGAGATGTGTGAGTTGTATCTTGCAAATCGGTTACACATTGATAATATGTAAACGCACCAGTAAGTTGGTGTTATAAAACGTATTGTTGTGTGTGATTCGGTGAGTGAGTACAAGCGAGCATTGAGTCGAAGTTTATCTATTCCTTTTACCCAATGTGGGATAAAAGCGATATCTGTGGACCCCTCGATGATTTAGTGATGAAAAACGTAAATGCTCGGCTGGGCTAGGACTAATTTGATTTGCTCAATTAGTCAGTCGTCGTAAATCGGAAATCGGGAAATAACACATAGACTGAGAGAATGATTTCAATCCATGTCTCACGTCTATATGATATCTAGAATGGAGGAATATATGATCCCTTATCTAAAGGATGCGTATCTGACAAGATCAGAGTTGACAACGGCTTTTGAAAGCTACGATTGCTGATCAGGATCTGAAGTCATACACAAAATAGTTGTTAGACTTATCCAAGTGGGAGACTATTGGATTAGTGTCTAAGTCCATAACTGTTTTGGTATGTACTTGACCCGATTGCGAGCATGGTCCTTTTGGGTTGCCTTCAACAAAGCAACTTGATAGGATGATTTATGGAGAAAGAGAATAATTATGATTTATTAATATATTATGTGAATAATATATTAAAAGAGAAATCATATTGTTCAATTAATATTAGTCAAGAATTAATTAGGAAATTAATTTTGTGACTAAAAGACTTTAATTAAACTTGGGGGGATGATATTGTAATTATAAGATTGTTGCAATTGGGCTATGGATCACCTTGGAACATAGGTTGGACAAATTCTATGGGAAGCCCATAATAAATTCGTCCAAGGGATGTTCTAAAAGGAGTCCATGGGCTGCTTAGGGCCTAAGCAGTCAGATTAGGGTTTCCTAGTTCAAAACCCTAATAGCCTCACATATTTAAGGACCCCTAGGGCACCAAAAACGTGGCTAACTGATTCCTTAGGGTTTCTAGACGAATTTTGGTGCCTCCTTCTCTTCTCCCAAGTCATCCTCTTGCTCTTGGTGTTTGTGAGCCATTAGAGGTGTGACATTTGTGACACTAAGCTTTCAGAAGTCAATAACAAGGAGGAATTGAGATTGTTATTGCTACATAACAATCAAGGTAAGATCTAAACCCTATTCTTATGTTAATAACGATTATCACTGTTAGATCTAGGGTTTATGGCTTTGGATGATTATTGCATGTTCATTAGACAAACTAGATCCAAAGCTTTAGGGTTTGCATGTACACCATAGGAATGATGTAGTGCTCAAAACCCATCAAAAATCACGCAAAAACGATGTTTTACAATTGTTCACTCTTAATCCTAAAACTCGATTAAGATATGTATATATAGACCTAATGACCGACTTGAATTAGATCACATTTAGGAAACTAGGAACCGACTTGAACATAGTTTCCTAAAACTAGGTTGCTTTAAATTGAATTGCTTGGTCTCCAAGTCCTACTCAACATAGGATTCCAACAATCACCCCCCGAATCTCTAAGTCCTTCTAGAGACGTCTTCAATCCCGATCAAGCTCCTCATTTCCTTGAACTTGGTTCGAGCTAGCGGTTTCGTAAAAATGTCTGCCATTTGTTCTTCATCGGGAATGTACTCCATCTCCCCTTGTTCATTTTCAACACAATTACGAATAAAGTGAAACCTTGTGTGAATATGTTTACTTTTTCCATGAAAAACATGATTCTTCGTTAGTTCGATAGCCGACTTGTTATCAACTCTAAGAACCACTTTCTCTTGTGCTTTGTTCATTATTTCTCCGAGCAAATCTTGAAGACATATTACTTGACATGCGTTCGCCGTGGCCATCATGAATTCTGTCTCAAAAGATGATAAAGCAACGGTATCTTGCTTTTGGGAACACCATATAATTGGAGATGGCCCATAGTTGAAAATGTGACCGGTTGTGCTCTTTCCGTCATCCGGGTCAACATTGTGACTCTTATCACTATAACCAATAAGTCACCTTTGTCCCATCCTCTCGTACTTGATTCCGTACCCCGTTGTTCCTGTTATGATTAAAATCCTTAAAAATCGTTTAGATTCAAAACAAGTAAAAGAAATAACACAACAATGATTCAAAATGATGTTGAATGATTAAGTGTCACGCCTTAGAAGAACTCGATGAAGAATTGCTACTGTAGAGGCGTGATTAGGGTTACATCGTAAAAATCAAAAGTTAACTAAAATACGATGCATGCATGCATCTTAAATACTCTAACCCTAGTAGATAACATATAGGAGTACAGGCCCAACCAGTTTACATAAAGACTAAACTAAAAGCCCAATGACGCAACATCTAATACCTAACAATCTCCCCCTTTACGTCAATTGAGGCCCAAAACCATTAGCCTTGAATTCGCTTGTGCACTTCGTAAACTTTTGGAATGATGCCAAACCGTCGAACTTGCATGTACCACGAAACCATATCAGAGAAGCACTTGGGATCATCCTTACTGTTGCTCTTGAATTTATTCACCAAGTCCAATATATACTCAAGAAAGGATGTTGTGTACAAATGCTTGTCAGAAAGGAAGAAACATACCTTGCGAAAGTATGCACTAGTTCGTTCCCTAGATTGATACACCACGTACCATTCCTTACTGTAAATCTTCCCTAGCTTCAGTTTTTTGAAGTCCTTTGGAAACTCCTTACGAACAACAGAAGGCTTCTTTCATAACACCGCGACTATCTCTACGTCCATATCCCCAATCTCTAGAATGTAAGAATTTATCATTTACTGGAGATGAGACCTGACAGGTTCGTATTTTTCTTTGTCTTTCAGCAGCATGTTGTAAAGAACGAACCAGTCATGGGGATTCAGAAAAGGTAAGTCTGCGAGTGTGAATTCGTAGCACTGGTTGGCTGAACCACTTACCACTTTGAACTTCGCATTTGGAAAGCTGTCAGTCTTGATTGGTCCTGTGACTTTCACACCAGTTATTTTGCTTAAATACCATGTTTCATATTGCGGTTTCATGTGCTTCAGATAAAAAGAGAACAACATGTGATCAACCCCGCTATCTGTGATTGGAACGTTCGCAACTTTCATAAAAGTATGAAACCTGAAAGCCTTTGGAGTGATTGGTAGATCCAATTGCGACTCCTGTGTGCTTTGAAGATCAAACGACACAATTGTCTCTAACCAATAATGGCTAGGTAAATCAACAACATCATTCCGGATTCTCTTCAAGGTCCACTTGGGAAATAAAAGCTTTTTGCTTTGAAGAGTGGCCTGAGCCTCTTTCTCAGCTCTTTCTTTTTCTTCAGACTCTCGGATGATTTGTTGGTGCTCATCCAATTCAGCTTCACGAGCCTTTCGCCTTTTAAGCTCGTTTTCATCCAGCCCTTCTTCGTCTTCACTATTATCGATGATGGGCTCTTCACTGAATAGTTTTTCCTTGCCCTTAGGTTCTTGCTTGACAGCAGGTTTAACTGGAGCTTTAGGGTCTTCTTTTCTTGAGGCAGCTTTGGGGTCTTCTTTTCTTGAAGCACTTTCTCCCCCTTGTTTCGGAATAAAGCCAGATTCCGGAACATCCTCTAGCCTCTGAAGCATTGCGAATACTGGCCTGAACTTCTCAGCAAGATGTTATCGCATTGAAATTGTGTTCATTGAGTCCCTGGTCTTAATGATATCCGAGAGCACGCCTGTAACATCTATAATTCAGCTTCGCATGAAAGCTTTCTCAGATAGCAAATCGTTAACCGGTTTCTTTGAAGCTTCCAGTTTAGCACTTAACACCGTTACTTCTTCCGTCTTGAGGGCAAGAGAGTCCTTGGTTTTACTCGCCATTGCCAGTTCGTCTTGAAGCTTGGTAATTTGAGAGGAGATGGAGGTTTGGAATGCTTCATGGTCAGTTTTCAGACCAGTATGAATTTCTTGTAATTTAGCCTTCTCAGATTTAAAGAGAGAACCCATACTTTTTAGAGATTCATTGGCCGCCGTGGTATTTGAGTTAAAGGTGGTTTGGAAATTCTCCATGAATTTAGTAGTGTCAGAAATTAGTTTATCGACTTTTTTGATCGTTGTCTTGCAAACTTCAGCAGAAGCAGTAACTGCTTTATTCATCTTTTCAGCATTGGCAGAATGCTCCTTCGTGATTCGTTCAAAGAGAGACTCGACTGCCACCTTAGAGTATGCATCAGAAGATGAAGCCTTGGCAGAGAGAAGTAGTTGGTCAATCTTTTCATGTAGGGATTGAAGTTGCCCTTTCTTAACAGACACATCATCTTCACCCTCAGTCTGTATTTGGAAAGGACTGTAATTGAATCCCCCAAGATCTTCGTCTTCATCATCACCAAAGATCATATCAGGGTCATCTCGGTTAAGAGGGGAAATAGGTGGTGAAACATGGGTTGAGAAACCTGAAGATTTAGCCCCCATATCAGATACGTTGACCGAGACGTAGTAGATAGGATTGTAGAATCAGTGAATAGTGGGGTAGAAAGAGGAATGCTAGTATGTTGCTGTGAAGAGACTGGTAGAGGGCATGGTGCAATGGTAATTGGGGTAGATGTGGTTTTAGTCGAAGGAGGAGGAGAAGGAACATAATCGTTAAGAGTTTGAGTTACCTTAGGATTTGATGTCTCTTCTTTCGTTGCGGATGTTATCATCCTCGTTGCGAACGGTATCATCCTCCTTCATGCGAATCTCTGACTGTGTCTCAGACTCCGAACTTTCGCTTTCACTTGGTGTGGGAGACTTTCACTTGCGAGCAGGTTGCTTTCGCCTTTTGGGAGCAGCAGAAGTTCCCGTTGGTGCCTTTCTCTTGGAAGGAGGTTTCGCAGCCACAGAAGGCCCTTCCTTATCAGTGGTTTTCTTTTCGCCCTTCTTTGCACCTTTTGTCCCCTCTTTTTGGGTTTGTCAGCCTCAGCTATGATAGCTTGCATTTCTTGAGTTAATAAACGAGGCCTAGATGGAGTCGGTTTCCTGTATCCCTCTAAGATTTTGCTAGAAGCTGGCACATCTCGAAACATTGCTTCTGGGATTGAACCAATGAAAGAAAGCATGTAGTGAGTTCATTAAAGATTACTATATGACAGACCACGACGTGACCCTCATCGATGTTACCTATTTGCTAATTGATGTTGAATCATAAATGATTAGGGACACTGGTAAAGCAAATTTGATTGGAAGATCTACTTCCCAAATATCCATGGACATTGACAATCGCAACATTGGAAGTCCAGAAAAGCTTTCACTTCCTAATGGATAGGCCAAGGTCAAACCGTTTGACCAAGTGGTAAAGAGAAAGGCTAAGTCTGTGATTGTCCCGTGTGCCATTCCGAGAAGGTCTGTTTGTTTCTATTGCCAAGAGAAGGGGCATTGGATGCGAATCTGCCGTATCTACCTGAAGAACCACAAGGATGGTAAAGTCAAAATGTATGACTCTGCTTTAGGTAAATCCACAATCTAACTCTATTAAGTTCCTATTTGAAGATTCTTAATACATGATGTGATGAGATCACATTTTGATGTTTTGTAGAATCGAAGAAAAGAAAGGAAGCTTAAAGGAAGAGTAAGCTAAGTCAGATTTTTGATTTGCTACTTAGGAGTCATGATAGATTGCTTAGGAATATTTAGAAACATAGTTTTCATTTGTAATTGCGTTGTAAGGATAAGTTTTCTCCATATTATAAATAAAGAAAGTTTTTGATTTTATCTTGTTTTATATTTATCCTTGCAATGGTATTTGTGAAAATTGATGTTTGTATATTTCTATTGTTAGCAATATTGGAAAATGGATTTGATTCTTTTGTTTGTGGTAGTGTCATAATTTACCAAATAAGGAAATATTCTCATTGCCCAAGTTTCAATTGGATAGAAACTTAGAATCATGCAACTTGTGTTGTGTGATGAATGAGAACCTTTGTCTTTGGGAAATTAAGACTAATTCCTTGTTCACATATAGACGTGAGTCAAGTGAAGGACTAGGGGATCTAGTACACTTGGTTGTGCACTGGTCAGATCCACCACATAGAACGATAAGACTATTTGTTATGATTTACTAAAAGTTTAGTAAATATGGTTATACTTTCAAGATTAAGTATAATTCTGAAGCATTGGATAAGTTTCAATGTATAGCAGAACGAATAAGAAGAATCAAATTAGGCAGAAAGATAAAAAGTTTCTCCAATTTGAAAGGAAAGGAAAGAACTTTAGTATCGTGTTTTATGATCATCATAGTGATTATGGAACCATATCACAATTGATCCTCTAAGGACATCTTAGTGCATTTGTATGGCTAAGAAGAGGAATCGTGAATTGATGAAATGGTTAAATCAAAAGGTGAGTCATACTTCGTTCCAATATCAAGTCTTAAAGTCATACTCCAAGATTGTACATTGAGTGAAATTTCTTAAGTAGGTTTATAACACATCATGAAATTGTTGGGTTATGGGAATAACATCATTCCTATGGTGTACATGCAACCCTAATTGCTTCGGATCTAGGTTTCTCTAATTGAACATACAACATTAAATACTAAAGCAATCAACCCTAATGACTAGCATATAAATTCTAAATTATATATATAAAATAGGGTTTAGATATTACCTTTCTTGTTATATAGAAATAACAAGAACAATCCACAAAGTCCTTGACTCTTGAAAGCTTAATGCCCCAAGTGTTGCACCTCTAATGGAGTCACAAACACCACTAGCAACAAGGAAGAACAAGAGAGAGAGGAAGGAGCTTCAAAATCGTCCAAGGTACCCTAAGAATGCATGGGGACGATTTTAGGAGCCTTAGGGTTCATTTTATAGTTAAGGCTTCTAGGGTCATCAACTTGGAAACCCTAATTTCCTCGCTTAGGCCCTAAGCAACATATGGACTCCTTAATGAAAAAGCCTTGGACGAAATCCTTATGGACTCTCATAGAGATTTCGTCCACCTTATACCAGTAAGGTCCATGAGCCCAAACTATAAATATTACGGATTTACATAATCAGTCCCCGCTAATTTAATCAGTCTCTTTTGATCACCAAGTTAATTCCAAATTAATTTCTGATCAATACTAATTAAATAATATGATTTCTCTTTTAATATATTATTCTTATAATATATTAATAAATCATAATTAATCCTCTTTCTCCATAATTCATCCTATCAGTTCCTATGGTGAAGGCAACCCAAAAGGACCATGCTCATAATCGGGTCAAGTACATACCAAAATAGTTATGGGCTTAGACACCTAATCCAACAGTCTCCCACTTGGATAAGTCTAATAACTATTTTTCAAGTACGACTTCAGAACCTGATTAGCAATCATAGCTTTCAAAAGTCGCTGTCAAACTCTAATCTTATCAGCAACGCGTCCTTTAGATAATGGATCATATATTCCTCCATTCTAGACATCATATAGACATGAGACATGGATTATAATCATTCTCTGTGTCTATGTGTTGTTTCGCGATTTTCGATTTAAGACGACTGCCAATAGACTTCAGTTGAACACATCAACTTAGTCCAGGCTTGGCCAAGCGCTTAGGGTGTCATCACTAAATCATCGAGGGGCACACATATATCGCTTTTATCCCTCTTAGGGTAAAAGGAACGGATAAAATTCGACTCAAATGCTTGCTTGTAGTTACTTATCAAATCACACACAACAATATGTTTTATAACACCAAGTTACTGGTGCGTTTACATACGTCAATGTGCAACCGAATTGCAAACTACAACTCACATGTCTCAATTTCAAGAATATAAGAATTATCGTCTCATAATCACTCGTGATAAAATCCATGAAGTGATTCATGTGAGCGTGGTTTAATCCAATACTCAAATCTTATTTCAGGAGCACTCATGAACACTGCAGGCTGCAGCAGACTTTTGCTATGCCTAACACTTAGACAATCTACAGTCGGATTCATGACAGTCTTACCTCATTACCTACTTCCAAAGTATGATTGACTGTGGATGTTTGAATAACCTAGTTATTCTGGAAGTCAAAACATGCGAAGTGAAACACAAGAATAATCGAATCCAATACGGCCTCAAACTTTTGACTATAAATAAAACACCTTTTATTTAATCACCATATCGATTATACATTATTCATTGTATAATGTTTCAGATAATCAACTTAATACTTGAATTATAACAATAGTTGTCCCATGCACACTATATTTATCTACGGTCCTTACTGTGTGAAATAGATAAATTGAACACATTTCCAATGACGCTCATTTCACAATTCCCAATCCAACTTCTTGCTATGTGTTAGATTCTAACATTTTACGCAATGATCCTTTTGTAATGACATAACACCAAAGTCACAAGGACCTTGCCAATGAAATTACAAAGTGCTCTATTGGAGATTGTTACAAGACAACTCCATATGAAGTCTCAAATTCAAAGTACATTCCTTCGAACATCCTTCTTGCATGAAAGTTCCCAATCTACATAAATTCTTAATATCCAACTCCCATTATGGAAACATTTCCATATTTTCCATATGACAACTCATTCTAAATAGAATCCTATCTATTCATAATAATGACGATATGTTCCATCCAATACATTACTTCCAAGTGCCCACAAGTGACCAATCCTTGGCGAACCTTAGACCATCCTTGACAGTTGTTTAACTAATTTTAGTCATATCCGGTTCTGTTCCCTTTCCCTCTTAATGACCTAGGCATTTGGAATAGACAAAACGGTTGAATATTACAACATATGCAATCGATCCTATACCTGAAGCGTATTGGGATATGATACATAAAGTCTTACATAAAGACATGATGCTATACCAGTCTCTTGATATAATATTGTTATATATAGAATTTCCCTTATGTCGAACCTTTTCAACATAATATTCATATATGTCCTTTGACTAAATTTGATTAAAATTTCTCGATCTAAGCTTTTAGATTTGAAATGAATTTTCACTCCCTTAATTATAGCAAAACAACTTTTCAACATCTGCAACTTTGCGAATTAAAACTTTTGTTTTCTATAATTAATATTGCTAGCGTGAAATACTTCACATAATAATCATGCTCCCACTAACATGATAATTATTAGCATAACACTTATGCTCCCACTAGCTTTGACATGTATTCAGAAATCAGCTGGACTTTCTGGAAATCAATACTTATTGTCTTTCTTACCAAGCTTGTACACCTTTAATTAGAAAGCTCATATGTGTGTCTAAACAAATTCAGAACTTATAGCAATAACTATTAATTGTTCAAACTAATTGCCAAATCTCACAATTTGAACTATGAAGAGGGGTGCCGTAATCATAATCGAATTTGAGAATGCAATTTACACAATCTCTAACTCCTTAAAATCTTGTTAGTGAAAGTGGTTCCTCACAATCATTTTCATGGAGTGGAGAGAAACCTTACCACTTAGATTTTATGGTGCATGTGTTCCTATCCATGCGAATTTGTCATAACCATTATCACAAGACCAGCTTGTGACAAATCCAAACTCATATGGATTGAACTTGTTCAATCTTAATTTCTTACCACCTGGCAGCACAAGGGCCTACCATGTCTTCCAAGTTGTTCATCAGTTCACCCTTACAGATCAATGTACTTTCCGTTGATCAATGTGCTTTGCCTTATGCAATTAAATGAGAACTCATAGAACTCACACGCATATTCAACTTAATTGGAATGACACATAAACAAGAATATGTCAACACGATAGGTTACAATCCTCAAGTCGTGTGCTAATGTAAAACAATAGGTTACCTCTTGATAATTTCTTGAAATCTTTTTCAAGATCTTTAAGACTCCCACTGACCTCTTGACATATAAGATTCTCTTGTCAAGAATCATTTCTTGACAAACAAATATTCAAGAGTTAGTGCGGATTCTTATCAAGAAAAACACTTAACACAATCGGTCCTAGTTGGTCTTTGCCAAGATATTAAAACTTACCAATTTCAAACGTGCAAGAGTAAGAAAAACATTCTTCTACTCCATATTTGATAAGTGTGTTAAAACTTCTTAAGATGTGTCACTCAAGTCACAATCTTGAAGTATGCCTCTAAGACTCGATTTTGGAATGAAGTATGATTCACCTTTTGATCTAACCATTTCAACAATTTCCGATTCCTCTTCTTAGCCATACTAGTGCACTAAGGTGTCCATAGAGGATCAATTGTCACACGATTTCATAATCATTAAGTTAATCATAAAACATGATACTTAAGTACTCTCTTTTCTTTTCATATTGGAGAAACTTTTATCTTTTTGCCTAATTGATTCTTCCTATTCGTTCTGCTTTACATTAAAACCTTTCCAACAATTCAGAATTACACTTAATCTTGTAAGCATAACCATATTTACTAAACTTTTAGCAAATCATGACGAATATTCTTATCGTTCTTTGTGGTGGACTTGGTCTAGTGCACAACAATGCGTACTAGATCCCCTTGTCCTTCACTTGACTCACATACTTATGTGACCAATGAATTAGTCCTAAGTTCCCAAAGATGAAGGTTCTCATTCATCATACGATGCAAATCACATGATTCCAAGTTTCTATCCAATTGAACCTCGGGTGATGAGAATCTTTCCTTATTTGGTAAATTTTTGACACTACTACAAACAACATAATAAAGAATCACATTCATTTCAATATTGCTATCAATAGAAACATATAAACATCAATTTTCACAAAAGTCATTGTAAGGATATAAATAAGACAAAATCAAAATTTATTTTATTTATAAAAACGCGGAAAAACATGTCCTTACAACGTAATTACAAATGAAAACTATGTTACTAAATATTTCTAAGCAATCTATTCTAACTCTTTAAACATCAGCTAAAAAAATCCGATCTTCGAACCATGCGATCGAAATCCATTTCTTCGTGATCAGACTCAGCTCACTCTTCCTTTAAGCTTCCTTTTTTTCTTCGATCCTACAAAACATCAAAATGCGATCTTATCACATCATGTATTAAGAATCTACAAATAGGAACTTACTAGAGTTAGATAGTGTATTTTCCTGAAGCAGAGTCATACATCTTGACTCTCCCATCCTTGCGATCCCTCAGGTAGATGCGGTAGCTTCGTAACCAATGCCCATTCTCTTGGCAGTAGAAACAATTTGACTCTTTGGGAATAGCACATGAGACAATTTCAGATTCAGCCTTTCTCTTTGCCATCCGGTCAAACGGTTTGACCTTGGCCGATCCCTTTCCATTGGGAAGAGAAGACTTTTATGGACTTCCAATGTTGACATCATCAATATCCATGGACGTTTGGGAGGTTGATCTACCAGACAAATTTGCTTGACCAGTGCACCAAATAATTGCTGATTCAATAGCAATAAGCAAATGGGTAAGATCAATGAGGGTCACAACATGGTCCATCATATAGTACTCTCTAATGAACTCACTATATGAGTCAGGAAGTGATTGAAGAACCAAGTCAACAGCCAGCTTCCTTGAGACATCGACACCCAACATACCCTACTTGTCAATATGCAACTTCATTTTCAAGACGTGAGCACATATAGACTTTCCATCTTCGTGTTTACTTGCCAATAGGGCTTGAGTGACTTTGAACTTTTCAAGTCTTCGAATACGTGGGTCAGGGAGAATTATTTGAGGAGGTGGATGAAGTGAAGCATGATTTACATTTCCACAATCCAATTGTGGAACATCATCTTCATGTGGAAAACATTTTCCAAAGGATTCAGGAAGACCATAGTTGTTAGAATTTGACATCTACAAAACGGGAGAAATTCAAGTTAGTTGATTCAATCCTTAATATAACACCCAAATGAAATATTAAGGCTAGGACCCAACACAATATTCTACAACTCGGAAGAGGGATGCCGTAGTCCAACTGTAGAATATTTGAAGGTAGGTAAATGACGATTTACCAATTTCCACTATAAAAACGAAAATTTAAAATTAGGTTTTAAATGAATTGAAACTCCTATATCTTTTGAGATTCATTGAACTTTTCAATGGCATGTTTAATCTCGATAATGCCCTTCATGTTTGTGACTGGGATGCTGAGGATCACAAACAAGGTGTGGATAACCATGCAAATTAGCTTGGTACTCTTGAAGATGTCAATCACCTAATCATTGTGCCGGTTAACCACACACACTCTATTGATCTATGATAATCTACGAGCTACCCATGGCCATCCTTCATTGGTCCCATATTAGTGTTCTAGTTAACCACACACGCTCCACTAACGACCAACAAGGTGCAATGTGCAATTTCATGGATTAGCACCAACTCCACATTTTTCCTAAAGTAACTAAGATTTGGGAATTTTTTTATAAAAGTGTTTAGTTACTTCGTATTTCATTATACTTATAATGGAAGGTTCGTGTCTTATCCTACCCTTTCGACTAACGACACTCCACTAGTCAAGGGTGCGGTGGGTAAGAGTGGATACCCAATGGCGGTCATTTTACATGCCGCTTCCTAAAACACCCCTTATAGATCAGCTTTGTGAATGAGACATACTAACGGTAAGACTGACATTTACTTATACATATATAATATTAAACATTTAATTCTATATGATATAAGGGTGTATTTGTAACGCCCCGATTCTCAGGTATTGATTTAATGTGCGAGTTTCTTGATTTCAAGGGCTACTCGACGAGTTGATTGCCCTACTCGTCGAGTAGCAGCGGGTTGGTCCACGTATTTTAATGACCTACTCGCCGAGTCCAAGAAGGGACTCGACGAGTAGGAGCTGGCAGATGAAACCCTAAATCTCAGGGTTTTGCACCCTATTTAAAGGATCATTGGTCTCCCCCAGCCTCCCCTTTTACTGATTCTTGTCCCTCTCAAACCCTAATCGAGTGTGTGTGTTCCATTTGTGTATTTTGAGCTTGGAAGAGGATTTTATGGAGAAGGGAGCTTGGAGAGCAAGTATTCAGAAGCAATGAGCTTGTGGGATCTGAAATCTACCTTATTGGGCATCTTCTGGAAGGTATAATCGTTACCCTGACCTCATTTCATTATAGATCCCCTCTTTGGACAATTCTAGGGTTTTCATGGTATGATTGGAAGCTATTCTTGTGTGCAAGCCAAGATCTGAAGTTGTAACTTCAGAACTGAGCTCCCTTGGGCTTCTTAGTCCATAAAGTTTCCAGTTTGTGCAAGAAAGAGACTCTCCCAAGGTGCAAAGCTCCATTGGAAGCTTAGATTGGTCATTTAGGGCCTTTAGAGCCTTGCATGTGCATAAAGTTTGCAACTTTACGTGATAAACATGACATAGAAGCTAGGATCTGTAATCTGGAAACTTGCCATGGCTTAAAAAGCGTCTGCATGGATGAAGGTCCGCAAGGACTCGGCGAGTTGGAGGAACAACTCGGCGAGCCTGTGGAAGATGGCCATGAACTCGACGACTTGGATGAACAACTCGGCGAGTCCGTTGAAGATTGCCTTGAACTCGGCGAGTCGTTCGAAGACTCGGCGAGTCGGCTAGGGTTTCTCCCAATTCTTGGACATGTATAAACTCGGAGAGTTAAATGGGAACTCGACGAGCCAATCAAGGATTTCACGACTTCTCGAGTTCAGGAAGGCATGTTTGACTGTGGACTTCGACGAGTCGAGTCAACATGGACTGTTGACTTTGACTGTGGACTTTGACTTGGACCAAGGGTTGACCAGTTGACTTCTGAGGGTATTCTGGTAATTTGGAGGTTTATGAAAAATGGGTTTTATGGTATCTATAGGTGGTGAAGTTCGTGTTGGCGATCCGGGAGTTGAGCTTTCTAGTTTCAGACGATAGTTGCAAGGTGAGTTATCCTCACTATACTAAGGGGTCTAAGGCACCAAGGCCGGCCCATTGGATATGTTATCCTAGCAGTGTTAGATGTTGAGTATGAGTTAGTGTCGCATGATAGTGGTTATGCCAGTTAGGTAGACCTGTAGGACTACCTGTGATGTTATATGATTATTGCATGCTCAGTGGTTATGTTATGTGTTGTTATATGGGATGGGTTGAGGTTGTACTGCTTCGTGCGGTAGCCAACAAACCCTAGAAGCATTCCAGTTACGGGCTAAGGGAGACTCGTACTATGGGCTCGGGAGCATTCCAGTTACGGGCTAAGGGAGACTCGTACTGTGGGCTTGTGGGTATTACAGTCTGTAGGGTTGTGGACCCGTTATGTGCTGTTTTGTTCAGTTTGTTATGATATGTTATTGCTGACATGGTTATGTGGACTGTATGTGTATCGGTATTTTGGGGGTAACTCACTAAGCTTTCGGGCTTACAGTTTCAGTTTATTGTTTCAGGTACATCCGGGGATCGCGGCAAGGCGAAGGCGTGATCGTACAACTCCTCATATTATGTTTTTGTTTCTAGGAATACTCTGATAAATAATATTTTGAAAACAAAGTTGTAATGTTTTGATGAACTTGACATGTTTTAAAAGTTTAAATTGGTTTGAAATTTTTGGGTGTTACAAGTTGGTATCAGAGCCTTGGTTTGAGTGAATTGGAGGAACACTCGTGTAACTCCAGTGTCAAATCAAGGAAAGGATTTTCAAAATGATTTTGCAAAAAGGTTTTCAAAATAAATAAAGGAGGATGCAGGGTGTACGATGAGCCGGAGCCAGTAAGTAGACCCCAAAATACCATACAAGTGATTTGATTTTGTGATATGTTAGAACAACATGTTAGTACTAGGCTAGGGATCTTCAGAAATTGCACGATAGAATTGTCTGATTTCATGATACCTACTAGCCTAGGGTTTCCTTTATATGAAATTGACATCATTACTGTAGTTGCTTTGTGTATGCATCACAGTTATACGTAATTAAGATCTTATAGCCTGAGAATGTTTGATTTGGCCTTATGTTCTGTTCTTGTTTGATTGGGAGCTTCGGGTAGGATTGGATATTCGAAAGTCTATAGGGTCCAACGTTATATATGGCCAGTATACACTAGTGCTACAGGGTTGGTGGAAGTTTCATGGATAGATGGGTCGCGTGAGGCCGGGAGGCCAGTTAGGAGATGTTTATCATTCCTCTAGGGTGAGGATTGAGCGCTCGCCATGTTGTGTATTCAGTTAGGGCATTATGATGATGCTTGAGACAAATATGGGTAGGTGTGGAAGGTAGTATGGGCCCGTACTACTGAAAGCATAGGACCCATACGCGTGTCAAGTAAGTCACAATCCCTAGGGTTAGTAGGGAGTTGGCTCCCAGTAATTTATATGGATTATCTGATATCTTGTGGTATGTTTCAGAATGGTGATGACGAGGCGCTTCATGGATGGATCCGGTTCGGGATCAGGATCATGGGACAGAGGCCAGGAGGGGCCGACAGCACCTGAGCCGGTGGTGCAGATGGGTACGGAGGAGTTGGATGCCAGGATTCGAGAGATCCTGCATGATGAGGTTGCTGCTGCATTCCGAGCTCAGTTACGGGAGATGTTCGGGTCGATTAAGACCGCCATGGTGGAGTATTTTGATGAGAGCTACGCAGCCCTTGCAGAGACAGCCGCCGCAGCAGCTGCATCAGCTGTATCAGCGACAGGGGGATGAGTTGGTAGAGGTTTTCAGTATAGGGACTTCGATAACACGAAGCCCCCTACTTTTGATGGGACGCAGGATCCCATCAAGGCTATGAGATGGATTTCAGATGTGGAGGGGTGTTTCTTCACCTGCTCGTGTCCTGGTGACCAGAAGGTCAGGTGTGCTCTGAACCTGCTTAGGTTTGGGGCCAAGGACTAGTGGAGACTTGCGACTGGGTCGTACACTGATGATCAGATAGCTGCTGTTACTTGGGAGCAGTTCAGGGACATGTTCCGTGCCCGTTACATTCTGCGGGTTGAGCGGGAGCGGTTGGCACAAGAGTTTCTGAGTTTGAGACAGGATGGGGAGTCGGTGACGAAGATCACCCGTATGTTCACTGAGCGGGCGATGTTCTGCCCAGAGTTTGCTTCCGAGCAGTCTCACATGACCCGTTATCTGAGTATGCTCAAGACTGATATCCGACAGTTTGTATCTACCCAGCGATGTGATACTCTTTTGGAGTTACAGGACGCTGCTAGACGGCGAGAGTTAGAGATTGAGCTGCAGCTGAGGGAGCAGCGGCCGGCCCCGACACAGTCGCAGCCGGCGCCGAAGCGGTCTAAGACCGCTGATTTGAGGTCTGGGAGTCAGCAGAGCCGCTCTTGTGGAAAGTGCGGTAGGGTTCATTCCGGGATTTGTCGAGCCAGTAGTGGGTGCCACAGGTGTGGCAAGGAGGGGCACTATGCGAAGGATTGTCGCCAGGCCGCTCCGATACCAAGTATGAAGTTATGTTACCATTGTGATCAGGTTGGCCATTTGAAGGCCAATTGCCCGTTACTCGCCGCCAAACCGGCGCAGGCTCCAACGCCGGCTACTTTGAGGATCACAGATGGGAGACCAGTCAGGGCAGAGCCTCCGAAGGCTCAGGGTCGTGCTTTCCAGCTTACAGCGGAGGAGGCCAGAGCAGCACCAGATGTGGTTGCTGGTATGTTTCTATCCTTTATCTCGTTTCCTATATCTGTTGTATGCTTATCTATTGTACCTGTGATTAGGTACATTTTTAGTGAACTCCTTGCCTGCTTTGGTTTTATTTGACTCGGGGGCGAGTCGGTCCTTCGTATCTCAGTCTTTTAGTAGGGAGTTCAGTGCGCCAGTGGGCGAGTTAGAGTGTCCGCTGCGAGTGTCTATCGCCAACAAACACGGGGTTTCTGCTTCTTCAGTTTATCGAGGGTGTGACTTGGATATTTTCGGGGTGTCCTTTCTGATAGATTTGATTCCGATCCCCATGGGGGAGGTGTACGTGATTGTGGGCATGGATTGGCTCAGTCGGTTCGGTGCTATGATTGATTGCGAGGGCCAGCGAGTGGTAGTTCGAACCCCAAGTGGGGGAGAACAGATTGTATATGGCGAGGCACCAGAGTAAGATCAGGGTTTTGTTCAGCTGCCAGGGCTCGGCAGTACATTTAGCACGGGTGTGCGGGTTATCTAGCGTATGTGGTAGATACACGAGTCAGGGATCAGATTTCGGTTTCCGATGTGTCGGTGGTCAGGGAGTTTGCAGATGTATTTCCGGAGGAGTTGCCAGGGATACCTCCGGAGATGCAGGTCGAGTTCAGGATCGATCTGGTGCCAGGTGCGGCCCCAATCTCTAAGGCGTCGTACCGATTGGCACCACCAGATATGCAGGAGCTGTCGTCGCAGCTACAGGAACTGCTGGGCAAGCAGTTCATTCGACCTAGCAGTTCTCCATGGGGAGCGCCGATACTTTTTGTCCGGAAGAAGGACGGTTCGCACCGGATGTGTATTGATTATCGGGAGTTGAATAAGTTAACGGTGAAGAACCGTTGCCCACTCCCGAGGATAGAAAATCTCTTCGATCAGTTGCAGGGCGCATCATGGTTTTCCAAGATAGACTTGAGGTCTGGGTATCATCAGGTCAGGGTCAAAGAGGAGGACGTGGAGAAAACCGCGTTCCAAACTCGTTATGGACATTACGAGTTCGTGGTGATGCCGTTTGGGCTCACCAACGCACCAGCAGTGTTCATGGACCTGATGAATCGGGTCTGCAGACCGATGCTTGATCGCTCGGTCATAGTGTTTATAGATGATATCTTGGTGTATTCCAAGACCCGAGAGCAGCATGAGGAGCATCTGCGAGAGCTGTTAGGAGTTCTGAGACGAGAACGGCTGTACGCCAAGTTCTCGAAGTGTGAGTTTTGGTTACGAGAGGTCCAGTTCCTCGGACATCTCGTTAACCAGGAGGGGATTTTGGTCGATCCGGCCAAAATCGAGGCGGTTATGCAGTGGGAGATTCCGAAATCTCCCTCAGATATTAGGAGTTTTCTGGGATTGACAGGGTACTACCGGAGGTTCATACGGGATTTCTCCAAGATTGTAGTACCCCTCACTCGTCTGACGTGGAAGGGGGTGGATTTCCGGTGGGGTCCCGAGCAGCAGAGGGCGTTTGAGACCTTCCGTCAGCGTTTGTGTGAGGCGCCAGTCTTGACACTCCCGGAGGGAGTTGAGGATTTTGTGGTGTTCAGTGATGCATCCATCACACGTTTAGGGGCGGTCCTCATGCAGAGAGGATGAGTGATAGCCTACGCATCGCGGCAGCTAAAGCCGCATGAGACGAGATACCCTACGCATGACTTGGAGCTGGGGACGGTGGTGTTCACCCTCAAGATATGGAGACATTACCTCTATGGGGTCCGCTGTACCATTTACACGAATCACAAGAGCTTGAGACATATCATGGATCAGCCGAACCTGAACATGAGGCAACGCAGGTGGCTGGATGTAGTCAAGGACTACGATTGCGAGATCCTTTACCACCCTGGTAAAGCGAATGTGGTTGTGGATGCTTTGAGCCACAAGTCAGCTGGGTCTTCCACCCCCGCGGTATGTATGAGGATAGCGGTGGATTCTCCGCTTGTGAGTTTGATCAGAGATGCCCAGGTGGAGGGCATGCGACCGGAGAATTGGAAGCTGGAGAGGATCAAGGGTGAGAATACCCGGTTCATGCAGGATAGTCGGGGACTATTGACCCGATGTGGTCGGGTTTGGGTTCCAATGTCTGGTGGGGTTAGGCAGACAGTTATGGAGGAGGCTCATAAGTCTCATTTCTCTATTCACCCGGGGGCCACCAAGATGTACCGGGATTTGAGTTTGAGCTATTGGTGGCCGTGCATGAAGCGAGAGATCGCTTGGTACGTCGAGAGGTGCTTGACCTGTAGGATGGTCAAGCCCGAGCATCAGAGGCGGCATGGAAAGCTGCAGCCTCTAGAGATTCCCATGTGGAAATGGGAACATATCACAATGGATTTTATTACCAAGTTGCCGAGGATGGCGAAGGGGTTTGATACTATATGGGTCATCGTGGATCGATTGACCAAGAGTGCCCATTTCTTGGCTATCGGCCGAGAAATTGGCCGAAGTGTACGTTCGCGAGATCATGTCTCGCCATGGGGTTCGCGTTTCCATTGTCTCTGATCGGGATGTCTGGTTTACCTCCCGCTTCTGGCAAAAGTTTCACGAGGAGCTGGGCACGCGGTTGCACTTCAGCACAGCATTCCACCCGCAGACAGACGGCCAGAGCGAGCGGACTATTCAGACCCTCGAGGACATGTTGAGGGCGTATGTCATTGATTTCGGTGGGAGTTGGGATTCTCACCTACCGCTTGCGGAGTTCGCCTACAACAACAGCTATCATTTTAGCCTTGGCGCCCCGCCATTCGAGCTGTTGTACGGGCGGAGATGTCGCACCCCGGTTTGTTGGGGCGAGGTTGGACACAGGGTGATGGGTAGGACGGAGGTGGTCTTGCAGACTACCGAGAAGATTCAGCAGATTAGGCAGCGACTGCAGACCGCTCAGAGTCGGCAGAAGAGTTACGCCGACCGGCGCCGCTCCGAGTTAGAGTTTCAGGTCGGTGACATGGTACTCCTGATGGTCTAGCCCTGGAAAGGCGTGATCCGCTTCAGGAATAGGGGAAAGTTGGGTCCCCGATATATTGGGCCGTTCAGGATCATTGCCAGGGTTGGCAAGGTGGCTTACAGGCTAGAGCTGCCTGAGGAGCTTAGTCGGATACACATCACTTTCCACGTTTCGCAGCTGCGAAAGTGCATTATGGGTCAAGAGGAGGTGGTGCCGGTGGATGATATCCAGGTTGATGAACGCCTGAATTACGTAGAGAGGCTTGTGGCCATACTGGAGAACAAGATGAAGATTCTGAGGAATAAGGAGATACCTTTGGTGAAAGTACAGTGGGAGCATCGGAGGGGATCCGAGTGGACGTGGGAGACGGAGGCTGAAATGCGGGAGCATTACCCAGAGTTAATCGTTGCAGCAGACTTCGAGGACGAAGTCTAGTTCAAGTGGGGGAGAATTGTAACAACCCGATTCTCAGGTATTGATTTAATGTGTGAGTTTCTTGATTTCAAGGGCTACTCGACGAGTTGATTGCCCTACTCGTCGAGTAGCAGCAGGTTGGTCCACGTATTTTAATGACCTACTCGCCGAGTCCAAGAAGGGACTCGACGAGTAGGAGCTGGCAGATGAAACCCTAAATCTCGGGGTTTTGCACCCTATTTAAAGGATCATTGGCCTCCCCCAGCCTCCCCTTTTACTGATTCTTGTCCCTCTCAAACCCTAATCGAGTGTGTGTGTTCCATTTGTGTATTTTGAGCTTGGAAGAGGATTTTGTGGAGAAGGGAGCTTGGAGAGCAAGTATTCAGAAGCAAGGAGCTTGTGGGATCTGAAATCTACCTTATTGGGCATCTTGTGGAAGGTATAATCGTTACCCTGACCTCATTTCATTCTAGATCCCCTCTTTGGACAATTCTAGGGTTTTCATGGTATGATTGGAAGCTATTCTTGTGTGCAAGCAAAGATCTGAAGTTGTAACTTCAGAACTGAGCTCCCTTGGGCTTCTTAGTCCATAAAGTTTCCAGTTTGTGCAAGAAAGAGACTCTCCCAAGGTGCAAAGCTCCATTGGAAGCTTAGATTGGTCATTTAGGACTTTAGAGTCTTGCATGTGCATAAAGTTTGCAACTTTACGTGATAAACATGCCTTAGAAGCTAGGATCTGTAATCTGGAACCTTGCCATGGCTTAAAAAGCGTCTGCATGGATGAAGGTCTGTAAGGACTCGGCGAGTTGGAGGAACAACTCGGCGAGCCCGTGGAAGATGGCCATGAACTCGACGAGTTGGATGAACAACTCGGCGAGTCCGTTGAAGATTGCCTTGAACTCGGCGAGTCGTTCGAAGACTCGGCGAGTCGGCTAGGGTTTCTCCTAATTCTTGGACACGTATAAACTCGGCGAGTTAAAGGGGAACTCGACGAGCCTATCAAGGATTTCACGACTTCTCGAGTTCAGGAAGGACTCGACGAGTTGGTGAACTGCACTCGACGAGTCGAGTCAACATAGACCGTTGACTTTGACTGTGGACTTTGACTTGGACCAAGGGTTTACCAGTTGACTTCTGAGGGTATTTTGGTAATTTGGAGGTTTATGAAAAAGGGATTTTATGGTATCTATAGGTGGTAAAGTTCGTGTTGGCGATCCGAGAGTTGAGCTTTCTAGTTTCAGACGACAGTTGCAAGGTGAGTTATCCTCACTATACTAAGGGGTCTAAGGTACCAAGGCCGGCCCATTGGATATGTTATCCTAGCAGTGTTAGATGTTGAGTATGAGTTAGTGTCGCATGATAGTGGTTATTCCAGTTAGGTAGACCTGTAGGACTACCTGTGATGTTATATAATTATTGCATGCTCAGTGGTTATGTTATGTGTTGTTATATGGGATGGGTTGAGGTTGTACTGCTTCGTGCGGTAGCCAACAAACCCTAGGAGCATTCCAGTTACGGGCTAAGGGAGACTCGTATTGTGGGCTCGGGAGCATTCCAGTTACGGGCTAAGGGAGACTCGTACTGTGGGCTTGTGGGTATTATAGTCTGTAGGGATGTGGACCCGTTATGTGCTGTTCTGTTTAGTTTGTTATGATATGTTATTGATGACATGGTTATGTGGACTGTATGTGTATCAGTATTTTGGGGGTAACTCACTAAGCTTTCGGGCTTACAGTTTCAGTTTATTGTTTCAGGTACATCCGGGGATCGCGGCAAGGCGAAGGCGTGATCGTACAGCTCCTCATATTATGTTTATGTTTCTGGGAATACTCTGATAAATAATATTTTGAAAACAAAGTTGTAATGTTTTGATGAACTTGACATGTTTTAAAAGTTTAAATTGGTTTGAAATTTTTGGGTGTTACAATATTTTACACTTTTAAAATACTAGGTGGTTTAAACTATTAATAAATTAAACTTTTAATTTGATTAATCTTAAACCATATTATTATGGATTTATTAATTATCTCTTTTAATTAAACTCTTAGTTAACTTAATAAAATCCATAAGGGTGTAATTTGAACTATTAAAAAAACTAGGGTTCTAGAATTTAATATTTCAAAATTAATACTTTTTAATCAAATTATAAATTCCAAAACTTGAGGACAAATTTTGAAACCTTTCAAAATATTAGGGTTTAACAATTTTAATTTCAAAAACTAAAACTTTTAAGTTCAAATTTAAACTATAAAACCTAAAGGGTATAAATTGAATCTTTTCAAACTTACTAGGTCAAATATTTGAATCATAATAATCCTATATTATCCATATTTAACCAAATCCATTAATTTTGATAAGAATAACCATACCATTCATAAAAAATCGATTTTAGGCAAGAAAAACGAGTTTTGGTAGTTATCTTCATCAAAATCTGGCTAGAAAATCAAAAATCCCGGTACCAGACCCTCCAACTGGTCGAGTCCATTATGGAACTCATTGAGTTCATGCAACTCGTCGAGTCCATACATAGACTCGGCGACTCAGCCTGTCAGACAGCATAATTTTCAACTTTTTGATCCTTTCGCAGTTCACTTTTGCATCTAATCAATAGAAAAACTGTTGGATAAGGTGTCTAAGTCCATAACTATATTTAGTATGTACTTGATCCGGCTTGGCATAGTCCATTTGGGTTGCATCTTCATCTCAACTGTTGGATAGACAAAATGAGAAAAAGGACACTTACGGTTTGTTAATATATTATAAGTTCTAGTATATTAATATGAAATCTTATTATTTAATTATTATTGATCAAGAATTAATTTGGAATTAATTATGTGATCAAAAAGAGACTAATTAAATATATGGTGACTGATTTGTAAATCATTCATTCTTATATAGTAGGCTTATGGTCCATGATTCACTAGATTGGGCTAGGACCCATTGGGTGCTCCATGGATGATCCATGGAGGTTAAAACCCATGGATCATGGGGGAAATGAAAAGCCATGCACATTAGGATTTACATGGTATAACCTTACATGTGGCACACTATATAAGCAACCTCATAAGGAGCAAAATCGGCCACTAAGACAAGAATAAAGGGCTAGCCGATTTTGAGTGATAGTGTTCTTCTCTCATGTTATTCCAAGAGTTGTGGGTGTTGTGTGAAACATTTGAGGCATCACATTTGGGGTGCTAGGCTCACAAGGTCTTAAGGAATCCAAGCTACAAGAAAGGTATGTCATTCTACTAGTTTTTATGTTACAAGTACCCCATGCCATGCTAGTTAGGATGTAAACATTGGAAAATTCTTATTTGCATGAATATTAGAGAAAACATAGATCCAAGGTTTATAGGGTTGCATGTACACCATAGGAGTGTTAGAATGCTCAAAACCCATCAGTGGTATTAGAGCCTAGGCTTGTTTTCTTGATATTTGATGCAAACTGCTTGAAAAAGTCGAGAATTCTGCAATTTGAACAGTGAACTCGCCGAGTCCATGGGGGGACTCGACGAGTCCATGAAAAAATGCATCCTACTCGTCGAGTAGGTTCTTGCACTCGACGAGTAAGAGCCCCTGTGTGTAGAATTTCGAGTTTTGCTGCTGGAAATGGACTAGAATCATTACCCTAAACTGTTTTTGACTTATAAAACCTATTTGTGATGTGGTAATGATTATACTAATCCATTTTCAATGGTTATTATCAAATTTTCAAGTTTTATGTATGTTTATATGATTCTTGAAATAGTTGATATGGACGTTCATGCTTATGAGTTTTAGTAAGATCATAGGAATTATTTGCAAATTGTTTGTTAGTTAATTCTTGATCTAAATGTTTTTAATGGAGTCCATAATTTGTCCTCAAGTTATGGGTTACCAAAAAGTCATTTCTTTTAAATATCCATTAAAGAGTCATAGGTTACATAATTGAAGAGTCTTTCTCATAAATAGTTTTATGGACTCCATAACTTGTCCTCAAGTTATGGATGTTCAAGAGTCTCTTCATTAAATTTTTTTTAAAAACCTTAACTAAACTCATAAGTTATGAAAATCCAAAAGTTTTTTGAATTGTTCAAAACTTGCCCTCAAGTTTTGGAATTTGTAAAGTCTCATACACACTTTAATTCCAAATCCTAGAATTTTAAAAGTTAAAATTCAACCCTTATACTTTATAGTATTATAAGTTAATAATATTTATATATGTATAAGAGCAAGTCAGTTTTACCGTTAGTAGGCCTCATTCGCGAAGCCAGTCTATAAGGGGGGTATAAGGTTGTTGCCTATAAAATGGCAGCTTAATGGGTGTCCACTCTCACCCACCGCTTCCTTGATTGGTGGAGGGTCGTTAGCCGAACGGGTAAGACAAGGACTATAATTCTCCCTCATTAAAAGTATAATGATAAATACTAAGTAACTAAACACTTATAAATTCCCAATCTTAGTTACTTAGGAAAATGTGAATTTGGTTCTAACCCATGAAATTGCACTTTGTACCTTACCAAGTCGTTGGTGGAGCGTGTGTGGGTAACCGGCACACTAACATCGACTAGTAAGAGTGGAAAAGGGTGACTTAATGTTTATCATAGAACGGTGGAGCGCGTGTGGGTAACTGACACATCAATTAGGTGATAAAATTAAGGGTACCAAGTTAATTTGCATGGTTATTCACACCTTGTTTGTGATCCTCGGCGTCCCAGTCACAAACTTGAGAGGGCACAATCGAGATTTAAACATGCCGTTGAAAAGTTCAATGAATCTCAAAAGATCTAGGAGTTTCAAACCAATTAAAACCTAATACCTATTTCGTTTTTCATGGTGGAAATTGGTGAATCGTCATTCGCCTGCCTTCAAATATTTTGTAGCTTGGATTACGGCATCCCTCTTCCAAGTTATAAAATATTGTTTTGGGTCCTAGCCTTAATATTTCATATTGGGTGTTATATTAAGGACTTAAATCAACTAACTTGAATATCTCCAATTTTAGATGTCTGGTTCAGAGAACTATGATCATCCCAAATCCCTTGGAACAAGCTTTCCTAATGAAGATGATGTCTCGTGGTTGGATCATGGAAATCATACTTCAATTCCTCCACCTCCTCCAATTGTTCTCCCAAACCCACAAGTTCTTGAATAGTTCAAGGTCACTCAAGCCCTATTGGCAAGCAAAGTTTATGTGTGCTCACATCTTGGAGATGAAGTCACATATTGACAAGTCGGGAGAGTTGGGTGTCAAAGTCTTGAGGAAGTTGGTTATTGACTAGGTTCTTTGTAACAAATCGTTATTTGAAACCTATGTAATAGTGTAGGTCAAATTGTATTTCTTTTTAAATAATAAAGAGAAATTTTAGCATATTGTGTATATTTACATAATTGACCCTCAAAAATAAATTATTAAACAATCGCGATTGGGATGAACCAAGTGATAGAGATTGTAACAAGGTTTCAAAAACATAAAGAACACTAAAATGCGAGTTATAACGAAAAAGTTATGACCAATCGAAAATCCGCGACAAAACCGGCAAAACACTATTCAGTGTAAAAACTGAATTTTCAATAAAAGGCTTTTTAGCCTTAACAATCTATATGAAAGTTGTAGTTTATGTTAAACCGAGAACTTTCATAAAAAGAACGGAAAAATCTGACTTCGTATGAGGAAGTTATGATTTTTCTAAGTTTCAGTATAGCAGTGTACAGCTAAAAACTCGAAATAAAGATCGAGCGATTTTTAGCCGACACAACCTAACCGAGAATTGAAGGTCTCGTCGGTAGTAGTACAACAGTAAAAAGACAGACGAAAACGGACGTCCGATGAAGAAGTTATGAATTTTTAACGGATTCCCGTCCCGGTCTGTTTAAAATAATAATATTAAAAATAAAGTCAAAATTAGCCGACGAAGTCTAAACGAAAGTCGTAGAGTATGATTTACCTACGCGTGCATATAAAGAACGCCAAAAACAGATCTAGTATGCGAAAGTTATGATTTTCGCAAGTTTTGGCACAAAAATAAAGAAAAATAGGAAAACCGGGCAATTTCGCATGTGACACGTCACCCTCGCACTTGGCGGCTGCTGATTGGACCGAAGCCATGGGTGGCACCTTCTGATTCGACCAACTCCGCGGTCCAGTCATCCTCGGACAGCCTCGCATGAGACACCCCGGAGATACCCCTTGGACGCCCCCTTCGCACGTGTCGTCTTCCCATTGGATCGAAATCCGGTCCAATCCGAGCCTCCCATCTGCGAGCCTGCGGTCCGAAGTAAGCCCAATCCTTCGCCACCTGTCTGACGCATGTCAGCCTCGCATGGCCTCGGATCCGAACCTTCGGCCTATATAAGGCATGCGAGGGTTCCCGATTATTTTACACTTTTCACCCCAAATTTCATTCTCTTTCACATTTTCCACTTCCACAAACTCATATACAACCCGTAAAGCCCCGATATCAAGTCTCAAACCCTAATCAAGCCTCGAAGCCCTGAGATTCCCGAGAAGTAACCTCTCTTCTGTCGAAACTCTGCCCAATTTGAGCCGGTTTCTCGACAAATAAACTCCTTTTCGTGAAACGAAACTCTGTCCGATTCACCATCTATCAAGTGAGTACATACCCCCGTATTTTCATAATTTCTAGTGTTTTAAGGGGGGAATACAAGCATAACACAAGAACTTTGTGTTATAAAATCATGATTTCAAATCATGATAAAATGACATTAAATCATTAAAAATACTCAAAACATTAAACTCTTTTATCATCTTATATTTTTCCCCAAAATTCATGTGTGTGTATATATATATATATGTATATAACTAAGATTTAAAAGGCTTAGGACTGATAACTCATTTCGGGCCCTTTTCCTTGTTTGGATGTGGGCTTATAGTACCTGTTATTTGTCCGAGTGTCGTTTAAATTTTACTTATATATAAAATTGTATATGTATATAAATATAATAGTTATTTCATCAGTTTAACTACCTTTATAACATGTTGAGCAAGGTATTACATGCAAACGTGGTTAAATACACATTCAGAAAGTACATATAAATTATAATAGGTATAATTTATACATACAATAATAATTCATGATTCAATTATACTAGAATACACAGTCTTACAAGAAACAAGGGTTTTAATACAGAACAAATCAGTGGTTTACACTTATCAAGTACATGTTAGAAATTCTAATTCAAGAACATACTGTCAATCATTTATTTCAGAATGATTGGGTTTTGATTCAAGAACATACTGTCAATCATTTATTTCAGAATGATTGGGTTTTCATAACTAATATACATGTAACGTTTATATGCTTTTTATGAGACACTCTATTCAGGTTGTTTAATTCACTTTAGACAACATAGGAAAAGTCCCGACATTATAACCAGAATCTCCAGCCGGGGATCGAAACAAGTGTGTGTAGATCTATATCGGGATTGACAACCCCGCACTCAGGCTGCTAGCTACAGTCAAGTTTATAAGCCTATGAGTGACAATTGTTATCACTAGTTTAAACGCCCACAAAGCGTTTGTTTCAGGCCATCCGTCATAGTATGGTTATAATAACTCATTAAAAAGATATTAACAATACGTTTGTGTATAAACAACTAAACGAAAGTACACCTTCAAAGTACCAGTTTACAGAATACAAAATACAATGGTTCAATACAGTTTTCAACAACAGCTGGCGGAGCTAGGCACACTCTCAGTTACAAGTTTTCATAAAGGAATACAAATACAAAACATTGATACAAAGAGAACGGTTTTATGGGAATAAAACTACTTTTCATATACAACAGAAAATATAGGATTTTATGGAACAAGTTACATATACAAGATACAGAGACATCCTTTAAACATAAACACTTATGCACTCACTCAACTTTATGTTGATACTCTATTTTCAAATTACTTGTATTCTCAGGGAAATAATACACAGGTACTCCCCGAGCTTTTGAGAAGATGGAGCTATGTTGAGTCATATCTTCTTTTGTATAACTATATTTTGGTTCAATATACAATGATTGAACACATGTAAATACTTATACCTTTTAAATACAATGGTTGTTTGTACTTTGATTACTATGATGCATGTGTTGTGATACTACAATTCAAGTCCTCCACCCCCAGACGTTTCCGCCGTCTGGTTTGGCGGTGTGACGGATTGGTATTAGAGCATTGTTAATAGTGAACTCAGTATATCAATCCATAAAAGATATACAAACTATAAATACATCGGGGCAAAGAGCTCTAACTACAAGTATGTCACACCCCCAAACCGGAACGGCGGAAACGTTCGGGGGTGGCTGACGTCATGCGTAGTATCACAACAATTGTATCATAGTAAGCATAGTAAACACAACCAGACATTGAATACATATATGAAAAAGGTTTACATTGTTTAATACATAGTTTTGTTCATATCAAAAGTAAAATAGTAAAGACGCGACTCTAATGCTCCGACTTCTCCGAACTCCTGGAAGTACCTGTCTACTAATTCCCTGAGAATACAAGCAGTTTTGAAGAATATCAGCATAAAGCTGGTGAGTTCATAAGCGTTTAGTTTTTGGTGGAAAAATGTTCTTTGATCCTTTTGAAAAGTGTTCCTCAAGAAAATCCTACATTTTCTTATGAAAAGCATTTTTGAAAGCCCATTCCTTCCATGACTTCCAGATTCGTACAAGATATGTACAATCCAAGGAGTCATGGAATAAATATGAATATCCGTTGGTTGTAAAACAGTCCGTTTTGAATATTCGGTTTATCTCGGGAAAATCCTATATTTTCCCTAAAGGTTGATGGTTGATTATCCGTTTCAAACTGAGGTTTTCAAGTATCTACCATACTCGTATTGATAAAAGCAGTTTTCTTTTAAAAACCCTGGTTACACCCAGAGAAGTATATTAGTCTTAAAAACTAAATAAAAGAAAACCGTGACGAACTAAGTCCTGAAGATATTATTATTAATACCCTCCAGTAATTAAATCGGTTATTACTTTGAGGTTAGTTCACTTGATTCATTATTACAAAAGTAAATTTCTGCTACCTAGGTTTTGAGTTTCATGACCATAACTGACTGGATAAGGCCCGCAACGACCGATATCCTTAATGACTTTGTCACCCGCAGACCTGCCGGTCCGACTGTAGCTAGCAGTGAGGTGTGGGATTTTCAGTCCCGTATAGATGTATACACAACAGTCACACTCTCCCTACAAGAGACTCTGGTCACAACTGCTAGTCCTACACCCTGATTCTGTGGGAGTGTTACCAAGGACGTGTCTCAAACTTAGCCTAACAAATTTACAAGTAATAATACAGAAAATCCTTTTTATGATTTGCATGAATCCTTTATAAAATAATACATTTTACTACATGATTCACAAGTTCATTGTTCTAATTTTGAAAACTGTTTCTACGTGTTGATTTCTTAATCGGTTGGTAAAACTGTTTTCCGTGTTAAAAGCATACTGAAATATGATTCTCTTAAACAAAATAATATATTTTGAGCACAAGTTTCCTTGTACTTTTGCTTGTATTCCCCCCCTGAAAACATGAAAAACTCGGAAAAAGCGTAGGGGTATGAACTCACCTTGGGTGATTTGAATGAAAGATCGACACGGAAAGTTGGGTGTTCAAGTGAAGTCTTGAACACGATTTGATACTAATTAACATGCAATGATACATAAAGGAGTCAAATGAAGATATTTCACCACCAAATGTGATGGAGAACCACTCTAGGAACTTGGGACTACTTGCACTAAGTGTTAGGACCTTAAAGGATTGCATTAGGTGAGTGTATGGCCACCTTTAAGGTGTGTGCGGCCATGGGTGTGCGGCCCAAGGGGTGTGCGGCCGTACAGAGGGTGTGTGCGGCCGTACACAGGGGTGTGCGGCCGTACACCCTTCATATGTGCCCCAAGAGTCGATTTTTCAGCGTTTTCAGGTTCAAACCAAGTCCAACTAGAAGATAGGGAATCAAACTCTCACTTTGGAGGTTCTTTGAGGTGTGTACAACCACCTTATGAAGGTGTGCGGCCGTACACCTTCATGTGATGAAGAACATGATGAACTTTGATGGTTAAGGGCTTAGATCAATGGGTCCTTCATGTATGATAAGCTAGGTGATGGAAAACTCACGTTTTTGAGGCCTTGAGAGCGTTCTTGGATGAAGTTTTTAGAGAGAGAAAGTAGAGTGCAGCCAAATGAAAGGAATGAGTGAAGGGGTCACCCTATATAAATAGGGATGAGTGTGCGGCTGGAGGATGGGTGTGCGGTCACACACTCGTGTGTGCGGCCATACACTCGGGTGTGCGGCCACACACTCATGTGTGCGGCCATACACTCGGGTGTGCGGCCACACACTCATGTGTGCGGCTATACACTCGGGTGTGCGGCCATACACTCATGTGTGTGGCCACACACTCCTTTTGATGGAGTGTTTGGCCTATTTGCAACCCTAAATCTTAAACCAACCCATCCCTAATTCAAACTTTGGTTGTACAAGGCTTTAGATCATCCAAACAGGCTCAAAACGATGCTAAAAGATAGCTGAAACGAGTTTAGCATTGATAGAATTGGCTAAGTGTACAAGATAAAAATTTCGGGTTGTCACATCATCCCCTCGTTAGAGGGAATTTCATCCCGAAATTCAAGAATAAAGTTGTAACTCGCGGACTTGGAAAAGATGGGGTACTTTTGTTTCCTTGGATTCTCGTGCTCCCAAGTGAATTCAAGTTCTCGTTTGGTATCCCAGTGAATCTTCACTATCTGGATACGACGTTCGTCTCGTGCGCTGGACTTCCTGGTCCATGAGTTCAAATGATTCCTATATGAAGTGTAGACTCTCGTTTAACTCGATATTGTCGAGGGGAATCGCAAGTGTCTCATCGGACAGACACTTATTTAGGTTTGACCTGTGAAAGACGGGATGTGTGTTGCTAAGTTCTCGAGGTAACTGGAGTTTGTACGCTACGGGACCGATCCTAGCTAGGATCTCAGACGGTCCAATGTATCTTGGATTTAGCTTTCTACGCTTTCTGAAGCGTATCAGGCCTTTCCAGGGTGAGACCTTTAAAAGGACACGGTCACCAACTTGGAATTTCAAGGGTTTTTGTCTCTCATCGGCGTAGCCCTTTCGTACGATCCTTTCTGCCGTCTCTCGGATGATGACTTGCGAGAGTGCTATTGTGGACTTGACTCTTGTCTAGCTGTGTGTTGCCTACCTCAGCCCAGCGCAGATGGGGTCTGTACTTATGGCTGCAGAGGGCTTCGAACGGCGCAACCTTGCTACTGGAAAGGTCGTCGTTGTTGCAAGAAAGTTCAATTAAGGGTAGATGTGTGTCCTACGACGCATCTTCAATTGTCCGGATGGTTCCCTTACTTTGTCCTTCTCTTTGTGGACGATACTCTTCGTATGAATACTTTCGGGTTTCGAAGAGAGATGAATTTTTCGAAGTTCGCATCTAGTTTGTCGTCACGAGCGACGGGAGTTTCGCTTTCGAACGATTTAAGACAAAAGGGTTTGATATAACATAGACTCAGTCGAACTAGACAGGATGATGTCGTAGAATCGCGCCTTAAGTTAGTCCGGGAGGATCGTTTTGTTAGAACATTGATGTTTCTAGATGAACGTCTCTGGTGTTTTCTGTGTTTCATTTGAGCTTGGTGGGTAATACTAACGCGAGGGTCCTGATGTTTTGAAACTATGAACTCTCGATGGAATGGTTCTCACTAGATTTTCCTATGATTGCTTGGCGTATACAAGTCATGAATAAACACAACTGACTCTAATGTAACACTAGGCTACCATAATTTACCCATTAGGGCATCAACTTTTAAAAGTACGTCGTGATTAAATTGGGACGGGAATTAAATCACGATTATGAATATTTATTGAGGTTTTCGGAACGTACCAATACACAGCAGGTTTCTTTGATGCTTCCTCATTCCCTGAGGTTAGACTCCTCCTGTTTCCTCATTGTTCTTCTCTGTTGGGCAGTCTCTTTTGAGATGTCCCATTTCGCCACATACGCAGCACACTTGGACTATGCTAGCATCAGTAGTGGAAGTGATGTGTTGGGTCGGGGTCTTTGCGAAGCGGGCTTCCTTGCCATCCTTAGCCCTTGGACAATTTCTTTCGAAATGTCCGGGTTCGCCACAATTGTAGCAAACCTGACCCATCTTCGAGGTGTTTGGCTGCGTAGGTGCCCTACAGTAACGGGTGGTGTGTACTTGTCTGTTGCAGTTCTTACATTGAAGTGTTCGGCACTTTCCTACGTGGTGGAAGTTGCATTTCTCGCAACGTGGAAGTTTTCCAGCATATTGCCGCACTGGCGTTGGCACTGGTTTGGCGGATGTGGTGGCTGTAGGAGTTATCACGGGTTGCCGTCTCTTAGCTAGTTTCTGAGACGATTTGCGCTTCACCCCTATCCAGAATTTTCATTTGGCGCTCTTGGGTCTGGGAGTTGGATTGTCCTCATGGATAAGTCCTTGTTGGTTTTCTGGTGTGCTGCTACAATTCGAGGTGTGGAAATTGTTCCCATTCCCATTTGGGTTGTTAGCATTAAGAACAACTAGAGCGGCTGCTACAGCTGCTGTGACAGTAGCTTGGAATGTAGCTGAGTCCATCTGGAGGATTGGTGCCTTACTGGTGGATTGGTTCTGTATCTTCGGAGGCATGATCTGCTACATGTCAAGAAAAGAAGCTTGTGAGCAACAATGGTTGCCTCTGGATGTATCCTAAATGTTTATCTATGCATTAAGATTTCCCGTTTTGCTATCTGACTCTCATTGATTCGACCCACATCCCCATGATGTGGTCTTAGCAAGAATAGAAAATTTTGAACGTAGTAAAGTTCTCATACAATAAACTTACGAACTCCTTGTTGTTCAGCTCATTGCGCTGGCTGGATAACTCTCACATTTTCGTCGGCTCTTGACGATATGGAGATTTAGCTATACGGATAGTTTCGGGGGTCAAGTCGATACGGGATTCAACTTGACACTCGGAAGAAATCCCTTGACTGTCTTTGGGGAAAGCATCAGTAAAGTTGCAGACTTCGGAGATGCTCTCGAGGCCTTTAACTTTTTGCGTCTCATCGACAACATGAGCCAGGAATGCATGACATCCCTTTCGCAGATACTTCTGGGCTTTGGCGCAGGAAATGATACGAAGGTTCGAACAAATTTTATTACTATGACCAGTGAGGACTTCATCAGAAAGAAAGACTGAGACGAATCGCCCTCTCGAAGCAAAGGACATCGGCATGACTTGGGCTCAGCCATCTCATGCCGATTATGAGGTCGTAGCTTTTTATGGAGGCCGATATGAAATCGATGGGAAAAAGGAATGATCGTCTTAAGGTAAGAGTACTTCCTATGACGCATGCTTTTAAAGACAAAAGAGATGTTTACAGAAAAGAGCTACTTAGAACATAGATATGAAGGTTATTCCTTAGACCAAAAAAGGGAGGATGAGTAGAGTGTTCTCCTATCGGCGACGGGCACTCCTCGGACAGATCCTTAAGTTAGCCAGTTGGCGCTCCATGTCAAGCAGGCGGCTCTCTTACACTATCTGGTGTGCTCGGAGCTCTATGACCTCAGCTCGAGTGGTAGCTAACTCTCGCTGTAGGGCTTCATTGTTCCTTGCAGCTCGCGCATGAGCAATCTCGAAGAAACGGATGCGGTCCGTGCTGGTGTTCGAATCAGTTTCGAGCTCTATAGTTCGCTGAAGGGTTGCCATACATAGCTCCACATTACGAGCCACTCAGCATATCAGGATTGCAAGGGCCCTGTCCGCGGGGCCTCCTTCATTCAGATTGTAGGAGTTGCGGTTTCCGTCATATGGGAGGGGTTGGTCTTGCTCATAGCTCCACCTATTCAAACTCCTGACCCACATAGGCGTTGGACCTTGGAGTTCAACTCGAGGGTTAAGATTTGGTATTGGAGTCACTTAAGGTAGGTTTTCGAATTCGGGTTCCGAGTCAGTCTCTTTGGGAAATGGTTCGGCAAGGTCATTTTCCAAAGGGATTTCATGGTTTCCTTCTGGCTCTGGCTCGATCCATCCATCATCTCCTTGGTTGGGAAAGTACGGGTTGCTAGGGAGGTGGAATCCAGCCATGCTATCTATGCGAGGTGATGGTAAAGGGATAGGCATCGAATCTAATAATACTTCCAATGATGGATTCTTGGGTAGGTTTCTGGTTTGGTCGTTATAGCATCCTAAAATACTCCTATAGTATTTTAACCCTTATGTTTGGTTCTAGAACTCTTCTGGTATCTAGGTAAGTTTTTAGGCTTGCTGCAACACCACAGTCACTCCCGAGCACATGTTGGTCATGTCTCGACTGAATATAGTTGATCAGGCTATATTCACCCTAGATATGATTACATAACTACCCAGGTTTAACCGCGATGTCCAACATCCAAATACTTTTGTTTTGTTCTACTTACGACACGGATTCTGATACTCGGGTATACTTATATAAAAATACTTGTATTTTTTTGAAAGTATACTTTTAGTTTAGAGCACTTAGGTCCCTTAGTGTTTATAGTTGTATACCATGTAACGTTCGGTATACTTAGTTCGCTATAAACAAGGGCTCTGATACCAATCTGTCACACCCCCAAACCGGAACGACGGAAACGTTCGGGGGTGGCTGACGTCATGCGTAGTATCACAACAATTGTATCATAGCAAGCATAGTAAACACAACCAGACATTGAATACATATATGAAAAAGGTTTACATTGTTTAATACATAGTTTTGTTCATATCAAAAGTAAAATAGTAAAGACGCGACTCTAATGCTCCGACTTCTCCGAACTCCTGGAAGTACCTGTCTACTAATTCCCTGAGAATACAAGCAGTTTTGAAGAATATCAGCATAAAGCTGGTGAGTTCATAAGCGTTTAGTTTTTGGTGGAAAAATGTTCTTTGATCCTTTTGAAAAGTGTTCCTCAAGAAAATCCTACATTTTCTTATGAAAAGCATTTTTGAAAACCCATTCCTTCCATGACTTCCAGATTCGTACAAGATATGTATAATCCAAGGAGTCATGGAATGAATATGAATATCCGTTGGTTGTAAAACAGTCCGTTTTGAATATTCGGTTTATCCCGGGAAAATCCTATATTTTCCCTAAAGGTTGATGGTTGATTATCCGTTTCAAACTGAGGTTTGCAAGTATCTACCATACTCGTGTTTATAAAAGTAGTTTTCTTTTAAAAACCCTGGTTACACCCAGAGAAGTATATTAGTCTTAAAAACTAAATAAAAGAAAACCGTGATGAACTAAGTCCTGAAGATATTATTATTAATACCCTCTAGTAATTAAATCGGTTATTACTTTGAGGTTAGTTCACTTGATTCATTATTACAAAAGTAAATTTCTGCTACCTAGGTTTTGAGTTTCATGACCATAACTGACTGGATAAGGCCCGCAACGACCGATATCCTTAATGACTTTGTCACCCGCAGACCTGCCGGTCCGACTGTAGCTAGCAGTGAGGTGTGGGATTTTCAGTCCCGTATAGATCTATACACAACAGTCACGCTCTCCCTACAAGAGACTCTGGTCACAAGTGCTAGTCCTACACCCTGATTCTGTGGGAGTGTTACCAAGGACGTGTCTCAAACTTAGCCTAACAAATTTACAAGTAATAATAAAGAAAATCCTGTTTATGATTTGCATGAATCCTTTATAAAATAATACATTTTACTACCTGATTCACAAGTTCATTGTTCTAGTTTTGAAAACTGTTTCTACGTGTTGATTTCTTAATCGGTTGGTAAAACTGTTTTCCGTGTTAAAAGCATACTGAAATATGATTCTCTTAAACAAAATAATATATTTTGAGCACAAGTTTCCTTGTACTTTTGCTTGTATTCCCCCCCTGAAAACATGAAAAACTCGGAAAAAGCGTAGGGGTATGAACTCACCTTGGGTGATTTGAATGAAAGATTGACACAGAAATTTGAGTGTTCAAGTGAAGTCTTGAACACGATTTGATCCTAATTAACATGCAATGATACATAAAGGAGTCAAATGAAGATATTTCACCACCAAATGTGATGGAGAACCACTCTAGGAACTTGGGACTACTTGCACTAAGTGTTAGGACCTTAAAGGATTGCGTTAGGTGAGTGTATGGCCACCTTTAAGGTGTGTGCGGCCATGGGTGTGCGGCCCAAGGGGTGTGCGGCCGTACAGAAGGTGTGTGCGGCCGTACACAAGGGTGTGCGGCCGTACACCCTTCATATGTTCCCCAAGAGTCGATTTTTCAGCGTTTTATGGTTCAAACCAAGTCCAACTAGAAGATAGGGAATCTGTTGGATTAGTGTCTAAGCCCGTAACTATATTTGGTATGTACTTGACCCGGTTATGCATGGTCCTTTTGGGTTGCCTTCACCAAAGCAACTTGACAAGGTAATTTGATATGAAAGAGAGAGGATATTATGGTTTATTAATATATTATAAGAATAATATATTAAAGGAGAAATCATATTTATTTAATTAGTATTAGTCATAAATTAATTAGGAATTAATTTGGTGACTAAAAGAGATTAATTAAATAAAGGGGTACAAACTGTTAAATGTGTGATAGTTGAGTTTTGGGTTGGGAAACCTAATGGACTAAGGGGGAATGAAATTATGATGAGGGATCATCATATTTTCGTCCAAGGGCCTTATTCCAGAAGGTTCCTTGGGCTACTTGGTGGCTAAGGTATCCATTAGGGTTTAGACTGAAACCCTAGCAGTCTGCACTATAAATAAGACCCCAAGGCTCCAATTTTCTGCCACTTGCTTCCAAGAGAAACCCTAGGGCCGAAAATTAGCATCCTCCCTCCTCTCTCAAAGTTGCCTTCTTGCTTGAGGTGTTTCTGATCCATTAGAGGAGTTACAATTGTGACTCTAAGCTCAAGAGAAGAAGAAAAGAAGATCTAAGCCAATCTTTGAAGAGGTAAACATCTAGATCTGATGTATTAAGTTAATTTTCGAATTATGTATGCTAGATTAGGGTTTGCAAGTCTCAATGCATGTACAATAGAGAAACCTAGATCCAAGCATTAGGGTTTGTATGAGCACATAGGATTGTTCTTATGTATAAAACCCATCAGTGGTATCGAAGCCTTGATTGGTTTCTGTTGTATGTGATGCTTTAACTGTTTAATTGCTGAAAATCATTTTTCTTGCCTCTGCCCGACTCAACTCGGCGAGTCAGTATCTGGACTCAGCGAGTTGGCCCGACTCGGCGAGTCTACGACTGACTCGGCGAGTCTGTGCATCAGGCAGAGGATATTTCGGGATTTTGTTGCTGTTTTGTCATGGGATTAACGCCTAAATCATTTTTTTAAGATAAAATCCGAATTTTATTATATTTGAATGATTATCCCTGCCAAAACAAAAAGATAATTTCAAATCTTTTGAATAATAGTTTGTTTATATGATAAATATGGATTATTTAAATTATTTGGTAATTATCTTGTGACTAAAATTGGATTAGGTCAAATATAGATAATCATAAAATAAATTGTTTAATTTATATTATTTGTTATTTGATCCCTTGTGTTTATAAAAGTTCAAAACTTGTCCTCAAGTTTTGAAATTTAAATTTTATGATTAAAAGTTTAATTTTGAATGATTTAAATTTCAATCCTTAGAATTTTACAAGTTTAAAATTCAACCCTATACTATTATATTATTACAAGATTAATTAATATATATGTATAAGAATAAGCTAGTCTTATCGCTAGTAGGCCTCATTCACAAAGCCAGTCTATAAGGTGGGTATAAGGTTGCTGCCTATAAAATGGCGCCTAATGGGTGTACACTCACACCTACCGCTTGCTTGACTGGTGGAGGGTCGTTAGCCGAACGGATAGGATAGGGCACTTAATTCCTCATTATAAGTATAATGGAAATATTAAAGTAACTACATTGTTTTATAAATTCCCAATCTTAGTTACTTTAGGATAAAATGTGAAAATGATGCTATTCCATAGAATTACACTTTGTACCCCTGTCAAACGTTAGTGGAGCGAGCGTGGCTAACCGGCACACTAATTTGGGATTGACATTGGTGACAATGGGTGGCTCGATGTTTATCATAGATCAATGGAGCGTGCGTGGCTAACCGACACATTGATTAGGTGATAAAGACTTTGGGTGCACCATGTTGATTCACATGGTTATTCACAACTTGTTTGCGATCCTCGGCTTCCCAGTCACAAATTTGAAGTGCATATCGAGATTTAAACATGCCATTGAAATGTTCAATGAATCTCAAAAAGAAATCTAGGAATTTTCAAATACATTTAAAACTTAATCTCTTTTCGTTTTTCATGATGAAAATTAGTGAATCGACATTCACTTACCTTCAAATTATTTACTTTTAGATTACGGCATCCCTTTTCTAAGTTGTAAATAATGTTATTGGATCCTAGCCCTAATTTCTCATTTGCGTGTTTAATTGGGGATTCATTTCTAATCAAACTTTGTTTCTTTCTATTTCAGATGTCTAACGCAAACGCAAACAACAACACTTCTGGGTCATTCTCGTTTATGAACCTGTGTCAAAAGGTGACATTTGATGGCTCGAACTTCAACAAGTGGATGAGATACATTCGCACGATAACTCGCTACGAGGACAAAGAATATGTCCTCGACGAGAAGCTAGAAAAGATCAACCCAGAAGAAGCTACTCCTGAAGAGATGGCCGCCTTTGAGCCCCACGAGCGTGATGCAACGAAAGTTCATTGTATCATGTTGGCCACCATGAACCTCGAACTCCAAAAGTCCTATGAGGACATGTATCCATATAAGATGCATCAAGATTTGCTGGACAGGTACCACCAGAGCGCGAGGCAAGAGCGCTATGAGATCATCACCAACATGATCACTGCTAGGATGGGGAGTGGAGAATCCCTAACTGCTCATTTGCAAAGAATGCAAAGGTATGTTGATCGTCTTTTCAAAGTTAATGTTAAGTTTGATGAGGATTTGGCTATCGACATCATCCTCCACTCCTTGCCTTCCTGCTACAACCAGTTCAGAATGAGCTACCACATGAATAAGGAAGAGGTCACCCTAAGTAAGCTTCAAGGGCTCCTGAGGACAGCTGAGGGCAACCTCAAGGACAAATCTATTGCATCATCCTCTACCCTAGCTGCTCATGTGTTGGCATCATCCTCTACTTTTGCTTGTATTCCCCCCCCCCTGAAAACATGAAAAACTCGGAAAAAGCGTAGGGTATGAACTCACCTTGGGTGATTTGAATGAAAGATCGACACAGAAAGTTGGGTGTTCAAGTGAAGTCTTGAACACGATTTGATCCTAATTAACATGCAATGATACATAAAGGAGTCAAATGAAGGTATTTCACCACCAAATGTGATGGAGAACCACTCTAGGAACTTGGGACTACTTGCACTAAGTGTTAGGACCTTAAAGGATTGCGTTAGGTGAGTGTATGGCCACCTTTAAGGTGTGTGCGGCCATGGATGTGCGGCCCAAGGGGTGTGCGGCCGTACAGAGGGTGTGTGCGGCCGTGCACAGGGGTGTGCGGCCGTACACCCTTCATATGTACCGCAAGATTCGATTTTTCAGTGTTTTAAGGTTCAAACCAAGTCCAACTAGAAGATAGGGAATCAAACTCTCACTTTGGAGGTTCTTTGAGGTGTGTACAGCCACCTTATGAAGGTGTGCGGCCGTACATCATTATGTGATGAAGAACATGATGAACTTTGATGGTTAAGGGCTTAGATCAATGGGTCCTTCATGTATGATAAGCTAGGTGATGGAAAACTCACGTTTTTGAGGCCTTGAGAGCGTTCTTGGATGAAGTTTTTAGAGAGAGAAAGTAGAGAGAGAAAGTAGAGAGAGAAAGTAGAGTGCAGCCAAATGAAAGGAATGAGTGAATGGGTCACCCTATATAAATAGGGATGAGTGTGCGGCTGGAGGATGGGTGTGCGGCCATACACTCGTGCGTGCGGCCATACACTCGGGTGTGCGGCCACACACTCCTGTGTGCGGCCATACACTCGGGTGTGCGGCCATACACTCATGTGTGTGGCCACACACTCCTTTTGATGGAGTGTCTGGCCTATTTGCAACCCTAAATCTTAAACCAACCCATCCCTAATTCAAACTTTGGTTGTACAAGGCTTTAGATCATCCAAACAGGCTCAAAACGATGCTAAAAGATAGTTGAAACGAGTTTAGCATTGATAGAATTGGCTAAGTGTACAAGATAAAAGTTTCGGGTTGTCACAAAGTATACTTTTTAAAGATTTAGGTATTTTTATAAGAAGTATACTAAGACTCATACCTACAAGTACAGTATCACAGTCATAAGAACACACTCATACTTACAAGTACAATATCACAATCATAAGAACTTAAAAGTATTTGCATGTTAAACACTATAGTCAAACCCGGGCAGTTATGTAATCATATCTGGAATTAATATAGCATGATCAACTATATTGATTTGAGATATGACCAACATGTGTTTTGCAGTGATAGTGGTGTTGCGACATGTCTAAAACTTACCATACATATACAGAAGAACTATAGAACAGAAAACACATACTAAAATACTACGGAGAGTATTTTACTAACCTTACTTCTAATATAGAACCTATGGTTGCACCCAATTTACCGGGAGACCCCTACAATCCACAGAATGCAGGCTGGATTACAGAATCAGATGAAGAACCCTTTGAGGACAGCGAATCAAGTGGTACAGATACAGAGCCACAAGTCTGCAACCCTGGGGAGCGTCCTCTAAGGCAAGAGGAAGCAGAACCAATACCTGAGTGGGGCCAATACATAAACCATTGGAGTCGACAAGACGGCCAACGCCCTCCATACAGAATGGCACGAGGTTTCTATAACGTCTCTAGAGGAGGAACCGCTGACAGAGCTCTTCCAGTTCTAGTAAATCGAATAGCCCGACAATTCGATCAATCAAGGATGTCGATCAATCGGATCCTAGAGGTGAATGCGGCTACGCAGGTGAACACTGCAGATATCCTTCGTCTTGACGAGATGCAAGATGACACCCAACACCATACTGAAGCCCTTCAAAGGCAACTTAGTGCTGCTGAATCAGAGATCAGAGAACTGAGGGAGCATCAAGCTGCCCAAGAAAGGTGCTGGAAAGCGCAAGACGAAGCGGAACCTAGCAATCGTCATAGAAACCGTCGCAAGTAGTGTTCGCACAACTTCTACTTTCTACTTTCTATATCGAATGTATATACTACCTTTCACGATATGTACAAAACCGAGTATCAATAAAACAATAAGCACTTTACTTCAAAAAGAGTTAGTACAATTCTCATAAACATCCTATTCCAAAGTTTTGGATCACATAAATGTTCCAGTGTTATTTTTCATGTTTTCAATACGACCGCGGAAATTTTATTTTCGATAGGTCGGTTTGATGTCGATGCTTTCTCAATATTGGGGTATATTATAATCCCGCTTTAAGGTCGAGTTTTCTGGACCTTAAGTACTTAATATACCAATACAGTCGACATACCCTTCGAAAAATAACCATTCAATTTCATATTATCCTGTTGCAAGTTGTACTTGCAGTGGATTTCTATTTCCAATTCTTTGCAAGATTCGTGTTGAGTTAAGTGTTTTGTTCAGAGATATCAAATTCATATTCATTCTTGATATCTTACCATCTTTTATCTTTTATCTATTATAGAAAAGATGCCTCCTCGTAGAAATCCAATAAGTGACAATGAAGCACCGACGCCACCACCACCTCCTCAATTCGACCCCGCTATGTTTCAAGCGGCGGTCACGACGGCTGTAGCGGCTGCCATGTCTCAAATCAATGCTCCTGGTGCTAGTGGGTGGGGAGCTGGTGCACGTCCTTCTAACCATGGCGAGGGTCATGAGCACTCGCGAGAGTGCACTTATAAAGACTTGTCGAACGCCAAACCCAGGACCTTTAATGGAACTGGAGGCGTGATGGTTTTAAGGGAATGGATTGAAAAGACAGAAGCAATCTTTGAAATTTGCTCCTGTTCGGAAAGTAGAAAAGTTAAATTTGCTGCTTTTACTTTCTCAGATAGGGCCCTAACATGGTGGAACGGCCATGTTAAGTCACTAACTTTGGTAGTGGCTAATTCAATGAACTGGGAGAGCTTAAAAGCCATGTTGATGCGGGAATATTGTCCGCGTGGTGAAATTCAAAAGCTTGAGCAGGAGTTCTAGGGTCTTATCATGGCCGGTGCAGACATAACCAATTACACGAATCGGTTCTGTGACTTGGCGATTATGTGTCCTGAAATGGTTGCTATGGAGAGAAAAAAGATCGAAAGGTATATTTGGGGACTGTCGCCCCAGATTCAGGAAAGTGTCATTGCCTCTAGACCTGCTACCTTTGACAGTGCCAAAGAATTGGCACAGTCACTTATTGACCACGGAAATCGTCAAAATTCTGTGGTTACTACTCCATAACAACCTAAGGAGAACAACAACAACAGCAAGAAGAAGGTTTGGAACAAAAGGAAGGGCAAATCTTCTCTTGACACTTCAAAGAAGCAACAAGTAGTGCAGTCCATGCCGCTACTGTACCTGCTACCATACCTACTGTACCTGCTGTTGTCCCTAATAACCTTTTACCAACTAAGCCCTATGTTGGTACCCTCCCTAAATGCAACAAATCCAATATTCGCCACAACAGAAATTGCCGAGAAATGCAGTGCCGTAACTGCAACAGGAAAGGGCATACTGCCCGATTCTGTAGAATACCACCCCAACCACTTACCCAAGTACCTGCCGCTGGAGTAGGCCGAGCATGCTACCAATGCGGTGATGTGGGGCATTTCATGAAAGATTGTCCAAAATTTGGAAATGCCGGTGGAGTTGGGAGAATTCTAGCCCTGGGTCATGAAGAAGCGGTGGCAGACCCTGCTGTGGTCACGGGTACGTTCCTTCTTAAATATCTACTAAATCAAAACTCCCAACCACTAAATGAAACGTTTACAGTAGAAATGGCTAACGGGAAATCTGAATCCACCAACTATATACATAGGATGTATCCTTACCTTGAATGACTTGTCTTTCCGAATAGACCTTATGTCGGTCTCTATAAAAAGTTTTGACATCATAATAGGTATGGATTGGTTGTGCCCCAACCATGCCGACATCCTATGTTATGAAAGAGCTATTCGTTTGAACTTGCCAACTAACGAAACTCTTATTATCTATGGCGATAAACCCGGAATGAACCTTCGGATCATTTCTTGCATCAAGGCACAGAAGTACCTTCGCAAAGAGTATTGTGCTTTCTTAGCTCACGTCGTAGACAAAAATCAAGAAGTAAAAGATATCGCGAGCAATCCAGAGGTTTGCAACTTTCCCGATATCTTTCCCGATGATCTTCCAGGAGTACCCCCTGAACGACAAGTCGAATTCCGAATCGACTTAATCCCTGGAGCTACCCCTGTAGCCAAATCCCCCTATCGTCTTGCACCTTCTGAAATGCAAGAATTATCCAACCAACTTAACGAACTCCTTAGTAAAGGTTTCATAAGACCAAGCTTCTCACCATGGGGAGCACCAGTTTTGTTCGTAAAGAAGAAGGATGGATCATTCCGCATGTGCATAAACTACCGCGAGCTGAATAAACTTACCATAAAAAATCGATATCCTTTACCTCGCATTGACGATTTATTTGACCAACTTCAAGGTGCGAACTACTTCTCGAAAATAGACTTAAGATCCGGGTATCACCAGTTACGGATTTTTGAGGAAGACGTTCCCAAAACCGCGTTTAGAACTCGTTATGGTCATTACGAGTTTATAGTGATGCCATTCGGATTGACGAATGCACCTGCTGTGTTCATGGACCTAATGAAGAGAGTGTGTCGTCCATTCCTGGACAAATTCGTCATAGTCTTCATTGACGACATCCTTATCTATTCAGGAAGCAAAGAGGAACATGGCCAATATTTTCGTCAAGTATTACAAACCCTTAGGACAGAAAAACTCTATGTGAAGTTTTCAAAGTGCGAGTTTTGGATTAGGAAGGTTGAATTCCTAGGTCACATGGTCAGTTCTGAAGGAATACACGTGGACCCTTCCAAAATCAAAGCAATTGAAAACTGGCCAGCACCTAAAACTCCTATAGAAATCCGACAATTCTTAGGTCTTGCTGGCTACTATCGCAGATTCATCCAAAATTTCTCCCGAATAGATAAACCGCTTACCACCCTGACACTAAAGGGTGTAACTTTTAGTTGGGGAGAGAAGAAAGAAGCAGCATTCCAAACGTTCAAACAAGCCTTGTGCAGTGCACCGATCTTGTCACTACCCGAAGGGACAGAGGACTTTGTAGTGTACTGCGATGCTTCAAATCAAGGGCTTGGGTGTGTACTTATGCAAAGAGGAAAGGTTATCTCCTACGCCTCACGACACCTTAAGACACATGAAGTCAACTATACAACACATGACCTTGAACTAGGAGCGGTGGTATTTGCTCTGAAGATCTGGAGACATTACTTATATGGCACGAAATGCACAATATTCACGGACCATAAAAGTCTCCAGCACATCTTCGATCAGAAAGAGCTGAACATGATACAAGGACGATGGGTGGAGCTACTGAATGACTACGAATGTGAAATTCTTTATCACCCTGGTAAAGCAAATGTAGTAGCTGATGCCCTTAGCAGAAAAGAATACTCGGGTCGCCGTGTAAAGTCGTTGACCATGACAAACCATTCACATCTGTCCACACAAATCAAGGAAGCTCAACTTGAAGCCTTGAAACCCGAAAACGTGGCAGGTGAAACTCTGAGACGAATGGATAAGAACTTCGAAGTCAGGGATGATCGAGTCTATTATTTCATGAACCGGATATGGACACCAAAGTTCGGTGGTTACAGAGACGTGGTTATGAATGAAGCACACAAAACCCGATACTCCATTCATCCAGGTTCAGACAAGATGTATCTGGACCTTAAGAAACTATACTGGTGGCCTAACATGAAGGCCGAAATCGCTACCTTTGTGGGCAAGTACCTGACTTGTGCCAAAGTCAAGGTAGAATACCAGAAACCTTCAGGTTTATTACAACAACCTGAAATCCCTGAATGGAAGTGGGAGCGGATTACAATGGATTTCATAACCAAATTCCCAAGACTTCGGGTGGTTATGATACTATTTGGGTAATCGTCGACAGATTAACCAAATCCGCACACTTCTTGTCAATAAAGGAAACCGATAAGATGGAGAAACTAACCAGAACTTACCTCAGGGATATTGTTAGACTGCATGGTGTACCAATATCTATTATCTCGGACCGAGATAGTAGATTCACCTCTCGTTTCTGGCAGTCTTTACAAAACTCTTTGGGAACTAGGCTGGACATGAGTACAACCTACCATCCACAAACCGACGGACAAAGTGAGAGGACGATTCAAACACTAGAAGACATGTTGGGAGCTTGCGTGATAGACTTTGGGAAAGCATGGGATATTCATTTACCCCTTGTTGAATTCTCTTATAACAATAGTTATCACAATAGCATAAAGGTTGCTCCATTCGAAGCCCTCTATGACCGCAAGTGCAGATCCCCTCTGTGCTGGGCTGAAGTGGGTGACACGCAGCTAGCTAGAGGTCGAACTCCTGATAGTGCTCTCACTGGTCCGGAAATCATTCGAGAAACCACCGACAAAATCGTACAAATTCGGGAGCGACTTAAAGCTTCCAGAGATAGACAGAAAAGCTACGCTAACAAACGGAGAAAACCCTTGGAATTCCAGGTTGGTGACCGCGTCTTGTTAAAGGTCTCACCCTGGAAGGGCATGATACGCTTTGGAAGGCGTGACAAATTGAGTCCAAGGTACATAGTACCCTTCGAAATTCTTGCTAGAATTGGTCCTGTAGCTTACAAACTTCGACTACCCCAAGAACTAAATAACATTCATCTTACCTTCCACGTTTCGAACTTGAAAAAGTGCCTATCCGACGAGACTCTTGTGATCCCACTCGAGGAAATCGAGTTAAACGAGAGCCTCAACTTCGTAAAAGAACCCGTAGAGATTCTAGACAGGGAAGTTAAGAAAACCAAACAAAGCCGTATCCCGATAGCGAAGGTTCGCTGGAATGCAAAACGGAGACCAGAATTCACTTGGGAACGGGAGGATCAAATGAAACAGAAATATCCACATCTTTTTCCCTATTCTATCTGAAATGCAAATTTCGGGACGAAATTCTCTCTAACGGGGGGATAATGTAACAAATCGTTATTTCAAACCTATGTAATAATGTAGGTCAAATTGTATTTCTTTTTAAATAATAAAGAGAAATTTTAGCATATTGTGTATATTTACATAATTGACCCTCAAAAATAAATTATTAAACAATCTTGATTGGGATGAACCAAGTGATAGAGATTGTAACAAGGTTTCCAACAACATAAAGAACACTAAAATCTGATTTATAACGAAGAAGTTATGAACAATCGAAAATCCGCGACAAAACCGGCAAAATACTATTCAGTGTAAAAACTGAATTTTCAATAAAAGGCTTTTTAGCCTTAACAATCTAAATGAAAGTTGTAGTTTATGTTAAACAGAGAACTTTCATAAAAAGAACGGAAAAATCTGACTTCGTATGAGGAAGTTATGATTTTTCTAAGTTTCAGTATAGAAGTGTACAACTAAAAACTCGAAATAAAGATCGAGCGATTTTTAGCCGACACAACCTAAACAAGAATTGATGGTCTCGTCGGTAGTAGTACAACGGTAAAAAGACAGACGAAAACGGACGTCGGATGAAGAAGTTATGAATTTTTAACGGATTCCCGTCCCGGTCTATTTAAAATAATAATATTAAAAATAAATTCAAAATTAGCCAATGAAGTCTAAACGAAAGACGTAGAGTATGATTTTACCTACGCGTGCATATAAAGAACGCCAAAAACGGAGCTCGTATGCGAAAGTTATGATTTTCGCAAGTTTTGGCACAAAAATAAAGAAAAATAGGAAAACCGGGCAATTTCGCATGTGACACGTCACCCTCGCAAGTGGCGGCTGCTGATTGGACCGAAGCCATGCGTGGCACCTTCTGATTTGACCAACTCCGCGGTCCAGTTATCCTCGGACAGCCTCGCATGAGACACCCCGGAGATACCCCTCGTACGCCCCCTTCGCACGTATCCTCTTCCCATTGGACCGAAGTCCGGTCCAATCCGAGCCTCCCATCTGCGAGCCTGCGGTCCGAAGTAAGCCCAATTCTTTGCCACCTATCTGACGCGTGTTAGCCTCGCATGGCCTCGGGTCCGAACCTTCGGCCTATATAAGGCATGCGAGGGTTCCGGATTATTTTACACTTTTCACCCCAAATTTCATTCTCTTTCACATTTTCCACTTCCACAAACTCACATACAACCCCTAAAGCCCCCGTATCAAGTCTCGAACCCTAATCAAGCCTCGAAGCCCTGAGATTCCCGAGAAGTAACCTCTCTCCTGTCGAAACTCTGCCCAATTTGAGCCGGTTTCTCGACAAATAAACTCCTTTTCGTGAAACGAAACTCTGTCCGATTCACCATCTATCAAGTGAGTACATACCCCCGTATTTTCATAATTTCTACTGTTTTAAGGAGGGATTACAAGCATAACACAAGAACTTTGTGTTATAAAATCGTGATTTCAAATCATGATAAAACGACATTAAATCATTAAAAATACTCAAAATATTAAACTCTTTTATCATCTTATATTTTTCCCCAAAATTCATGTGTGTGTATGTATATGTATATAACTAAGATTTAAAAGGCTTAGGACTGATAACTCATTCCGGGTCCTTTTCCTTGTTTGGATGTGGGCTTATAGTACCGGTTATTTGTCCGAGTGTCGTTTAAATTTTACTTATATATAAAATTGTATATGTATATAAATATAATAGTTATTTCATCAGTTTAACTACCTTTGTAACATGTTGAGCAAGGTATTACATGCAAACATGGTTAAATACACATTCAGAAAGTACATATAAATTATAATTGGTATAATTTATACATAGAACAATAATTCATGATTCAAGTATACTAGAATACACAGTGTTACAAGAAACAAGGGTTTTAATACAGAACAAATCAATGGTTTACACTTATCAAGTACATGTTAGAAATTCTAATTCAAGAACATACTGTCAATCATTTATTTCAGAATGATTGGGTTTTGATTCAAGAACATACTGTCAATCATTTATTTCAGAATGATTGGGTTTTCATAACTAATATACATGTAACGTTTATATGCTTTTTATGAGACACTCTATTCAGGTTGTTTAATTCACTTTAGACAACATAGGAAAAGTCCCGACATTATAACCAGAATCTCCAGCCGGGGATCGAAACAAGTGTGTGTAGATCTATATCGGGATTGACAACCCCGCACTCAGGCTGCTAGCTACAGTCAGGTTTATAAGCCTATGAGTGACAATTGTAATCACCAGTTTAAACGCCCACAAAGCGTTTGTTTCAGGCCATCCGTCATAGTATGGTTATAATAACTCATTAAAAAGATATTAACAATACGTTAGTGTATAAACAACTAAACGAAAGTACACCTTCAAAGTACCAGTTTACAGAATACAAAATACAATGGTTCAATACAGTTTTCAACAACAGCTGGCGGAGCCAGGCACACTCTCAGTACAAGTTTTCATAAAGGAATACAAATACAAAACATTGATACAAAGAGAACGGTTTTATGGGAATAAAACTACTTTTCATATACAACAGAAAATATAGGATTTTCTGGAACAAGTTACATATACAAGATACAGAGACATCCTTTAAACATAAACACTTATGCACTCACTCAACTTTATGTTGATACTCTCTTTTCAAATTACTTGTATTCTCAGGGAAATAATACACAAGTACTCCCCGAGCTTTTGAGAAGATGGAGCTATGTTGAGTCATATCTTCTTTTGTATAACTATATTTTGGTTCAATATACAATGATTGAACACATGTAAATACTTATACCTTTTAAATACAATGGTTGTTTGTACTTTGATTACTATGATGCATGTGTTGTGATACTATAATTCAAGTCCTCCACCCCCAGACGTTTCCGCCGTCTGGTTTGGAGGTGTGACATTCTTCAATCGCTTTCTAAGTCACATAGTGAGTTCCTTTAGGACTACTATATGACAGACCATGACATCACCCTTAATGATCTTACCTATTTGCTTGATGCTGCTGAATCAGCAATGATTTGGAGCACTGGTAAAGCAAATTTGATTGGAAGATCGACTTCCCAAACTTCCATGGACATTGATAATGGTAACATTGTAAATCCAAAAAAGCTTTCTCTTCCCAATGGAAAGGGATTGGCCATAGTCAACTCGGTTGACCAAATGGTAAAGAAAAGGCTATGTCTGAGATAGTCCCGTGTACCATTCCCGAAGAGTCCATATGTTTCTATTGCCTAAGGAAGGGGCATTGGTTGCGAAGCTGCCCTATTTACCTGAAAGATCATAAGGTTGGTAAAGTCAAAAAAGTTTGACTCTAATTCCGGTAAAGTCCACTATCTGACTCTATTAAGTTCCTATTTGGAGATTCTTATTACATGATGTGACTAGGTCGCATGTTGATGTTTTAAGAATTAAAGAAAAGAGGAAGCTTAAAGGAAGAATACGCTGATTCTGATCGCGAAGATGGATTTCAATCCCATAATCTGAAGATTAGAATTTTGAGCTGTTTCTTAAGAGTTGTGATAGATTGCCTAGAAATAAATAACAACATTGTTTTCATAAGCATTTGCATTGCAAGGATAAGTTTTTTCCGCAAAGTTTTAAAATAAAAGGAAAAAGTTTTAATTTGATTAATTTTATGTATTCTTACAATGGCATTTGTGAAAAATTGTTGTTTATATGATTACATTGATAGCAATATTGGAAATATGAATTTGATTCTTTCTTTTGTGGCAGTATGTAAATTTACCAAATAAGGAAAGATTCTCGTCACCTAAGTTTCAATTGGACAGAAAACTTGGAATCATGCAAGTTGTGTTGTATGATGTATGAGAATTTTCATCTTTGGAAAATCAAGACTAATTCCTTGTTCACGTGTATATATGAGTCAAGTAAAGGACTAAGGGATTGAGTACACATTCTTGTGCACTGGTCAAGTCCACCACAAAGAAGGATAAGACTATCGTCATGATTTACTAAAGTTTAGTAAATATGGTTATACTTACAAGTTTAAGTATAATTCTGAAACGTTGGAAAGGTTTCAATGTATGGCAGAACGAATGAGAAGAATAAAATTAGCCAGAAAGATAAAAGTTTCTCAAATCTGAAAAGATGGGAGAGTATTTTAGTATCATGTTTTATGATCATCTTAATGAAACCATATCACAATTGATCCTCTAAGGACATCTTAGTGCATTCTTATGGCTAAGAAGAGGAGTCATGAATTATTGAAATGGTTAAATCAAGAAGATGAGTCATACTTCGTTCCAAAACAATTCTTAGAGTCATACTCCAAGATAGTAACTTGAGTGACATATCTTAAAGAAGGTTGATAACACATGACAAATGAAGAGTAAAATGTTTTCTACTCTTGTACATTTGAAATTGGTAAGTTGTGATGTTTAGGATAAGACAAAGACCAACTAATGCCAATTATGTGAAGTGCTTGTCTTGATAAGAATCTGCACTAACTCTTGAATATTTTTTTGTCAAGGAATGGTTCTTGGCAAGAGAGTATTATATGTCAAGAGGACAGTGGTAGTCTTAAAGATCCTGAAAGAGTTTCAAGAACTAATAAAGAATAATACCTGTAGTTTATCACTAGCACACGACTTGAGGTTTATAACCTATCGTGTTGACATATTCTTGTTTCCGTTCCCATTCAAGTTAGAGTTGACTATGCATGTGAGTTCTATGAGTTCTCAGATGTTTGCATAACTACTTGGAAGCAATGGTAGGCCTTTGTGCTGCCAGGTGGCAAGAAGTTAAGATTGCACAAGTTCAGTCCATATGAGTTTGGATTTGTCACTAACCTTGTCTTGTGATTATGGTTTTGACAAATTCACATGGATAGGAACAAATACACCATAAAATCTAAGTGTCATAAGGTTTCTCTACGATTCATGAAAATGATGGTAAGGAAACGCTTTCACTAAGTAGATTTTAAGTTGATAGCAATTGTGATCTTTTCATTCTCAAAGTCGTTAGTGGAGCGTGTGTGGGTAACCGGCACACTAACATGGACTTTTGAGAAATGGCAAAGGTCTAAACAATTGAGACTATGATTACGATATCCCTTTTTCATAGTTCTAAAATTGCTTAGGCACACAAGTGAGCTATCTAAGGAGAGGTGTATGATTTTGATAAAGTTTTATCAAAGCATCTCGTATCAGAAATATGAACTTTGGTAAGAAAGTTAATAAAGTATTGATTTCTAGAAGTCCACCTGATTTCTGGATACATGTCAAAGCTAGTGGGAGCATAAGTGTTATGCTAATAGTAATTATTATGCTAGTGGGAGCAAAATCAATTATGATAGGTTTTGCAAGTTAGCAATGTTAGTTATAGAAAACAAAAGTCTTCAATTGGGAAAAGTTTTTTTGCTATAATTAAGGGAGAGGAAATTATACTTCATTTCAATTCTAAAAGCTTAGATTGAGATTTTAATGAATATATATATATATATATATATATATATATATATATATATATATATATATATATATATATATATATATATATATATATATATGAATTTTATGTTGGAATGGTTCAACATAAGAAAATTCTATGTATATTGCGTTCTCAAAATTCGATTATGATTATGGCATCCCTCTTCGTAGTCAAATTATGAAAACATGGAAAATAAAAATATTGTAGCAAAAGGCTGGTCTACGATCATGTCTTTATGTGAGACATCATGAATCGTGTCCCATATGCTTCGGATATAGGATCAATTACATGTGCTATAATATTTATCCTTTCTAAATTTTCCAAATGCCTAGGGCATTAAGAGGGAAAAGTACTAGAATTTGGATATGACTAAAATTATTAAGCAATTGTTGAGGACAATCTGATGTTTACCGAAGATTGGTCGCTCATGGACAGTTGGAAGTATGGTGTTATATTTTGGAGAGGAACCATATTGACATATTTTGAAAGGAGGGGACTCTTGTGATAGTCAAAATGGGAATATGGAAATGTTTTTCCATATTGGGAGTTGGATATTAAGAATCTACGAGAAAGTTAGAAACTTTTATGCAAGAAGGATGTTCGAAGGAATGTACTTTGAACTTGAAACTTCGTTTCTGTGACAACCCGAACCTTTTTCCATTTCCGTTATCCAAATTCCGTTAATAAAAATATTTAGATTTTTATCGGGTCCCGTCAAATTCCTTTGGCTTGGAAAGTCATCTTGTTATAGAGCTGAGCTTCATATATGAGTCGGGACCAAAACTACGCGAAATTTCGAGTTTTCCGTCGATCAAAACAACCATTCTCGACGTGACTTGGGTTCACGGCCGTACACTCGTTTACGGCCAATGTCGGGTGGATCCCACCACCGACCACAAAACCCCTATCAATACGAGACCTTACCCCTCATTTACACTTTTCTGGCCGAACACCCTCTACTCCACTCTCTAGACTGTCGACCGCACACCCCTAAAGCAGCTTTATTCTTCTGTAAAACATCGAAAAACACCATTGGGGGTTCATTTCGGAGCATCTAGGACACATTTTTCATCGATTCCAGCACTCTTGTTCTTGAGTGTACGACCGTACACCTTCAAGATCGTTGACCGTACACTCATTCACGGTCGTACACCTTCAAAGGCCGTACACCCTTCAACAGGCAGTATACGGCCGTACACGGTTCATGGCCGTACACTCCCTTTCACAGCCGAACACACTCCCTGAGTGGTACATTAGACTGAAAACCCGCTTTCCTCGATTCAATCAAGTCCCGGTAACAATCCTTAACCGAAAGCAAGTGTTTTCCAACATTTTATTTAACGAAATTGCTAATTTAGATACATATATGTATTTAATTGTTATTAGGATTCCGTTAAGTGCCACGTACAACAACTCGAGGGTCTTCGTTTCGAGTTCATTGATTCGACGCTTGCACACAATTAACGGTGAGTTCATACCCCTATATTTTTCCAAGTTTTCAATGTTTTCAGGGGGAGGATACAAGTAAAATCACAAGTAATCTTGTGTTAAAAATATAATTTGGTTTATTATATTTTTCCTAATCATTAGTATACATTGAACACAGAACTTACTAAACATGATGAACATAGTTACTACTAGACTTGAAATCATTTTACAAAATATGTTAAGATATAAATGTTACAAGAACAGCTTTCGAAACAAAGGAAACAAACTTATGAATTATGAAATGAAAGGTACTATTTCATAGGGATTCATGTTTATAGCAAAAGGAGTTTTCATAGTATTATTCGTGGATTCGTTGAGAGAACTACAGTGTGAGACGCCTTATAACTAGAGTCTCCTAGAGGGAGAGCGTGAGTTTGTGTATAGATCTATACGGGACTGACAATCCCGCACCCTGACTATTAGCTATAGTCAACCGGGTGTGACAAACGTCTGTTCAGTTTTCGACGTCCAAAGTACGTCGTTTTGGTATTCGTCCATCAGTATAGTTATAAGAATCCACAGGTGAAACATTGACTCGTTCACATAATAATATACCTAACAAACAGTCAACAAGGTTAGTAACTATGTGGTGACTTAGTATGTACATTTGGGTAATATGAAATTAACATCCGACTTGCAGTGGAATGTGTGATCTCCACCTCATTTCCTGTTCCTTGTTTGGTTGTGGGCTTAGGGCAGAATCACCCAATCGACTGTTTGTTCGATCTAGATTTCTATAACTCGTATGTACTAGGTGATCACAGGAGGGTACTAACAACACTTCCAGTATACAGAACAACACATTTTCAACTAGTTTTATTTATGTAATAAGACTACTATACATTACTGGTGGTAGACAGGGTTTTCGTACAAAGGTTTCATACAAAGGTTTTCATACAAGGGTTTTCATACAAAGGTTTTCAAACAGAACAATGCTTAAACAACATAAGTATGATAGATACTTGTACTCTACGATTTGAAACAGACAATTCAATAACGTACACTTAGGGAAAATATAGGATTTTCCAGGGTAAACATCGGTACTCTACAAACAATTTATTAATTATTCAATTAACGAATATTCATTATTAATTCTATGATTCATTAGTTTATGCATCCGGGTTACGTATGAAGATATCCGATAAACTGTGGAATGTGTGGTTTTTGCCTCATTCCCTGTTCCTTGTTTGGTTGTGGGTTTAGGGCAGATCCACACAATTAACAGTCCATTCGATATTGGTTTATACGTAACTAGTATGAACTAAGTAGTTATAGAAGGAATGGGTTTAATCATGCTTTTCATAAGAAAATATTGGATTTTCTTGAGGAACAACATCAAAAGATATCAAAGGAACAATACAGTTAACTTTGTAAGTATCTAGTGAATACTTCAGGATTATGTACATGAGGATCCGACAATCATTGGATTGTGTGGCCTCCGCCTCATTTCCTGTTCCATGTTTGGTTGTGGGCTTGGGGCAGAACCACACAATCGATTGTTTGTTCGATCTGGATTGTATATGATTTGTATACACTAAGTACTCGCAGTAGGAACTTGTAAGAATCATTTTCACTTAAGTTTTATACATTCATTACATCAGAAAATATAAGGTTTTCTGGAGAAACATAACACACTTTTCAAAAGAACAAAGAACAGTTTTTGCAAAACAAAATGCTTATGAACTCACCAGCTTTATGCTGATAATCTTTCAAAACCTACTTGTATTCTCAGGATATTAGTAGTCAGCTACACGCACGGATTCAAGAAGACGGAGCATAGTAGCTTTTATTCTTTACTTGTATTTACTATTGGAGTCAATCATGTATGATTCAAATGTAATGTAAACACTATACTATTAATACAATGGTTGTTGTTGCTTTGATTGCTATTATTCAATTGTTGTGATACTATACATTACGTCCTCCACCCCCGAACGTTTCTGATGTTTCGGTTTGGGGGTGTGACAGTTTCCATGGAATTGATCTCCATAGGAATACTCTGTAATGTATGTTGACAAATCTTTGTGACTTCGTGCATCGTCATTACAAGAGGATCAATGCATATAAGTTTAGAATCTAACAGATTTCGGTAAATGGTAGGAATTTAGAATTCTTACATTTACGATAAGGATTTGGATTGTGAAATGAGCATCATTGGAATCATGTTCAATTGGTCTATTTCACAAAGTAAGGATCATAGACAAACATAGTGTGCATACTTGGAGTATGGCATAACTATTGTTTAGACAAACATAGTGTGCGTGCTTGGAGCATGGCATGACTATTGTTTTAATTCAAGTATTAGGTTGATAAATCGAAACAATATACAATGAATAATGAGTAATCAATATGGTGTTTAAATAAAAGATGTTTTGTTTACTCTCAAAGGTGCTTGGGGCCATATAGGATTAGTATTATTCTTGTGTTTTACTTTACATGTTTTGACTTTCCGAATAACTAGAATATTCACTCTCCACAGTTAGTCATATGTTGGAAGTAGATATGAATCAAGACTGTTATGAATTGGGTTTGTAGATGTCTAAGCTGCTAGACATAGAAAATGGTTTCTACAACATTCATGAGTGCTCATAAGTTCTGAGTATTGGATCCAACCCACGTTCACTTGTATCAGTTCCTGGAATTTATCTCGAGTGATTGTGAGACGGTAATATCATATAAGTCTTCAAACCTAGAGATATAAGTTGTTGACTATGAGTTGGTGATACATTAATTGTACGAAAACGCATTGGTAACTCGATGTTATAAAACATACCTTTGTGTATAATTCAACAAGTAGTAGAACAAGCATATGAGTCGAAGTTTATCTGTTCCTTTTAGTCCTTGGAGGATTAGAAGCGATATTCGGGCCCCTCGATGATTTTGTTTTGACCTATGTACCGGGCCCGGTCAGAACCAAATTGATGTGTTCAGTTTAGTTCTATGTCAAACAAATCGGAAATCGGGAAACAAACTACTAGACAACAAGTACGACATTGTTCCATGTATTTGTCCAGCTGATATCTAGAACAGAGGATTATATGATCACTTATCTTAAATGGCGCATCATCATCATAGTTCCGTGATACTTTGAAAGAGCTACAATTACTGGTCGGTTCTTGAAGTCATACATATAGTTATTGGACTTATCCACGTGGGAGACTGTTGGATAAGGTGTCTAAGTCCATAACTATATTTAGTATGTACTTGACCCGGCTTGGCATGGTCTATTTGGGTTGCATCTTCATCTCAACTGTTGGATAGATAAAATGAGAAAAAAGACACTTACGGTTTGTTAATATATTATAATTTCTAATATATTAATATGAAATCTTATTATTTAATTAGTATTGATCAAGAATTAATTTGGAATTAATTTTGTGATCAAAAAGAGACTAATTAAATATATGAGGATTGATTTGTAAATCATTTATTCTTATATAGTGGGCTTATGGTCCATGATTCACTAGATTGGGCTAGGACCCATTGGGTGCTCCATGGATGCTCCATGGAGGTTAAAACCCATGGATCATGGGGGAAATGAAAAGCCATGCACATTAGGGTTTACATGGTATAAACTTACATGTGGTACACTATATAAGCAACCTCATAAGGAGCAACATCGGCCACTAAGACAAGAATAGAGGGCTAGCCGATTTTGAGTGAAAGTCTTCTTCTCTCATGTTATTCCAAGAGTTGTGGGTGTTGTGTGAAACATTTGAGGCATCACATTTGGGGTGCTAGGCTCACAAGGTCTTAAGGAATCCAAGCTACAAGAAAGGTATGTCATTCTACTAGTTTTTATATTACAAGTACCCCATGCCATGCTAGTTAGGATGTAAACCTTGGAAAATTCTTATTTGCATGAATATTAGAGAAAACACAGATCCAAGTTTTATAAGGTTGCATGTACACCATAGGTATGTTAGAATGCTCAAAACCCATCAAAAACGACTTAGGCTCTGATACCACTGTTGGGTTATGGGCATAAAATCATTCCTATGGTGTACATGCAACCCTAATTGCTTCAGATCTAGGTTTCTCTAAATGAACATACAACATTTAATACCAAAGTAATAAACCCTAATGAATAGCATACAAATTCTAAATTATATATATAAACTAGGGTTTAGATCTTACCTTTCTTGTTATATAGCAATAACAAGAACAATCCACAAAGTCCTTGACTCTTGAAAGCTTAGTGCCCCAAGTGTTGCACCTCTAATGGAGTCACAAACACCACTAGCAACAAGGAAGAACAAGAGAGAGAGAGAGAGAGAGAGGAAGGAGCTTCAAAATCGTCCAAGGTACTCTAAGAAGGCATGGGGACGATTTTAGGAGCCTTAGGGTTCCTTTTATAGTTAAGGCTTCTAGGGTCATCAACTTGGAAACCCTAATTTCCTCGCTTAGGCCCTAAGCAACATATGGACTCCTTAATGGACAAGCCTTGGACGAAATCCTTATGGACTCTCATAGAGATTTTTTCCACCTTATACGAATAAGGTCCATGAGCCTAAACTACAAATATTACTGATTTACATAATCAGTCCCCGCTAATTTAATCATTTCTTTTGATCACCAAATTAATTACAAATTAATTTCTGATCAATACTAATTAAATAATATGGTTTCTCTTTTAATATTATTCTTATAATATATTAATAAATCATAATTAATCCTCTTTCTCCATAATTCATCCTATCAGTTGTTACGGTGAAGGCAACCTAAAAGGACCATGCTCATAATCGGGTCAAGTACATACCAAAATAGTTATGGGCTTAGACACCTAATCCAACAGAAATGTGGAGTAAAAATGTTACTTACTCTTGCACATTTCAAATTGGTAGTTGTGATGTGTTGGAAAAGACAAAGACCAACTAAGACCAATTGCATGAAGTGTCATTCTTGATAAGAATCCGCACTAAATCTTGAATATTTGTTTGTCAAGGAATGTTTCTTAACAATAGAATCTTATATGTGAAGAGGACAGTGGAAGTCTTAAAGATCTTGAAAAGTTTCAAGAACTAATCAAGAATAAACCTGTTGTTAATCACTAGCACACGACTTAAGGTTTGTAACCAATCGTGTTGACATATTCTTGTTTATGTACTCATTCCAGTTAGAAGTTGACTATGCATGTGAGTTCTATGAGTTCTCAACTGTTTGCATAAGGTAAAGCACCTTGATCAGTGAAAGTTCATTGATCAGTAAGGGTGATCTGCTCAACAACTTGGAAGACATGGTAGGCCCTTGTGCTGCCAAGTGGCAAGAAATTAATATTGAACAAGTTCAGTCCATACGAGTTTGAATCTGCCATAGACCTTATCTTATGATAATGGTTGGAAATGACAAATTCATATGGATAGGAACACATACACCATAAAATCTAAGTGATAAATGTTTCTCCCCACTTCATGAAAATGATTGTGAGGAAGAACTTTCACTAAGAAGATTTTGAGAAGATACCAGTTGTGTTAATTGCATTCTCAAATTCGATTAGGATTACGACATCCCTCTTCATAATTCGAATTGTGAGAAATAGAAAAAGGTCTAAACATTTGAGACTTATTGCTGTATGTTCTAAAATTGTTTAGACAGACATGTGAGTTACCTAAGGAAAATGTGTATGAGTTTAAGAAGCTTAGATAAAGTCTTATCGAAGCATTTTGTATCAGAAATCTGAACTTTGGTAAGAAATTCAACACGTATTGATTTCTAGAAGTCCAGCTTATTTTTGGGTACATGTCAAAGCTAGTGGGAGCATAAGTGTTATGCTAATAAGAATGTAATTATTATGCTAGTGGGAGCACAATTATTACGTTAAGTGTTGCGAGTTAGCAATGTTAATTATAGAAAACACAAGTTTCAATTCACAAAGTTGCAGAGTTTGAAAAGTTTCTTTGCTATAATTAAGGGAGAGGAACTCGTACTTCATTTCAAATCTAAAAGCTTAGATTGAGATTTTAATAAAATTTAGTCAAGGACATATATGAATGTTACGTTGGAATGGTTCAACATAAGAAAGTTCTATATATGGAAATATTATAGCAAAAGACTCACATCTTTATGTAAGACATTATGAATCGTATCCCATATGCTTCGGGTATAGGATCGATTGCATATACTATAATATTGTCGTGTTCTGTTTTTCCAAATGCCTAGGGCATTAAGAGGAAAAAAGGATTAAAACCGGATATGACTAAGGTAGTTAAACAACTGTCAAGGACAATCTAAGGTTCGTCAAGGATTGGTCGCTTATGAGCAGTTGGAAGTATAGTAATGAATGGACCATATTGACATTATTATGAATAGACAGGATTCTATTAATAATGAGTTGTCATATGGAAAATATGGAAATGTTTCCATAATGGGAGTTGGATATTAACAATCTATGAGAAAGTTAGAAACTTTTATGCAAGAAGGATGTTTAAAGGAATGTACTTTGAATGCGACACTTCATTTCCAGGGAATTTTTTTGTAACAATCTCCAATGGAATACTTTGTAATATTGTTGGAAAAGTATTTGTGACTTCTGTACCTCGACATTACGAAAGGAATCATTGCATAATAGTTTAGAATCTGAGACATTCTAATAGTGGCAAGAATTTTGCATTCTTACACTTGTAATAAGAATTTGGAGTTGTAAAATGAGTTTCATTGAAGATGTATTCAATTGATCTATTTCACAAAGAAAAGACCATAGGTAAACATAGTGTGCATGCTTGGAGCATGGGATAACTATTGTTTTAATTCAAGTATAAAGTTGATAAATCGAAACATTATACAATGAATAATGTGTAATCAATATGGTGATTAAATAAAAGGTGTTTTATTTATATTCAAAAGGTTGAGACCATATTGGATTCGATTATTCTTGTGTTTCACTTTGCATGTTTTGAATTCCCGAATAATAAAATTATTCAAACTATCCACAATCGATCATACTTTGGAAGTAGGTATTGAAACTAGACTGTCATGAATGGGTCTGTAGATTGTCGAAAGGTGTTTAGACATAACACAAGTTTGCTGTAGTATTCATGAGTACTCCTGTAATAAGATTTGAGTATTGGACTAAACCCACGCTCATTTGAATCACTTCATGGATTTTATCACGAGTGATCATGAGACGATAATATCTTATATTCTTGAAACGGAGAGATATAAGTTGCAGTTTACAAGTCAGTTGCACATTGATGATATGTAAACGCAGTAGTAACTCAGTGTTATAAAACGTATCATTGTGTGTGATTTGATGAGTAAATAGAGCAAGCACATGAGTCGAAGTTTATCCATTCCTTTTACCCAAGGTGGGATAAAAGCGATATTTGTGGACCCCTCGATGATTTAGTGATGACAACCCTAAGCGTTTGGCCAAGCCTGGACTGATTTGATTTGTTCAATTAGTCAGTCGTCATAAATCGGAAATTGGGAAACAACAAATGAACAGAGAGAATGATTATAATCCATGTCTCAGTTCATACGATATCTAGAATGGAGGAATATATGATCCCTTAATGGACGCCTTACTAATATAATCAAAGTTCGACAACTGTCTTTTTTTAGAGCTACGATTGCTAATCGGATTTTGAAGTCGTACTTGCAATAATAGTTATTAGACTTATCAAAGTGGGAGACTGTTGGATTAGGTGTCTAAGCCCATAACTATAATTGGTATGTACTTGAGCCGATACAAGCATGGTCCATTTGGGTTGTAACACTCTTGAACAATTTGATAGGATGAATATTTGAGAAAGAGGTTAATGTGCTTTATTAATATATTATAAGTGTAATATATTAATTGAGAAATCATATTATTTAATTAGTATTTATCAAGAATTAATTTGGAATTAATTTAGTGATAAAAAAGACTAATTAAATTAACGGGGACTGATTGTGTAAATCAGTGATACATATGGTTTGGGCTATTAAACCATGATGGACTAAGCTTATGTGAAAGTCCATGAAATATTAGTCCATATGAATTATTGATCATAAGCCTAAGTGTAAGAATTAGCGTTTGCTTATGACTCTTGGAATTCTACACTATATACGTATTCCTCTAAAGCCAAAAATCGTGCACTAGTGATTCCAAGAAGCCCTAGACGATTTTTGTGTCTGCGAACCACTCTCTCAAGTTCCGCCTCTTGTTCTTGGTTTGTTATAAGACATTTGAGGCATCACACTTGAGATGCTAGGTTCTTGAAAGACCAATTCCTACAAGCTACAACTAAGAGGTATTCTTCTAACTTACTTTTATGTTTCAATGACCAATATTGTATGCTAGTTGTAGGTTTCAAGATTTGGAAATTTTATTGCATGTATAATTAGAGAAAAATTATATCCAAGGGATTAGGGTTGTATGTGCACCACAGGAGCGTTATAGTACCTAAAACCCAACAGGTAGCGTGTGGCTCTCGCTGCAGAACACATGACCGGTCCACACTGCGGTCTCTCACCCTGAATCACCAACTCTCCCCTACTTGGGGTTCTAACTCGAACCAACTGCTGCTCGCAGTCAATCACCTTGTTCCCACACAATGGAATGGGAACTAAATCCATGAGATATCGCTCGCCACACATCCTCAAAACACAATTCCTATAAACCTCCGAAGCCCGTACGGATCGATTGTCTGCAATCTTGACCTCTAAAGGAAATTCCAACCTGCTCGTAGACTCGGAAAACCTCTTGCTGAGTGCAATAGATACGAAAGATCGGGTAGCCCCCGAGTCACATAACACCAACACTAGATTACCGTTCACATGGAACGGTACTAAAACATAATACATGGAATATAAATATCAAACTGGCATATAATAAAAGCTAGGGAGATGAAACATACCCGTCACCACATCTGGTGCGACACGCACCTCGTCGGATGTCAGTTGGAAGGCTCGGCTCTTCACCACAGGAGCGTCTGTCTTTCCCTGACGGCCATCTATGATCCGCAGGGTCGCTGGAGCTGGCGTCGCCCTTGGCGCTCCTAATACCAATCTCGGGCAGTGGGCCCTTTTAATAGCCCCGCTGATTGCAATGGAAGCAAATCAGGTCTGATGTATGAATGGTGGGGGTAGGGGCAGTACAATCCTTGCTGAAGTGCCTAGTCTAGCCGCACTTGTAGCAGCCCCATCCCCCAGCCCTGAAAACTCCCTCATGTGGCTTGCCGCATTTCCCACAGCGGCTCCAACCCTGCTGGCCCTTCGATCTCGAGTCGAATCCATTGGGTTTCTTCACCGAAACCATAGTCGGCTGCCCAGCCTCTTCCTTCCTCTTCCTAACATGCTCAATATCAATCTCCCTCTCTCGTGCCCTGGCTATCTGTCACAACCCCAAACCAAGGATGGCGGAAACGTCCGGGGGTGGAGGACTTCATGTATAGTATCACAACAACGAGTATAATAGTGCTCAAAGTAAATACAACCGTCATAAATATAATTGAAAAGGTTACACCATAGAATAAGTTTACATGTTTCAAAATCAATTACATTATGATGACAAAATGAACTATTTGACGATTTATCGTCCCATCCTCAAAATGTTGTTGGTTTTCTTGTTTCACTGATTTCCTGAGAATACAAGTAGTTTTGAAAAAGTGTCAACAATTAAGTTGGTGAGTTCATAAGAGTTTTGTTTGAGAAAGAAACCGTTTTCATTGTAAAAGCGACAAAGTATGTTTCCAGAAAAACCAATATTTTCTTTATTAAGTGAAATGAATGCTTCTATGTTATGCGATAATGAACCCTAGAAAGACCCATAGATTCCTTCTATAATCGCCCAGTGTATATAAGTTATATAAAATTTAAGTTAAATAAACCGTCGAATATAATGGGTCTGCCCTAGGTCCACAACCAAACAACGAACAGGAAGTAAGGCGGGCCCACTAATTCTAAGTCGATTATGACTACGTTCTTATATAACTCTAGCATATACACTTAGCAATTATAGCTGAAGTCTAACAATTTTAGATGAAATATAGTTGTTAACAGAGATATGATTCCAAAGAAAATCCTATATTTTCCTTATAAGAGTTATGTGGTCCTAAATCCCAGGACCGAAAATAAATAAGTATTTTCCATACTTAAAGATATAAAAGTGGTTTTAAATCGGCATAAAACCCTTTTTAAAGTTAGGTAGTCCTAAATCCCAGGACCGAAAATAAACAAGTATTTTACCATACTTAAAAGATTGTTAACTACCTATGTGAGTCGCTATAACCATACTATGACGAGAAATAACCTGCACAACGTTTTTCAGAAGTTAAGATACTATGACTCTTGTCACCCGTAGACCTGCAGGTCCCACTGTAGCTAGCAGCAAGGTGTGGGGTGTCAAACCCAATATAGATCTATACACAATTATCACGCTCTCCCTACAAGAGACTCTGGTTATAACTTACAGGAATTGGGATCCCGTACTCGAACGTACGGGGAGAGAATTGCCTCACAACCTAAGTTAACTAGTTTACACATAGTTTGATATTAAAACCTCTTCCGTGGAGGAAGAAAAATCACTTTTTATGAATAAATTAGTGATATGAAATCCTTAAACTATTACTATTATCGTTTATCATGTAGGATATGAAAAAACCCATTTGTTTTGAGAGTAAAACCTTTTTCGTGTAGTAAAAATCCATAAACTATGCTTATTGAAGTTTATTATATGTGTTCGAAATGAATGAGTAAACCTTATCATGAATGACTAAATTTCAGTTTAAGATGATAAACTAACAAGATAATACATTCAATATTTAGAACTTATGGTTATACACTTTGCTCAACATATTACAAAGTGTTACGAAAGTTATAAGCTGTTAACTAGTTTTTAACCGTTCTGCACTGTTTTAGAAAGATCATAGAAAAATCATACGAAGTCAAAAACTGAATCCGTAAATTCTAAGAGTTCATAAAATGTGTCTAGTTTGTTCATAATTTTTATTATGATTTTTAGAAGTCTTTAACTTGTGTTAAAATGTTCATATTCACAGACTGGTCCGAATTTGTTTCTGAAATGATAGGTAGTTTTGTAAAAATCACCATAAATCGTAGAAAATCGTATGGTGATGTGCAAGTAGTCATTTTACAGGTATGAACCTAAACTATTTGTACCTAATACATTTTTGAAAACTAAAATGTTTAAGTTGACCAAAACAGTCCGTGAATGGAGTTGAACTTTTCTGATGAAGGCGGTTAAATGAGTTTAGTTGTGTTCTTGGTGTTTTAACTTGTATTCCCCCCCCCCCCTTAAAACTTAAGAAAAACATGAAAAGATAGGGGTATGAACTCACCTTGAGTGATTTCAGTAGATGGATGATGGAGAAAAGAAGTGCTCAACTCAAGAACACTTGGGAGGTGCTTGAAGATTTGAAGATCTAACACAAATATGACGATATTTATGTAAGCAATCTATGATTTGGATGAATGATAGTAGAATATCTAAGTGTGGGAGGAAGATACTTACCAAATGTGGAGGAAAAACCCAAGACCAGCCTTTGAATCTTGAATTTTTAGAGAGAGAAAGTGGAAGAGAGGTGTTTGTTCTTCTTAAGAAAGAGTGAATAAAGTGGGAGGAGAGAGGAGGATATCTCCAGCTTTTGTTCAACATTATGGCTGAAAAAGAGTGGGAAAAGGACAATGATTGACTAGGTATGGGTGAATAGTTACTAGGGGTTGTACTATGAAGGTATGGGGAGGTTGCTTGTGTCCTTGTCCAAAGGATAAGTCAACACTCCTCCTAAATATATTACCAACTAGATTTTATTCTTAGGCAAGGATTTTCCCTAAAATATAATTAAAATATGAATATTTGGGGTTTATTATGTTAAAATACGAGTTTGGGTGAAAATCTCGCGTTAAAATCTCGAAAAACGGGCTTAATACGTGAAAATGGTCAAAAACCGGGAAAAATAGGCGAAAATCCGAAGTTCAGGCCGAGAATGCGAAGGCTCGGCTCCTTAGGAGCTTAGAACCGAAAGTAGGTGAGAGCCGAGAGGAGGGTTCGGTCGCTATGGAGGTACCGAGTGAAGGGGAAGAGGAACCGAAAGTGCGAAGAGAAGGAACAGAAGGCGAGGCTCGGTCTTGGTGGCTATCTGCGAGGTTCGGTCCAGGCTCGCATCACGGAACCGAAGGTCAAGTCCTCTCGGACCGAAGGTCAAGCCCTCTCGGGACGAAGGTGGGAAGGGCAGAGTCTCGGTTCGGATTTGTCAAGGGACCGAAATAGACCGACCGCTCGGTCCATTTCGGTTGAGAGGGTTTCGGTTCTCAGGAGGTTCGGCTCTAAGAGGTTTGGCTCCTAAGAGGTTCGGTTCCTAAGAGGAGTTTCGGTTCCTAAGAGGAGTTTCGGCTCCTTAAGGCTGTTTTTCGAGTAGACTTCCGTTTTTGAGCTTTTTTCATCAAATTTGAGGGTCGGGATGCCCCGAGTGATTATAAAAAGTTGAGAGAGATTTTGAGAGAGATTTGGGAGAGATTTGTCATTCTTGGAGAGATTTATCATACAGAGAGAGATTTGGGAGAGATTTCACACACTTGGAGAGATTTCTCATACTTAGAGAGTTTTGGGAGAGTTAGAGTGAAAGAGATTGGGAGAGACTTCTTTTGTGACCTTTTTGAGTGTTTGGCTTTGTAACGCAAGGTCTGTAAACCTCGTTAAGTTTTGTTATGATTGTTATGTGCCCCCGAGGGTTAAGGAATAATGTTTTATCGAGTAGATTCATCACTTACCCTGATTAGGGTTTAGAATTTCTGAACACGTGAAAACTCTAAGTGATATTTATATTAAGATTGCGAGAAGGTACAATAAGAGTCATGATGGAAACCCTAATATACAAGGGTTAGATGAGTTGACCGGTTTGACTTGTTGACTTTAGTTGACTTCGACTTGGCCAAAAATTGAGGGTTGTCACACTATCATATCATCCAAAGACGGGCACACCGAAAAGCTAAGATACTTCCTGATATCCGCTCTCAACATATCATGGTATCGGGTTTTCTTCATCTCCTCATCTCCCTCGTACTGGGGCACCAACAAGGCCCTTTCCGACTCTCCCTGAACTTGGGGGTAATCTCCGCCACCGACTCCATAGTCTGTCTCATGTCTAAAAACTCCCTGACCAGCTTCTGAACCTCCACAGTTGGCGCAAACTCCGCCTGGAACCTGGCCACAAAATCAGACCAGGTCATGGCCTTAATGGCTAAGGCTCCCACGGTATCACCAACCGCCTCCCACCAGTCTCTAGCTCGCTCTCTCATACAACCCGCATCGAATCTGACCTTCGAACCCTCAGGGCCGAAGCTCGTCAACTGTGTAGAGTCAATGTCTGCAATCCATCGCCTAGGCACAATGGGCTCCTTTAACCCGCAGAATTCTGGTGCTCCACATCCCATGAAATCCTTGAAGGAGAGTGTACGAGTCCCAGACTGGCCAGGTGCCATGTTACTCCTGAATGCCCTAAGGCGATCCTCCATCAACTCAATGATACCCTCCTTGATCGACCCGAAAATCACCGCGGTCGCCTCAAGGATGCATCTCGTAATCTCGGATGTAATGAAATCGTGCAATCCATCATAAATCGGCTCGGAACCCGTACCCGAACCGGACCCATATCCTGAGCCCCCTGCTCCATGACGTGTCATCACCATTCTGAAACAAACCACACAATCGTCAGGGTCATACATAATATCGAGAGACCTTACGCATACTACAAGTTCCCTGGTTTTATCTCAGTTCTCCTTGACTCGAGTATGGATCCTCTGCTTTCAGTAGTGTGGGCCCATACTACCTTTCACATCTATCCGTACTCTCCTCAAGGATTGCCTTGACTTCACCAAGTCCCTTTTCACTACTACTGCTTTCCACACTAATCTCATCCTAGGCTTACCCTAGGGTAATCTCTGACCCACTCTCTGCCATCAGCTGCGTAAGAAGTCCTTGCTACCTCTCCCTAACTAGCTCGCGAATACCAGTATATGTTACTAAGACCAGATAATTATTTGAATAAGAGGTCCCTCCCTACAACGGTTGGACTCAAACAAGAGCTACGCAATAGGGCTAAACCTCACCTTCTGAATATATTTATTCCTCATAATATGTAAGTTAGCGTATTCGTTTACTAGTTAGTTAAAGATAACTAGAACTCCTAAAATCACAAAGCAATCAACATTCGAGCATCGAGTAACCAAAACCAGTCATATCCTAATCAGGCCATCATATCACTGACTAATCAGTACTAGCATGTAGTTCAATAAGCACATACAGTAGGCATACAAGGCATCCTTCCTAGATCCTTAACCCTAATCTAGCATGCAGTTCACATATTCACAATTCATATTATAACATAACATGTATGGGTATCTTGGGGAAACTTACTTGAGCTCGGATGATTGCATGCATCACACCCCTTGTTCTTTATCAGAAACCCTTTAATTTTAAGTTTTAGAAGAATTATTTTTCTTGTAAAAATCTTTCAAGCCCTGGATTTGAGTCCAGACACACCCGAGAGTGTGTCCGAATCCCTCAAACCAGGGCTCTGATAACAACTTGTAACAACCCAAAATTCAAGACCAAAAATTTCATTCTTGATTAAGTAAATTATAAAAATGGTAATCTAAAAACATTGGTAGTGCCATCCCATATCATAATCAAACCAATATGTCAATTCTCAAAACATGTTATAAAAAGATAATATCAGAGTACAACTCCCAAAGATCTCGTCATATGGAATATCATAGTGTGATGCGATGCAATCATGCCAGCTCCTTTCCTCTAGAAGAAGAAGTACCTGAAACCAAAACTAAAAACCGTAAGCATGAAGCTTAGTGAGTTCCCCCATCATACCATATAACCACATACTGTCAGGCATATCTGGGTGTCTGGCCTACCCTGTCAGGCATATTGTGACGTCCCCATTTTCACGGCCAGAAAAGACCGATTTTGTTTATGCTTTATAAAAATCAGAGTACCTCTTTTAGTGACAATGTTGCAGAATTTGTTCCCAGTAAAACATGATAAATACGTTATCAAAGCATTTCCGAAGAAATGTATTTTTATTCATTTTAAAACATTTGGGATGGCATCGTCAATACAGAAACATAAGCATAAACAGAACTTACATTCATTGACACTAGTGATCTACATCTCTTTAATCTCTCAGTGTAATGTAACTTCGTATCGACACCTGTGATACAAATAAGCTTGAGTGGGTTAGGTTGGGAAACCTGGTGAGTACATAGAGATTTCAATCCCACAATGTTATATCATATATATAATTTAGAACTCACAAAATATACAATTTCACCATATATATATAAGCAACTCTTACCCCACCACGTTAATCCTTACAACGAGACTATCCATACTCTCGGACCTTAAATTTTATCTCTTACTTAACCCATACTATCGGATCTAATTCATGCTCTTGGATCAATAATTGTGCCCATTCCATACTCTCGGATTAGGGACAAGTGTCTATGTGAAATCCATTCTCCCGGATTAACGACGAATGACTATGTCCTATCCATACTCCCGGGCTGAGGACGACTGACTGTGTCTTAATCCATACTCCCGGACTAAGGACAACTGACTATGTATTAATCCATACTCCCGGATTAATGACATTTGGCTATGTCCAATCCATACTCTCGGACTAGGGACAATGACTATGTCTAATCCATGCTCCCGGATCAATGACATATACTAAAGTTCTATTCTCTGAGTATAACTCACTCGTACTCGTAAGAAAATACTGCCTAATATTCCTCATAATTAATTTAGGTTTACTCTTTATCCTAAATCATCATATATAATCAGGTATGTTCCTTAACACGTATTTCAGGCAACATCAATTAACTAGCACATAAACACATAATTAATATTTCAATCAATACTTGTATTAAAATCATGTTCATGAAAGGGACTATGCACTCACCTGATAAGGTGGTGACTCGGTACTCGGACGACACTTCGTTTACTTTAAACAACTCCTTCGACAAAACCTAGTATCATTACAACTAGAGTTTAGTCTAATGCTCGACGAGACTAATTAATAGTCTATCTATTATTACTATTATATAAGCGTTAAAACAATACTCTTCACCCACTATGTACAGACATTGGCCAAACATGAAACACCGGAGGGCAGGATCATTTTGGCGTATAGCACTTCTGAAATCCAACAACCCAGGCGGCCCTTCAAAGCGGGTTCCTCGTACCGCGAGTGGTTAAAAAGATATTATAACGACACTTATATAACCCATAATAATATCTCAAATAATTATTATAAGGTCCTAATGACATTACTATATTTAAATAAAAGCTATATTAAAAATTAGGTAGGCGTATCTTACCTACGAGGGGGGTTTGGATAGAAGTTGGGCTCTGCAGGGGCAGAACTTTCGAGCCGAAAGCTCTTCTTCTCGGAGCCGTCGATCGCTCCGGGGCTTTCTTCTAGCGCTAGGGGAGTTTTGGGAGGTTTAGAGAGAGAGTAGAGAGAGAAGGGTGGAGGTGTGAAGAAATGAGGGTGGAAGGGGTTGTATTTATAGGGTGAAGTATGGCTGAAGTTGGTGCCACATGTCACCTTCTAGTGGCAAGCCTTGGGGAGAAAGCAATGGCCAAGATTGTGCCACGTCACCTATTTTCACACAGCACACTTCCGACTTCTAAAATCCATAACTTTCGTATACGAGCACTGTTTTTGACGTTCTTTATATCCACACGTAGGTAAAAATAAGATCTACATCTTTAATTTTGGCTCCGTCGGCTAATTCTCCACCGATCTTAAACTTAACACTATGAGGAGATTACACTGTTTAAATGTCCGCGTAAAATTTGTAACTTCTTCATACGGACTCCGTTTTCGTCTGGATTTTTGTCGTTGAGTTCCTATTAATGAGATCTTTAATTCTCATTTAGGTCGCTTTGGCCAAAAACCGCTCGATCTAAAATTCGATTTTCGGGCCGTGCACTGCTAGGCCAAATCTTAGAAAAATCATAACTTCCTCATATGAAGTCAGATTTGGGCGTTCTTTTTATGCACGCTCTCGGTTTAACATATACTACAACTTTTGTTAAGGTTACTAAGGCTAAAAAGTCATCTATCGTAAATTCACTATTTACGACGCGCAGTGTCGTGCCGGTTCCGTCGCGAAACTTCGACGAGCCAGAACTTCTTCGTTATAACTCGGATTGCGACGTTCTTTATATGTACAGAACCCTTGTGACATATTCTAAAACTTGGTTAAGATTACTCCTTCTAAATAATCTTCCATCAAAAACTCATTTTTGATGCTCATCGTCTTTAAATTGACTAGCCCGAATTTGCGGGCGTTACAATTATCTCCCCCTTAGGATGATTACGTCCCGGAATCATCAACGAAACAGGGTTGTATAATGACTCCATACGTTATCTCTTCATCCTAGGTACTAATCGTAACGTTTATGTTCCTTTGAATGGGTATCTAACTCTTGGACTTCTTGACCGTAGGCGGTGCTCGATCTATCTCATGTTAGATTTTAAATCATGACCTTCATGTCACAATATCGATCTTTATCAGAGACTCCTTCTTCTTAACAAACTTAAGATAAGTTGTTTGATTTCCACAATAGACCGATGGGTCACGTTCTAATGACCTCTCATCGCATGCTGCAATGCTTAGACTCAGGTCTCTTAGAGTCAAATTGTGGAATGGAATATACTTCCTTCATGTTCTAATGTCATATATAATCACATTTTAACATGTAGCATTTCTAGCTACCAACTTCTTTAACAACGAGCGTGATACTTCTATTGATCGCTTTTATTTCATTCTTCTGGTTTAAGTCAGATGGTACATCGAACTTGGTTCTCTGAACCACGTAACATACTCGTCTTTGTCGGACTCGATTTGATATGACCACTAGGGCGGAATAACAATCATCGTCTTAGTCATTACCGAAACGATGGTAACGACATACTTGAATAAAACGGAATTAATTACTAGCTTCTTGGTAACCTTGTGACTTTCCCTGATCCAAGTGTGAGTCCTGTGCTTCCGGTAGTATAGGCCTCTACTACCGTTCACACCTACTCATACTCGTCCCAAGTATTGTCTCACAGTTTTTCCATGTCATCATACAAGCAAATCACACAACAACTTAACACATCAGATAGTAAAATGAAGGTTTCATATTATTCCTTGAAACAATTACATGGTTGTTCAACTTCACCCTAGACTATGCCTCTAATAGGCTACACCTTAAGATACTATAACTTAATCTTCGGATATCCATCCTCACTCCTGATTCCTTGCATTGTCAGCTGCTTCGTCTGGGATCATATGGAATGCTCTTGCCTTCGGTTTTGGCAGCACATTTGGCTTTGCAGCTTCTTCTCTCCTTGGGCAGTTTTGCTTGTAGTGTCCTTCTTCACCACACCTAAAGCAAAATTCTCTCTTGGTTGTGCATTCGCTGGCATAATGACCAGTCTTCCCGTATTTAAAGCAGGTCATCTCTTTATAGCATCTCCCAATGTGTTTCCTTCTGCACTTGTCACACTATTGTGCTCCTTCTCCAGACTTTGAGAATTTTCTCTTCTCGTCGGACCTTGTGGTTCCTTCAAAATTTCTCTTATCGCCAACTTCAACCTTGCTGGAGGCTCTTCCCTTGATCATATCTTCAACAGACTTGGCAGCCCAGATCGCTGCCTCTAGAGTAGGTGCCTGACATACCGGCACCGCATACTCCCAAGGAAGTCCCTTTGCGTACTTGTCGACTTTTGTCAGCTCGTCTGGGACAAGGCGCAAAGCAAACTCCATTTTGTCTGTGAAGTTGTTGGTGTATTCATCGATGGACATGCTTCCTTTCTTCAAAGTTAGGAATTGGTTCTCTAGCTCGAGCAGGTTTTGGTCTGAGCAATACTTGCGCTTGAAATGCACCAAAAACTCTACCCAAGTCAGTTGTAGGGGCTCATTAGGGCTTAGAGTCTTCCCTAGGGTGTTCCACAAGTGCACAACGCCTCCTCGGAACTGATGTACTGCAAATGTGGTCTGTAACTTGCCGCTGCATCCACACATCATGAAGGCTAACTCCATCTCCGAGATCCAATCCATAACTCCGATCGGAACTTCCTTTCCAGTGAAAGTCGATGGCTTGCACGTTATAAAATCCTTGTACTTGCATCCGTTCCTCTCGTCTCCGTCATCTTGGTTGTTTCGTCGAACTATTGGTGGGTTGGCTTGACCAACGGTCCCACTGTAGTTCCCTCCTTCTGACTGCCCATCATTCAGTTTGGGCTGTTCGATTCGTATTGTAGCTTCCTCTCGATTATGTTGAAGCAAACGTCTGGTTTCCTCCATTTGACGATCCAACATCATTTGGATCATCGCCTGTACTTCGGCCATCGTGATGGGCTCAGGAGTGTCTACCACAACATGTATTTGCTCAATCACTGGAGGTTGATTCCTGTTTTCCTTCGCGTTTCTAACTCCACTTCGGGTTCTTGCCATTTCGATCTATACACCAATTCAGACGTTCGGTGTGTAATGACGAGAACTAAGATAGGAAAGATTTTATTTACGATCGATGTGTAAATCTCCCTATCACTCCGAAAAGTTAAATGACAGTTCTAATACCGTAATTAAACGTTTAGAAACCTGAACACTTAAATTTTCCAGATCCGGTCAGCAACAGACCATAGATCCGATCATATAATGCATATCATAAATCATTTAGCACATAAAAGCATGTTAGGTATTTTCCCTAAATAAGCTAGTGCTTGTGTCTATTCATGTGTATTACCTAAATTTTATTAAGCACACTCCTCACAATCATTGCTTAGCATTCTAAGTTTAAGTCTAGAAATAAATCCATATTCCTAGTTCGCTTAAACTAATGCTCTGATACCAACTGTGACATCCCCATTTTCACGGCCAGAAAAGACTGATTTTGTTTATGCTTTATAAAAATCAGAGTACCTCTTTTACTGAAAATGTTGCGGAATTTTTCCCAGTAAAACATGATAAATACGTTATCAAATCATTTCCGAAGAAATGTATTTTTATTCATTTTAAAACATTTGGGATATCATCGTCAATACAGAAACATAAGCATAAACAGAACTTACATTCATTTACACTAGTGATCTACATATCTTTAATCTCTCAGTGTAATGTAACTTCGTATCGACACCTGTGATACAAATAAGCTTGAGTGGGTCAGGTTGGGAAACCTGGTGAGTACATAGGGATTTCAATCCCACAATGTTATATCATATATATAATTTAGAACTCATAAAATATACAATTTCACCATATATATATATATATATATATATATATATATATATATATAAGCAACTCTTACCCCACCACGTTAATCCTTACAACGAGACTATCCATACTCTCGGACCTTAAATTTTACCTCTTACTTAACCCATACTCTCGGATCTAATTCATGCTCTTGGATCAAAAATTGTGCCCATTCCATACTCTCGGATTAGGGACAAGTGTCTATGTGAAATCCATTCTCCCGGATTAACGACGAATGACTATGTCATATCCATACTCCCGGACTGAGGACGACTGACTGTGTCTTAATCCATACTCCCGGACTAAGGACAACTGACTATGTCTTAATCCATACTCCCGGATTAATGACATTTGGCTATGTCCAATCCATACTCTCGGACTAGGGACAATGGCTATGTCTAATCCATGCTCCCGGATCAATGACATACTAAAGTTCTATTCTCTGAGTATAACTCACTCGTACTCGTAATAAAATATTGCCCAATATTCCTCATAATTAATTTAGGTTTACTCTTTATCCTAAATCATCATACATAATCAGGTATGTTTTTTAACACGTATTTCAGGCAACATCAATTAACTCGCACATAAACATATAATTAATACTTCAATCAATACTTGTATTAAAATCATGTTCATGAAAGGGATTATGCACTCACCTGATAAGGTGGTGACTAGGTACTCGGACTATGCACTCATCAAATTATACACAACAATGCATTTTATAATATCAAGTTACTGATGCGTTTACGCATTATCAATGCACAACCAACTCGCAAACAATAAACCATATATCTAGGTTTAAAGACTATGTGATATTATCGTCTAACAATCACTCATGATTAATTCCATGAAGTGATTCAAGTGAGCGCGGGTTTAATCCAATACTCAAATCATATTTCAAGAGCACTCATGAACGTTGCAGCAAGCTTTTGCTATGTCTAAACATTTAGAAAATCTACAAGCCAATTCATGACAGTCTTCTTTCATACCTACTTCCAAAGTATGATCGACTGTGGATAGTTTAAATAATCTTATTATTTAGGAAGTCAAAACATGCAAAGTGAAACAATAGTAAATAATTAACACAAGATAGTAACTTTACTTATAAAGAAAACTCCTTTATTTAATCATCAAATGTTAATTAAAATTTATCTATTACAAGTTTCTATGGCTATCTAATCACTAAAACTAATATCGTCTTTCAGCCCAATGCTCCTAGCGTGCTGCAAGTGCTTAACCCTGCTCAGTCCCTTCGTAAGGGGATCTGCTGGGTTATCCTCTAACGATACCCTCTTCACTACGAGGAGTCCCTCTTCTACCCGATGTCTAATGAAATGATATTTCCTGTCGATATGTCTGGATTTTCCATGATCCCTCGGTTCCTTGGTTAAGGCAACCACACCTTTGTTATCACAGAAAATCTCCATAGGCTCCTTTATGGCTGGCACAACTCTAAGGTCTCCGATGAAGTTCTTCAACCATATTGCCTCCTTTGACACTTCGCTCTCTGCTATATATTCTGATTCGCACGTTGAATCAGCTACGGTCTCCTGCTTGGAACTTTTTCAAGTTACTGCTCCTCCATTGAGGGTAAAGACCCAGCCCGACTGAGAGCGGAAGTTGTCTCGATCGGTCTGAAAACTGGCATCACTATACCCTCGCACCCTTAGGTCATCACTCCCACCGAGGATAAGAAACCATTCCTTAGTTGTCCGAAGGTACTTAAGAATATTCTTTACTGCGGTCCAGCGTGCTCTACCGGGATTCCCTTGGTATCTGTTGACCATGCTCAAAGCGAAGGCCACATCAGGGCAAGTATAAGTAATAGCATACATGATCGAGCCAACTGCAGAAGTATAAGGTACTCGGCTCATCTCTGCTATCTCGGCTTCGGTACTCGGGATTTGAGTCTTACTCAACTTGGTATTGCTTTGGATTGGTAACTCCCCTTTCTTGGAATTTTCCATACTAAAAAGCTTTAGTACCTTATCCAAGTAAGTACTTTGACTAAGTCCTATTAGTCTTTTACTCCTATTTCTGATTATCCTTATCCCAATAATATAAGCAGCTTCTCCGAGGTCCTTCATAGCGAAGCACTTCCCAAGCCAGGACCTAACCTCCTGCAGGGTTGGGATGTCGTTTCTTATGAGCAGTATGTCATCGACATACAAAACGAGAAATCTAACTATACTCCCACTGGATTTGACATATACACATGACTCATCCTCGCTTCGCAAGAAACCAAACTCTTTAACTTTCTCATCGAAACAAAGATTCCATCTGTGAGATGCTTGTTTCAATCCATAGAGGGATTTCTCAAGCTTACACACTCTATTAGGGTGTTTTTCATCGACAAAACCCTCTGGCTGACTCATGTAAACATCTTCAGCCAACTTCCCATTAAGGAAAGCGGTTTTGACATCCATCTGCCATATTTCATAATCATGAAACGCAGCTATGGCTAGCATAACCCTTATAGACTTTATCTTCACTACTAGTGACAAGGTCTCATCATATTCAACTCCGGGAGCTTGAGTAAATCCCTTCGCAACCAATCACACCTTATAAGTGTGTACTTTCCCATCCATATCGGTCTTCTTTTTGAAGATCCATTTGCACCTGACCGTCTTACGACCCAGTACATTGTCAACCAAGTTCTAAACTTGATTGTTATACATGGATTGAATCTCGTTGTCCATAGCCTCTTTCCACTTTGCAGACTCCGGGCCTGCCATGGCTTCCTTGTAGCTATTTGATTCATCCAAATTTACTAGTGTACTATCACTAATAAACGTATCACCCTCACTTGTTATATGAAAACCATACAACACATGTGGAACACTAACTCTACTGGAACGTCTAAGAGGTAAGGACTCATCAATCGGGTCAGCAGGAGTTTCATCCTCGGGTTGAACGCCAACATTAGAGGTTCCTTCATCGCTTGATTCTTGAAGCTCTTCAAGATCAATTTGCCTCCCACTGTCCTCTTGGCTTATGAGTTCTCGCTCTCGGAAAAACCCTCTCCTCGCAACGAAGACAACATTGTCACTCGGTTTATAGAAGAGATATCCAAAGGACTTCTGCAGATAGCCAATGAAAATACACCGCTCACTACGAGGTACGAGCTTGTCGTGAGTCTCTAGTCTTACGAAAGCCTCGCAACCCAAAACCTTGATATGTGCCAATGAGGGAGCTTTCCCTATCCACATCTCGTGAGGTGTTTTGGTAACCTTCTTTGTCGGGACTAGATTAAGGATATGGGTGGAAGTCTCTAAGGCATACCCCCAAAATGAGATAGGTAATGAAGCATGACTCATCATGGAACGAACCATGTCCAACAAGGTTTGATTGCGCCTCTCAGCCACACGATTCAACTGCGGTGTCCTAGGTGGGGTCAATTGCGAAACAATTCCGAATTCCTTGAGGTAATCGTGGAATTCAAGACTAAGGTACTCACCACCTCGATCAGATCGGAGCATCTTAATTTTCCCGCCGAGCTGATTCTCCACTTCCTGCTTAAACTCTTTGAACTTTTCAAAGGTTTCTGACTTGTGTTTGATTAAGTAGATATATCCATATATGATATAATCGTCGGTGAAAGTCACATAGAAGCGGCTTGCATCCATTGTGGTGGATCTAAAGGGCCCACATACATCGGTATGTATGAGATCCAATAAACCCTCACCCCTTTCACAAGTGCCATTGATGGGTGGTTTGGTCATCTTTCCAAGCAAACAAGACTCGCACACGTCATCGTCCCTAAGGTCGAATGACTCCAACACTCCATCCTTTTGGAGTTGGGCAATGCGCTTCTTATTGACATGTCCAAGACGACAATTCCACAAGCATTCTTTGTCCAAACTACTGGAAGAATCGATATGCAACACATCATTTCCTAAGTTTTCTACAACCATCACAGTTTCATATATACGATTACAAGGCAATGATTCAAAATAGAAAGAACCATTAAAGAAAGCATTAATAAAACCCTTTTCATTATCAAACGAAAATCTAAAACCTTGTTTATACAAAACATGAAAAGAAATAATGTTTCGTGTCATTTCTGACGAGTAACAACAATTATTCAAATCTAAACCTAACCCACTACTATGCACTAAAGAGTAAACTCCAATCTTGGTGACAGACGACGCTTTCCTATTCCCAATGATCAAGTTTATCTTCCCATGCTCCACATCCCTACTTCTTCTTAGTCCCTTCAAATCAGAACAAATATGAAAACCACATCCTGTATCAAGGACCCAAGACATAGCATGTGATGATTTGTTAGAATGAATAGTATAAATACCTGCAAAGGATGGCTTTATCTTCCCATCCTTGATATCTTGCAAGTACTTCGGGAAGCTTCGTTTCCAATGCCCTTTCTCGTGGCAGTAGTAGCACTCTACATCCTTCGAGTTTGAGGAGGGTGCAGCAGGACCAGCTTTGGTTCCACTAGAAGAGGTAACATCGTGGGACTTTCCCTTCTGGCCCTTAGAAGGAGCCTTCCTCTGCTTGCCCTTCCCTTGCCCAATTGCCAAGATGGGGGCGGTAGTAGGAGTTGATGCAATGGATTTGTATTTTAGACTACTTAAACATCAAAAGAACCAAATCTAGAATACTTCCAAGTATTCTAGTTAGTGGTGTTTACGGCCAAGGCAATCACCTTGGGCCGTAAACACTAGTTAGTGGTGCATATGTGCCACCATTCCTTCCTAAGGCTTAGACTTGAACATAGAACACTTCATTGTGACTTATAAGGCCTTAAAACAGAAAATGGTACTAATTACCATGAGTTTACGGCCGTAAACTCATTGGGCCATAAACCCATGGGCCGTAAACTCACATGGTGTTACCATTTGGGCCGTAAACTCCTAAGTGACGCCCTACAACCCTTAGATGCAACCCTTGGTACTTCTAGCACTTCAATCAAAGTGTTTTCCATGTCCTAAGGTGTCTTTACTTGCTTAATTGGTTGTTAATTGACTAATTAGATACATATATGTGTCATTATATGTTAAATAGGATCCGTGTGTGTGCTCAAGTCTTCACTTGACACTTAGCATCCTATACCATCCGTTCATCCAAACCACTCACTACAGGTGAGTTCATACCCCTTAATCAACCTTTTAAATGATTTTAAATGCTTTTATGGGGGGAATACAAGTTAAAACATTATAGTTATTATATCAATCACATGTGATTAATAACTATCAAACATATGGATTTTCTTACTTTTCAAACTGTGTTATCAAACAAACTACTTCAAATCGTTTTACAAACTCTTTTACATGTTAAATACTTTTATTAAACTCTTTTAAACTTATATTTTGTCAAATGTGTATCTATATAGATATAGTTATATAAGTAGGATTGAAAGGACTTAGGACTGATAGCTCACCTTACTTCCTGTTCCTTGTTTGGTTGTGGACTTAGGGTATTGGTTGTTTGTCCGAAGGTCATTTGAATCTTAGTTATATATTATGTATATGTATATAGATATAAAAGTTCCTTCAATCATGTTCATTCATACAAACAACATTACTAGTAAACTATAATAGGTATAGTTTAGGAAGTTACTAATACTAATACTAGAACAATGAAACATACAGTGAGTCAGTTCATACATGAGTCAATACATACTATGATAGAGAATACTATAACGAGAAACAGATAGAGAATACTATGATGAGAAACAAACATAACATACTATGATGAGAAACAAACATAACATACTATGATGAGAAACAAACATAACATACTATGATAGAGAATACTATAACGAGAAAGAGATAGAGAATACTATGATGAGAAACAAACATAACATACTATGATAAGAAACAAACAGAACATACTAGACAGAGAGAACATACATTACACTAGTACATACAATACATATACAAGAACATTACAACAGAAATGTAAGCCACGTAACGGGGCATGGCATCACCTGTCATGGCTCGTTTTGTATCCAGAGTCTCCCAGAAGGAGAGCGTTGAATTTGTGTATAGATCTATACTGGATTGACTATCCTACATCTTGTTGCTCGCTACAGTGGGACTTGCAAGTCTACGGGTGCCAAATGTCATTTCTTCCGACGTCTTTCATCGTCGTGTTTTTAGTCGGTAGTATGGTACAGGAATATCACATGTTACTTTAAATAACAATTGGTTTAAGGTAATTAGTACAGTAGTAGTTACTAAATACAACACTACAGTACTTTATTATTTCCCCATTGCATTCACATTGTGATCTTTTCACATAAAAGGTAATGTAAAACTATATTTTTGGTTAATGATAGTCATACTTGGGAAAATACACTCTTTTACAAGAAACAAACATACATGACATTTGATGCCTTGGTAGAAGGCTATGTTTAGTAGAAAATATAGGATTTTCTAGGAGATACAAACATTTTCATACAACCAATGACACTAAAATACTTATGATCTCACCAGCTTTAAAGTTGATAAACTCTTTCAAAATAACTTGTATTCTCAGGTCATCAGTAGACAGGTACCGATGCCAGGTTTTGAGAAGATGGAGCTCGTTCAAGACTCATCTCTTATTTTTTATTTACATTTTTGGTGTCTTATAAACTTCATAGAACACACTTGTATTAAATTATATTATTAATGCAATAGATGATGTTGTTGCTTGTTTACTACTATGCTTTGTTGTGATACTATACATGACGTCCTCCGCCCCTGAACATTTCCGCCGTTCCGGTTTTGGGGTGTGAAAGATGCAGTCCACATACCTCTACATTTTCTGCAGGTGGGCCGTGATGGACTCTCCATCCTTCATTTTGGTAGTGATCATCGCAGCGATGATCTCGTACCTTTCCTGCCTCGCGCTTTGATGGTACCTGTCCATAAAATATTGATGCATCTCGTAGGGGTAGTAGTCCTTGTAGGACTTTTGAAGTTCTGGGGTGATGGTCGCGAGTATGATGCAATGAAATTTCGTAGCATCTCGCTTGTGAGCCTCGTATGCATCGATTTCTTCTGGAGTAGCAGTGTTGGCATTCACCTCTTTCAACTCCTTATGGAGAACATACTCCTTGTCCTCGTAGCAGGTGACCATTCAGATATTGTGGATCCAATCATTGAAGTTGGACCCATCAAATATCACCCTACCACACAAGTTCATGAGTGAGAATGAGCCGGAAGGGGTTGAGCCAGAAGCGTTGTTTAAAGTAGACATCTGAAATAGAAAAGAGACAAAGTTGGATTAGATAAGAATCCCTAATTAAACACCCAAATGAGAAATTAGGGCTAGGATCCAACAACATTATTTAAAATTTATAAGAGGGATCCCGTAATCTAAATCGTAAATAATTCGAAGGTAAGTGAATGACGATTCACTAATTTCGACCATGAAAAACAAAAAAGAGTTTTAAGTTTTAAATGTATTGAAACTCCTAGATCTTTTGAGATTCATTGAACTTTTCAATTGAATGTTTAAATCTCGATATGCCCTTCAATTTTGTGACTGGGATACCGAGGATCACAAACAATGTGTGAATAACCATGCAAATATACTTGGTACCCTCGATGTCATTTACCACCTAATCAATGTGCCGCTTAACCACACACACTCCATTGATCTATGATAAACATCGAGTCACCCTTTGCCACCATTGCTAGTCCATATTAGTCTGCCGGATATCCACGCACGCTCCACTAACGACTTGGCAGCGTGCAAAGTGTAATTTCATGGAATAGCATCATTTCATATTTTTCCTAAAGTAACTAAGATTGGGAATTTTTTATAAAAACATTTAGTTACTTTATTAATCATTATATTTTTAATGAGGAATTAGTTGCCCTATCCTACCCGTTCGGCTAGCGACCCTCCACCAATCAAGGAAGCGGTGGGTGAGAGTGGACACCCATTAAACTGCCATTTTATAGGCAGCAACCTTATACCCCCTTATAGATCGGCTTCGTGAATGAGGTCTACTAACGGTAAGACTAGCTTAATCTTATACATATATATATATATATATATATATATATATATATATATATATATAATTATTATTAATCTTATAATATTATAATAGTATAAGGGTTGAATTTTAAACTTGTAAAATTCTAGGGTTTGGAATTTAAATATTTCAAAATTAAAATTTTAATTAAAAATTTAAATCCCAAAACTTGAAGGCAAGTTTTGAAACTTTTCAAAATATCTTTTAGATCAAATTTGAAAATTATTAATTAATCATATTATAAATCTTTATCACGTAATTTGACCTAATCTTTTCCTTTACAAGATAATTCAAATAGAAAATACAAATAATTAAATTTATATTATAAAATAAGTAATTATCTTATTTTTGACAATTATCCATTAATTTGATTAAGATATAAATTACCATAACAGAAAATCTGGTTTTTAAATTTGAAAAACAATTTATGGTAATTATCTAACCAAATTAGGGCAAAAATTTCGAGATTTAGTAACAGAGCTGAACTCACGTCGTGAAAAGCTCTGTGTCACGTCGTGAGTCCAGTCTGAATAAAAAAAATGAAATTTCAAGCTTCGAAAAATTTAACTTTTGCATCAAATACAATAGAAGAATAGCCTCGGCTCTGATACCACTGATGGGTTTTGAGCATTACATCAATCATATGGTGCACATGCAAACCCTAAAGCTTTGGATCTAGGTTTTTCTAATTGTACATGCAAATCATTCAAATCTTGTAAACCGTAATACTAGCATACAAAAATCGAAATCAAAAACTAAAACAAGTTTAAATGATTACCTTTCAATTGTAGCAAGAATCTTCAACTCTTGAGAGCTTTAGTATCACAAATGTAATACCTCTAATCGATCACAAACACCAAGGCAAGTGGGATGATCTTTGGAGAGAGGGGAAGGAGGCTCAAAATCAGCTCTAGATCTCTAGGGTTCAAGGTGTAGCCGATTTGTGAAGCCCTGGGGTCCCTTATATAGGTGAGCTGCTAGGGTTTCAGTCAAAACCCTAATTGGATTGCTTAGGCCTTAAGCAGTCCAAATGAACCTTCCAGAATGAGGCCTTGGACGAATTCAAGGTGGGCTTCCCTCCTTGATTTCGTCTACCCCTTTCTAAGGGATCCTCAACCCAGAATCCAATTATCTTATAATTGCAATTTCAGTCCTCTAGGTTCAATTAATATGTTTTGATCACAAAATTAATTTCTTAATTAATTCTTGACCAATATTAATTAACCAATATGATTTCTCTTTTAATATATTATTCATATAATATATTAATAAACCATAATAACCTCTTTCTCCATTAATCATCCAGTCAAGTTGCTATGGTGAAGGCAACCCAAAAGGACCATGCTACAACTGGGTCAAGTACATACCAAATATAGTTATGGGCTAAGACACCTAATCCAACAATAATAATATAGCATGATCATAAATCTTAACAGATAGTGGCATACCATACAATTATCACAAATACAATCATCTCTACTATAAACAACTACTAGTGGGCCGACATTGGTGCCTTCGACCCACTGACATAGGGAAGGTAACTCACCTCACAATCGAAAGTCAAATACTACTTCTCACGCTATCAGCTGCACTAGACTACTCTATACCTAAGAACCATGCAATGAAACCCTTAGACTTGCCCTCCTCATCAATATTTGACAAAAGTCAACTTAGGTCAAAATTCAACGCCTTGGCTCAATGGTCAACTTTCCTTATCATTTTGTCCTCACGTCGTGACCTTCCTTGGCTTACGTCGTGAGAGTCAACTCGACTTGAGTCGACATAACGAGTCAACTTGGTTCACTCGTCTCAGGGTTTCAGATCGGGGCAATCGTCGTACTCACGTCATGAGCCTATACCTCCCACGTCGTGAGAAACGTTCTATGGGCATTAAGCTCTTAATCCTTTAAGATGCGTGTTGGGACTTTCCAGAATACCATATCTAGTCTAAAGGACCATAAAAATCATATCTTTTCAGTCATGCATTTCCAATGCATTACTTAAATACTATTTAGGTCAAAAGATGGGTATAAACATCAACATTCAAACTTGGAGTCCATAACTTGCACCAAAATCCAGATCCAAGGATTCTAACACATCAAATGACTCAATGGTCCATAAAGTTGCCAACTTTATGGACTTCATGCATGGTAATCCAAACTCCCATGCAAAGAAGGTAGCCATAACCTAGATCTAGCAAGATTAGAAGAGAAAGGTAGGATCTTTGAGACTTACAGAGGCTTATAAGATCAGAAGTGCCACAAGGAGGAGCTTATCTCGCCAAAAGGATTCACCACAAGAGCTTCTTCTTCTTCTTCAAAGAAATCAAAAGACCAATAACACACCATTATCACCAACAATGGCTCAATAGCTCAAGAGTGCTGAATCTAGGGTTTTTCAAGGACTTGAGAGTGAAAAAGGCTAAGGGTGGACGACCCTAGCCTCCTCATTATGTTTTATACTCGATTTTTAGGGTTTGGAACCATCAGTCCTGTCTCACGTCGTGAGACCTTATGCCTCACGCCGTGAGGTTCAAGAACACGGGTCAAACGATCAATGGTCCTTCTCACGACGTGAATACTATGGCTCACGTCGTGAGCCTCTTATAAATGCAAAAAATAATATTTTTAATACCTCAGAGTCCAGATGCTACATCCTGCTTCTTTAATCCAATCTCGCCCTTTGGTTTCATCAAAAATAACGTCTCGACTCACGATTATTTTTTCTGTTACCGGGTCAAATAACCGATAAGCTTTCGTACCCGATTCAGAACCAACATGCACTAGTGGTCTTGATCTTGCATCCAACTTATTTAGATTAACTGGTTCAACTTTTGCATATGCTAAACACCCAAATATACGAACTTTTCGTATGGAGTTGAATCACCAAGGACTCTTGTGTAAATGCGATTGATTATATTTGTAGAGTGATTTACCGCTTCTCCCCATAAGTAGTTTGGAACATGCATTGCCTTCATTATACTTCGTGTCATGTCCATAAGTGTTCGGTTTCTTCGTTCCACAATTTCGTTTTATTTTGGAGAGTATGGGGCGGTAAGGTGGCGTTTGACTCCGTTTTGATCACAAAAAGAATTAAACTCGAGTGAAGTAAACTCATCTCCTCGATCACTTCTAAACACCTTCAAAAAATTTCCAATTTCATTCTCCACCAAGGCTTTGAATTTTTTGAAGTGTGTAAACGCCTAACTCTTTTCTTTCATGAGATAAATCCACATAAATCGTGAAAAATCATCAATTAGTGTAAAAATATACCGATTTTGACCCTTGGTTGCCGGCGTGATCGGACCACATAAATCATCGTGAACTTTTTCCAATGGTCTTTTTGCTTTGTATGTTGTCATAGTCGGGAATTATTTTCTTGTTTGCTTGCACAGCAAGCAAGACTCAGACAATTGATTCTCATGATCAAATTGGGGTATGTGACAACCTGAAACTTGTTCTGTTTCCGTTACGCGATTTCCGTTAATAAAATTTCGAATTCATTAACTTTTCCGTCAAACTTCTTGGTTTAGAAAATAATCTAGTTATATATAATTAAATTAACTTTTCCGTCAAACTTCTGGCCTAAGTGAGTTTACTACCGTAAACTCGTTTACGACCGCAAACTGGTTTACGACCGTAAACTCGTTTACGTCCGTATACCTGTTTATGGTCAGCAAAGGGTGGACCCCCTCCCCCCCACCACCGACCACAAAACCACTATAAATATGAGACCTCCACCTTCATTTGAACATTTCTGGCCAAAAACTCTCTCCTTCTCTCTCTAAGAACCTTGACCGTAAACACCTAAAAACACCTTCAAACTTCGGGAAACATCGAGAAACACCGTTTGGAGCCACTTCGGAACGTCTGGAAACGCTTATCTCTTCGAAATAAGCACCATCATTCTTGAGTTTACGGTCCATCTTCAAAGACCGTAAGCCCTGTTCTTGAGTTTACGGTCCAAGCCTTCAAAGACCGTAAACTCTGTTCTTGAGTTTACGGCCGTAAACTCATCAAGCCTTCAGAAACCGTAAACCCTAGTTCACGGCCGTCAACCCTGTTCACGGCCGTAAACACCTTTTAAGTGGTGCTTTTGGCTGAAAACCCACTTTCATCGATTCGATCAAATCCCGGTAACATTCCTCAACCGAATACAAGTGTTCTTCCAACACTTTATCTATCAAAATCGCTAATTTAGGTACATATATGTATTTATTTGATAATAGGATTTCGTTAAGTGTCACGTGCAACAACTCGAGGATCTTCATTTCAGTCAGCGCTTTCATGCAAGAACTGTGAGTTCATACCCCTACATTTTCCATATTTTCAATGTTTTCAGGGGGGATACAAGCTAAACATAAATATTTTCAAAAACTCATGCAAACCTCATACTTTAACCCTTTTGTACTGTGTTGAGCATAAGGGACGTTTCCACTAAAATTGCATAGTTTTCCGGACACGCTATTCACTAAACATGCAAGCTATAATCGGTATAGTTTGGGATTTTTCTAAACGTAACAAGTACATAAACTTTCACTACTAAACATATGCACTAAGACAGAAATCGTTTACAGTTACATCACTACTTTATCATGGTATTCATAACTGTAACTATCACTACATACGGTATACATACGGATTTTCACTACGGTAGAACGCTACTGCACTACATGTAAACTAGATTGTACGATAATGTGAGGAACTACTTCACTAATGTACCCTTAGGTGTACAGGGATAAATCCTACCATAGTATAACCAAAGTCTCCTGGAGGGAGAGCGTGAGATTTGTGAATAGATCTATTCGGGACTGACAATCCCACATCTGGACTGCTAGCTACAGTTAGGCGGGCACGCCTGAGATGTACAAATGTCATTTAACGCGACGCCTGAAGAACGTTGGAAAGGTCTCTAGTCATATCAAGCATGGTTATACGACTCACAATATGTATAAATCACTTTTAATTTACAACTTAACACTCTTCGACAGTTTTATTTACATTAAATAGAACTGATACACATTACAACTGGAAAACTTTCAGAGTTTACAAACAGAACTGAACATACAATGGTTTCACGCATGAAATACTATTACATCATGATTAGCATTAGCTAGTCACATGAAGTAATAATTTCGCATATCATTACAGTTTCCAGTGACAAACATTCATGGTTTTACACAGAATTGAAATCACTACTTTCTCACTAAAGAAAATATCGGATTTTCTTGGAACTATACAATTATTTTACGAACTCATTAACGATTTTCATTGCAAATCACCGCTTATGAACTCACCAGCTTTATGCTGATACTCTTTCAAACTGCTTGTATTCTCAGGAAATCAGTAGACAGGTATTTGCTGGATTTTTGAGGATCTGGAGCAGTAAGAGTTTATGTTTATACTATACAGAGCTATTGAATGTGATTCAAACCAAGTTTCAGACAAAGTTCCAAAGTGATGTAAACATTTTTATTTAAGTGTTCAATGTAATGGTTGTGTTGCTATGATTGCTATTATTCATTGGCTGTGATACTACACATGACGTCCTCCACCCCAGAACGTTTTCGCCATTCTGGTTTTGGGGTGTGACAGATTGGTATCAGAGCCCTTGTTTATAGCGAACTAGTATACCGAACCTTACGTGGTATACAACTATAAACACTAAGGGGCCTAAGTGCTCTACGCTAAAAGTATACTTTCAAAAATATAAGTATTTTTATAAAAAGTATACGAGCATGCATACATAACAAAATTCGTGTCACTAGTAGAGCAGAACGAAAAGTATTTGGATGTTGGAACGTTGCGGTTAAACCTGGGCAGTTAAGTAATCATGTCTAGGGTGAATATAGCCTGATCAACTATGTTAAGTCGAGACATGACCAACATGTGCTTGGGAGTGACTGTGGTGTTACAGCCGGCCTAAAACTTACCCAAAAATCATCCCACATAAAATACTATAGGAGTATTTTCGCTAGAGCCAAACTCAGTATACAGATTCACTCTAAGTGTTGCTACCTCTTCTCCCTTAAGCGATAACTTACTTGCGTTAGTAACCTTTCTGTGCTTATCACAGCGGTAGTATACTCTTAATTTCAGGATGAGATATATTTTGTTTTATATATATCTCGAGGACTTACCATCCTCTTATTCCTGACTGTTTTCTAGAACGAGATGCCTCCTCGACCAAGACCCATCAGAAGGAACGACGACACTCCGCTACCACCACCACCTCCTCAGTTCGACCCTGTCATGTTTCAGGCAGCAGTTACCGCCGCCGTGACTGCAGCAATGGCACAAGTAAATGCTGGTGGGGCTGGAGGTGGAACCGACACACAGAGACCAGGTGGAAGTCAGGGACATCAAAAAGAATGTTCCTACAAGGACTTCATGACTGCAAAACCCAAGTCCTTCGACCGAAATGGAGGTGTCATCACCCTGACTCGATGGTTCGAGAAGATCGAATCCATCTTTGAAATTTGCGTTTGTTCTGAAGCAAACAAGGTGAAGTTCGCCGCCTGCACCTTTACCGACAGAGCTTGACCTGGTGGAATGGTCGAGTCAAAACCCTAACCCTGCCAGTGGCTAACGCCATGGGTTGGGAAAGACTGAAGGAGCTCATGCCCGCGGAGTACTGCCCGAGGGGCGAAGTGAAAAAGTTGGAACACGAACTCTGGAACTTGAAGATGAAGGGTTCCGACATCGCTGCCTACACCGCGAGATTTTGTGATCTGGCTCTCCTCTGTCCGGGAATGGTCACCCCGGAAAGCAAGAAAATCGAAAGGTACATCTGGGGACTGAAACAACCAACAAAAGGGAATTTCTTGGCTACTAGACCGATTACGTTTGAAAGCGCCAAGGATCTGGCACAGACTCTGATCGATCATGGAATCGATCTGGATGAGGTGGCAGCTGTCTCCGAGCCACAAAAGGAAAGCGGTGGGAAGAAGAAAAAGTTTGGTAACAAACAAAAGGGTCAGTCTTCGTAGGAGCCCTCCAAGAAACAACAAACAGTGGCAGTTCATGCTGTTACTGCTCCTGCTGCTGCTCCCACTGCTGTTCCAACCACCCAATCTCCTACCGGTGGTTATGCTGGCAAACTGCCCCTATGCAACAAGTGTAACTTCCATCATCACGGACCCTGCCGTGAGCTGAGTTGCAACAGTTCTGGAAAGAAAGGACACACAATTCGATACTGCAAGACACCGACTCAACCAACCAACCAGGCTCCGGGAGCGGGCGCTGGTCAAACTTGTTATGGATGTGGAGAGGCTGGGCACTTCAGGAGAAACTGCCCCAAGGCAACAACTGGTGGCAATACAGGAAGAGTTCTGGTGATGGGCCGGGAGGAAGCAGTTGCTGATCCTACCATTGTTACGGGTACGTTCCTCCTTGACAACTCTTATGCATGAATTCTCTTCGATTCTGGTGCGGAGAGGAGTTTTGTTAGTCATACATTCAAGCATCTTATCAAATGTAAATCCCAACCTCTAACCGGAACATTTACCGTCGAGATGGCTAACGGAAAGAAGGAGAGCACTAACGACATATTCATAGGCTGTACTCTTACTCTAGACAATTATTCGTTTCCCATCAACCTTATGCCTGTGTCCATCAAGACTTTCGACGTCATATCGGCATGGACTGGTTAAGCTCCAATCGTGCTGATATTCTTTGCTTCGAGAAGGCTATCCGTCTCAATCTTCCCTCTGGCGAAACCTCATGATTTACGGAGATAAGCCTAGCTCGAACCTTTGTATCATTTCGTGCATCAAAGCTCAGAAGTATCTGTGGATGGAGTGCCATGCATTCCTAGCTCATGTTGTCGACGAAACGCAAAAAGTTAGAGGCCTCGAGAGCGTCCCCGAAGTCTGTAACTTTCCTGAGGTATTCCCCGAAGATCTCCCAGGAATTCCTCCCGAGCGCCAAGTCGAGTTTCGTATCGACTTAATCCCTGGAGCTAATCCTGTAGCTAAATCTCCTTACCATTTAGCGCCAGCGGAAATGCAGGAATTATCCAGCCAGCTCAATGAGTTGATCGGCAAAGGATTTATAAGGCCGAGTTCCTCACCCTGGGGAGCTCCGATCTTATTCATGAAGAAGAAAGATGGATCTTTCCGGATGTGCATCGAGTACCGAGAGCTGAACAAGCTTACCATCAAGAACCAATATCCCTTACCCAGAATCGACGATCTCTTTGACCAACTTCAGGGAGCCAGTTATTTATCAAAGATAGATCTAAGATCAGGGTACCATCCGTTGCGAGTTCATGAGAATGATGTACCCAAAACAGCATTCCGAACTCGCTATGGACACTACGAGTTTGTAGTAATGCCCTTTGGTCTAACCAACGCACCGGCAGTATTCATGGACCTGATGAATTGGGTGTGCCGCCCTTTCTTAGACAAGTTTGTGATTGTGTTCATCGACGATATACTTGTCTATTCATGGAATGAGAACGATCATAAACAACACTTAAGGCAGGTGTTGGAAACATTAAGGGCAGAAAAATTATACGCGAAATTCTCGAAGTGCGAATTCTGGATCAGGAAGGTAAATTTCCTAGGACACGTGATTAGCAAGGAAGGAATACACGTGGACCCTTCCAAGATCAAAGCGATTGAGAATTGGTCTGCACCAAAGACACCCACGGAAATCCGACAATTCTTGGGTCTCACGGGCTATTATCGCAGGTTCATCCAGAACTTCTCCAGAATCGCTAAGCCTTACCTACCCTGACACAAAAAGGTGTAACCTTTAGTTGGGGAGTTAAGCAAGACACTGCGTTTCAAACCTTGAAACAGGCTCTATGTAGCGCACCTATCTTGTCCCTGCCCGAAGGGACGGAAGACTTCGTAGTCTATTGTGATGCATCCAATCAGGGCTTTGGGTGTGTGCTCATGCAGAGAGGAAAGGTCATCGCCTATGCCTCGAGGCAGTTGAAAACACACGAGGTAAATTACACAACTCATGATTTGGAGTTGGGAGCAGTGGTCTTTGCGTTAAAGATCTGGAGACACTATCTCTATGGAACCAAGTGCACTATCTTCACCGACCATAAGAGCTTGCAGCATATTTTTGATCAAAAGGAGTTAAACATGAGACAACGGCGATGGGTAGAGCTACTCAATGACTACGAGTGCGAAATTCGCTATCATCCCGGCAAGGCCAATGTGGTAGCAGATGCCCTCAGTCGAAAGGAGTATTCAGGGCGTAAGGTGAAGGCACTAACAATGACCATCCATTCCCATTTACCCGCGCAAATCAAGGAGGCTCAGTTGGAAGCCTTAAAACCAGAGAACATGTCGGGTGAAGCCTTGAGAGGAATGGAAAAGAAGCTAGAGATCAAGGGAGACGGAGTCTATTATTTCATGGACCGGATCTGGACCCCAAAGTTCGGTGGTTATAGAGAGGTTGTAATAAACAAAGCTCACAAGACTAAATACTCCGTTCACCCAGGTTCGGATAAGATGTATCTGGATCTCAAACAACTCTATTGGTGGCCAAACATGAAAGCAGAGATTGCTACCTTCGTGGGCAATTGCCTGACTTGCGCTAAGGTGAAGGTCGAATATCAGAAGCCCTCAGGTCTACTTCAGCAGCCGGAAATACCTGAGTGGAAGTGGGAAAGGATAACCATGGATTTTATCACCAAGTTACCCAGATCTTCGAATGGGCACGATGCCATCTGGGTAATCGTCGATCGGTGGACGAAGTCCGCCCACTTCCTGCCAATCAAAGAAAGCTTCAAGATGGAGAGACTCACACGGATCTACCTTCAAGAGATAGTTCGCCTTCATGGTGTACCTGCATCCATTATCTCCGATCGAGATAGCAGGTTTACATCGAGGTTCTGGCAGTCACTACAGAAAGCTCTTGGAACTAAGTTGGATATGAGCACGGCTTATGATCCGCAGACTGATGGACAGAGTGAGAGAACAATTCAGACATTGGAAGACATGTGAGAGCCTGCGTCATCGATTTCGGCGCATCACGGGACACTCATCTTCCTTTGGTTGAATTTTCCTACAACAACAGCTACCATACCAGCATCAAGGTCGCACTGTTTGAAGCCCTCTATGGCCGTAAGTGCAGATCCCCTCCGTGCTGGGCTGAGGTGGGCGACACGCAGCTAGCCAGGGGTTAAGTCCCCGACAGTACTCTCACTGCTCCTGAAATTATCCGAGAGACAACTGAGAAGATTGTACAAATCCGGGAACGACTGAAAGCCTCACGACATAGACAAAAGAGCTACGCCGATAAGAGACGAAAACCCTTGGAGTTCTAGGTTGGTGACCGTGTCCTTCTGAAAGTCTCACCCTGGAAAGGCATGATACGCTTTGGGAAGCTTGGAAAGCTAAATCCAAGGTACATGGACCGTTCGAAATCCTTGCTAGGATCGGTCCCGTAGCATACAAACGCCATTTACCGCGGGAGCTCAACAACATCCATCCTGTCTTCCACATATCGAACCTAAAGAAGTGTCTGTCCGATGAGACACTTGTGATTCCTCTAGATGAGATTGAAATCAACAAGAACCTTAACTTCGTGGAAGAACCGGTCGAAGTCATGGACAGAGAGATCAAACGAACGAAACAAAGTCGCATCCCGATAGTGAAGGTTCGCTGGAATGCCAAGCGGGGACCTGAATTCACTTGGGAGCGCGAAGATCAGATGAAACATAAGTATCCGCATCTCTTTCCTAATCCATGATTTGTATTCTATGTTCGAATTTCGGGACGAAATTCCCTCTAACGGGGGGATGATGTGACAACCCGAAACTTGTTCTGTTTCCGTTACGCGATTTCCGTTAATAAAATTTCGAATTCATTAACTTTTCCGTCAAACTTCTTGGTTTAGAAAATAATCTAGTTATATATAATTAAATTATTTACGATTCGGAACCAAAAATCGCGCGGAAACCCGAATATCCCGAAAAATCAATCAAATCTGGCCTAAGTGAGTTTACAACCGTAAACTCGTTTACGACCGTAAACTAGTTTACGACCGTAAACTCGTTTACGACCGTCAACTCGTTTACCACCGTATACCTGTTTACGGTCAGCAAAGGGTGGACCCCCCCACCACCGACCACAAAACCACTATAAATATGAGACCTCCACCTTCATTTGAACATTTCTGGCCAAAAACTCTCTCCTTCTCTCTCTAAGAACCTTGACCGTAAACACCTAAAAACACCTTCAAACTTCGGGAAACATCGAGAAACACCGTTTGGAGCCACTTCGGAACGTCTGGAAACGCTTATCTCTTCGAAATCAACACCATCATTCTTGAGTTTACGGTCCATCTTCAAAGACCGTAAGCCCTGTTCTTGAGTTTACGGTCCAAGCCTTCAAAGACCGTAAACTCTGTTCTTGAGTTTACGGCCGTAAACTCATCAAGCCTTCAGAAACCGTAAACCCTAGTTCACGGCCGTAAACCCTGTTCACGGCTGTAAACTATCAGGCGACCGTAAACCCTTGGTTCACGGCCGTAAACACCTTTTAAGTGGTGCTTTTGGCTGAAAACCCACTTTCATCGATTTGATCAAGTCCCGGTAACATTCCTCAACCGAATACAAGTGTTCTTCTAACACTTTATCTATCGAAATCGCTGATTTAGATACATATATGTATTTATTTGATAATAGGATTTCGTTAAGTATGACGTGCAACAACTCGAGGATTTTCATTTCAGTCAGCGCTTTCACGCAAGAACTGTGAGTTCATACCCCTACATTTTCCATATTTTCAATGTTTTCAGGGGGGGGGGGGAGATACAAGCTAAACATAAATATTTTCAAAAACTCATGCAAACCTCATACTTTAACCCTTTTGTACTGTGTTGAGCATAAGGGACGTTTCCACTAAAATTGCATAGTTTTCTAGACACGCTATTCACTAAACATGCAAGCTATAATCGGTATAGTTTGGGATTTTTCTAAACGTAACAAGTACAGAAACTTTCACTACTAAACATATGCACTAAGACAGAAATCGTTTACAGTTACATCACTACTTTATCATGGTATTCATAACTGTAACTATCACTACATACGGATTTTCACTACGGTAGAACGCCACTGCACTACATGTAAACTAGATTGTACGATACTGTGAGGCGCTACTTCACTACTGTACCCTTAGGTGTACAGGGATAAATCCTACCATAGTATTGTTGGATTAATGTCTAAATCCATAACTATATTTGGTATGTACTTGACCCGACCCGGCATGGTCCATTTGGGTTGCACTTCACCGGCACAATTTATATGTATAATCTTTTGAGAATAGTATATTTATGATTTATATTAATATATTATACGTTCTAATATATTAATATGGAATCATATTATTTAATTAGTATTGATCAAGAATTAATTTAGAATTAATTAAGTGATCAAAAAGAACTAATTAAATATGGACTCTTATATATATGGAATGGGCCAAGTTCATTTAGGTTGGGCTAAGCTTTCATGGATGGTCCATGGAGCTTTTAACCCATGGATCCTATGTAAATGAAAGGTCATGGGTATTAGGGTTTACATGGATGTAACCCTAATCCTCCATAATATATAAAGGGGTCCTTGGCTCACAAAATTGGGACAAGTGTGTGAAAATAAGAGTGGGCCGATTTTAGTGTGCATACATATTCTCTCAAGTTCTTCCAAGGTGTTTTGGTGATTTGTGATTCGATTTGAGGCTTCCACACTATTGGGGCTAAGCTCTTAAAGCTTGAAGACATCAAGCTACATCAAAAGGTATGTCATCTAAATAGTTAATATTTGCATGTATAATAGAGAAAACATAGATCCAAGGTTTATAGGGTTGCATGTACACCATAGGAGTGTTAGAATGCTCAAAACCCAACAAGTATAACCAGAGTCTCCTGGAGGGAGAGCGTGAGATTTGTGAATAGATCTATTCGGGACTGACAATCCCACATCTGGACTGCTAGCTACAGTTAGGCGGGCACGCCTGAGATGTACAAATGTCATTTAACTCGACGCCTGAAGAACGTTGGAAAGGTCTCTAGTCATATCAAGCATGGTTATACGACTCACAATATGTATAAATCACTTTTAATTTACAACTTAACACTCTTCGACAGTTTTATTTACATTAAATAGAACTGATACACACTACAACTGGAAAACTTTCAGAGTTTACAAATAGAACTGAACATACAATGGTTTCACGCACGAAATACTATTACATCATGATAAGCATTAGCTAGTCACATGAAATAATAATTTCGCATATCATTACAGTTTCCAGTGACAAACATTCATGGTTTTACACAGAATTGAAATCACTACTTTCTCACTAAAGAAAATATCGGATTTTCTTGGCACTATACAATTATTTTACAAACTCATTAACGATTTTCACTGCAAATCACCGCTTATGAACTCACCAGCTTTATGCTGATACTCTTTCAAACTGCTTGTATTCTCAGGAAATCAGTAGACAGGTAGTTGCTGGATTTTTGAGGATCTGGAGCAATAAGAGTTTATGTTTATACTATATACAGAGCTATTGAATGTGATTCAAACCGAGTTTCAGACAAAGTTCCAAACTGATGTAAACATTTTTATTTAAGTGTTCAATGTAATGGTTGTGTTGCTATGATTGCTATTATTCATTGGTTGTGATGCTACACATGACGTCCTCCACCCCAGAACGTTTCCACCATTCTGGTTTTGGGGTGTGACAGGGTACCCCTTTGACTAGACCCTTCTTGGACATCTTTTTCATCGACTCGAAATTGATGTGCCCAAGTCTTGCATGCCATCGCCACGTATCTTCACTTAGTCTCGAATGAAGGCAAATAAGAACTCCAATTTGTAATTTTATTTTATAAAGTCGGTTTGGAGTTCTTTGTACTTTCATTAATAAGCAATTATTGGCATCGTGCATGGTCAAATAGTTGTCTTTCATTCGAATATCACACTCGGCTTCGGTTGCTTGTCCGAGACTAATAATATTGTTATTGAGATCCGGTATATAGTAAATCTCCGTCATCAGCCTTTGTTGACCCCTCTTGCTTTGAACAAATATAGCACATTTTCGTTTGATTTTTACACACGAATTATCTCCGAATTTAACCCTCCTGGTTATGCCTTCATCGAGTTCGAAGAAAAAAGATCGGTTTCCTGTCATGTGATTGCTCGCCCCATTATCCAAATACCACACATCGTTATCTTGTGAGTCGTATCGAGACGGTATCACCTTGTCTTCGTTTAAAAATACGGTCTCGTCGGTATCGTTATATTCGGCAAAATTACTTTCTTGTAATTTTTGGAGTCGGTCCGGACATTGAGACGTGAAGTGGACTGGTTTATCACACCGGTAACAGATAATATCAGATCGGTCCTTTTTTGATTTACGGTTCGGATCAGAATTGGAATGGGGCCTGCCGTTGAATTGGTTATTACTGGACCGAGTGTTATTAGGCCTTCCACCTTGGGCCTGTTTTGTTTTACACCCACTTGGGCCTGATCCACTTGACCCACCATTCGACCCGGTTCCCTGGTTAAACCCACTCGACCCATCATTCCCCTTCCAGTTCCCTCTTCTTCTTCCCTCTCGCTTATGCCTCGATGATCCACCACCGCCACACGACGCCGATTTCGTGAGCATCACTCTCGCCTGACCCATTCCGTCGTCCTCCTCTTCTTTGATCCTTTCTCCGTACGTCTTGAGTCGTCCCACTACATCTTCAAAGCCAACATATTTTAGGTCCAAGACCGGTTCTAGTGATGCTACTATATGGATGAATTTCGATCGGGGTAAAGTTTTCAGAAACTTCTTTACCAACTTGAATTCATCAATGATTTCTCCGAGGGCTGCTGATTTCGAGGCGATATCGGACAATTTTTCGGCTTAAGCGTCAATTGACTCCGACTTTGACATTTTGAGTCGATCGAACTTGGCGATTAGGGTTTGCAGGCAAGCCTCTTTCACACGATCGACCCCAATATGACGAGCTTTGATTGCGTCCCAGAGCGTTTTTGCAGAATCCACATCACCGATCTGCATAATCAGGGATTCGGGGATTGCCTGATACAAAAGCCCCATTGCCAGGTAGTTTTTCTCTTCATTCTCTTCTGTTCCTGGGTCAATTACACTCCATGCCTTATGAATTCTTAAGACAACCTTCATACGTAGGGACCAAAGTGTGTAATTTGTGGAATTGAGCATGGGACATTGAACTGAGGTCGATCCAGTTTCTCTCATAGCCACCGGAGCGGCTCCTTCATCTCCCCCTGCATTTGACATGTTGACCTGACTCGTCAACAGGTAAAATTCGATCTCACAACTTCTTGTTTCACGCTCTGATACCAATTAAAGTTTAGAAAACAAGAATGCAAAACAAAATAACCAAAATAACTCTTTGATTAATCGGAAAATCACTCAAAACCGATGTTTTACAATTGTGCACTCTTAATCCTAAAACTCGATTAAGATATGTATATATAGACCTAATGACCGACTTGAATTAGATCACAATTAGGAAACTAGGAACCGACTTGAACATAGTTCCCTAAAACTAAGTTGCTTTAAATTGAATTGTTTGGTCTCCAAGTCCTACTCGGCTTAGGATTCCAACAGAGGATTTGTTCCATATTTGTCCTTTTGCCTTTGCGATTAAGTTGAATTTAGTAGTTATGGTTATTCACAAAGTTTACCCACCTAATTCTTGCATTCTGGATAGAAAAGCATCATTTTAGTTTAAACAGTTATGTTGGGGAGTCTAGAGATAATTAGGTATTTATGTGGTTCATGCTTTTTGTTGGTCAAATGAAGTAGATATGCAAATAAAAACCTCCAAAATTAATTTCCAAAATACGATAATATATCCAAAGTCCAAACGACCAAATTTTAATCAACTATCATCAAATATAATTAGAAAAAGTAATTATTGTCATGGCTTTTTAGTTTTATATTTATTTTATAATGTTATTATCCAAGAAACTTTAGACCAAAAAAATCAGTTTATTAGAAGACTTTTCGGAACTGTGTGAGTTATCCCACATAAGAAGATTTGAAAAATAGTGATAAATATTAAAATATATTATTTTTAAAAGAATTGTACAAAATAACATATAATTTATTTAATTGCCTCACATGTTTTGAAAAATAATTTTTATAGTGAATTGCATGTGGAATTTGTTGGATTAGTGTCTAAGTTCATAACTATTTTGGTATGTACTTGACCCGATTATGAGCATGGTCCTTTTGGGTTACCTTCACCATAGCAATATGTAGGATGAATTAAGGAGAGAAATGTTTAATTATGATTCATTAATATATTATAAGAATAATATATTAAAGGAGAAATCATAATGTTTAATTGATATTAGTCAAGAATTAATTAAGAATTAATTTTGTGGCTAAAAGAGATTAATTAAACTTAAGGGACTTGTTGTGTAATTATAAGATAATTATATAATTGGGCTATCGATCACCTTGGAATAATAGGTTGGGCGAATTCTAAGGGGAAGCCCATTAGAAATCGTCCAAGACATGTTCCAGAAGGGGTCCATGGGCTACTTAGGGCTTAAGCAGTCAGATTAGGGTTTCCTAGTTGCAAACCCTAATAACCTACATGTATATATAGGACCCCTATGCCCCAAAAACGTGGCTTAAGAGTTCCTCTAGGGTTTCCAGCCGTTTTGGTGCATCCTCTCTCCTCCCTCTTCATCCAAGTTGCTTAGTGGTGTTTGTGACTCCATTAGAGGTGCAACACTTGAGGCACTAAGTTTTTCTGAAGCCAATCAAAGCAAGGATTGATTGTTATTGCTATATAACAATCAAAGGTAATTACTAAACCCTTATTTCAGTTCTTATTTGATAGATCTAGGGTTTGTAAGTCTTGGATTCATTGCATGTACAATAGAGAAACCTAGATCCAAGCATTAGGGTTTGTATGAGCACATAGGATTGTTGTTATGCATAAAATCCATCAGTGGTATCAGAGCCTTGATTGGTTTCTGTTGAATGTGATGCAATTGTCGTTTTTCTGCTGAAAATCGCTTTTTTTTGCCTCTGCCCGACTCAACTCGGGGAGTCAGTATCTGGACTCGGCGAGTTGGCCCTACTCGGCAAGTTCAGGACTGACTCGGCGAGTCCGGGAGTCAGACAGAGTATATTTCGGGATTTACTTGCTGTTTTGCTGTAGGATTGATGCCAAAATCGTTTTTTGATAATAAAATCCGAATTTTATTGTATGTAAATGATTATCCTTACCAAAACAAAATATATTTTCAAATCTTTTGAATAATTGTTTCTTTATATGATAAATATGGATTATTCAAATTATTTGGTAATTATCTTGTGACTAAAATTGGATTAGGTCAAATATAGATAATCCCAAAATTAAATGTTTGATTTATATTATTTGTTATTTGATCCCTAGTAAGTTTGAATAGTTTCAAATTACTCCCTTTAGGTTTTATAGTTTAAATTTGAACTTAAAAGTTTTGTTTTTGAAATTTAAATAGTTAAACCCTAATGTTTTGAAAAGTTTCAAAGCTTGCCCTCAAGTTTTGGAATTTAAATTTTTGATTAAAAGTCTAATTTTGAAATATTTAAATTCTAAACGCTAATGTTTTGAAATGTTTCAAAACTTGCCCTCAAGTTTTGGAATTTAAAATTTTGATTAATAGTTTAATTATGTTATATTTAAATTCTAAAACTCTAGTATTTGGAAAAGTTCAAATTACACCCTCATGGTTTTGTTAAGTTAATTAAAAGTTTAATTAAAGGAGAAAGTTAATAAAACCACCTAGTATTTTAAAAGTGTAAAATACACCCTATACTATATATATATATATATATATATATATATATATATATATATATATATATATATGTAACATTAAAAGTCTAATATTATATATATGAGTAAAGAGTCAGTCTTACCGTTAGTAGGCCTCATTCATGAAGCTGGTCTATAAGGGGTGTTTAAGGAAATTGCCTATAAAATGGCGATTGAATGGGTATCCACTCTTACCCACCGCACTCTTGACTAGTGGAGGGTCGTTAGCCGAACGGGTAGGATAGGACGAAACCTTCCATTATAAGTATAATGAAGTACAAAGTAACTAAATGCTTTTACAAATTCCCAATCTTAGTTACTTTAGGGCAAAATGTGAATTTGTATGCTAATCCATGGAATTACACTTCGTACCATTGTCAAACGTTAGTGGAGCGTGTGTGGCTAACCGGCACACTAATTTGGGATTGACATTGGTGGCGAAGGGTGGCTCGATGTTTATCATAGATCAATGGAGCGTGTGTGGCTAACCGACATATTGATTAGGTGATAGTAGCAATTGGGTGCACCACGTGATTCGTATGGTTATTCACACCTTGTTTGTGATCCTCGGCATCCCAGTCGCAAACTTGAAGGGCATAATCGAGATTAAACATGCCATTGAAAAGATTCAATGAATCTCAAAAGATATAGGAGTTTCAATTCATTTAAAACTTAAAAGTCTTTTTGTTTTTCATGGTGGAATTGGTAAATCGTCATTTACCTACCTTCAAATATTCTGCAACTAGATTATGGCATCCCTTTTCTAGGTTGTAGAGTATTGTGTTGGATCCTAGCCTTGATGTTTCATTTGGGTGTTACATCAAGGATTCTTATCAACTAACTTGAATTTTCTCCCGTTTTGAAGATGTCTAAATCTTACAATGGTCTTCCCAAGTCCCTTGGAACAAGCTTTCCAAATGAAGATGACGTTCCACGATACGATCAAGGAAATGAGAGTCATGCTTCACTTCCTCCACCTCCTCCAATTATTCTCCCTAACCTACAAGTTCAAAGGCTTGAAAAGTTCAAGCTCACTCAAGCCCTATTGGCAAGTAAACACGAAGATGGGAAACCTGTGTGTGCACACATCTTAGAGATGAAGTCACACATTGATAGGTTAAGGATGATGGGTGTCGATATCTCAGAAATGTTGGTTGTTGACTGGGTTCTTCAGTTACTTCCTGAATCATATAGTGAGTTCGTTAGAGAGTACTATATGATGGACCATGACGTGACCCCCATTGATTTGACCTATTTGCTTATAGCTGCTGAATCAGAAATGATTTGGCGTGCTGATCGAACAAATTTGTCTGGCAAATCAAACTCCCAAACTTCAATGGACATTAAAAATGGTGACATTGGAAATCCAGAAAAGGTAAATTCTGAGATAGTTCCTTGTGCCATTCCAAAAGAGTCCATCTGCTTCTACTGCCAAGAGAAGGGGCATTGGAGACGAAGCTGCCCTGTTTACCTGAGAGATCTAAGAGATGGGAGAGTCAAGACGTATGGCTCTACTTCAGGTAAAATCCAATAACTAACTCTATAAGTTCCTATTCTTTGATTTTCAATACATGATGTGATAAGATTACATTTTTATGTTTTGTAGGATCGAAGAAAAGAGAGGAAGCTTAAGGGAAGAAGTAAGATGAATCTGATCGTGAAGAAATGGATTTCGATCGCATTGCTTGAAGATCGGATTTTTGAGCTACTACTTTAGAGTTAGAATAGATTGCTTAGAAATTGAAATAGCATAGTTTTCATTTGAATTGCATTGTAAGGACAAGTTTTTCCGCAATAAAATGAATTTTGATTTCGTCCTATTTATTTATCCTTGCAATGGCATATGTGAAAATGGATGTTTATGTATTTCTAATTTTAGCAATGTTGAATTGGATGTGATTCTTGATTATGTTATTTGTGAAATGTCGAGGATTTGCCAAATAAATGAAGATTCTCATCGCCCAAGTTTCAATTGGACAGAAACTTGGAATCATACAACTTGGTTGCGTGATGAATGAGAAACTTCATATTTTGGAAATTAGACTAATTCTTTGGCAAAGTGTCAAGAGAAGGACCAGGAGATCGAGTACACTAGGTTGTGCGTTGATCAAGTCCACCACAAGAGTGATAAATATATTCGTCATGATTTACTAAAGTTTAGTAAATATGATTATACTTATAAGATTAAGTATAATTCTGAGTTGATTGAAAGAGTTTCAATCAATAGCAGAACGAATAAGAAGAATCAAGTAGGCAGAAAGATAAAAGTTTCTCTATTCTAAGAAGAAGGGAGAGTACCTTTTATTGTGTTTTATGATAAGTCTTAATGATTAAGAACCATATCTCAATTGATCCTCTAAGTGAGTCTTAGTGCAATTGCATGTCTAAGAAGTGGAATCGAGAATTGTAGAAATGGTTAAATCAAGAAGTCAATCATACTTCGTTCCAATATCAAGTCTTAGAGCCAAGATTCTGACATGAGTGACAAGTCTTAAGTAGGTTTATAACACTCGTCAGATGTGGAATTTGGAAAAGTTTTCTTATTCTTGCACATTTGAAATTGGTAAGTTGTGATGTCTTGGATAAGACAAAGACCAACTAGAACCAAGTGATAGTCATGATAAAAACTACACTAACTCTTGAATATTTGTTTTGTCAAGGAATGTCTCTTGAGAAGAGAATCTTATATGTCAAGGAGTCAGTGGGAGTCTTAATGGTCTTGAAAAGTTTCAAGAACAAATCAAGAGTTAAACCTAGTTGATCATCACTAGCACACGACTTGAGGTCTAAAGCCTATCGTGGATGACATACTCTTTTTTTGTGCCATTCAATTGAGTTAATTATGCATGTGAGTTCTATGAGTTCTCATTTGAATGCATAAAGACAAAGCACCTTGATCGATGGAAAGTACATTGATACGAAAGGGTGAGTTGCTTGGAAGACGTGGTGGGCATTCATGTTACCATGAGGCAAGAAATCGAGATTAAGCACGTTCGGTCCATATGAGTTTGGATTTGTCGTAAACTTTGGTTTTGACAAATTCACATGGATAGGAACACATACATCATAAAATCTAAGTGTCATAAGGTTTTCCTCCTTCATGAAAATGATTGTGAGGAAATGCTTTCACTAAGAGAGATTTTAAGAAGATAGCAATTGTGAAAATTGTATTCTCAAATTCGATTATGATTACGGCATCCCTTTTCATAGTTCGAATTGTGAGATTTGGCAATTGATCTGAACATTTGGGACTTAGTAACTAAATTCTAAATTGTTTAGACACACATGTGAGCTATCTAAGGCAAAAGTGTATGAGCTTAAAAAGCTTAGATAAAGGCTTATCAAAGCAGTAGGTATTAGAAATATGAACTTAAGGAATTCAATAAGCATTGTTTTCTAGAAGTTCAATTGTTTTCTGAATACATGTCAAAACTAGTGGGAGCATAAGTGTTATGCTGGTAAGAAAATAATCATAATGTTAGTGGGAGCATGATTATTATGGTAAGTATTGCAAGTTAGCAATATTAATTATAGAAAACAAAGATTCACGTTGCAAAGTTGCAAGTGTTGAAAAGTTGTTTTGCTATAATTAAGGGAGAGAATATTATACTTCGTTTCAAAATTATAAAGCTTAGATCGAGAAACGTTAATAAATATAGTCAAGGATACATAGTGCATTCTCAAAATTCGATTATGATTACGGCATCCCTCTTCATAGTTCGAATTGTGGGACAAGGCACATAAAATATTATGGCAGAAGGCTGATAAAGTATCACGTCTTTATGTGAGACATTATGCATCGTGTCCAATACGCTTCGGGTATAGGATCGATTGCATATGCTATAATGTTTGACCATTCTAAATTTTCCAAATGCCTAGGGCATTAAGAGGGAAAAAGGACTAGAATCGGTTTTGACTAAAATAATTAAACAACTATCAAAGGACGATCTGAGGTTCACTGAGGATTTGTCGCTTGTGAGTAGTTGGAAGTATAGTACTAGATGGACTATATTGACATTATTATGAATAGATAAGATTCTATTAAGAATGAGTTGTCATATGGCAAATATGGAAATGTTTCCATTAATAGGAGTTGGATATTAAGAAATATGTCTAGATTAGAAACTTTTATGCGAGAAGAATGTTCAAAGGAATGTATTTTGAATGTGAGACTTCACGTCTATGGAATTGTCTTGTAACAATTTCCGATAGAATACCTTGTAATTTCATTAGCCGGGTCTTGGTGACTTTTGTGCTATGACATTACGAAAGAATCATTGCATAAAATGTTAGAATCTGACATATTCTAAAAGTGGCAAGAATTTGATATTCTTATACTAATAATAAGGATTGGGGATTATGAAATGAGTTTCACTGGAAAAGTTTTCAAAGTATGGACCATAGGAAACCAAAGTGTGTATGCTTGGAGCATGGGAAAATTGTGGTTATAATTCGAGTAATAAGTTGATTTTCTGAAACAGTAAGCAATGAATAATGAGTAATCAATATGGTGTTTAAATATTATTATTGCATTTCATTTTGCATGTTTTGACTTCCAGAATAACTAGGTTATTCGAACCTCCACAGTCGGTCATCCGTTGGAAGTAGGTATGAAGGAAGACTGTCATGAATCTGTCTGTAGATTGTCTAAAGTGTTTAGACATAGCACAAGTTTGCTGCAGAGTTCATGAGTGCTTTGATAAGATTCAAGTATTGGATTAAACACACGCTCACTTGAATCACTTCATGCTTTTATCACGAGTGATTGGTGAGACGATAACATTGTATATTCTTGAAACTGAGATGTGTGAGTTGTTATTTGTTGGTCGGTTGCACATTGATGATAAGTAAACACACCAGTAACTTGGTGTTATAAAACTTATTGTTGTGTGTGATTCGATTAGTAGGTGCAAGCAAGCATTTGAGTCAAAGTTTATCCATTCCTTTTACCCAAGGTAGGATAAAAGCGATATCTGTGGGCCCCTCGATGATTTAATGATGACAAAGGAAAGTGCTCGGCCGGGCCAGGACTGATTTGATTTGTTCAATTAGTCGGTCGTCATAAATCGGAAATCGGGAAACGACACATAGACTGAGAGAATGATTTCAATCCATGTCTCATATCTATACGATATCTTATAGAATGGAGGAATATATGATCCCTTATCTAAAGGACACGCGTATCTGATAAGATCAGAGTTGACAGCGGCTTTTGAAAGCTACGATTGTTGATCAGGTTCTGAAGTTATGCAAAATAGTTATTAGACTTATCCAAGTGGGAGACTGTTGGATTAGTGTCTAAGTCCATAACTATTTTGGTATGTACTTGACCCGATTATGAGCATGGTCCTTTTGGGTTGCCTTCACCATAGCAATATGTAGGATGAATTAAGGAGAGAAAGGTTTAATTATGATTTATTAATATATTATAAGAATAATATATTAAAGGAGAAATCATAATGTTTAATTGATATTAGTCAAGAATTAATTAAGAATTAATTTTGTGGCTAAAAGAGATTAATTAAACTTAAGGGACTTGTTGTGTAATTATAAGATAATTATATAATTGGGCTATGGATCACCTTGGAATAATAGGTTGGACGAATTCTAAGGGGAAGCCCTTTAGAAATCGCCCAAGGCATGTTCCAGAAGGGGTCCATGGGCTGCTTAGGGCTTAAGCAGTCAGATTAGGGTTTCCTAGTTGCAAACCCTAATAGCCTACATGTATATATAGGACCGCTATGCCCCAAAAACGTGGCTTAAGAGTTCCTCTAGGGTTTCCACCCGTTTTGGTGCATCCTCTCTCCTCCCTCTTCATCCAAGTTGCTTAGTGGTGTTTGTGACTCCATTAGAGGTTCAATACTTGAGGCACTAAGTTTTTCTGAAGCCAATCAAAGCAAGGATTGATTGTTATTGCTATATAACAATCAAAGGTAATTACTAAACCCTTATTTCAGTTTTTATTTGATAGATCTAGGGTTTGTAAGTCTTGGATTCATTGCATGTACAATAGAGAAACCTAAATCCAAGCATTAGGGTTTGTATTAGCACATAGGATTGTTCTTATGCATAAAATCCATCAGAATTATCCACAACAGAAGTTTAATTTGAAAAATATAAATAAACTAAGTTATAATTTCAAAAATATAAATAAACTAAGTTATAGCCCTCTGGAAACCACGATTATAAAAATAATTAATTTTTTCTAGTAAACTCATAATTATTAATCAATTATTTTCAAAAAATTATTAATTAAACATGATGTTGTAGGATTTTCAATATATAAATACAATTAATTATCGGCAATTATAACCGAAACCTATTCAAGAAGAATTTAAATTTCTTCTAAAAATCAGGAATCAAATAAATAATTGTCTAACTTTTTGTCAATATCAATACTTTTTAAAAAATAAAAAATAATGTGTCATTTTTATAGAGATTTTGAAAAGAAAATGTATGTTATGAAAAAATGATTCTTTTATATAGGAAGATTATAAGTGGTACTAATAATTATTCTTTTATTAATATAGGAAGATTAATAAGAAGATATTAACAGAATTTATCTCCTAAAATATAATTAGAAAATAACTTAGAATTTAGTTAATTACCTCCATTGTAATAAATTTTGAATGCTTTACTATAAAATATGAATTAAAAATTACTATTAATATGAAAATTGTTCTAAACAAACAACTCATTTTTATTTTTATTAAAACCAATCCCCTGTCGCCGCAACTTTGCAATTTTGTTTTATTCTTGGTGCTTATATGATTACTAATTTGTTTTAATCCATCTTCAAAAGTGTAAATTTTGTTTTATTATGCGTAACTTTATGCTATAACAAAGAATTAATTAAAGCATCTTGTTGTTTAAGGCTGTATTACTCTTAAAATTAAATGTAAGAAATAACACCATACTTTTATTTATTTAAGTTTTGGTGACGATTTTTCTTTCAAGAAAAAACCATGAACTTAAAATTTTGCATATAGTTCAAATTTGAGCTAGAGAAGTGTTATAAATTGACCGACTAATCTACCCAAATTGAATAAGGTTTTGTTTAAGCAGTTAATATCAATCGGTTTCGGTTTAACCCAATGTCTGAAGCCTTATATATGTGGTTTGGTTTTCGTTGCTATTTCTACCATTTTGTTTAATTGAATACACCAATTAAGGATATACCGTTTTTAATTTTAAATTTTTGTTATTAAGCAAAAAACAATTTTAGTGAAACTACTATTTAATCGACTAATTTATTGTGTGTTATTTGTGTATGTAGATTAATTACTATATCTTTGTTTTTTCATCTACGTTTAGTTTAATTTGATAATCATGTAATACATATGTATTAACCGATTAAAACTGTATATAAAGAAGTTAAACACAATTAAAAAGCATATTGAGTTCTATTATGCAGTTAAAGCTACAATAAAATTTAACAATATATTGTAATTGTATTATCAGTTAAAAAGTTAAAGAATATTATTAAGCGTATTAGTTAAAACGTAAGTTAAATAGTTGTGATGGTTTTAGAATGTGGTTAAAGAAATTTTTTTTTGAACTATATTAAAAATAAAAAAATAACATCTGTAAAGGACACAAATTTAAATTTAGATTTAAAGCTAACACCTATCTTTAATAAAATATAAATTTAGATTTAGATTTAAAGCTAGCTAACACCTTTTTATCAAAGCCTTTTACAAAAAAGGAAAAAAAAACATAAAAAAGAAAGAAGAATGAGAGAAAGAAAAGGGGTAGAAAAAGAAAAAGAAAACTTATCACATTCATTGATGTCATGAATGTTCAAAGTCACTAGCACATTTTTTTTTAACAGCCACTAGCACATTCATTAATGTCTTTAAAACAGAAACCCACAGCTCAATATTATTGGGATCAAGAATGATACATGAATGTTTGTGATCATTCTTCTGTTTTAAAAATGAGCATATAATTCGGAAATAGATCGAGCTAAGAAATATATACAAAACAAGGTTATGGGCAAGTTGAGTTTGGCGGAACAAATAATTGATTTTCTTGAATAATGATTAACTCATACTATAGGAAACTAGGCACTAAAGTGTGAACTTTATTTTAGATGCTTTGAAAACCAACACAAACCTCTAATTATTAAGCAACAGGCTTCACTTCTTCTATAGGACATACAAATTAATTGCAACAATCCATCATTAAAACTTATTGTCAAACCAGAAGACACCCTTGGCCTCTTCATTATCATCTGATTCAACATATACGCATTCTTTTGCTTCTCTATACAAGGCTTTCAGAACAGGCGTTTCATCAAACTTGTAATAATCTTTCAATATAGGCCTGATTGCTTTTGTGGCCTCCATCGCATGATAATGAGGTATTTTCGGGAATAAATGATGGATGACATGTGTATTAGCGATGTTGTGGCCTAACCTATTCATGATCCCATAGTCTCTATCAACTGTCGCAAGGGCTCCCCTCAACCAATCCCATTCTGTTGAATCATAGTGGGGCAAAGAAGGGTGCGTATGTTGCAAGTATGTAACAGTAACAAGTGAACTATTGAGAATGAGCAGTGGCGCAACATAAATACAAAAGACCCAGGTGAATCCTTTGTTCATTGCTAGAAGGTAGAGTAGGTAAGTGACAACAAGGATCCCAGCATCAGAAACAAAGATCTGAGCACGTTCATTTTTGGAGTAAATAGGGCTGTTTGGGTCAAAGTGGCATGCAAACCTATCATATTTCCTGCCAGCATAATTAAAGATCAGGTACAAAGCCAAGCCTAGGGCGTGGTTGAACAGGAGATGGAGGATTCGGCCAAGTGGGTTGTTTAGGTAGAGAAGTAATGAAGGGAGATTGGATTTTAGTTTGGGGACGAAGACTTCATCATTTTCAAGTGAACTAGTGTTGGAGTGATGGCGACGATGACTGTATTTCCAAGAGAAGTAAGGGACTAAAAGAGAAGAATGTAGCAGAAAGCCAACAGTGTCATCAAGCCATTGGTAGTTACTGAAGGCATGGTGGCCACATTCGTGGGCTATGACCCAAACACCACCTACGATAGTCGCTTGTAAGATCCAGTAAATAGGCCATGCAACGTAAGAGTGGTTTTGCGGGAGGATGTGGATGTAATTGGAGGCTATATAGTAGAAGATGAAGGAAATAGTTACGTCGAAAATAAGGTAAGAGAAAGAGTAGAGGATTGACCGATTAAAACAATGAGGTGGGATTGCTTTCTTGAGATCTCCAATGGTGAATGGAGGTTTTTTGTAGGGGACTCGTCGGAGGGGTTCCTCATTGAATTTTTTACTGCCTTTTTGGGGTTTTGGCATTTGATCTCCTGTACCCATTGTTCAGTGGCCTGTAAGAGAAATGACCCAGTTAAGCAATATGAACTTCAGGATGCAATACTTGTTAGTAGTGAGTGGATGGATGAACTCGTTAAATTGGAAAAAGAGTAGCATGAAGGCCAACATGTGGTTCATGTATAAAATACCTAGAATTGAACTTGAGATCTAAATTATATATTAATAGTCACATCTTTAGAGTATTTAAATTTGTCACGTCCCTAAAATAAGTTATGTCTATATTGTGTAACTAGGTTATAACCCGTGGTATAACCCGTGGCGGATGAGAAAATTAAAAATAATATTATTTATAATAATACTTAATAATTGAAGAATAAGAATAAACTTTTTAATAAGTAATAAATATAAATGTTTTATCAGTCGTGTCATAATTATATGATGTTTCGTTAAAATTACAAAAGAATAGTGGTTTTCATATCTGGTCGACAATTTGCATTTGTAGATATGTTAGGAAAATATCATTTTTGTATAATTGAATCAAAATTTAAAAAAAACATAAATTGATATAAATAATAAGATTGTACAAAGTTTTTATAAATTTCTAAAAACTTCTTTATACACAACGTTAGATGTTTTATTTGATAGTCTACCATCCTTATCTAAAATTAACAACTTTAATCTCTCTCTACTTTGAACTCTGGATAAAGCAACGTACAATTGGCCATGTGTAAAAACAGGATCCTTCAGAAACAAACCAACCTTCGATAAAGACTGTCATTGACTCTTATTAATTGTCATTGCAAAACATACAGCCAATGGAAACTGTCTTCTTTGAAATTTGAACGGGATCTTGTTTTCAGTAGGAGTTAGAGACATTCTTGGAATAAAAGTCCGGTTTCCAATATTACTTCCAGATATGATAACTGCCTCAATAACATGTTTTCCCAAAAATTTGACTTGTAGTCTAGTGCCATTGCATAAGTCATTTTTCTGATCAATGTTTCTCAATAACATAACTGGAACACCGACTCTTAAAATGAGATTATGGTTGGGCACACCTGAGACTTTAAGACCATTTAAAACATCAGGTGAGTATAAATTTTCATCAAACTGATCATGAACAAACTCAGACTGGCAGAGGCTATCCGAACTTAAATATTCTTTTTGCTCTCCTGGAATCAATTTTAGCAACCGATCATTTATTTCTTCAACAACTTCATTCTTGGGAGCAAGTATTGGTCTTTCTTGAAAATAACCCGCAATGTTGAAGTTTTCAAGAATCGAAGGATATACAAAATTGATTAATGAACCTATAGGATCACATGGATCTTTAATGAGAATATCTTTTGGAATATCAACAATTGCTTCACCATCATTCGGACCACCAACATTACCTTCTCCTATGTCCAAAAGCCAGTTTGAAAACCCCCTTATTCGATCAACAGCAGATGAATCGCTTCCAACAGTTAACCTCATGTTTTTTTGTTAATTTATGGACTTTGCATTGTTGCCATAAAAACGAAAGCGTTGACAATGTTTTGTCTACTGCCACCCGGAACAACAGGTAAAATTTGTCTGAAATCACCTCCAAAAAAAACCACTTTCCCTCCGAATGGAATATTTGAGTTTGTAGGATCGACAAATCATAATATATCCTTCAAAGTTCGATCTAAAGCTTCAAATGCATGCTTGTGTACCATGGGTGCTTCATCCCAAATGATCAATGAGGCTTTTCTTACTAAACTCGCAAGATCACTCTTTGAATTTATTCTACAAAAAGAATCCTCGGTAAGATTTATTGGAATTATAAATCGAGAGTGTGATGTCCTGCCTCCAGTCAATAATAATGAAGCGATCCCACTTGAAGCAACGTTTAAAACAATCTCTCCTTGGCATCTAATTGCTGCAGAAATTGTCTTCCAGAGAAATGTCTTACCCGTTCCACCATAACCATAAATAAAGAATACACATCCCTTATTATTTTTAACCTTAACCATTATATCAAGAAAAATGTTGCGTTGCTCGTCGGTTAATGAAACAAAGAGCCGATCAAAATCATTCTTCAAATTTGGTATGTCATAATCTAGCTCCTCGGCTATCAAACGATTGTTTGAAGATGAAACCAAATCAGCATCTGGGTAAGGCATCCTTTTATAGTTCTTGAGACTGGAATTGTTTCGGAGTAAAATTTGTTTTATCTCAAACAAAGTCAAGTTTTTAATTTGATCTTCATTTAGTGATAAACCTGTACGAACAATACTATAATAGTTACAACATATTAAAAAAGAGATTAAGTGGGACGTAAAATGTAATTGAGTGCATATTGGAAATTTATATGATATCGTTTTAATAATAATGTAATAAACATATAATACCTGGAGACTTAATCTCTTTTGTTGAGTATAAAGAATTCCATCTGACGGGTATTCCCATGTGTTTTCCCACACAATCTCTGGTTTACACAAACTGCTGGACAATAACATCGTAGCAAATAAGAAACGCAAATAAAAACCAGATCCAGAAAGACTTGCTTCCTTAATTGCTTCGATGTATTCTTTGTCATCATCCAAAAGGCCCAGATTATAGCATGCATCTTTAAAAGAAGAACAAATTTCACCATTGACCTTGCGAATTTCTTCGAAGGATTTTGGACCTTTCACTTTATTTAAAAGAATTCTTAAAAAATATGCTTCGCCAAGCTTAGGTGAAATGGAGTGAATTCTACCAATAGAAAATCCAACTTCCCTTGGCTTCCAAGTTTGAAGTTTAGGTTTCCAAACAAACTTGGTAGGAAATTCAAAATATGTAAGTTTTCGTGCTTCTTTATTGATCTCATTACACTTCATCCAAGATATGAACATTGAAGAAGCAACTGAAGGCCGGTCAAGAACATCTTCTCGTCTGCCTCATATACAACTTGTTGTTGGCCAGGCAAATGAAAAGGTACTCTAATCACAGCAGGATGCCTATAATGAACATCATATTTAAAAATTCTCCATGATGCTTCACATATATATATATATATATATATATATATATATATATATATATATATATATCTACAATCATAGTATTCTTTGATTTCATCCACTACATCGTTGTTCTCAGAATCATTATTGCTTTGCACCATAGCAACAGTCGCTCTATCAGGACTCTTGTTTATATATTTAAATAAATATTATATAGAAGATCCTTGATTGCACCATTCAACATTAATGTGTGCCTGATATCTTTTTAACAAATATTTGTTGTATGGAACAACATTTCTGTTATCTAACTGAACACTAGATTTTTCAACAAAATTTCCATCATTTCTTCTCTTATATAAAGGAAAACCATCTGAATCAACTGAAGTATGATTACAGAATTGCTTTGGAAAGTTTTTAGAACACGTTCTGTCCACCATGCATGGGCAATTGAATTTTTCAGCTCCACATGGACCGTGAATCATGAACTCCTTGACAAGTGAATACAATTCTAGATCTTCATCAATATTTGGAATCTCAGCAGAAATAATTGGATCGATATATTCAACTGTAGGAAGCTTGCATTCAGAATGCATAAACAGACATATATGACTATGAGGCAGACCTCTTTTTTGAAATTCGATTGTGTAAACCACTGCAAATAAAAATATACAAATAGGATAGAAGTTAGCAACTAAGGAAGATATATATATATATATATATATATATATATATATATATATATATATATATATTAAAGTATAATTTCAAATACCTGCTTGAAGCTTGCCAAAAATTTTATTTTCCCTTAAATCTTTAATAAATGCATCCAACTTAATCTTAAATAACCTACATAATATATACGGTCTATCTTCATGATGAAGTGGAGTGTCCTTAAGAAACCTTTGAACTTCTGGCCATTTTGGATTACACGTAAAGGTTATGAAAAAATCTGGATATCCAAACCATTTACATAGCAACATGACATCCAAATAGTTTTGCATCATATAACGTGCACCACCGGTAAATGAAGAAGGTAAAATCACACGTTGACCAACATTCGAAATATCTGTACTACCACGTGCTTGGTGATTACGCAGATTCTCATAAGACTCACATCTACTAATTTTTTGTTGCTTACGTATGAAAAATAATCGCTCGCTTTCAATCATTGTATAACCATCAACCAAAAATTGTTGAAACAACCTTTTTGCATTAACAAGTAGTGCGAACGATTGATCTCTATCTTGAATTCTGTAAGAAAAAAATTCTCTCATTGTACAGGTTGGGCGCTTGCTGTTACTTGAAGATGTAATACCTCTATGAAGGATGTCAACTCTATAACCATCATCGCCATATGGAAATAGTAATGGATACTGAAGAGCAAGGTAAGAAGGATGTAATTCACTGATACACTTTAGTAATCCTGATGAGGTTTCAACAATGATGTCTATTTTTTCAATTGAATTACAAATGTCACCGACAACTAAAACAGCTACCTCAGAAGAAGTTGGTAAGTTATATGTCCTTCCATCTTGTTCTCTTTTTCCGATTAATCTTAACTTCAAGTTAGCACCATGATTTTCATGAAGACTGTCTCTTACCATCCTATAAGACTTGACCAACGCATTGTTTGAATGTAACATAACCTTCAAAAATTCTATAATCTGGAGATCATATAATCTTGAAGTTGATGTAGAACCGCTCGTTGGTCCACTAAAAATATTAAAAAAAAATTATTAATGTTAGTAAAGAAAATAATGAATTGAAACGGTTTATTAAAATTATTGTAAAAATATACCCAATACTTGTCGATCTATTTGAAATCTTGTTCTCCGTATCATATGTAACACTAGTCAAAATAGGTCAATAGACAATCACATGTGATTATGCTAATCATGTAATGTGATTTTGTTAAACTAGTAATGTGATAAACGTGCTATGTATTTCATGATAAATTCTAACACAAATATGAACTTTCTTTATGATGCAACTCAAAGTATACGTCCATACGGTTCCAAAAATATAGAGAACGCCTGAATCTGACTTCGCATGAAGAAGTTATGATAAACCGAACACTATAAATCTCTATAATAAGATGAATTTAAAATAGACTTAGAATTAGCTATTAGAGTCTAAAAGAGAGTTGTAGTACTAGTAAATACCTACGCGTGCATATAAATAACGTCAAAAACGGAGTTTCTATGTGAAAGTTACGACCTTCCGAAGATACAGCTGTCAGAAACCCTAATCCGACTGAGCTCACGACGTGAGGAGTCATTTTTCCACATTTCAGATCTAGAAGGTGTGTGACGAGGCTACGAAGGGATAAGTTATAAGCTCACGATGTGAGCAAGGATATCTTACGACGTGAGGAGTCACATGGCCACCTTCCGAAGTTAGGGACGCAAATGGCAAGTCTACGGGGTGACCAGCCATGGCTCACGACGTGAGACTATATGGCTCACAACGTGAGAGGCCAAAAATCTTACTATAAATAGCAGGTCCGACTCTAGCCATTCTTACACCTAAACTTCTTTCTCCTCTCTCCTTTGCTGAAGCCCTCTTGCATCCCGAGCCCCGACGGCCTCGTACCGCTGACCGTTTCTGCTTAGACTACATAAAATCACGCTACTAGGGTGAGTTTCACGGCCCCACTTTCTAATATTTTCAGGGGAAAACGCATGCTAAATATTATATATACTTTACTATTATGTCTATATGATGGTACATTAGTATCAACGTAGATAGTTATGTTAACCGGGATATAGTTGTTCTAAATATAACATTTTGAATATATACAACTATTATCAACTTGTTAGCATGTTATTATACTAATGTAGATCTTGAGTTATACTTACGATTCTATATATATGTTGTGTGCGATATAGTTCCGAAGTTATATTCGGAAGTTCTATATGTTAATTTATAAAGTATGTTGCTATTATTGGTTTTATGTCAAGATAAAACTTGGTATGCTATATGTTGATTGTTGGTTTTATGATAAGATAAAACTTGGTATGTTATATGTTATTGTTGGTTTTATGTTAAGATAAAACCTGATTTTTCCTCAAGTTATAGCTGTTATACTATCTAAAGTAATACGAACTTAGGAGTAATGTTTAAAGGCATAGTCTAATAACTTAGGGTTTTAGACATGAAAATGCTTTTGTTGTTAGAGCTATAGGAACCTGTCGAAGTCTACATGAGTAATTGTATTCATCAACTAAGATTTAGGATATTAGTGGAAATCCTCTGAACTGTAACCGTTAATCCTGTGTGAGCGAGGAAGTCATGTATAATTAGTATACGGGTTGACCACCCCGCTTGTGATTGTTAGCTACAGTCAACCATAAGCAAGTGACGAACTATCCTTTTACTTGTTATTGTTCCGGCGTCGATGAAGCGTACGGTGTTGTTCTCATGGAAATCATGAGTGTTGTTTCTCATGGAAATCATGAGTGTGTTATTTCTCATGGAAATCATGACTGTGTTTTATCAGAGGTATTATGTCATAGCAGCGGTTACAGGCTCATGGTAGCAAATTGTTAGAAACATTATACTTTGTCGTATACAAGTATTAATGTTAAGTATAAGTTTCCCCTACTTATACCTTAGGCTCAAGGAATGTTTAGGTATAACACTTAATTGATAAGTAAACTATTATACCTAATATATATACTAAATGTTGGAGAGTTAAAATGATACTTTCAAAACTATACTTTTTGAGCAAGGAATGTTTAGGTATAACACTTAATTGACGTATTTTTAAGTGCATTTGTTTTCAGGAAATTGAAAAGCTGTTATGTATTCGAACAGGAGAAGTTTTACTATTACCTTTCTGTTCATTAAGAAGTATGCCATAGTCGGATATTATGTAATAAGTACTAGGAAAACAATAATGTAACTTTCAATCATCAATAAAGGTATCTATTTTCTTTAGTACTGTTCAATGTATGTTATATAACTGTGATACGAAGAATAACGTTACACCGCCCGGTGTTTCCGCCGACTGCTGGGGGTGTGACAGATTGGTATTAGAGCTATTAACTATAGTGAACTAGTACTTTCTTAGGAAAGCACGTCTATAGTTTAGGGCTTACTCTATTAGGTTCAGGTATATCCCTTAGCCTACAATAAAAAGTATTAATAATTTTTCTACTGAAGGACTACTTACGGGAGCGGTGACAAGGATAGACATGTCGATTTGGGTTGTTGGATTCCAGAACGGCTATATGCTAAAATGATCATGCCCTTTCGACTGTCCTGACTGGCCAGAGCCTTATCAGATAGACCTAAAGTAACAAACAATAATTAAAGCGTGAATACAATAAATAAGAATATAGAGTCATATATAAAAACTCAGACCCACGATGAGAATACACCTTAATACCCGGAATGTTTTTGATCTCAAGGATTTAGATCAAATATTCGAACTAAAGTTTATATGTGCGTAGATCCTATCACAACTAGGTGTAGGTGCGCAACTACATTTTATTATGATCAGATCATATGAACTATTTAATTTGGGAGTAATATTTGATAGACTAAACTCTTGGTGATCCAAAATGTATAGGAATTCGACATGGCACATTCACGAGAATGGATAATCATCGAGGATACGGATGAAGAATAGGAAGTTTCATTCCCCATGATGGTGGGCGATCCTTACTACCCTATAAATCCAACTACCTTTCATCCAATATCTTCTGACGATGGAGCACCTTTACCTTCCAACGAATGGGAAGAGAGTGAACCAATAGAAGAGAGCGAATCAATGGAGGAGACATAATCGGTGGCATCATCTTTACCACCAATGAACACTCTTTACCGTTAAGTTCCAGGAGGATCAAAGATGAAACGCACGGCACGTAAATCCATACCAATATGGAAAAGGATTAAGAAGAATCAGAAGGCGACCTCTTCAGGAAGTCATAGAGTTCAAGATGAACCTGCACGGATCGCACAAACCGTTGATAGGTGGGTGGCAGAAGAAAGCGCTGCTAAGATGTATGAGACTGGTCAATCATCTCAACCACATCCCCCACATTCTTCTGAAGTTAACACTTTATCTCAATTGTTTGAGAAAAGTGTGAAAATTGAAGATAAGATGGAAATTGTCGAAAGAAGGGCTACTCATCTCTCCAGAAGAGTACGAAGGCTAGAAGGACAAAGGACGCGAGATCAGGAATCGGTGATGGATGTCCATCATCGTATAAATTTCGCTTATAACGACATGATTACTCATGATGCAAGGATTGCAAAGTTAGAGCTCTACAATCAAACCTCAAGAAATGAAGAACGCACAGGAAGTCTTGAGCAGAGAACTCAAGCACTTAAGGAGCAAGTGGTTAATGTCACTGACGTGCTAGGCCATCACTTAGGTTTCTGGTAGATAAGCTAAAACTAGTGGTTGTGTAAATAGAAAAAAATTAGACTGGTTAAGGCAAGAAGAGTAAAGTTTATAGCAAGGATGTAGAAAACCTTGCAAATTTTGCAATGTTTATAGAAACGTTTCTCTTATAAGCCTAAATAAACTGATGTAACCGCTGGTAATAATATGAGGCATATATTACAGTAATCATTGTGTTATCCATTATGTTTTACACTTTGAAGAATAATTAAAGTATTTAGTACTCGTGTAGTAAATGACTAATTCTTCATGAAACTTATAAAATTCTTATTATTTATAATAGGAACTAAAACAAAATGCCTAGAAGGAGTAGTGCTCGGCTAAACCCTAGCCAACGATCATCACCACAACAATAACCACCAGAACCAAACCCCCCAATAAGTACAACAGAACTTGAAGAAATCATAGCTCAAAGAATTGTTGCGGCTCTATCTAATGTCACAAGAGGTGGACTTAGAAATGAAGGCCATGTAGGGACCGCTAGAACGTGTACCTACAAAGACTTTATGAATTGCAGGCCAAAGAGCTTTCATGGAAATGAAGGGGTAGTTAATTTGACTAGGTGGATAGAAAAGACAGAGTCCGTCTTTCAAATAAGCTTTTGTCCAAATGATTGTAAAGTATGATTTGTAGCATGTACTTTCGCTGATGCAACACTTACATGGTGGAACAGCCATGTGAATACAATGGGAATTGATACTGCAAATTCCATGAAATGGGAAGAGCTGAAAATGATGCTAGTAGAGGAGTATTGTCCTAGAGAGGAAATACATATGCTGGAACAAGAATTGTGGACCCTAACCATGAAGGGTTCAGAGATAAAATCTTATACTGCTAGATTTAATGATCTTGCAGTAATGTGTCCAACACTTGTAACCCCTGAATATAAGAAGATTGAGCGATATATCTGGGGTTTAGCATCGCTAATTAAAGGCATGGTGATCGCATCAAAGCCTACAACCTATGACATCACCAAGAGCATAGCTCATTAGCTAACCCTCACAGAGATCCAAGGAACAGTAGCGGTCTCAAAGGCTGAGTCTCCCAAATCTGGAACAAACAAGCGCAAGTTTAATGGGAAGAATCCCAAACAATCATCTGAGAAAAGACAAGAAATGGCAAACAATTATGCAGCCACGGTGGCAGTAACCACTCAACCAAAATCTTCATGGTGCAATCAGTGCAACCGTCATCATCCAGGTGACTGTTTTGTTTGCACGAAGTGCAAGAAAAAGGGGCATAGTGCTAGTTACTGCAGGAGCACAACACCTGTAACAGTCAATCAGCAAACAAATACTGGAACAGGACGTGGTGAAGGAAGAAAGTGTTTCGAGTGTAGCGAGGTTGGACACATCAAGAGAGAATGTCCAAAGTTAAGGAATAAAGGAGGCATAAGGCGTGGCAGGGCATTCGTGATCGGAAGCAGAGAGGCTATCCAGGACCCTTCGGTCGTATCTGGTACGTTTCTCATAGATAATTTATATGCTACCATACTCTTCGACTCTGGAGCAGATAGAAGTTTTATAACTCCGACGTTTAGAAAATTGTTAAATCATGAGTCTAGCAAATTAAAAGAAATCTATGAAGTAGAAATCGCTAACGATCAAAATGAGAAAACACATGAAATCCTAGAAAAATGTCTGTTAACTCTTAATAACTACATTTTTCACGTCAACCTCATGCCAATGCCTATCGGTAGTTTTGATGTCATAATTGGCATGGATTGGTTATCTTCACACCACGCCGAAGTTCTATGTTATGAGAAAGCTATACGACTAACCTTACCAAACGGCAAAGCCCTCATTATCTATGGTGATAAATCTAGGAAGAACCTCACAGTCATCTCTTGCACCAAGACTGATAAATATCTACATAAGAAATGTAGCGCATTCTTAGCCCACATTGTAGATAAGAAGAGAAAGACAAAAGAAATCAAGGACATACCTCAAGTATGTGATTTCCCTGACGTGTTTCCTGAAGATCTACCTGGAATACCTCGCGTCCGACAAGTCGAGTTTCGAATCGACTTAATTCCAGGAGCAGCACCAGTAATGAAATCTCCTTATCGGTTGGCTCCATCCGAAATGCAAGAATTGTGTAGCTAACTACAAGAACTTCTTGAAAAAGGCTTTATCCGACCAAGTTTGTCACCTTGGGGAGCACCAATCTTGTTTGTCAAGAAGAAGGACGGATCCTTTCGAATGTGTATTGATTATCGGGAGCTGAATAAGCTAACGATCAAGAATCGTTACCCGCTTCCAAGGATTAATGATCTATTCGATCAACTGCAAGGATCTAGCTACTACTCAAAAATAGATCTTAGATCAGCATACCATCAACTCAGAGTACAAGAAGATGATATTCCAAAAACAACGTTTAGAACTCGTTATGGTCATTATGAGTTCTTAGTTATGTCTTTTGGATTGACCAATGCCCCAGCAGTGTTTATGGATCTCATGAATCGTGTTTGCAAACCATACTTGGATAAATTCGTGATAGTATTTATTGATGATATATTGATATATTCACGAACCAAGGAAGAACATGGTCAACACCTGCAAATAATCTTGGAACTACTAAGAAAAGAAAAGTTGTACGCCAAATTCTCCAAATGTGAGTCTTGGATTAGAGAAGTACAATTTTTAGGTCATGTAGTTAGCAACGAAGGGATTCATGTTGACCCATCCAAAGTTGAAGCAATTAGGAATTGGGAAGCACCAAAGACCAACAAAAGTGCGTCAATTCCTAGGACTTGCTGGCTATTACCGCAGATTCATAGAGAATTTCTCCAAAATAGCCAAGCCGCTTACAACACTAACCCAGAAGGATACAAAGTTCAACTGGGAAGACAAACAAGAAGCTGCTTTTCAGAAACTGAAGCAAATGTTGTGTAGTGCACCAATCCTATCCCTTCCAGATGGGACAGAAGATTTCGTTGTATACTGCAGGGATTGGGATGTGTGTTGATGCAAAGAGGAAAAGTTATCGCCTATGCATCACGACAACTTAGGGTGCATGAGAATAATTACACTGCCCATGATCTTGAATTGGGAGCTGTAGTTTTTGCACTAAAAATCTGGAGACATTACTTATACGGTACTAAGTGTACTATTTTTACCGACCACAAGAGTCTCCAGCAGATCTTCAACCAAAAAGATCTTAATATGAGACAACGAAGATGGGTCGAATTGTTGAATGATTACGAATGTGAGATTCGTTATCATTCCGGAAAGGCAAACGTGGTAGCAGATGCCTTGAGCCAGAAAGAATATATTAAACCTCGTCGGGTACGAGCATTAACTATAACTATCGATTCTAACTTTACCGCACAAATTAGAGAAGCTCAACTTGAGGCTCTAAAAGAAGAAAACATCAAGAACGAAGCTTTGCGAGGAATGGAAAAGCAAATTATACAAAAAGATGACGAAACACGACACTTTATGAACCGAATTTGGACGCCTAAGTTCGATGGAGTCAGAGACTTTGTCTTAGAAGAAGCCCACAAGTCCAGATATTCCGTGCATCCAGGTTCTGACAAAATGTACTTAGATTTAAAAGTACATTATTGGTGGCCAAACATGAAGGCAGAAATTTCTACTTATGTGAGCAAATGCTTGACTTGTTCTAGAGTAAAGGCAGAACATGAAAAGCCTTTAGGTTTACTTCAACAACCGGAAATACCTGAATGGAAATGGGAGCAGATATCAATGGACTTCATCACTAAGTTACCTAAAACTCCTAGTGGGTTCGACACTATTTGGGTAATAGTCGATAGATTGACTAAGTCCGCCCATTTCTTACCAATTAAGGAGAACGACAAGATGGAGAAGCTGACTAGAGTTTATCTTAAGGAAATTGTCAGATTGCATGAAGTTCCAAATTTTATTATTTCTGACCGAGATAGTAGATTCACTTCACGGTTTTGTCAATCTCTACAAAAATCCTTAGGAACACGTCTAGATATGAGTACAGCTTACCATCCACAGACTGATGGTCAGAGCGAGAGAACCATTCAGACTTTAGAAGATATGCTCCGAGCCTGTGTAATAGACTTTGGAAATGTGTGGGATACTCATTTACCGTTAATTGAGTTTTCCTACAACAATAGTCATCACACCAGCATCTAGGTTGCACCGTTTGAGGCTCTTTATGGACGAAAATGTCGTTCCCCAATATGTTGGGCAGAAGTTGGAGATACGCAGATGATCAGAGAACGTACAGGCGATACCTTACGTACTGGACCAGAAATAATCCACGAGATAACTGAAAAGATCGTGCAAATTAAGGATCGATTAAAGGTTGCACGTGATCGTCAAAAGAGTTATGCTGACGTAAGACGTAAGCCTTTAGAATTCCAAGTTGGAGATAAAGTAATGTTGAAGGTCTCTCCTTGGAAAGGCGTAATTTGATTCGGGAAACGAGGCAAATTAAACCCACGGTATATAGGACCTTTTAAAATTCTAGCAAGAATTGGTTCTGTCGCATACCAACTCAAGTTGCCTGAAGAACTAAGTAATGTGCACGATGTTTTTCACGTATCAAATCTCAAAAGATGTCTATCCGATGACACTCTTGTTATACCTCTCGAAGAGATACAAGTCAACACGAAACTCAACTTTGTAGAAGAACCTGTTGAGATCATGGATCGAGAAGTCAAACGATTAAAGCAAAGTCGTATTCCCATAGTGAAAGTTCGATGGAACTCTTTAGGATGACCTGAATTTACTTGGGAACGTGAAGATTAGATGAAAGAAAAATACCCCCAATTGTTTGACAAAACCCCATCCATAAGATAAATTTCGGGACGAAATTATTCTAACAGGGGGAGAATGTAACACTAGTCAAAATAGGTCAATAGACAATCACATGTGATTATGCTAATCATGTAATGTGATTTTGTTAAACTAGTAATGTGATAAAAGTGATATGTAGTTCATGATAAATTCTAACACAAATATGAACTTTCTTTATGATGCAACTCAAAGTATACGTCCATACGGTTCAAAAAATATAGAGAACGTCTGAATCTGACTTCGCATGAAGAAGTTATGATAAACCGAACACTATAAATCTCTATAATAAGAAGAATTTCAAATAGACTTAGAATTAGCTATTGGAGTCTAAAAGTGAGTTGTAGTACTCGTAAATACCTATGCGTGCATATAAAGAACGTCAAAAACGGAGTTCGTATGTGAAAGTTACGAACTTCCGAAGATACAGCTGTCAGAAACCCTAATCCGACTAAGCTCACGACGTGAGCATAGAAACTCACGACGTGACGAGTCATTTTGCCACATTTCGGATCTAGAAGGTGCGTGACGAGGCTACGAAGGGATAAGTTATAAGCTCACGACGTGAGCAAGGATATCTCACGATGTGAGGAGTTACATGGCCACCTTCTGAAGCTAGGGACGCAAATGGCAAGTCTACGGGGTGACCAGCCATGGCAAACGACGTGAGACTATATGGATCACGACATGAGAGGTCAAAAATCTTACTATAAATAGCAGGTCCGACTCGAGGCATTCTTAAACCTAAACGTCTTTCTCCTCTCTCCTTTGCTGAAGCCCTCTTGCATCCCGAGCCCCGAAGACCTCGTACCGCTGACCGTTTCTGCTTAGACTACATAAAATCACGCTACTAGGGTGAGTTTCACGACCCCACTTTCCACATGCTAAATATTGTATATACTTTACTATTATGTCTATATGATGGTACATTAGTATCAATGTAGATAGTTATGTTAACCGGGATATAGTTGTTCTAAATATAACATTTTGAATATATACAACTATTATCAACTTGTTAGCATGTTATTATACTAATGTAGATCTTGAGTTATACTTAGGATTCTATATATATGTTGTGTGCGATATAGTTCCGAAGTTATATGTGGAAGTTCTCTATGTTAATTTATAAAGTATGTTGCTATTATTGGTTTTATGTCAAGATAAAACTTGGTATGCTATATGTTGATATTGTTGGTATTATGATAAGATAAAACTTGGTATGTTATATGTTATTGTTGGTGTTATGTTAAGATAAAACCTTATTTTTCCTCAAGTTATAGCTGTTATACTGCCTAAAGTAATACGAACTTAGGAGTAATGTTTAAAGGCATAGTCTAATAACTTAGGGTTTTAGACATGAAAATGCTTTTGTTGTTAGAGCTATAGGAAGCCGTCGAAGTCTACATGAGTAATTGTATTCATCAACTAAGATTGGGGATCTTAGAAGAAATCCTCTAAAATTTAACCATTAATCCCGTGTGAGCGAGGAAGTCACGTATAATTAGTATACGGGCTGACCACCCCACTTATGATTGTTAGCTACAGTCAACCATAAACAAGTGACGAACTATCCTTTTACTTGTTATTGTTCCGGCGTCGATGAAGCGTATAGTGTTGTTCTCATGGAATTCATGAGTGTTGTTTCTCATGGAAATCATGAGTGTGTTATTTCTCATGGAAATCATGAGTGTGTTTTATCAGAGGTATTATGTCATAGCAGCGGTTACAGGCTCATGGTAGCAAATTGTTAGAAACATTATACTTTGTCGTATACAAGTATTAATGTTAAGTATAAGTTTCCCCCTACTTATACCTTAGGCTCAAGGAATGTTTAGGTATAACACTTAATTGATAAGTAAACTATTATACCTAATATATATACTAAATGTTGGAGAGTCAAAATGATACTTTCAAAACTATACCTTTTGAACTTGGAAAATGTATTATTTTTATATGGATTCAAAACCTGTGGACTCACCAACTTTATTTTGACATATTTTTAAATGCATGTGTTTTCAGGAAATTGAAAAGCTGGTATGTATTCGAACAGGAGAAGTTTTACTATTACATTTCTGTTCATTAAGAAGTATGCCATAGTTGGATATTATGTAATAAGTACTAGGAAAACAATAATGTAACTTTCAATCATCAATAAAGGTATCTATTTTCTTTAGTACTGTTCAATGTATGTTATATAACTGTGATACGAAGAATGGCGTTGCACCGCCCGGTGTTTCCGCCGACGATTGGGGGTGTGACATCATATATGTATAACTGACAAAATTTTGGTTTTGATCCACCAGTAGGTAAAAGACTTCCCATACTATGATAATTTTGACCGCTAAGTCTGAATATGTATGGTGTGTTGTCTCTGTTGATGGATGAATCGACTTTGCCTCCCATGGATGTAAATGAAAACATTGAATTGTAACGTCGAATGTTCTTCATGAAGTGTTTGCTTTTAGAATCTACGGAACGGTAAAGATTTTTGTAAGATGAGGGTGCTTCTTTTAAGGGTGGTAGCTCAACTTTGCCCTCTAAGCGATTCATCTACCCATAATTTTGCATGACAAATCTGACATATAACAATTTCATCTCCATGATCCAAGTAATCTGTTGAATGAAAAAAAAATATAAAGATTATAAAAAATAAATTATTTAATAAATTTAAATAATATTAAAACTATTAGAATTATGATCACCTTTTGATATACCGCGGAATTTATCTTCGACAATATGATCATCATTACTTTCTTCATCTAATGTCAATTCAAACACATGTATAGAGGATATATGCGGAGTCTTCCTTTTTAATTGATGTTTTCCTCTTGGTAACTTGATTGATGAAGAATTCTGGATCATTGTCGAAAAATTACCGGAAGACGTGGCATTCACAAACATTGAATTATGTTTGTTAATAGATATTGGTGTTTAAATGTTATTATTGTATATATAATTGCTTGATAAAATAAAGATACCAATTACAAGGTTACCAATAGTTATGATTTATATAAAAGTAAAGTTTACATTTTTAAATTCGTATATTTATAAACGCGTACCGTTTGAAATGTTAGAAAATGGAGTTCTAACATTTAAATTTGTTGAAGGAGAATTATGAATTATTGTCGAACGATTGGTGGATGTTGTGCCAATGCAAAACATTGAATTATGTTTATGAATAGATAGTGGTGTTTGAACATTATTATTGAAAATATAGTTGTCTGATAAGATTAAAATACAAATTAGAAAGTTAGAAATTGTTATGAGTTATATAAATATGAAACATATATTCTTAAATTCGTGTATATAGAAGTACGTACCATTTGAAGGAGGATGAATATTTGTATGTTGATGTACATATGATTTGGCTGAGTTTATATTTTCCTTTTCTAAAGTAACGTTTGTATAGTTATCTGTAGATATTAATCTAAGACGACGACTGAAGACATTTGTTATATAATTAGAAATAATGGTTAGTACTAATAAAAAAATATTAATTTTTATAAATACTATGAATTAAAGAGTGTTGCAAATTTTATATAATTTTTATATTTGCATATCAATTGTAAAATAAACGAATATAATTACCATTATTCGACATGTAAGAAGCATATGTAATAGAGGAATTTTGACGGGTTGATGCGCTTAGTAACACTTTGGATTTTCTATTATCCAAATATAACTTTCTAACTTTTCTCCTCTCTTTAGCGTTTGTAGATGCTGCAACGTTATTTGAACCTGTAAAATAGTAGAAAACAACTTTAAGTCAATATTTTATATTAAGTGCAAATATATTTTAATTATTTTTTTTTAAAATAAATAATATATTTAAAACTAAAATAAATAAATAAAACATATTATAAATGCAAAATAAAGAAAGAAGGTTACCGTATTGGCTAAAATTAATAGCATGTGCAGTAGGTGTATAATGAGACGATGATGTAGTACGATGTTTTTTGGATTTTTTGTTATCCTAATATAACTTTCTGTTTTTTCTTTTTTCTCTAGTGTCCGTTGCATCCATATTCTTGTTCGATACATAATAACAATAAAAAAGTACATTGAAAAAGAAAATTAACAATTTGATAGTAAATGTTACATACGATTGATAGCTTATGTAATTTGTATAAACTTAATTTGACGAATTAAATACTAATCAAATACGAAATAAATGATATTCCAAAATCATAAAATTACATAATCATATATAAATAAAATTTACTTAATAAATTGTTGAGCATAATAGATAAAAATGGCAATTTAAATAGTTTATGTCAATTTAAATTACAATTTAATAAATATAACATATAAATATAAATTTTGAGGTTATTATTTAAATTATAGTTCTTTTAATATTAATTGGGTATATATATATATATATATATATATATATATATATATATATATATATATATATATATTAATAAATGATATTCCAAAATCATAAAATTACATAATCATATATAAATAAAATTTACTTAATAAATTGTTGAGCATAATAGATAAAAATGGCAATTTAAATAGTTTATGTCAATTTAAATTACAATTTAATAAATATAACATATAAATATAAATTTTGAGGTTATTATTTTAATTATAGTTCTTTTAATATTAATTGGGTATATATATATATATATATATATATATATATATATATATATATATATATACCAATTTAAATTATTTAAATATTATTGATAGAAAAATTAGAAAAATAAAAGTTATTTCTTTTTATTGTTTTTATTTAAAATAAAAATAGTAATTACTATTTATTGTTTAACAACAAACCCACCTACACGAAAAGCAATCATAATTACCCTCTTTTCCCCCTTTGCCGTAATAGAAATGAAGACCTAGAACAATGTTATAGCAAAATCGATATATCAGCAATCAAGATTAACAACTCTAAGGTATTCATTTCAGAAATCTATAGAAGTTTGTCCATTGGTATCGATGAAGGCAGAAAGTAATATATAAGCAATGAATCTGATTTGAACCGAGTAGTCAGTTTTTATCGATAATATACGATGTAGAAGTCACAGAATGAAGGTACGAGATTAGGGGTTGAAGATGTGATGATTGAAGGCAAGAAATTATCTAAATATACGTACAAAACATAGATTAGTTGGAAGAAATTATACCTGATTATTTTGTACAGAAATGATGTCTTTCGAAGAACCGATCGAAAACTAAAGTGGTATGAAGAAAAATTCGAAATACTTCAAGACTGGAGAGACAATCAGCTAACTTTCAATTTGAATGAAATCATGATTTTCATACTTTCTGCATAATAGTTTGAAAATTTAAAATTCGAATTTGGTAGATGTTAGTGTTAAATCTGTTCAAATGTTATTCCGATTAATATGAGTAAATAAGTTATTAATATATTTTTATATACCTTCTGAAATTAGATTGCAATTTTTTAAAAGATTTGCCAAATATTAGGGTTAAATATATGCAAAACGCAAGACAAACTCATATTAATGTTAATGTATTTGAATATTTGATTACTGAATTAGCATTTACAAAAAAAATCATATTAGTGTTTAGATATTTATTTTTTTTATACAAATTGAGGTCATGTTGAAATACTAATTCAACATCTATGAATGGCATCAGATGAATATGCTTGCCTATATTATTTTCCAGAATCAAATTACAAAAAATATTGTTCAAACTAATATCCTCGTTTTTACATATTTGATTCAATGACATAGTTAAAGTTGGCAAAGTAAATCATGATCGATTGTTAATTAAAAAAATTTAACCATTATATATATATATATATATATATATATATATATATATATATATATATATATATATATATATCCGGTTATAGTTATTATTTTGTCAAATTATTAATATTTCTGGATCTTTCTGATATTTAATTAGAATATAAGAACAACAATCTGCATACTTTTGTTATATGGACAAAAAGAATGACATTATTTTTAACAGCTAAAAACTCAAAAAGAACAATAACATCTTTGGGTAATCGATTCTTTAAAACTAATTTGTAACCCAAAACTAACAATGCTTTGTTTTGTTACAACATATATGAAAATAATTATGTAACCCATATAATAAGATGGTAACTGAACATTCTGTCAATTATAGGGTTATTCTGTAATTTATGTAACACAAAATTGCTAAAAGGTCAGGAAACTGATGTAGAATATGTATAATAAGAAAAATATCATTTATTTGTGAATTTATTTACGCAGCTACTTCATAGCATTTTCCCTCGGCAATAATATTGCGAAATGAAATATTAAAAATGCCCTTTTGGTCATTTAAACTCACACTACAGTAAATCAGGGGCATGATATGGAAAAAATTTCAATTTCAATTACTATCTCATTAAACCAAAAACATAATTTGTCAATTACACATATGTTTCTTTTCCCATAAGTTCCTTCATTTTCGTCATCCAATCTAATCTGTATAAATTCTTTCAGTTAACATCCTTATAATTCAACTGTGAAAACTTAAAATAGAAAAAAATAATGTTTAATTTATTTAAATGACCATTTTACCCCCAAAATAGACCTGAAAAATCTAAATTTTTAAATTCGTCTGTAAGAACATGTACTTTTACATTTGTATGTGATTCTTTATTAGTTGTTCAGTATGTTTTTCTATTTTTTATTTGTGTGACTGTTCATGGAAATCGAAATTTTCATATAGTTTTTGTATAAAGCATAAATTATTTAAGAAACCCACTAAAACAAAAATGGTGCTAAATAAATGTTTCAAAATTCCAAAGAGAATATAAAACTACAAGAATGTAAAATAAAACTAAAGTTTATTAATATAAACAAACATATATTTTCAAACTTGATCTTAAAATCAAAAGTTAAGCAATGTTCTCCAATTTCACCTTCATAATCTCTTTACCGTGTTGACAAACATCAGCATTACTCTTGAACTGAAACTTAAGTTTTTTGATATTGATCATATTTATCATGCTCTTTTTCACCCTTGTTATATCGAAAACCTTTTTTTTTTGGTATTTTTAGCTTCCTTATAACTCATTGTTTTTTGTTTATACATTACATATAGAATGTATGATTCTGTATTTAATAAACAACCGAATAAAGATGGAAACCCATGATGGTATAACAAAAAATATGGACAAATTTATTCATAACATGCTATACAAATATAGCATCACAAACCATTTAAAAATAAAATGATAGAATCCAAAGTTTTAACCTTAAAAAACAGAATTGTTGAAACATGAAACCAATATAGTTTAAAACCACCATGCAAAATAAAACTGAAAATTGTTCATGAAATTCCAAAAAATAATTCATTTCCAAATTAACCACAAAAAGCCGAGTCAGCCACTTTTTTCCAACTTCACCTTCAACAACTGTTTTCCTGGACCATCTGGAGATACTTTTGGAGTTTTTGAGGACGATAAGTTTTCATTCAATTCTTTATTAAAGACTTCTTCTAGATTTCGTTTGAAAACGGGTATAGTGTTGTTAAACTTCATTGGGCTTGTTGCTTAGTTTTTGTCAACAGTGGAAGGAGTTATGTTGTCGTCAGTTCCAGAAATTGCATCCTAAATAAACAATTATACAACATTGTTATTTAAATCGAAGTATTATTTTATAATATATTTATCTAATGTAACATGCATAAAACCTTTAGAGTTCTGTTATCTTGAGATTCGAATTCGCCCAAACCAATATCCAGAGAGTGTGTTATACCAGTCTGCAAAAGACAGAAAATAACAATAAAATTGTTTTAAAAAAAACCCATAAGAACATATAGTTAGCAACAAAAAAACAATAATCAACAAATTAATTACCTGTGAATCAGTAAACTTGTTTTCGAGTTTTTCAATTATATCAACATTATCACTAACTCTAGTAATTCCATATTGATTGGTTTTTTTGACACATTGAAATCCGTAACAGAAATCTTGAATGCCAATTTTAGACCTTTCAATGCATTAACCTCCCCCGGAAAAAATTCAGTTCTGTCTCCACTCTGCAACGAAAAATAATATAAATACAACTTGGTGCAAGTTCACATATATACAAAACCTAATAATCATTTATAAATATTCAAATGACTTTCATTCTTTTAACCAACTCCTTTGCTGTACTCTTCAAAAGATATCTTCCTTCTTTTTCAAACATTGTTAAGGTGATAGTCCCGGTATTATCTTGCACACGTATCGGTATCATAAATCTATAATAGGTTTACAAAATATATTATTAATATACATGGAGTAAAAAACATTTTTGTATGATTATAGTAGAAAGAATAACCTCGGTACAACAAAAGTTGTTGTTTTTGTGCAATTTCTGTTATGACATTCATTAGAAATTAATTTTGCATTTGATTGATGAACATCAGTATCATCTTTTGCATCATTAACCTGAGCACAGTAATTGCAGTTTGTACATGCGGGATAAAACAATCTCTTATTTTGCAATATCCCCTTTATAGTGCCAACTATAATGAAATATGTTTTCTGCATGAAAAAAGTTTTTATTTATAGTATTTTATTATTTTATAAGTTTTATTTAAGTAATTTTGTTTATCTTTTCTTATCAGGTAAAAGTATCTTTCAAACATTAAATTGATGATTATTTCACCTTTGTGAGGAAACATCATATTCATTATTAGAAGGTTATTGCAACATTATTCAGGTATATTTCAAATTTAATATTTGCATGTTAAAGATTCATTTTGATACATATAGAGATATAGTTGTTATATTACATTCGTATATAGAAAAGTATTTATATTTATAATTTTATAATTTATAATATATATAAAACAATATTTGCAAACCATTGAAACAGAAACAGTTCAAGATATTTATAAAAATACAAAAAATAGATATATCAATATAAAAGTTTACAAAATTAAAATAAATACCTCAAGGGGTTCAAAAATCTCAGCAATAGTCTTCACCTTAGTTCTAACTATGAAATCATCAAATCCAGAAAGTTGTTTAGATTCATTAACTGAAATTGTATTTGAAGACGGATCAGGACGATCATCCACATCTAAACTGTAAATTATATAAAGTATACATTATTAGTATTATTGAAATGAAATGTTGTATAATTAAAACCTATATGAAAATGCGTTACCTTTTTTTGAAGAGAGTAATATCATCAATGTCAGAGTTAATGAACAACTTTGAAGATGTAAAGTAGGTGTTAACACTTGGACGATCTTTAATAAAAATAAAAATAATTAGTATAACAATCCAAGATGATTAAGTGTGTTGATAAAATAAAAATATACCTCTCCAAACAGTAATCTGTGCAAACTGAAGTATAACAACAACATGTTGATTTGGTGAATTTTTATCTATGTAATTCTGCATCTTGTACGCATAATCACCCCACAAAATTACACGGAGTTGCAAAGCACTGAAAAGTGAACAATTGTTTATTAAAAGTCATTTTTTTAACATAATATAGACTACAAATATAAAGATATAAAAAAACATACTTTGCATCTTGGATGTGAATGGTTAGCATGTGTTTAGACTTATCTGAATTATCTCTCATCATCTCACTAACAACAACTACTAATCCAATAACATCTGTAAAATAAAAAAACAATTGAATGAAGAGTTGTTTAAAATTTGAAGAGATTATATAAATTAGATAAGCGTAATTAAGACCAATTAAATTTTTAGTTTATAACGGGAATTATAAATACTAACCAACACATGTATCTTGAGGATGTAGAAATGAGAGTATAGATTGATACTCAACAAATGAAAATCCAAATTTAGATCCAGAAAATTCTGCACATTCTGTAACAACAGTATCTTGGACAAATGTTAGTTTTTGATCTTGAGGAGTTAATTTGAAACTACCGGGCTTTTGTGATGCAACACTTGGACTTGTGATGTAAAAAACTGACCCATCCTTTAACAAATTTTTGAATCGATACAAACATTTTTTGTAGACAGTAGCTTGAATTTTGCTCCCATATAAAAAAATTATATACCATAAACAAAGAAGTAATTGTAATTAAGTGTTTAAGTGTAAGAAATCATTAATATGTAGAGTGTAGATACCTTTTCATCAAGTAAGATTAATTCAATGGCCCAAATGTCATCCTTGTTGTAGAATGACATATGTTTCCACAAGTTTATGACACGAACTTTTAGTGTCAAATCGTCACTCAGCGCATCCACATCATCAATCAAAGTGACACTGCGATCACCCATTTAACTGAAAAAAAATACAAATTTATATAAATTTGATGAAAAATATATGTAACAGTTTGGGCTAATTTTTGTTTTGATTTTTTTTTTATCAATCCAAAGTAGTTTTAAAAGTAAACCAATTCTGAAAAGACAAGGTTTCTGTGCACTTATATGTATTATCTATACAGAAACAATAGTATATAAATGTTATTCTTAGTTAACAAAAAATAAAAGATATAATTTTCAAATAAGGCATAAAGGGTAAATTTGTCCAACATATAAAAATAATGATAAATAATGTTGTAAACATTTTTCTTATTAAAAGATTCGAAATACTTCTTTACAATTTATATCCATAACAGCTTCGAAGTAGCTTTCTTATTGATATAAAAGGTAAAGCTGTCTAACATTAGAAATATCCATACTTTTTTACAATCTATAACAATGTACTAAACCAAATAAAAAAAAGGGTTCTCGTGCACTTCTAGGTTTTGCACAGAAACAAAAGCATAGAAAGCTTATTCGTATTTAACAAAAATTAAAACATATAATTTCATTCTGTTTAAACCTTTTTAATTTATATAGTAAACCTTTTTAATTTCTATAGTCACCATTTTTTTATGGTGATTAATATGATGAAGTTATGCATTCTGTGTCTAAGTATGAGAAAAATGATGGTTTTGTCTATAAGATATTACACAAAGTAATAGAAGGAGAAGAATATAGATATATAATCAAAATAAAAATAACAATAACAATAACATAATTGCATGGTTTATATAGAAAGGAAAAAACAGAAGGAGAAGAATAACGACATTGTTGTTTGGGGATGCCTTACCAGAATCGTAGTGTTTTATGATTCAGCTAATCAGCAAAATGCGAATAGGCAAATATTGGAAACGAATTCAAAGGTTTCGTATTTATAAGTAAAAGAAAACATTCAAATTCGAAGTTAATATTTTATTTGATTTGATTTGATTTAATTCCTATTATGATGCAAATATATTTGGAAAAATATAAACTTATTAAAAACTCATTGCTGATTTTATGTGATATGATGGATTTTAATGCAGGTTTAATAAGGAAACAAATTTGCTGATTAGTAGCAGAATGTGTGGATTGGGCGGTCAAAGATTGATAACAAACAAAATTTTCGTTTTATACTATAGTGATTTTATTTAAATTGAATTTGAATTTGAATTTGAGTTTGATTAGATTACACTCCGTTAATTTAGGTACTGTTTGTTTTTTCGCTGCAGATCTGCGTGGCCTCTTCTGTCTGCGCCGCGCAGACCATGCACAAACATTAGCCTTTGCAGATTGTTTGTTTTTTTGAAGACTGCAGACCTAAAAATGTCTGTGCGCCCTCTTCTTGGCGCAGATGTGGACTAGAGTCTTCTAACATCTTCAGCCATCTTCTAGCCTAAAAAAACATATATATCTTTGTTTTTTTTAGTTTTTTTTTAATTTATATTTTTTCCAACTTTATTAATGATAAAAAATTTGAAAAAAAAAATTAAAAAAACTTAAAAAAAACGTTCGACGATACAAATATGATATTTTTGACAAATTTATAAATAAAGATTTATTACACTAATAGTCGTTGAAGTTGTTTATATAAATATGAAAAAAAAATCATAATATATTCTTATATTTTTTGCCAAATTTTGTAAAACATTATTTAATACAGTATCGTCAATTTCTCGAGAAAATATTTATGGTACGTTTTTAATAGATTTAATTGAAAAAATCAAAGTTTATTTCCATCCATTTATGTATCAAATTATTTGATCACTAATTATAATATTTACTTATAACTTTGCAACCAAAGTTGTTGGTTTTTATCAAATACATACGTTAATTGATACCATTTTTATTTTTATTTTTTATACAATAATACATAAAAGTTGATCTAGATTCGTTAATTATTTAAAACAAAGTCATAAAAATATTAAAAAATCACTTTGAAGTTTAAAAAAATCAGTTTATTTTAGTAGCCCGCAGATGTTAAAGAAACAAACAGTCTTTTTTTTTCAGACTGCAGACGTTTGGTCCACCTCTTCTACTGCAGAGGTCTACAATTTTGCGTCAGAAAAAACAAACAGCACCTTAGTGTTACATTTAGATTTCGATTAGAGTTAGAGTTAGAGTCCGATAATAATGTTTTGGGCGGGAAGTTTTTTCTGTGAATATAGGAGGTAATGACACGTGGATTGTTATGGGTTATAAGAGGGACATGTGGCAAACCTAGAGATGTTTTTATTAGGAAGAGAGATGTGTAATTAACAAAGGCATTTGTCAAGTAGGAGATACCATGTTGATCGGTGATTATTTAAAAAAATATATCTCTTGCAATTTGTTCATTACTAGGTATGAGACTCATGTATTAAGTTAGTTTATTTAAAAAAATATAAAATTCTAAATATTTGGGAAGTTTGAATTTATAAGAAAAATGAGAAAAATATTGAATTATAAAAAATTAAAAAGTTTTTTTTTTAAATTTAAACAAATAGTTTAGATAAATATATAAAGGAAATTAATGAAGCTTTAATTTAGTAATTTTGAAATTAAAAGGAAAGTTCATTAAGAAAATTAATATGCATGTATTATTGCACTAAGTGTGAGACCCATGTATTACATGAGTTTATTTTAAAAAATTAAATATGAAATTTTAACAATTTGAAAAGTTTGAATTTATAAAAAAAATGAGAAAAAATTTAAATTATTAAAATTAATGAGGCTTTAATACATTACATATATAAATCATTTCTAATAAATACCTTACATATATATTACCTTATATATTAAATGTGAAATTTTAATTTAATAAATGGAAAAATACAATAAAATGACAAGTGTAAAATAGAAAATTCAAAAATTCTAGAAAATGTTATGTGTCCAAATGAATGAGAAGAAGACATGTGGCAAAAAGATTTTGATTTATTAGAGAAGATTTAAATACTATGTGGAATTTAATAAAAAAACTATAAAATGGCACGTGGAATAAAAATTAATTCAAAATAACCACAAAATGACATTTGACAAATTAAATGAGAGTATGACAAGTGGAAAAGAAAACCTTTGTTTATTAGAGTAGATTAAGTAATGATTTGTGACTTGTGTTGTAATTCTTCACTTAAAAATTTGATTCATCAAGTTATATATATATATATATATATATATATATATATATATATATATATATATATATATATATATATATATATATATATATATATATATATATTAACAAGATCAAATAAGAAGGAAAATTTTGGTAGGAAGCTAAGAAATTTTTTATATATTTATTTTTTAGCAAACGAAAAAAACGAATCAATAGATGATTCAAAAATAACATTTTTAAGATAATAAATTTTTTTATATTTATTTTTTAGCAAACGAACAAAACGAATCAATAAATGATTCAAAAATAACATGACTCACAAAAAAAATTCGAAAAAACACATTTAAGATTCATTTTTAAGTAAATCACGAAAAAAATTCACCTTTATGACAATTTTAGTAAATATTAACAAAATCATTGTAGAAATGAATCATTGAGATGTTTTTTCCGGAAATTTTTTTGTGAATCATGTAATTTTTATACATTTATAAAAGGGAAGGTTCACTTGAGATTAAAAAAAGTAGAGATCTTGAGATACAACCTCAGCCACATATTTCTCATTTGCCGCTCTAACGCTCCAGCGTACTAGCAGCAGCAGGGTATGCGTAATTATAAATGATTATACATATATGTATTTGCATAGACTGAGTAATCATAAGTGATTATGACAGTTGGTGGTAGAAGAGGTAGTAGTGACAGATGTGGCGATGGTATAAGTGACGGAGGTGACAGTGGTGGGGTTAGTCGGTGTCAGAGGTGGTTGTAGTGGTGGTGGTGGCGGTTGTGGTGGTGGGGATGGATGTAACAACCCGATATTTCGAATCAATATAACGATCCAAAGTCAAGTTTAGTAACCTATATTAATATAATAGGAATAATGTCATAAATGAAATGTTCAAAAACCTCAATGTAAATGAACTAAGTGGTAGATATCGTATCAAGGTTTTCAAAAATATAAAGAACACAAAAATCCGAGTTGTAACGAAGAAGTTATGACCAATCGAAAATCCGCAACAAAACCGGCAAGACACTGTTAAGCGTAAAATACGAAATTTCAATAAAATACTTTTCAGCCTGAGGTATCTAAATGAAAGTCGTAGATATCATTAAACCGTAAACGTACATAAAGAGAACGCCCAAATCGGACTTCGTATGAGGAAGTTATGATTTTTCGAAGTTTCAGACATAGCAGTAGACAGTTAAAAACTCGAAATAGGGATCGAGCGACTTTTAGCCAACACAATCTTAACGAGAATCGAAGATCTCAACAATAGTAGTACAATGGTAAAAAGACAGACAAAATCGGACGTCGGATGAAGAAGTTAGGGATTTTTAACGGACTTTTCCAGTCCCGGCCTGTTAAAAATATAATATTTAAAATAAATTCAAAATTAGCCGACAGAGTCTAAACGAAAGTTGTAGAGGATAATCTCACCTACGCGTGCATATAAAGAACGTCGAAAACGAAGCTCATACGCGGAAGTTACGGATTTTACAAGTTCGAGACAGAAAATCTGACGCTGTCAGGCTGGCCACGACATGGCACAGATGGCCACGACGTGGGACCATGACTGATGGGTTTTCAGGCTTGGCAGCAGACGTCTCATCCATGGAAGAGGATAGGATCGACTCCACGATATGGGCAACCCTTTTGCCACGACGTGGGACCCAAAAATTGGGCTATAAATAGAGCTCAAAGGGTTCTAGGTTTAATTGCTCAATTCTCTTCTTTCTCGTGCTTATGCTCTGCGTTTAACCCCTTGAAGCCATCCCGGTTTGCACATCCAAGTCTCGAAGTAAGTGTTACGCTCCCGAGATTCCCGAGATTCCCCAGATTCCCAAGAATCCCGAGAAATCATCCTTCTCCAGTCGAAGTTCTGCTCGATCTTTGTCTCACCTTCTTCAACCTACCAGGTGAGTTCATACCCCTATCACTAAGTTTTCAAATGCTTTTTAAACGCTTTTAAACGCTTTTAGGGGGGGGGGGGGAATACAAGTAAACACATGGTTAAACTCATGTGAAACACAAATCTTTTGCTATACACTTCATACTGTTGTTTTAACTATCTTATGAAATTATTATCATGCAAAACATCATACATCACAACTTTACCCTCATGGGGTACAATATGTTTTATAAATAAAAATATGTTTTATTTATATATCTGTATTCTACATCATACCAAGAGTAACCATTTCAACTATAACATCATGTTTATATAAGAAAATGCAACTCATTATTATGCCTTTGTTAACACTGTAGAGAGGGTAATCATTTCAGAAATCATTCATATATCTTTCCAAATACGTGACTTAATTGAGACTATGTGAGTCAATCGTCTTCACCATACCTGTCAAGGTACCACTAGAAAGCCCTGTTTTATAACCAGAGTCTCTGTTGTGAGAACGTGATACGTGTGTATAGATCTATACGGGACTGATGATCCCGCACCCTGACTGTTAGCTACAGTCCGCGGGGTGACAAATATCATATCGCTTCGACGCCTGAAGAACGTCGTCGCAGGAAAATCCATCATAGCACGGTTATGAAAACTCACATGATAGACAATTATTACGGTATTTATGTTTTTGCAGGAAAAGTAATATTACAATTACTTTTACGCCAAATTGCAAACTTCTTATAGTTTTGTTTACTAATAAAACTATGCATCATTATTTTAAGTATGACATATTTACTTACAAATCATAGTCTTGGACATTTGAGACTACTCCTCATTGTTAGGAAAATATAGGTTTTTCCTGCGCCAAATTACAAACTTCTTATAGTTTTGTTTACTAATAAAACTATGCCTCATTAGTTTAAGTATGACATATTTACTTACAAAATCATAGTCTTGGACATTTGAGACTACTCTCCACTATTAGGAAAATATAGGTTTTTCCTGGTTCGACACATTCATTCTATACAAACAAGGATTTATAACTCCTTTTATGAGGAAAATATCGGATTTTCTGGAAAACAAACACGAACTTTCGAATGGCATAAACTTATACAAATATATACTTATGAACTCACCAACTTAAATGTTGACACTTTTTCTTTGAAATAACTTGTATTCTCAGGAAATCGCTAAGCCAGGTAGCAACTACTTTTGAAGACTAACGCGCTGGCGTTAGTAACATATTTTTGGAACACCATATTGTATTTGATATTTAAACATGTAACACTTACAATCATCTAAACTTTTCAAATATATATGTTATGGTGGTGTGTACTTTCTTTACTATTCAATTGTTATGATATTGAATATGACGTCCTCCGCCCCCGAACGTTTCCGCCGTTCTGGTTTGGGGGTGTGACAGATTGGTATCAGAGCTTTGTTTATAGTGAACTAAGTATATCAAAACCATTTATTTTTGATATACAACTATAAACACAACTGGGCAAAAACACTCTGACTGAGAGTTATACTTTTAAAATGAAAATTTTATAAAGTATACATGCATACATCATATATCAGGGTCAGTATTATAATGAAAACAATATAGAAGTATTATGGATAAGTTGTGCACCACATGTATGCCTTAGGATATGTAATCAGAACTGGGATGAATATAGCATGATCAACTATATTTATCCGAGAGTCGACTAACGTATGCCAAGGAATAGCTGCAGTGGACAACAAATCTAAAACTTACCAAACATATAAAATTTAGAATCAAACATAACATTTAGAATACTATAGGAGTATTTGGTAAATGCAATAAGTTTAAACTTTGATACTTCAGTATGTGCTTTAGTGTATGGTAAATTCTTAACCCAATTCTCATATAGATATCATGGCTGGATTCCATCTCCCCGGAGATCCATACTATCCCAACAACGGCAATGCAGGATGGTTTGGAGAAGAGCCAGAAGATGATCACCCAATCCTTTTGGATGATCACCAAGCTGAAGGCTTTTCTGATGGTTCTGACTCAAAGCCAGAAGTCAACAACCTACCCCCAGTAGCTAAAAACCCAAACCCAAATCCTAACCCTCGTCCTGTATTTCAAAGCCCCACACCTCTGTGGGCAACAAACTTGAACAGATGGAGTCACGAGCAAGGTCAGCCGTTACCTTACAACGGAGATCGAAGCTTCTATGACTTGAGCGAGGGAGGCTCAGAGGACATAATCTTGCCTATTCTAGTCTGCAGGGTTGCTCGTACTGATGAGCAGGGTAGAGCGGCTATCCACCAAATCTTGCAGGTTGATGCTGACACTGGAGTCAACACAGTCCGCATTCGTCAGCTGGAGTCTGCTCGTGAAAGGACTCAGAACCAGAATCCAGCTCTGCAGAGAGAGCTTACTGAAACTCAAACTGAAGTCAGGGAACTTCGAACACACCAGGCAAGGTATGAATTGCGTATGCTCGAGATGGAGCGTCAGTTGGCAGAACCCAAGGCTCATCCAAGCAATTCCCATCACGAGTAGAGGGCACTCTACTCACTCTTTCTTTTGGGTTATGGAATAACCTTCGTATGTACCCTGAGTAGTACTCTTGTCATGTAAACTTTCCTGTCTAACTAGTACTGTTTTACTAGATCTCTATGCTGTCAAGTTTTCCCTGTGTGGTGTATTGTAGACCTACTCCAGGTCAAGTTTTCTGAATTCTATGTAACTTCTATACCAACTATTATGACAGACTTCTTGTTTCCTTTAAAAAGATCATCACTATAAATCCATGCTTTGGCTATGTAAACAATTCATGTCATAAACTGTTTTAGCAACTCACGACACTATCCTTGTTGACCTAATCTATGGAAGTTCAATGTTATTGAACTTGGAAACTTTGTTGAAGTCTTTCCACCGTTTCATCTTTAACCCTATAGCAGGAAAATGCCGTCTCGCTAACCAAACAGACCAATCCTTCGATAAATCCAACTTTTCTATCACCTACACCCTTTAGAAAAAGAGACAGTTACCATAGGATATCAAATCTCTACAACTTCAACTAGGGAAATCAAAACATTGACAGAGATTCAACACACCTGAGAAGGACACCCTATATAGATACCAGGAGATAACAAATCATTTCCACCAAAAATATGAAGAGAACAGAGGGAACCACTCGTGAAGAATGCGAGGTGGTAGAGGACCTAATGCGTCAAATGAATAATTAATAATTAATATTACCTAATGAGTTGGTAATTATATTACTCGCGCTATGAGATAGGTATGTGATATCCTTCTTCATAAATAGAAATAGTAAGAGAGATACCGTCTTCCAAAACCCATGAAACTAGATCGACCTAATATTTCAACATCTATACCCTAATTTGCTAAAAAATTAACTTAAATACAATACCTATTTAAACCCTCATTCATAAATACACCATAAGGATGTAGGTCGAAGCATTAAAAACCGAATAGCAGGATGAGAAATTTGTACTTATAGAATTTGACTATCAACTACCGTAGTTAGCTAACCGACTCGTTTCACATCATGTAGCAGAATCATGTCTTCACATGGAAATAACCAACCAACCAACGAAACACCACTCCTGCGTATAGACTCAACTACTTTTCAAGCTGCGGTCACAGCCGCCGTGACAGTCATCATGGCACATCACAATGCAAGTAACACTAGTAAAAATGGAAAAGGTGTCGACAATTCAAATCTTAGTAACAACCAAGGAAGCCAACGAATGTCTACCTACAAGAATACTCCAACCCACAAACCTAAAAGCATGAAACGAAAGTTATGGAACGAAAAGGGGAGCAGCTCGACTCAAGGGCCTATAAAAAGGCAACAAGAGGTAGCAATCCCTGCCCCCACTGGCCCTACTCCCTCAACATCGACAACACCATATTTAGGAAACCTCCCACAATGCAAAAGGTGCAACTACCTGTTGGATAAGGTGTCTAAGTCCATAACTATTTCTGGTATGTACTTGACCCGACCCGGCATGGTCCATTTGGGTTGCATGGCACCATGCAATTGGATAAACTAAAATGAGAGAAATAACACTTATGGTTTATTAATATATTATAAGTTCTAATATATTAATAATATTATTTAATTAGTTTGATCAAGAATTAATTTAGAATTAATTAAGTGATCAAAAGATAACTAATTAAATATATGGGTAGATTATGTAAATCTTCCATATCTTATATAGTGGGCTAAGAGGCTCCATGGATTATCAAGTTGGGTTCCACCCATAGGATGCTCCATGGATGCTCCATGGGAGTTACAAACCCATGGGTCATGGAAATGAAGAATCATGATACATTAGGGTTTACATGGTGTAACCCTAGATGTGTCAACACTATATAAGAAACCCATTCTCCACCAAAATAGGCTACACTAAGAAACAAGAGGGCTAGAGCCGATTTTGCAAGTGTAAGATTCTCTCAAAGTTTACTCCTTTGCATTTGGTGTTGTGTGAAGCATTTGAGGCATCACACTTGGGGTGCTAGGCTCACAAGGTTTCAAGGATCATAATCAACAACAAGGTAAGTTATTCTATCTTTCATTCAAGTTAAAAATGTTCCCCATGTATGCTAGATAGGAATATAACCTTGGAATTCAACTTTGCATGATTATTAGACAAACATAGATCCAAGGTTATTAGGGTTGCATGTACACTTAGGAAGTGTTAGAATGCTCAAAACCCATCAGTGGTATCAGAGCCTAGGTTTGTTTGTTGTTTTTTTTGTGTGCAAACAGCTTGAAAAAAAAAACGTTTTTCTGTTTTCTGCTCGTATGAAAGTTTGCACATTTGTTTATGGAAATGGACTAGAAACATTACCCTAAACTGTTTTGATGTTTTAAAGCTTGTTTTAGATGGTGTAATGTTTATGCTAATCCATTTACAATGGCAATTATTAAAATTACAAGTTTTTTTAAGTGTAATTTTTGATTCTTGAAAGTGTTCATATTCATGTTCTTGAACTTATGAAGATTAGATGATCATAGGAATTGTTTGTAACCTTCATGGTAGTTTAATTCATGATCATAATGTGTTTTAATGGAGTCCATAACTTGTCCTCAAGTTATGGAAAACCAAAAGTCTCACTTTTATTAAAGCCATTAAAAGAACACAAGAGTTATAAAAATGAAGAGTCTTCATTTTTATTACTCAATTAATTCATAAGTTATAAGAAATGAAAAGTTTTGGAAGTTTACAAAACTTGCCCTCAAGTTTTGGAACATGTAAAGTCTTGATTAAAACTTTAGTTCCAACCCTTAGAATTTTAAAAGTTAAAATTCAACCCTTATACTTTATAATATTATAAGTTACTAATATATATATGTATAACAACAAGTCGTCTTACCGCTAGTACGCCTCATTCACGAAGCCGGTCTATAAGGGGGGTATAAGGTTGTTGCCTATAAAATGGCAACTTAATGGGTGTCCACTCTCACCCACCGCTTCCTTGATCGGTGGAGGGTCGTTAGCCGAACGGGTAAGACAAGGACTTATAAATTCTCATTAAAAGTATGATGAATATTATAAAGTAACTAAATGCTTTTATTAAATTCCCAATCTTAGTTACTTTAGGAAAATGTGAATAAGGTGCTAATCCATGAAATTACACTTTACACTTTGTTTAAGTCGTTGGTGGAGCGTGTGTGGTTAACCGGCACACTAACTTGGACTTAACAAGGTAGGTAAAGGGTGACTTAAGGTTTACCATAGCATCAGTGGAGCGTGTGTGGTTTACCGACACATCGATTGAGTGATAAACCTTGAGGGTACCAAGTGATTTGCATGGTTACTTCACACCTCGTTTTGTGATCCTCGGTATCCCAGTCACAAAACTTGGAGGGCACACTCGAGATTGAAACATGCCTTTGAAAAGTTCATTGAATCTCAAAAGAATCTAGGAATTTCTAAGAACCAATTAAAAACCTAATATTTATATTTCGTTTTTCATGGTGGAAATTGGTGAATCGTCATTCACCTACCTTTCAAATATGTTATAGCTTGGATTACGGCATACCTCTTCTAAGTTATAATATATTGTGATTGGATTCTAGCCTTAATATTACATTTGGGTGTTTTATTAAGGACTCTCTTAATATCTAAACTAATCTTGTTCTCTTCTTTCAGATGTCTTCAAACAATGCTGCTTCTGGCTCTAATCCTAATAGCTCCTTTACCCTTATGAACTTGTGTGGGAAAGTCACTTTTGATGGATCCAACTTCAATGAATGGATCAGAAACATCAGGATGATTACCCGCTACGAGGACAAAGAATATGTCCTTGACAAGGAGCTTAAGGAGATTGATGAGACCACTGCAACTCCCCAGGAGATCGCTGACTTCCGGGCACATGAAATGGATACTACAAAAGTGGCATGCATCATGTTGGCCACCATGACAGCGGAACTCCAAAAGTCCTATGAGGACTTCTACCCTTTTGAAATGCACCAAGATCTGATGGAAAGATACCATCAAAGTGCACGACAAGAGAGGTATGAAATCATATGCTCTATCATAACAACCATGATGAAGGACGGGGAATCCGTCACGAGCCACATGCAGAAAATGCAAAGGTATGTGGATCGGTTGCTGAAGGTTAATGTGAACTTCCCTGAGGAGCTTGCAATAGATATCATTTTGCACTCCTTACCATCGTGCTATGATCAATTCCGCATGACATATCACATGAATAAGGAAGAGGTCACACTCAGCAAACTTCAGGGACTCCTCAAGACCGCAGAAACAGGTCTTAAGGGTAAGTCGGTTGTTAACACTCCTACTCCAAACTCCGCCCCGGTTTTGGCAATCGGGAAAGGTAGAGGGAAGAAGAGGAAGAGCTCTTCAAAGGGTACCAAGGCTAGGACCCTTGATGGCTCTTCTTCAAGTGGAACCAAGAAAGGTTTCGTCACTCCTTCTTCTGACCCAAAAGAGGCTGAATGCTTCTATTGCCATGAAAAGTCACATTGGAAGCGGAACTGCCCAAAATACCAGCAAGATGTGAAGGATGGGAAAGTTAAACCCAACCATGCAGGTATTTACACTATCTTATCTAATAACTCACCCCATTCTAACTCTTGGGTCCTTGATACCGGTTGTGGTATTCATATCTGTTCTGATTTGCAGGGACTAAGAAGAAGTGAGAATGTGGAGCATGGAAGAATAAACTTAATCATGGGGAATAGGAAAGCTTTACCTGTCACCAAGATTGGAGTTTATACTTTATCGCTAAGTAGTGGGTTTAGTTTAGATTTGAATAAATGTTGTTATTTGCCAGAAATGGAAAGAAATATTATTTCCTTTCATGCATTGTATAAACATGGTTTCACCTTTTCATTTGATAATGAAGTTGGTTCGATTAATGCTTTCTTTAATAATGTTCTTTATTTTAAAGCATTACCTTGTGATGGTGTGTATGAAACTGTATCTGTGGTTGATAACTTAGGAAATAATGTATTGTGTATTGATTCTGTTAATGATAATAACTTGGATAAAGCATCATTATGGCATTGTCGTCTTGGACATATAAGCAAGAAACGCATAGGCCAACTCCAAAAGGATGGAGTCTTGGAGTCATTTGACCTAAAGTCAGATGATAGTTGCGAATCATGCTTACTTGGAAAAATGACAAAGTCACCCTTCACAGGTTCTTGTGAGAGGGGTGAAGGTTTGTTGGATCTTATACACACGGATGTGTGTGGGCCCTTCAAACATGCCACAAGGGATGCTAATCGTTATTATTTGACTTTTACTGATGATTACAGTAGATATGGATATGTCTACTTAATCAAGCATAAGTCAGAGACTTTTGAGAGGTTTAAAGAGTTTAAACAGGAAGTCGAGAATCAATTGGGCAGGAACATTAAGATGCTTCGATCCGATCGAGGTGGTGAGTATCTTAGTTCAGAGTTCCTCGACTATCTTAGGGAATGTGGGATTGTCTCACAATTGACACCTCCCAGGACACCGCAGTTGAATGGTGTAGCTGAGAGGTGTAATCGAACCTTGTTGGATATGGTTCGTTCCATGATGAGTCGAGCTTCGCTACCAATCTCATTTTGGGGGTATGCCTTAGAGACTGCCGCCCATATCCTTAATCTAGTTCCCACAAAGAAAGTTGCCAAAACTCCTCATGAGATGTGGACTGGTAAAGTACCCAAACTAGACCACATTAAGATTTGGGGTTGCGAGGCTTTCGTGAGACGCGAGACTCATGATAAGCTCGAACCTCGAAGTGAGAGGTGTATTTTCATCGGTTACCCACAAAAATCCTTTGGTTACCTCTTCTACAGACCTAGTGAGAATGTGGTCTTTGTAGCTAGGAGGGCGTTCTTTCGAGAGAGAGAGTTCATAAGCCAAGGAGACAGTGGGAGGCAAGTTGACCTTGAAGAAATTCAAGAGTCAAGTGGTGAAGGAACTTCAAACCCTAGCACTCAACTTGAGGAGGAAACTTCTGTTGAGCTAATTGACAAGTCTGTACCTCTGAGGCGTTCCACAAGGGTTAGGAATGCACCTGAGAATTACTATGGATTCCATATTACTGCGGAAGGTGATACACTTATCAGTGATGAGACACTGATAGGTCTGGATGAACCTAACAGTTATGCGGAAGCCATGGCAGGCCCTGAGTCAGCCAAGTGGAAAGAGGCAATGGACAACGAGATACAGTCCATGTATGACAATCAAGTTTGGAACTTGGTTGAGAATGTACCAGGTCGTAAGACTGTATGGTGCAAATGGATCTTCAAGAAGAAGACCGACATGGATGGTAATGTACACACTTATAAGGCACGACTGGTTGCAAAGGGTTTCTCACAAACTCCGGGAGTTGATTGTGATGAGACCTTTTCTCCAGTGGCCAAGATTAAGTCTATTAGGGTTCTGTTAGCCATAGCTGCATTTCATGACTATGAAATATGGAAAATGGATGTCAAAACCGCTTTCCTTAATGGAAAGTTGGCTGAGGATGTTTACATGAGTCAGCCAGAGGGTTTTGTCAATACAGAGTACCCTAATAGAGTGTGTAAGCTTAAGAAATCCATTTATGGGTTAAAGCAAGCACCTCGCAGATGGAATCTTTGCTTTGATGAGAAAGTCAAAGAATTTGGCTTTTCTAGGAGTGAAGATGAATCTTGTGTATATGTCAAGGCTAGTGGGAGTATAGTTAGTTTTTTGGTATTGTATGTGGATGACATACTACTCATAGGAAATGACATCCCAACTCTGCAGGAAGTTAAGTCCTGGCTTGGGAAGTGTTTCTCTATGAAGGACCTAGGAGAAGCTGCCTATATTCTAGGGATAAGGATCTTGAGAGACCGAAGTAAAAGACTAATTGGACTTAGTCAGAGTACCTACTTGGATAAGGTGCTGACGAGATTCGGCATGCAGGACTCCAAGAAAGGAGAGTTACCCATCCAGAGTAACGCCAGATTGAGTAAGACACAAAGCCCTAGTACTGAGGCTGAGATAGCAGAAATGAGTCGAATACCTTATGCTTCGGCTGTAGGATCGATCATGTATGCTATGACGTGTACTCGACCTGATGTAGCCTTTTCTTTGAGCATGGTTAGCAGGTATCAGGGGAACCCTAGCAAGGCACACTGGACTGCGGTAAAGAATATCCTCAAGTACCTACGGAGGACTAAGGACTGGGTCCTTACCCTCGGTGGGAGTGAAGACTTGAGAGCTGTAGGGTATAGTGATGCTAGCTTTCAGACTGATAGGGATAATTTCCGCTCTCAGTCAGGCTGGGTCTTTACCTTAAATGGAGGAGCAATTTCTTGGAAGAGTTCCAAGCAAGAGACAGTGGCTGATTCAACTTGCGAATTAGAGTATATAGCAGCTAGCGAGGCAGCAAAGGAGGCGATATGGCTGAAGAACTTCATTGGAGACCTTGGAGTTGTACCAGCTATTAAAGAGCCAATGGAAATTTTCTGTGATAGTGAAAGTGCAGTTGCCTTAGCCAAGGAACCAAGGGATCACGGGAGATCCAGACACATCGACAAAAAATACCATTTCATCAGACATCGAATAGAAGAAGGACTCCTCGTGGCAAAGAGGGTATCATCGGATGAGAATCCAGTAGATCCCCTCACGAAGGGACTGACTCGGGTTAAGCATCTCCAGCATACTCGGAGCATAGGGCTGAAGGATGATATTAGATTTAGTAGTTAGATAACCTTGAAATTTGTAAAGTGTAATTGACATTAGATGATGAATAAAAGGTGTTTTATTTATGAGTAAAGTGTTGCTATCTCTTGTCGATCGTTTACTATATTTCTTTTGCATGTTTTGACTTCCAGAATAATTATGTTTGGTATATCATATTATTCGAACCTCCACAGTCGGTCATATGTCGGAAGTAGGTATGAATCAAGACTGTCATGATTGGTTGCAGAGGTCTAAGTTGTTGGACATGGCTACAACACTCATGAGTGCTCATAAGTTCTGAGCATTGGACTCAACCCATGCTCACTGGAATCACTTCATGGAATTTATCTCGAGTGATCGTGAGACGGTAATATCATATAAGTCTTCAAACCTAGAGATATGATTTGTTACTTATGAGTTGGTTATGCATTGATTGTACGTTAACGCATTAGTAACTCGATGTTATAAAACGTGCTTTTGTGTATAATTCAATGAGTGGTAGAACAAACATATGAGTCGAAGTTTATCTGTTCCTTCTTGGATTAAAAGCTGATATCTGGGCCCCTCGATGATTTTGTTTTGACCTATGTACCGGGCCCGGTCAGAACTAAGTTGATGTGTTCAATTAAGTTCTTTGTCAAACAAATCGGAAATCGGGAAACAAACTGCTGGACAATAAGTAAGACATTGTTCCATGTATTTGTCCGGCTGATATTTCGAATAGAGGATTATATGATCACTTATCTTAAATGGCGTATCATCATCTTCTCAGTTCCGAGAGACCTTGAAAGAGCTACGATTGCCGTTCGGTTCCAGAAGTATTACAGTTATAGTTATTAGACTTATCCAAGTGGGAGACTGTTGGATAAGGTGTCTAAGTCCATAACTATTTCTGGTATGTACTTGACCCGACCCGGCATGGTCCATTTGGGTTGCATGGCACCACGCAATTGGATAAACTAAAATGAGAGAAATAACTCTTATGGTTTATTAATATATTATAAGTTCTAATATATTAATAATATTATTTAATTAGTTTGATCAAGAATTAATTTAGAATTAATTAAGTGATCAAAAGATAACTAATTAAATATATGGGTAGATTATGTAAATCTTCCATATCTTATATAGTGGGCTAAGAGGCTCCATGGATTATCAAGTTGGGTTCCACCCATAGGATGCTCCATGGATGCTCCATGGGAGTTACAAACCCATGGGTCATGGAAATGAAGAGTCATGACACATTAGGGTTTACATGGTGTAACCCTAGATGTGTCAACACTATATAAGAAACTCATTCTCCACCAAAATAGGCTACACTAAGAAACAAGAGGGCTAGAGCCGATTTTGCAAGTGTAAGATTCTCTCAAAGTTTACTCCTTTGCATTTGGTGTTGTGTGAAGCATTTGAGGCATCACACTTGGGGTGCTAGGCTCACAAGGTTTCAAGGATCATAATCAACAACAAGGTAAGTTATTCTATCTTTCATTCAAGTTAAAAATGTTCCCCATGTATGCTAGATAGGAATATAACCTTGGAATTCAACTTTGCATGATTATTAGACAAACATAGATCCAAGGTTATTAGGGTTGCATGTACACTTAGGAAGTGTTAGAATGCTCAAAACCCATCACTACCATCATTACGGAGCCTGTCGAGAGATGTATTGTGATAGGTGCAAGAAGAAAGGGCACACCAACGATCACTGTAGGACTCCAATCCCCAATGTTGGAGTAGATCCAGTATGCTATTTATGCGGTGAAAAGGGGCACTTTAAGAGAGATTGCCCGACAGAGAGGAATGATGGAGGAACGAGAGGAGTTTAACGACGAGTCATAAGGAAACAACAGGGAACCTACTGGAATTTTGGTACGTTTTCCAATCAACAATAATTAAGCATCAAATTTTCATAAAGGTTTTAGACAATTGAATCAAAATCATAAATTAACACATCAGTCATATAAAAACTTAGGATCCTTACGGTGGAGCTATGATGGCTTAGTATAACATTAGGGTCATACATTGTTAAAATTTTGCAGACTTAGAGTAAGTAATTCCGCTTTACTTCCTGTTTATTGGTTGATTTTGGATTTAGGGCAGAGCTGCTCAGTCGACTATCGTCTCAATCTTAACTATATACGATTTGTTTACACTAAACGAGGATAAAGGGACTTTGTAGGGATCATATTGCGATATTCCACCAGTAGTTACCAAAGTAGTCCTACTACCTATACTAGCTATAAAAGTGGTACAAATATTCGCAACAGTAATAACAAAAATAAAACAGAAGGCGCTAAAGACACATACATAGAAGATGCCATCACTCTAAACAATCGATGTAAAGCACATTACGATAAGAAGTTCCCAAGTAGCTATTAGAAATGGATTGGCTTGGTCCTCACTATACCAGCTCCAGGTGCTACGGAAAGATCCTTGGCTTTAACCGTCGACAGGTTAACCAAGTCTGCCCACTTCTTACCAATCAAGGAGACCGATAAGATAGAAAGACTGACAAGGACTTACGTCCAAGAAATCGTGCGACTTCACAGAGTGCCGATATCTATTATCTCGGACAGAGATAGCCGATTCACATCACGATTCTGGCAATCGCTACAGAAAGCCTTGGGAACTAGGCTAGATATGAGTACAGCCTATCACCCACAAACTGACGGACAGAGTGAGAGAACTATCCAAACCCTAGAACACATGTTACGAGCTTGTGTAATAGAATTCGGTAAGGCTGGGACATCCACTTACCGTTAGTTGAATTCTCGTATAACAATAGTTATCACACTAGCATCAAGACCGCTCCTTTTGAAGCCTTCTACGGCCACAAGTCCAGATCACCTCTGTGCTGGGCGGAAGTGGATGACACGCATCCAGATCACCTCTGTGCTGGGCGGAAGTGGATGACACGCAGTTGGCGAGAGGCCTAGTCCCTGATAAACTCTCACTGACCCATAAATCATTAGAGAGACGACTAAAAAGATTGTCCAAATCCGTGAACGACTGAAAGCCTCAAGAGATAGACAAAAGAGCTACACCGACAAAAGACGAAAACCCTTGAAATTTCAGGTTGGTGACCGCGTCTTACTGAAAGTCTCACCCTTGAAGAGCATGATACGCTTTGGGAAGCGTGAAAAACTAGACCCGAGGTACTTTGGACCCTTTGAAGTTACTGCGAGGATTGGTCCAGTAGCTTATAGACTTCAGCTTCCAATCGAACTTAGCAAGGTACATCCGGTGTTTCATGTATCTAACTTGAAGAAGTGTCTGTCCGACGAAACTCTCGTGATTCCACTCAAGGAAATCGAACTGAATGAAAATCTTAACTTTGTGGAAGAACCCGTCGAAATCATGGATATGGAAATCAAACGAACTAAGCAGAGTCGCATACCAACCGTGAAGGTTCGCTGGAATGCTAAGCGGGGACCCGAATTCACTTGGGAGCGAGAAGATCAGATGCAAAAAAAGTACCCGCATCTTTTCCCTAGTCCATAAACTTTTACTTTGTAATTAATTTCGGGACGAAATTTCCTCTAACGGGGGGATGATGTAACAACCCGATATTTCGAATCAATATAACGATCCAAAGTCAAGTTTGGTAACCTATCTTAATATAATAGGAATAATGTCATAAATGAAATGTTCAAAAACCTCAATGTAAATGTACTAAGTAGTAGATATCGTATCAAGGTTTTCAAAAATATAAAGAACACAAAAATCCGAGTTGTAACGAAGAAGTTATGACCAATCGAAAATCAGCAACAAAACCGGCAAGACACTGTTAAGCGTAAAATACAAAATTTCAATAAAATACTTTTCAGTCTGTGGTATCTAAATGAAAGTCGTAGATATCATTAAACCGTAAACGTACATAAAGAGAACGTCCAAATCGGACTTCGTATGAGGAAGTTATGATTTTTCGAAGTTTCAGACATAGCAGTAGACAGCTAAAAACTCGAAATAGGGATCGAGCGACTTTTAGCCAACGCAACCTTAACGAGAATCGAAGATCTCAACAATAGTAGTACAATGGTAAAAAGACAGACAAAATCGGACGTCGGATGAAGAAGTTAGGGATTTTTAACGGACTTTTTCCAGTCCCGGCCTGTTAAGAATATAATATTAAAAATAAAGTCAAAATTAGCCGACAGAGTCTAACCAAAAGTTGCAGAGCATAATCTCACCTACATGTGCATATAAAGAACGTCGAAAACGGAGCTCGTACGCGGAAGTTACGGATTTTACAAGTTCGAGACACAAAATCCGAGGCTGTCAGGCTGGCCACGACGTGGCACAGATGGCCACGACGTGGGACCATGACTGATGGGTTTTCAGGCTTGGCAGCAGACGTCTCATCCATGGAAGAGGATAGGATCGACTCCACGACGTGGGCAACCCTTTTGCCACGACGTGGGACCCAAAAATTAGGCTATAAATAGAGCTCAATGGGTTCCGGGCTTCATTGCTCAATTCTCTTCTTTCTCGTGCTTATGCTCTGCGTTCAACCCCTCGAAGCCATCCCGGTTTGCACATCCAAGTCTCAAAGTAAGTGTTACGCTCCCGAGATTCCCGAGATTCCCAAGATTCCCGAGAATCCCAAGAAATCAGCCTTCTCAAGTCGAACTTCTGCTCGATCTTTGTCTCACCTTCTTCAACCTACCATGTGAGTTCATACCCTATCACTAAGTTTTCAAATGCTTTTTAAATGCTTTTAATCGCTTTTAAGGGGGGGAATACAAGTAAACACACGTTTAAACTCGTTTGAAACACAAATCTTTTGCTATACTCTTCATACTGTTGTTTTAACTATCTTATGAAATTATTATCATGCAAAACATCATACATCACAACTTTACCCTCATGGGGTACAATAAGTTTTATAAATAAAAATATGTTTTATTTATATATATGTATTCTACATCATACGAAGAGTAACCATTTCAACTATAACATCATGTTTATATAAGAAAATGCAACTCATTATTATGCCTTTGTTAACACTGTAGAGAGGGTAATCATTTCAGAAATCATTCATATATCTTTCCAAATACGTGACTTAATTGAGAATATGTGAGTCAATCGTCTTCACCATACCTGTCAAGGTACCACTAGAAAGCCCTGTTTTATAACCAGAGTCTCTGTTGTGAGAACGTGATATGTGTGTATAGATCTATAGGGGACTGATGATCCCGCGCCCTGACTGTTAGCTACAGTCCGCGCGGTGACAAATATCATATCGCTTCGACGCCTGAAGAACGTCGCCACAGGCAAATCCATCATAGTACGGTTATGAAAACTCACAAAATAGACAATTATTATAGTATTTATGTTTTTGCAGGAAAAGTAATATTACAATTACTTTTACGCCAAATTACAAACTTCTTATAGTTTTGTTTACTAATAAAACTATGCATCATTATTTTAAGTATGACATATTTACTTACAAATCATAGTCTTGGACATTTGAGAATACTCCTCATTGTTAGGAAAATATAAGTTTTTCCTGTGCCAAATTATAAACTTCTTATAGTTTTGTTTACTATAAAACTATGCCTCATTATTTTAAGTATGACATATTTACTTACAAAATCATAGTCTTGGACATTTGAGACTACTCTCCACTGTTAGGAAAATATAGGTTTTTCCTGGTTCGACACATTCATTCTATACAAACAAAGATTTATAACTCCTTTTATGAGGAAAATATCGGATTTTCTGGAAAACAAACACGAACTTTCGAATGGCATAAACTTATACAAATATATACTTATGAACTCACCAACTTAAATGTTGACACTTTTTCTTTGAAATAACTTGTATTCTCCGGAAATCGCTAAGCCAGGTAGCAACTACTTTTGAAGACTAACGCGCTGGCGTTAGTAACATATTTTTGGAACACCATATTGTATTTGATATTTAAACATGTAACACTTACAATCATGTAAACTTTTCAAATATATATGTTATGGTGGTGTGTACTTTCTTTAATATTCAATTTTTATGATACTGAATATGACGTCCTCTGCCCCCGAACGTTTCCGCCGTTCTGGTTTAGGGGTGTGACAGTGGCGGAGGAGAAAGGAACAGACAACGCTCCATAATCATTTATGATTATAACAGGCCTGTCACGTCGGTACGTTAGTGTCACACCCCCAAACCAGAACGGCGGAAACGTTCGGGGGCGGAGGACGTCATGTAAGTATCACAACACATGCATTATAGTAATCAAAGTACAAACAACCATTGCATTAATAAGTATAAGTTTTACATAAGTGTTTAAACATTACATATTGAAACATCAAAGTAGAAACGATAGAAGACAAAAGACGCAACACGGTACTAGGCAGTCTTCTCAAAAGCTTCGGGAGTGTACGTGTCTACTGGATTCCTGAGAATACAAGTTATTTTGAAAGAGTAGATCAGCATTTATGTAGCACCCGATTCCTGGTACGTATTTAAATTCAAGAAATGTTGCAATTTGCTCTGGGACTCGGCGAGTTGGAGGCCCAACTCGTCGAATAGACTCGACTGTTGATCGGGGGCTTAAGTGACCTACTCGACGAGTCGGAAGACCGACTCGACGAGTAGGAGCTGACTGGACAAAACGCTAGTATACAGGGTCTGCACCCTATTTAAACACTTTATCTCGTTCCAAACCAGCCCCCATCACCCTCCTAACTCAGAGAAACCCTAAATTGAAACCCTAAACCCTTTTCGAGTGATTTTGAGCTCGTTATGCCATTTTGTGCAAGTTAGAAGGTTGAAGAGAAGAAGAAGGTGCTTGGGAGTTCAGAAGGAGCAAGGAGATCCAGAGGTTTTGCTTCATTTCCTGTTTATAGAAGGAAAAAAGTCCAAACCTTGCTTCTTCTTCCATTAGATACTCTTTTTGGAGTAACTTAGGACTTTTGGAAGCCATTTTTGGAGCCATACTTGGATGCAACCACGATTTTGGGATAAAGACTTCAGATCTGGAGCCATTGAGGGTTCCCATGGCATAAAGGGGCCAACTTTATGGCCATGGGAGACCAATGCATCATATAAACCCCTTTTTATGGCTTTTTTAGCCAAAGGCCCTATTCATGTACATAAAGTTTGAAGCTTTACATATAAAATGGACCCTAGGAGCCTAGATCTATGGTTGTGACGCGTTAAGACCCATTATAATCGACTGTATAGTTTTGGACATAGAGGGACTCGGCGAGTCGGGGTGTATTTTCCACCAAATCCTTCCTGTTATGCACCAGTTGTTAGGATCGAAGGTTCCCCCAGTTGTTTAGATTCATTAGAGACCTGGGAATCATAGGACTCGGCGAGTTCAAAGGGAACTCGGCGAGCTATAAACTGAACATCTTCTTATGGATGAAGATGAACTCGGCGAGTCGGTTGATGATTGCCCGATGTGTTGTTGGAGGCGAACTCGTCGAGCTCTTGCTAGACTCGACGAGTAGGGACGGGATCATGACATTTTATGGACATGGGGACTTGACGAGTTGGCGGGCCAACTCGGCGAGTCGATTCAACCAGACGTTGACCTTGACCAAAAGTTGACTTTGACATTGACTTGGATTGAGTGACCCTTGTAAGGGTTACGAGTATGAGTTCATAACTTAGAAGGGTTGTCGTGTAGGGATTGAGGAGTCGGGGGGAGTCGATTTCCACACCGAGATCAGTGCAGACACTACGCGACATTGATGTGAGTTACCTTCCGGTAGAAGTGGGTCTAAGGCACCAAGGCCGGCCCACTAGTAGATGTTTAGTGAGACGATTGTCTTTGTGATGATTGTCTGATTTGTTATTGCCTGATATGTTTATATGCCAGCATGATGTGTTATATGTGATAGTATTGGTAGGAGGGGACTAGTCCCCTGATTAGGTCGCTAGGATCGAAAGATAGGTCGGACACTCCAGCTATGTCTGACAGCATGATTATGATATGATATTATATGCTAGTGGTAGGGGTGAAATAGTCCCCGTGTCCGGTTGAGATAGACCGGAGGGTAGGTCGGCACCCCAGAATGGCTTGACATGGGTAGGTCAGCACCCCAGAATGGCTTGACATGGGTATGTCGGGCACCCCAGAACTGCCCGACAATATGTATGATGTTAGTATGTGGTATGATGGGGGAACTCACTAAGCTTTGTGATTACGATTTCAGTTTTGGTTTCAGGTACCTCTTCATCCAAGGGGAAGGAGCCGGTGGTGTGCACCGCATCACACACACATGATTTCCGCATTGAGTTTTCTGGGATTGTACTCTGATTTTTATTACTATTGATGATATGGTTTTGAGACACGTTGTTACGGTTTTATAAACTGATATGACATTGGCAATGTTTTTGGTAAACTATTTTATAAGTTACTTAATTAAAAGTGAAATTTTTGGCCTTGAAAATTAGGATGTTACAAGTTGGTATCAGACCCTTGGTTTGAGGGATTCGGACACACCCTCGGGGGGTGTCTGGACTCAAATCGAGGGCTTGAAAGATTTTTACAAGAAAATTAGTTTTCTAAAACCTATGTTAAAGAATTTTGAGAAAGAGCGAGGTGTGTGATGCGTGCGACCGACCGAGCTCAAGTAAGTTTTCCCCAAGATACCCATACTTGTTACGTTATGTTATATGGTGTGATGATGAGAACTGCATGCTAGAATATGGCTAAGGATCTAGGAGGATGCCTTGTATGCCTATTAGGTGCTTATGAGAACTGCATGCTAGAATTAGGCTAAGGATCTAGGAAGGATGCCTTGTATGCTTTCTGTAGGAGCTTATTGAGCTGTATGTTAGAGCTGATAGTCAGCAGTATGGTAGCTTGAGTAGGTTATGCTCCATTTGGTTACTCAATTCACGAATGCTGCTTGCTTTGTGCTATAGGGGTTCTGACTAGCTTTAACTAACTAGTAAGCGAATATGTAACAGTATTCGCAAGCTAGTTAGGGAAAGGTGGTAGGGAATCCTAGTGCAGTTGATGGCGGAGAGTAGGTCGGAGGGTGTCCTAGGAAAGCCTAGGATGAGCTTAGTTGGGAAGTTGTATTAGTAGAAAGGGACTTGGTTAAGTCAAGGCAGTTCTTGAGGAAAGTACGGATAGATGTGGAAGGTAGTATGGGCCCGTACTACTAGAAGCAAAGGATCTGTACTCGAATCAAGGAAGGCTGAGCTAGAACCGGGAAACTTGGAGAGTGTGTGAGACCTCTCGAGGTTATGTATGATCCTGACGTTTATGTGTTTATTTTCTGTATGGCGGTTACGCGACATGGAGCAGGATCAGGGTCAGGCTCGGGTGCGGGATCCAAGCAGGTTGATGACGGTTTACGCGAGTTCATTACGTCTGAGATCACTAGAGGTATCCTTGAGTCGACCCCTATCATCTTCGGGTCGATCAAGGAGGGGATTGTTGAGCTGATGGAGGATCGCCTCCAAGCATTCAGGAGTGACTTGGCGACCAGCCATCTGGGTACGCGCACTCTGTCCTTCAAGGACTTCCGGGGGAGTGGTGCGCCGAGATTTAATGGGGTGAAGGGCCCCATTGTTTCCAAGAGATGGATCGCAGATATTGAGTCTGCACAGTTGACGAGCTTCTGCCCAGAGGGGTCGAAGGTCCGCTTTGCGGCAGGGTGTTTGAGGGACCGAGCTAGAGATTGGTGGGAGTCAGTCGGTGATTCGCTGGGGGCCCCAGCCATTGAGGCTATGACCTGGTCAGATTTTGTGACCAGGTTCAGGGCTGAGTTTGCGCCGGATGTGGAGCTTCAGCAGCTGGCCAGGGAGTTTCTTGACATGCGACAGACGACCGAGACAGTGGTAGAGATCACTACCATGTTCAGGGAGAGGGCCTTGTTGGTGCCTCAGTATGCGGGGGATGAGGAGATGCGAAAGACCCGCTATCATGACATGTTGAGGGCTGATATCTGGGAGCATGTCAGGTATTCAGCTTGCCCTACCCTGGAGTCCATGATTGCCAGGGCGCGGGAGAGGGAGATTGATTTGGAACACCTCAAGAAGAGGAAGGCAGAGACTGAGCAGGTTACGGGGGTTTCGGGGAAGAAACCCAAGGGATCCGACGTTAGGTCGAAGGGCCAGCCGGGCCAGCGCCGCTGAAGGAAATGCGGCAGGCCACATGAGGGGGCTTGTAGAGCGGGATCGTCAGGCTGATACAAGTGCGGCAAGACGGGGCACTTTGGCAGGGATTGTACTGCCCCCGCCCCCACAGTTCAGACATCAGACCTGATTTGCTTCCATTGCAATCAGAGGGGCCATAAAAAGGCCAACTGCCCTAGGTTGTTAGCAGCATCAGCAGCAGCTCCGGTGGTGGCGCCGACTCCAGCGACATCATGAGTTGCGGATGGCCGGAAGGTCAAGGCAGAGGGTCTAGTGGTGCGGAGCCGAGCATTTCAGTTGACAGCCGAAGAGGCACGCGCCGCACCTGATGTGGTGACGGGTATGATTTCTTCTCCCTAACTTTCATATTATGTCGTTGTGATTTGATATGTTATATTATGATATGTGCTCTGTTCAGGATCGTTCCATGTGAACGGTATTCTAGTTCATGTGTTGTTTGATTCGGGTGCTACCCGATCGTTTGTCTCTCTTGCGCTTAGCAAGAGGTTTCTTGAGTCCTCGGGCACGCTGGATTGTCCTCTAGAGGTCGAGATTGCGGACTACCGGTCAGTGCGAACATCAGAGGTTTTTCGGGATTGTGTTTTGAGATTGTTCGAGGAGCGCTACCTGGTAGAATTGGTTCCCATACCTTTGCGGGGGAAACAAGGTTATTATAGGGCGAGAGGCCACATAGAGGACCAGCCTTATGTTCAGCAGCGAGGGCTAGGCGCTACCTCCAGTACGGTTGAGCAAGATATGTCGCTTATGTTATGGATACCCGGGAGGCGGGTAAGGCGGCAGTGGGCGATGTGCCAGTGGTACGAGAAAATCCTATATTTTCAGATATGATAAAAATGATAACCACAATAGTTCATTATGTAATTACTTAGTTTATACTAGTTATATATAACCTCGTATCGAACGGATAGTTAAATGTGTGTATCTGCCCTAAGCCCACAACCAAACAAGGAACAGGAAGTAAGGCAGAAGTGACACATTCCACTGCCAATAAGATATTACTTATATATAACTCTGATGTATAAACTAAGGAATTATAGAATCAACCATTAAAGGTCCTTTAGGTTATACTAATTTTAAGAAAGTAACTGATTACGTTCCAGAAAATCCTATATTTTCTGCTTTACAACTGATAAGTAGTTTTAATACCATAAAACCGTTCTGATAGGTAGTTTTAAATTCCCATAAAGCCGTTTTGTTAAGTAGTTTTAAATCCTCATAAAACCGTTCTGATAAGTAATTTTAAATCCCCATAAAACCGTTCCATTTTGTTTGTGAAAAGTAATTACTACAATAGTATTTCTTAAAAAGAATAAACTACTGGTGAATATAACTACCCTAATATTAACCTAGTTAATTAGGGTTAAAATGTGATAAAGTTGTAACCATGGTGGACTATAATGAACACGACGACCTTATGGTGTCGAAACTGAATATGTGACATTTGTCACCCCATGGATGGTTTGTCGGATTGTAACTAGTAGTCGGAATGTGGGATTGTCATTTCCGTATAGATTTATACACACAATGCTCGCTCTCCCTCCAGGAGACTCTGGTTACAAGGATGTAACATAGAAAGTATATTGCTATGTCCTGAATACGGACCATCACATTTTAGTTTGAGTAAAGATCGAATTATACCCTTTTCTTGACAAAGTAATTTAGACCTCGTATACTTATCTAGAAAATAGATTTCTCGTTGGTTTCATAAATTATACCTATTATAATTTATACGTTCTATCTGATTAGCATCATTTCTCATGAGTGTACCCCTTTGCTCAGCGTGATACAAAGGTAATGATATCGATTGAAGTAACCTTTTATATTCTCATATGTATAATGTATATAATTAAAAAGGAAACGACCTACGGACAAATAACCCCACCTTAAGCCCACATCCAAACAAGGAAAAGGAAATAAGGCAATTCATTAGTCCTAAGCCCTTTAAGTCTTATTTATATACTTATACATATATGAACATGATTTTGACAATTAAGATAAAGGAGTTTATAAAACATTTTCTAAGAGTTTAACAATATTAAAAGAGTCTATATGACTTTAAGTCATTTTGGAAGTATTCAACAATCCTTTATTGTTAACACAATATTTAAAAGCATAAGTAAACCTTTTATGTGATTGACATCACAGGTAATTATTAACACAAATTAATTGTGTTCAACTTGTATTCCCCCCTTAAAAGCATTTAAAATCATTTAAAAGGTAGATTATAGGGGTATGAACTCACATTATGTTGGTGATTCGATTGAAGATATGATATAGGATGATAAGTTTCCCGAATGAAGTCCCGAAGCACAAACGAGTCCTAAATGACATATAATGATACATATAAGCATGAATTTAGTGAATCTAACCACAAAGGTGTTTAGCAAACAACCTAGGATTGAAGAATAACTCACCAAAACAGTGTTAGAAACAAATTAGGAGGCTGAAATGGAGTTCACAGCCAAGAGTGAAGGTTTCACGGCCCTATGAGTGGTTCGCGGCCCAAGAACATGAAGAACACTTGAAGTGTTCACGGCCAAGATGATGTGTTCACGACTCTGGGATGGTTCACGGCCCAAGAACACCTGATGATCTTGAAGAAAAGGTGATGAATCAAAGATGGAATCAAAGGGTTTCACATGAACATCAAGAAAAGGGAAGTGTTTCTTACACTTTTGAGGAGAAAGGAGGGTTCATGATTGATGATACTTGAGAGAGAATAGGGTGGTTCACGGCTGGAAGATGTGAAATGAGGAGAAAATGGCTAACACCTTTATATATATGCGAGGGTTCACGGTCCGAAGGGTTCACGACCGTGAACCTCGTTTACGGTCCGAAGGCGGTGGTGGCTGAGAACATGATTACGGCTGCGAGGGTTCACGGTCCGAGGAGTTCACGGCCGTGAACCTTTTGAGGCCCGAAGTGTATGGTCCAAAGTTTACTTGTTCTCGGTTTTGAGGTTGGTATGCGAAGGGAAAGAAAGAATGAATTTCGGACTTCAAGTTTTCACCTCTTAAACATATAACACCTTGAATACGAGGCGTACACATTTATAAAACATTAATCTTATCCATTTAAAATAGAATAAGATTTAAGTCAATTTTAGTTGACCCAAGTTTGACTTTGATTGACTGGGATTGACTTTTCAAGAAGAAAATAATGGGTTGTCACATCGTCCCCCCATTATAGAGAATTTCGTCCCGAAATTAAGTCTAAAGAATATACATGAACGAAGGTGAAAGGTACAAATACTCATGTTCCATTTGATCTTTCTGTTCTTAAGTGAAATCTGGTCCTCGCTATGCATCTCAGCGGATCTTCACTAATGGGGTAAGGATCTGATTAGTCCTAACGAATTCGGTGTTTAGGATTTCTACGGATTCTTCCACGAAGTTGAGGCTCTCGCTTACCTCGATCTATTTGAGTGGTATAACAAGAGTCTCGTTGGACAAACAACTTGAAAGATAAGGACGTGGATGGTAGGGTGTATGCTATTGAATTCTCGAGGTAGTTGAGGTATATACGTTACTGGATCAACTCTAGTAGGAATATCCAATGATCTCATGTACTTTAATTTAGTATTCCATGCTTTCCGAAGGGTATCATGCCCTTCCGGGGTGAGACCTTCACATGACGAGGTCACTAACCTGGAATTCCAAGGGTTTTCTCTTATCGAAGGCATAACCTTTCTGCCTGACCCTGGGAGCTTCACATCGCTCCTGGATTTGTACTCTCTTCTCGGTAGTTTCTCGGAATATTTCCGGACCAGCGAAGGTGCTGTCTGGAAATTGGGTCTTTAGCTAGTTGCGTGTCACCTACTTTAGTCCAGTGCAGAGAGGACCTGCACTTGTGACCATAGGAGGTTTCGAATGGAGCAACTTTAGATGCTAGTATGATAAAAGACTCGAATAGTTGATAAATGGGTATTCCATGCTTTACCAAAGTCGATCACATATGCTCTCAGCACGACTTCTAATGCTTGAATCGCTCTCTTATTCTGTCTGTCAGTTTAAGGATGGTAGGCTATGCTCATGACTAGCCTAGTTCCCAAAGACTTTTGAAGTGACTGCCTGAACTGGGAGATGATTCTATTATCTCAAACGAAGATAACAAATATTGGAACACCGTGCAGTCTAACTAATCTCTCTAACACACGATCTAGTTAACTTCTTTATTTTACCTGTTTCCTTAAAATTGTAGGAAGTGCACGGATGTGGCTAATCTGACGACGATCACCCAAAATGGCATCAAGTTCACCTGTTGCCTTGTGTAACTTGATTGTGAATCCCAATGTAATCCTCTACCATTTCCACTCAGGTATCTCCGGTTGTTGTAGTAAGACTGCAGGCTTTTGCTCTGAAGTTCATGATAAGACTCATACTTGGCTCATCCATCATCACCTCGTGTATACGAGTCGTATATAATTTAGATCAACAAAACATTCGATTGGGTGGCTCTGCCCCAAGTCCACAACCAGACAAGAACAAGAGATAGGGCGGAATCACACATCCTAAATCTTGTTGAGTCTAAATTATATACCACTCTTGTGTATATACTTAGCAGTGATAGACCAACCTAATGAGTTCTTAGACTCTATTCTTGAACTTGACCTGTGGTACAAGTGATCTGCCTATGAGATCCATTGGGGATACTCCGGTGGTTACTGACTTCTGAGACTTCTTTGGTACTTTTCGCTTCAAGTTTTCTATCTACTGAGCAGGCTAGAAAGTGTGGTACCCCTCGCATGGGTACTTCTGAAGTTTTGAAGTGAGAGATGATATAAAGGTTTACGTTATGGATTGGAAGAATTTCATCTGACGGCTGATTAAGGAAAAAGTTCTTTTTACACAACATAAGAATTTTTGCATGGTAAGGATCAAGCCAAACCATGTCGGATGAGGATGACGGAACTTCCCAACGAAATAGATATTAAGTCGTTCTAGAAGAAACTATTACTAGGATGATGAACTATCCTATGTACATAAGTTTTATGCACTTCCGGTTTTATTCTGTTATTATCGCTACGAACCCCTTTTGATTCGAACATGGTGAGTACTAATAATACGAGCGTTCTAACAATTTGAAATTATGAACTTTCATGAAATGATCCTACTAGGTCTCTCTATAACCGCTTGGTGTACACAAGTCATGTACAATTAAGATTGGTAAGACCGTTGACTGAGCCACCCTGCCCCAAATCCACAACCAAACAAGGAACAGGAAATGAGGCGGAACCACTCACTCTAAATCTACAAATCTTAATTATAAATGACTCTAATGTATACACTAAGCCATCATAGCTTACCTGTTAGGGTTCCGAGTTTTATATGAGTGCTGTGATTTGGTTCGAACAAGAGAGTAATTATAATTATAAATAAATTATTGGGGTTTGGAAGCGTACCAAAATTATAGCAGGGTCCTTTGATGCTTCCCCATTCTCTGGGGTCAAACTCCTCCTGCTCCCCTGTCGTTCTTCTCTATTGGACAGTCTCTCTTAAAATGTCCTATTTCACCACAAAGATGACATATTGGACTGGTTCCAACATTGGTAGTTGACGTGATGAACTCGACCAGAGTCCTACAGAAGCGGGCGATGTGCCTCTTCATGTTGCATCTATTGCAATGCAGCACTCGGCAGACTCCATTATGATGGTAGTTGCACTTGCTGCAGTGTGGGAGGTTTCCTAATTACGGTGTGGTCGGTGTTGGGATAGTAGGGCTGATGGGGGTATTGACTGCCCCAGCTTGTTGGCCTTCAGATGGTCATTGAGTTGAATAACTCCCTTTCTCGTTCTCGAACTTTCATTTCAGGTTATTAGGTTTGAGGTCTGGAGTGTCTTTACAAGTAGGCACTTGTTGCTGAAATTGGTTATCACCACGATCGGGATTGCCGATCACATTTCCACTAACATTTTTTTGTTAGCATTAAGGTGAGCCATGACAGCTGCTACGACTGCTGTGACTGTAGCTTGAAACGTAGTTGCATCTATCTGAAGGATTGGTGTTTTATCGGAGGGTTGGTTACGTTTCTTCGGAGGCATGATTCTGTTATAAGATGATAAAATGAGCTCGTGAGCAACGATGGTTGGCTCTAGATGTATTCCAATCATTTATATCTACATATAAACTTTTTGTTTTGTTATACTGTTCTCAATTATTCGACCTACATCCCTATGATGCAGTCGTGGTAAAGAGTAGAACTAAGTTTCTAGAATGGTTACCAGACGAGTATCATCCGGACTAAGTTATCTTTGGTTGATGGATAACATGATCCAACTTCCGAAAAGATTTGAAAGTAATTCATAATAGAGTCTACATAAAATAGACTTGTGAATCTGAGAAGTAATCACTCTCGATTGAGATTTCGTGATCCGATTTATTGTTATTAGCCGTGACAGGAAAAGATGATAAGCTCAAAACCTAATGTGAGTAATGTAATCACTAACTTACTAGGTTGCATTAATTTATTAGTTATTATTGTGACGAAAAGTCACTCAAACACTTCGCATGTAACACGCATGGTTTTCCTCTGTTCTCAGTTCCATTCTAGGCGGTAATGATTTGTTCTCTCCTGGTATCTATATGGTTTCCTTCTCCTCCGTAGGTATATTGAATTTTCGTGCTGTCTTACTTTCGATTCTAACACTGATCCCCATTACTTCATAATTGAGAGTTCAAATCCCGGAAGTTCATGCGAACCTCTCACCGGTGCCCTTAATAAGGTAAAGGCATTTGGTAGTTTCTATAGTTTCTTTAGTCGTCATCTATTTCTTTCTCTGAACTCCCCTAATAAAACTCTACTGGATCCTCGCTATTATTCTATTGGTTATTGTGGTGAGGTGGTTACATCTATCTAAGTGTTTTACACGAGAATGGGAATGTCTAAAGAATCTATGAGATTAATAAAAATTAAATTTTTATGAAGATGATCCTTTCTGGTCTTTCTATAATCACGAAGTGTGTACAGATTATATATAATCCAGATTATATAGAACTTCGAATAAGTGATTCTACTCTAAAACCACAACTAAACAAGGAACAGGAAGTAGAATGAAAGTCACCTATTCTAAGTCTATAAAATTTCAATTATATATAACCTTAAAGTATACACTTAATAATTATAGACTTACCACAAAAGGTCTTTTTAACAATTCCCTAAAGTTATTTATGGTACCTAAAATACTTCTATGGTATTTTAATTATAAGTTTGATTCTTGGACTTCTAGACATATGAAGTTGATAAGTTTTCAGTTTTATTGTTATATCATCCTAAAATACTCCTATATTATTTTAACCTTTATGTTTGGTTCTAGAATTCTTCTGGTACCTAGGTAAGTTTTAGACTTGTTGCAACACTACAATCACTCCCAAACACATGTTGGTCATATCTCAAATGAATATAGTTGATCAGGCTATATTGATCCCATATATGATTACATAGCTGTCCAGGTTTAACCGCAATGCCCAACATCCAAATACTTTTGTTTTGTTCTTCTTGTGATACTCGTTCTAGTATATATATTCTGTAAGTACTTATACTTTTATAAAATATTGTTATATTTTAAAGTATAATTCTTGCTCAGAGTGTTTTTATCCCAATGTGTTTATAGTTGTATATCTTTTATGACTGATATACTTAGTTCACTATAAACAATGCTCTGATACCAATCTGTCAACCCCCAAACCAGAACGGCGGAAACGTTCGGGGGTGGAGGACGTCATGTAAGTATCACAACACATGCATTATAGTAATCAAAGTACAAACAACCATTGCATTAATAAGTATAAGTTTTACATAAGTGTTTAAACATTACATATTCAAACATTAAAGTACAAACGGTAGAAGACAAAAGACGCAACACGGTATTAGGCAGTCTTCTCAAAAGCTTCCGGAGTGTACCTGTCTACTGGATTCTTGAGAATACAAGTTATTTTGAAAGAGCAGATCAGTATTTAAGCTGGTGAGTTCAAAGGTATTTTGTTATATTTTTTTATATAAAGTATATTCTAAGTTCTTGGGAAAGTTCACCTGTTCCTCCAGAAAATCCTATATTTTCTGATCTGATAAAAATGATAACCACAATAGTTCATTATGCAATTACTTAGTTTATACTAGTTATATATAACCTAATATCGAACGGACAGTTAAATGTATGTATCTGCCCTAAGCCCACAACCAAACAAGGAACAGGAAGTAAGGCAGAAGTCACACATTCCATTGCCAATCAGATATTACTTATATATAACTCTGATGTATAAACTAAGGAATTATAGAATCAACCATTAAAGGTCCTTTAGGTTATACTAGTTTTAAGAAAGTAACTGATTACGTTCCAGAAAATCCTATATTTTTTGCTTTACAATTGATAAGTAGTTTTAATCCCATAAAACCATTCTGATAGGTAGTTTTAAATTCCCATAAAACCGTTCTGTTAAGTCGTTTAAATCCCCATAAAACCATTCTGATAAGTAGTTTTCAATCCCCATAAAACCGTTCCATTTTGTTTGTGAAAAGTAATTACTACAGTAGTATTTCTTAAAAAGAATAAACTACTGGTGAATATAACTACCCTAATATTAACCTAGTTAATTAGGGTTAAAATGTGATAAAGTTGTAACCATTCTGGACTAGAATGAACACGGCGACCTTCTGGTGTCGAAACTGAATATGTGACATTTGTCACCCCATGGATGGTCTGCCGGACTGTAGCTAGCAGTCGGGATTTGGGATTGTCATTTCCATATAGATTTATACACACAATGCTCGCTCTCCCTCCAGGAGACTCTGGTTACAAGGATGTATCATAGCAAGTATATTGCTTTGTCCTAAATACGTACCATTACATTTTAGTTTGAGTAAAGATCGAATTATACCCTTTTCTTAACAAAGTAATTTAGACCTCGTATACTTATCTAGAAAATAGATTTCTCCTTGGTTTCATAAATTTTACCTATTATAATTTATACATTCTATCTGATTAGCATGATCTCTCATGAGTGTATCCCTTTGCTCAGCGTGATACAAAGCTAATGATACCGATTGAAGTAACCTTTTATATTCTCATATGTATAATGTATATAATTAAAAAGGAAAAGAACTTCGGACAAATAACCCCACCTTAAGCCCACATCCAAACAAGGAAAAGGAAATAAGGCAATTCATTAGTCCTAAGCCCTTAAAGTCTTATTTATATACTTATACATATATGAACATGATTTTGACAATTATAAGATAAAAGAGTTTATAAAACATTTTCAAATAGTTTAACAATATTAAAAGAGTCTATATGACTTTAAGTCATTTTGGAAGTATTCGGTAATCCTTTATTGTTAACACAATATTTAAAAGCATGAGTAAACCTTTTATATGATTAACATCACAGGTAATTATTAACACAAATTAATTGTGTTCAACTTGTATTCCCCCCTTAAAAGCATTTAAAATCATTTAAAAGGTAGATTATAGGGGTATGAACTCACCTTATGTTGGTGATTCGACTGAAGATATGATATAGGATGATAAGTTTCCCGAATGAAGTCCCAAAGCACAAACGAGTCCTAAATGACATATAATGATACATATAAGCATGAATTTAGTGAATCTAACCACAAAGGTGTTTAGCAAACAACCTAGGATTGAAGAATAACTCACCAAAACAGTGTTAGAAACAAATTAGGAGGCTGAAATGGAGTTCACAGCCAAGAATGAAGGTTTCACGGCCCTATGAGTGGTTCGCGGCCCAAGAACATGAAGAACACTTGAAGTGTTCACGGCCAAGATGATGTGTTCACAGCCAAGATGATGTGTTCATGACCCTAGGATGGTTCACAGCCCAAGAACACTTGATGATCTTGAAGAAAAGGTGATGAATCAAAGATGGAATCAAAGGGTTTCACATGAACATCAAGAAAAGGGAAGTGTGTCTATTACACTTTTGAAGAGAAATAAGGGTTCATGGTTATTGATACTTGAGAAAGAATAGGGTGGTTCACGGCTGGAAGATGTGAAATGAGGAGAAAATGGCTAACACCCTTATATATATGAGAGGGTTCACGGTCTGAAGGGTTCACGGTCGTGAACCTCGTTTACGGCCAGAAGGCGGTTGTGGTCTAGAATATGATTACGGCTACTAGGGTTCACGGTACGAGGAGTTCACGGCCGTGAACCTTTTGCGGCCCGAAGTGTATGATCCGAAGTTTACTTATTCTCGGATGCGAGGTTGGTATCCGAAGGGAAAGAAAGAATGAATTTTGGACTTCAAGTTTTCACCTCTTAAACATATAACACGTTGAATACGAGGTGTACACATTTATAAAACATTGATCTAATCCATTTAAAATAGAATAAGATTTAAGTCGATTTTAGTTGACCAAAGTTTGACTTTGATTGACTGGGGTTGACTTTTCAAGAAGAAAATAACAGGTTGTCACAGCTGGTGGATTTGAGCGGCAGATATGAAATATATGGTTGAGGTTGAATCTCTAAAATATCTATTTTATTTTTTATCTCAACGGGACATACCTTTATATAAATATATATATATATATATATATATATATATATATATATATATATATATATATATATATATATATATATATATATATATATATATAGAGAGAGAGAGAGAGAGAGAGAGAGAGAGAGAGAGCTAGGTTCAAATGTTTCATACAAGTATTGTATGCATGTATGGACCAATGAGAATTTAGCAATAATTTAATAATTAAATAAATTAGTAAGGGTAAATTAGTAAATCATGACTCTAAAATTATGGTAATTGAGATAAATGGGGGATTTGATTCAAAATCACCAAAATAAATATGTTGACCTAATAATCAAACCTTCAGATTTCTTCCATTCGTTCGTCCTTAGAAACCTTCTTCCCCCTTCTCTACATCTGCAGTTGAAACGAATATATCAATTGAAACGAAGATATCAATCCCAGGTAGATCGGAGAGTCCTTTAGGGTTGTTCTTGGTGGGTATGAATATTTGTTTCAGCACAGAGAGATATTTGGATCCGGTAACTGGGCAGAGCTTCAGAAGTTGGTCGAGAAGCCATTATGATTGTCGAGAAGCCATGAGAGATTTGTTGATCTAAACTCATAAATTGTTGAGGTATTTTGATAGATTCAAATTCCCCTAATTTGTTCTTGATCTTCAAATATCGGTCCGGTCCCCCATGGTGATTTTTCTTGATTTCAATGATTTATGTAATATTTTTTATCTCCTACAGTGTCGATTTGGGGAAATTGATCATTTACTCTCGCATTTGTTATTCTGCTTCGCTTCAGTAATATCAGTAATCTCTCCATCGATACGATCACACACCATGGAGCATGAACAATCACAAACAACCATGGTGTTTTACTCCAACTAACCGTCATCAAGCTGTCAGGTATGATTCTCCCTTGGTTTGATTACTCTTTTGTCTTTGTTTGAAATTAATTGGATTTCATTGATTTAGAATTCAATAGTGGAATTGGACCTTTCTTATCCAAGCGTTTGATAATAAAATATGTTGGATTAGATGTCTAAGCCCATAACTATTATTTGTATGTACTTGACCCGAGAGTAGCATGGTCCATTTGGGTTGCATATCATCAGGACAATTTGTTAGGATAGACTCTTGAGAGAAGGTTATGTATGATTTATTAATATATTATAAGTTCTAATATGTTAATATGAAATCATATGTTTTAATTAGTATTGATCAAGAATTAATTTGGAATTAATTTAGTGATCAAAAGAGACTAATTAAATCTATAGGGACTAATTATGGTAATTAGTTATATTTATATGTGTTGGGCTTATGATCCATGTTGGACCAAGTTTATGTATGGATACATAAAGAGTTGGGCCACGTGAACCATGGATCATAAACCCATGGGTATGGGTTTGGGTTAACCCATGACCTTTGGAATTCCACATATAAATATGTTACTTCATAGCCAAAATCACCACTAATGTATTCTTGGAGGATATGGACGGTTTTGGTGTGTATGAATTCTCTCTCAAGTTCCATCATTTGTCCATGATGTGTTGTGACTTCATTTGAGGCTTCCACACTATTGGGGCTAAGCTCTTAAGGCCAAATACATCAAGAGTTCAAGCTACATAAAAGGTATGTTACTCTAACTAGTTTCTTATATGGGATATGACAATTGCATGCTAGTTATAGGATCAATTCCTTGGAAACCATTTGCATGTATAATTAGTGAAAACATAGATCCAAGGTATTTAGGGTTGTATTTGCACCATAGGATGTTGTAGTATACAAAACCCTTTAGTGGTATCAGAGCCAAGACTTGTTTTCAAATATACTTGATGCAAATTGCTGAAAAAATCAATTTTCTGGCTGTCTGGACTGTGGACTCGCCGAGTCCACTGACGGACTCGCCGATTCCATGAACAAATTCATCCTACTCGTCGAGTAGGTTCATACACTCGACGAGTAGGAGGCCCATAGTGCAGATTTTCGACTTTTAAGGCTTGAATTGGACTAGAATCATTACCCTAAGCTGTTTTTGAACTTATAAACCTGTTTTTGATGTGGTAATGATCATTCTAATCCAATTCAAAAGATAATTGTCAAAAGTTTCATGTTTTGTATTAGTTTAATGGTTAGGCTAAATTACCTGAAAATTGTTTGATTTGAATTGTCTTGTACATATGAGTTTAATGTAGATCATAGTTTTCTTGACATGCTTGTTATTTGAATTGATGACCTTGGTGTTTTTAATGGATTCCATAACTTGTCCTCATGTTATGGAAAACCAAAAAATTTTTTGTGTTAAATCTTCATTAAAGCCATAAGTTACACAAGTGAAGAGTCTTTTTCCTCATAAATAGTTTTATAAACTCCATAACTTGTCCTCAAGTTATGGATGTTCAAGAGTCTCTTCATTAAAGGTTTTAAATCCTACATTAAACTCATATGTTATGGAATTGAAATTTTTTTGAATTGTTCAAAACTTGCCCTCAAGTTTTGGAATTTGTAAAGTTACCCCCCATGCATACTTTAATTCCAACCATTAGAATTTTAAATAGTTTAAAGTTCAACCCTTATACTATAATAATATTATAGGTTTAATATTTATATATATATATGTATAAGAGTAAAAGTCAGTCTTACCGTTAGTAGGCCTCATTCACGAAGCCGGTCTATAAGGGGGTATAAGGTTACTGCCTATAAAATGGCAGTTTAATGGGTGTCCACTCTCACCCACCGCTTCCTTGACTGGTTGAGGGTCGTTAGCCGAACGGGTTTGATAGGACATTAATTCTCCTTTCATTAAAAGTATAATAATAAATATAAAGTAACTAAACTTTATTAAATTCCCAATCTTAGTTACTTTAGGAAAATGTGAATTTGGTGCTAACCCATGAAATTACACTTTGTACCTTACCAAGTCGTTGGTGGAGCGTATGTGGTTAACCGGCACACTAACATGGACTAGTAAGAATGGCAAAAGGTAACTTAATGTTTATCATAGATCGGTGGAGCGTGTGTGGTTAACCGACACATCGATTAGGTGATAAAAATCAAGGGTACCAAGTCAATTTGCATGGTTATTCACACCTTGTTTGTAATCCTCGGCATCCTAGTCACAAACTTGAGAGGGCACAATCGAAATTTAAACATGCCATTGAAAGATTCAATGAATCTCAAAAGATCTAGGAGTTTCAATTGACTTAAGACCTAAAACTCTTTTTCGTTTTTCGTAGTGGAAATTGGTGAATCGTCATTTGCCTACCTTCAAAGATTGTGTTGGGTCCTAGCCTTAATATTTCATATTGGGTGTTATATTAAGCACTTAAATCAACTAAACTTGAATTTCTCCCATTGTAGATGTCTGGTTCAGACAGCTATGATATTCCCAAATCTCTTGGAACAAGCTTTCCTAATGAAGATGATGTCCCGCGATTGGATCATGTAAATCATACTTCTCTTCCTCCACCTCCTCCAATTATTCCCCCTAACCCACAAGTTCAAGGTCACTCAAGCCCTATTGGCAAGTAAAGTCTGTGTGTGCTCACATCTTGGAGATGAAGTCATATATAGACAGGCCGGGAGAGTTGGGTGTCGAAGTCTCAGGGAAGTTGACTTTTGACTGCGTTCTTCAATCACTTTCCGACTCATATAGTGAGTTCATTAAGGATTACTATGTGACAGACCACGACATGACCCTTAATGATCTTATCTATTTGCTTGTTGCTGCTGAAGCAGCAATGATTTGGAGCACTGGTAAAGCAAATTTGATTTGAAGATCTACTTCCCATACTTTCATGGACACTAACAATAGTAACATTGGAAATCCAGAAAAGCTTTCTCTTCCCAATGGAAAGGGACCGGCCATAGTCAACTCGATTGACCAAATGGTAAAGAGAAAGGCTAACTCTGAGATAGTCCCGTGTACCATTCCCAAAGAGTCCATATGTTTCTATTGCCAAAGGAAGGGGCGTTGGTTGCGAAGCTGCCCTATTTACCTAAAAGATCATAAGGATAGTAAAGTCAAAGAGTTTGACTCTACTTCGGGTGAAGTCCACTATCTAACTCTATTAAGATCCTATTTTGAGATTTTTATTACATGATGTGACTGGGTCGCATTTTGATGTTTTAAGAATCAAAGAAAAGAGAGGAAGCTTAAAGGAAGAGTAAGCTGATTCTGATCGTGAAGATCAGAATTTTGAGCTGCTGCTAAGAGTTATGATAGATTGCTTAGGAATAGATAACAACATAGTTTTCATATATATTTGCATTGTAAGGATAAGTTTTTCCTTAATTTTAAAATAAAAGGAAATTTTTTTGATTTTATTTATTTTGAGTATCCTTACAATGGAAATTGTGAAAATTGTTGTTTATATGATTACATTGATAGCAATATTGGAAAATGGATTTGATTCTTTCGTTTATGGTAGTGTCATAATTTACCAAATAAGGAAAGATTCTCATTACCCAAGTTTCAGTTGGATAGAAACTTGGAATCATGAAACTTGTATAGTATGATGAATGAGAATTTTTCATCTTTGGAAAATTAAGACTAATTCCTTGTTCACATGTTTGTGTGAGTCAAGTGAAGGACTATAGTATCGGGTACATTAGGTTGTGCGCTGGCCAGGTCCACCACAAAGATCGATAAGGCTATTTGTCATGATTTACTAAAGTTTAGTGAATATGGTTATACTTACAAGTTTAAGTGTAATTCTGAAACATTAGAAAAGTTTCAATGTAAGGCAGAACGAACAAGAAGAATCAAATTAGGCAGAAGGATAAAAGTTTCTTCAATCTGAAAAGATGGGAGAGTACTTGAGTATCTTGTTTTGTGATTATCTTAGTGATTAAGAAACCATATCACAATTAATCCTCTAAGGACATCTTAGTGCATTTGTTTGACTAAGAAGAGGAACAGTGAATTGCTGAATTGGTTAAATCAAAAAGATAAGTCGTACTTCGTTCCAAAAAATGAGTCTTAGAGTAATACTCCAAGATCGTAACTTGAGCGACATAATCTTAAGAAGGTTTAAAACACTTATCAAATGTAGAGTAAAATGTTTTCTACTCTTGTACATTTGAAATTGGTAAGTTGTGATGTTTTTGGATAAAACAAAGACCAACTAAGACCAATTAAGTGAAGTGTTTATCTTGATAAGTGTCCGCACTAACTATTGAATATTTGTTTTGTAAAGGAATGGTTCTTGACAAGAGAATCTTATATGTCAAGAGGTCAGTGGGAGTCTTAAAGGTCTTGAAAAGTTTCAAGAACTAATTAAGAATAAAATCTATTGTTTATCACTAGCACACTACTTGAGGATTATAGCATATCTTGTTGACATATTCTTGTTTATGTGCCCATTCCAGTTAAAGTTGATTATGCATGTGGGTTCTATGAGTTCTCAATTGTTTCCATAACAACCTGGAAGCAATGGTAGGCCCTTGTGCTGCCAGGTGGCAAGAAGTTAAGATTGAACAAGTTCAGTCCATATGAGTTTGGATTTGTCACTAACCTCCTCTTGTGGTTATGATAAATTCACATGAATAGGAACACATACACCATAAAATCTAAGTGTCATAAGGTTTCTCTCCGATTCATGAAAATGATGGTGAGGAAACGCTTTCGCTAAATAGATTTTAAGTCGATAGCAATCGTGATATTTGCATTCTCAAAGTCGTTAGTGGAGCGTGTGTGGTTAGCCGGCACACTAACATGGACTTGTGAGAAATGGCAAAGGTCTAAACAATTGAGACTATGATTACAACATCCCTTTTCATAGTTCTAAAAAATTGTTTAGACACGCATGTGAGCTATCAAAGAAAAGTGTATGATTTTGATAAAGTCTTATCAAAGCATATCGTATCAGAAATCTGAACTTTGGTAAGAAAGTCAATAAAGTATTGAGTTCTAGAAGTCCGCCTGATTTCTGGATACATGTCAAAGCTAGTGGGAGCATAAGTGTTATGTTAATAATTATCATGTTAGTGGGAGCATGATTATTATGTTTAGTATTGCAAGTTAGCAATGTTAATTATAGAAAACAAAAGGGTTTCAATTCGTGAAGTTGCGGGGTTGAAAAGTTGTTTGCTATAATTAAGGGAGAAGAAATTATACTTCATTTCAAATCTAAAAGCTTAGATTGTGAGATTTTAATCAAATTTAGTCATGATTACATTGTTTGCGTTCTAAAATTCGATTATGATTACAACATCCCTTTTCATAATCTGAGTTATGAGAACATGGCAAATAGAAATAGAAATATTATAGCAAAAGACTGGTCTAGTATCATGTCTTTATGTGAGACATCATGAATCGTGTCCCATATGCTTCAGATATAGGATCGATTACATGTTCTGTAATATTCATCTGTTCTAAATTTTTCCAAATTCCTAGGGCATTAAGAGGGAAAAAGTACTAGAACTGGATAGACTAAAATGATTAAGCAATTGTCGAGGACAATCTGAGGTTTACCAAAGATTGGTTGCTCATGGACAATTGGAAGTATAGTGTTAGGACCATATTGACATATTCTGAAAGGAGGCAACTCTTGTTCAGAAGTGATAGTCAAAATGGGAATGTGGAAATGTTTCCATAGGTGGAAGTTATTCATTAAATCTGTGTAAGATTAGAAAACTTAATGCAAGAAGGATGTTCAAAGGAATATACTTTGAATTTGAGACTTCGTTTCCATGGAATTGCTCTCCATTGGAATACTTTGTAAATGTCTGTTGCCAAGTATTTGTGACTTTTGTGCATAGTCATTACAAGAGGATCAATGCATATAAGTTTAGAATCTAACAGATTTCGGTAAATGGCAAAGAATCTTGTATTCTTACATTTGCGGTAAGGATTTGGGATTATGAAATGAGCATCATTGGAATCATGTTCAATTGGTCTATTTCACAAAGTAAGGGTCATAGACAAACATAGTGTGCATAATTGGAGTATGGCATAACTATTGTTTAGACAAACATAGTGTGCATGGCATGACTTTTGTTTTAATTCAAGTATTAGGTTGATAAATAGAAACATTATGCAATGAATAATGTGTAATAAATATGGTGATAAATAAAATGTGTTTTATTTATATTCATAAGTTCTGAGACCATATTGGATTCGATTATTCTTGTGTTTCACTTTGCATGTGTTTGACTTCCCGAATAACTAGGTTATTCAAACTCTCCACAGTCATTCATACTTTGGAAGTAGGTATGAATCAAGATTGTCATGAATTGAGCTTGTAGATGTCTAAAGTGTTTAGACATAGCAAAAGTTGCTACAACATTCATGAGTGCTCCTGGAATGAGATTCGAGTATTGGATTAAATCCACGCTCATTTGACTCACTTCATGGATTTTATCACGAGTGATAATGAGACGATAATATCTTATATTCTTCAAACCTAGATATATGAGTTGTTGACTATGAGTTGGTTGTACATTGATTGTACGAAAATGCATCATTAACTTGATGTTATATAACCTGCCTTTGTGTATGATTCAACAAGGTTATGTATGATTTATTTGTTGGATTAGTGTCTAAGTCCATAACTATAATTGGTATATACATTTGACGTGTTTATGTAATTCTTGAAAAATGTTGATTATGAATGTTCATGCTTATGAGTTTTGGTAGATCATAGGAATTATGTGCAAATTGTTTGTTAGTATAATTCTTAATCTCAATGAAATTGTATGGAGTCCATAACTTGTCCTCAAATTATGGATTACCAAGTTTTTTTATGTTTCCTTGATTTATGAGTTAGTTTAGATTAATAAAAAAAATTGTGTTTTAGTTGTTTTCAATCCATATTGATCTAAAAGAAGTTCATAAAATATGTTTTTGTAACATGTCCTCAAGTTATATGAAAGTCATATTTATGAATCTTAAAAATCATAAAAGTGTCATAGGTTACATAAAAATGAAGAGTCTTTTTCATTTAATTATTTTATGACTCCATAACTTGTCTTCAAGTTATGGATGTTTAAGAGTCACTTCTTTAAAAGTGTTATTAAAGAATAAGAGGTTACATAAAAATGAAGAGTCTCACACACATTAATGCTTTAATTCCAAACTCTATAATTTTAAAAGTTAAAATTCAAACTTTATGGACTTCATTAAATTAATTAAAGTGTTTAATTAAAAGAGTTAATAATTCCATAAAGACATGATTTAAGTTTAATTAAATTAAGAGTATAGTTTAATTAATAGATTAAACCACGAAGTATTTTAAATGTTTAAAATACACCCTTATACTATTATTATAATTTTAATTATATAGATATGTATAAAATAAAGTCAATCTTACCATTAGTAGGCCTCATTCACGAAGTCGGTCTATAAGGGGGGTATAAGGTTACTGCCTATAAAATGGCAGTTTAATGGGTGTCCACTCTCACTCACCGCTTCCTTGACTGGTGGAGGGTCGTTAGCCGAACGGGTAGGAAAGGACTATAATTCTCCCTTCATTAAAAGTTTAATGAAAAATACTAAGTAACTAAACACTTATAAATTCCCAATCTTAGTTACTTAGGAAAATGTGAAATAGGTGCTAACCCATGAAATTACACTTTGTACCTTACCAAGTCGATTAGTGGAGCGTGTGTGGTTAACCGGCACGCTAATAAGGACTAGTAAGAGTGGCAAAGGGTAACTTGACCTTATTATAGATCGGTGGAGCTGTGTGGCTAACCGGCACATCGATTAGGTGATAAAGTTATGGGTACCAAGTCAATTTGCATGGTTATTCACACCTTGTTTGTGATCCTCGGCATCCCAGTCACAAACTTGAGAGGGCACAATCGAGATTCAAACATGCCATTGAAAAGTTCAATGTATCTCAAAAGATCTAGGAGTTTCAAATCCAATTAAAACTTAATTATATTTCGTTTTTCACTGTGAAAATTGGTAAATCGTCATTTACCTACCTGCAACTATTTTATAACTCAGATTACGGCATCCCTCTTCCAGTTATAAATAGGTTGTTGGGTCCTAGCCTTAATATTTCATATTGGGTGTTATATAAGGACTTTAAATCAACTAACTTGAATTTCTCCCTCATAGATGTCTAGTTTAGACAGCTATGGTCTTCCCAAATCTTTAGGAACAAGCTTCCTAATGAAGATGATTTCCGAAAAGGCAATCAAGGTGAAAGTCTAATCCCTTTATTTAACACTAATGGGAATGGAAATCATACTTCACTTCCTCCACCTCCTCCAATAAATCTCCCTATCCCACTAGTTTCAAGACTTGATAAGTTCTAAGTCACTCAATCCCTATTGGAATACAAAGTCTATATGTGCTTAGGTCTTGGAGATTAAGTCACATATTGACAAGCTGGGAGAGTCGGGTGTCGAAGTCTCGAGGTAGCTGGCTGTTGACTTGGTTCTTCAGTCACTCCCTGATGACAGATCACGACATGACCCTTTAATGATCTTATCTATTTGCTTGGTGCTGCTGAATCAGCAATGATTTGGAACACTGGTAAAGTAAATTCGATTAGAAGATCGACTCCCAAAACTTCATGGACATTGACAATGGTAACACTGGAAATATAGAAAAACTTTCTCTTCCTAATGGAAAGGGATCGACTATAGTCAACTCGGTTGACCAAATGGTAAAGAGAAAGGCTAAGTCTGAGATAGTCCCATGTACCATTCCCAAAGAGTCCATATGTGCCTATTGCCAAAGGAAAAGGGCATTGGTTGCGAAGCTGCCAAATTTACCTAAAACCTCATAAGGATGGTAAAGTCAAAAGTTTGACTCTACTTCAGGTAAAGTCCATTATCTAACTCTATTAAGTCTCTTTTGTAGATTCTTAATACATGATGTAATGTAATTACATTTTGATGTTTTTGAAGAATCAAAGGAAGCTTAAAGAAAGGTGTGCTGATTCTGATCGCATGGTTCGATGACCAGAATTTTGAGCCACTGCATAAGAGTTATGAGATATTGCTTAAGAATAGATAACAACAAAGTCTTCATATGAATTTGCATTGTAAGGATAAGTTTTTCCGCAAGTTTTAAAATAAAAGAAAAGTTTTGATTTTATTTATTTTAAGTATCCTTACAAAGGCATTTGTAAAAAATTGTTGTTTATATGTTTCCATTGATAAGCAATATTGGAAAATGAATTTGATTCTTTCGTTTGTGGTAGTGTCATAATTTATCAAACAAGGAAAGATTCTTACAACCCAAGTTTCAGTTGGATAGAAACTTGGAATCATGCAAGTTGTATTGTGTGATGAATGAGATTTTTCATCTTTGGTAAATTAAGACTAATTCCTTGTTCACATTCGCATGTGAGTCAAGCGAAGGCCTAAAGGATCGGGTACATTAGGTTGTGCACTAGTCAGGTCCACCATAAATGTTGATAAGATTATTCGTTATGATTTACTAAAGTTTAGTAAATATGATTATGCTTGCACGTTTAAGTGTAATTCTAAAACATTGGAAAAGTTTCAATATATGGCAGAATGAATAAGAAGAATCAAATAAGGCAGAAAGATAAAAGTTTCTCCAATCTGAAGAGATGGGAGAGTACTAGTGTATCTTGTTTTATGATTATCTTAGTGATTGTGGAACCATATCACAATTGATCCTCTAAGGACACCTTAGTGCATTTGTTGGCTAAGGAGAGGAATCATGAATTGTGGAAATGGTTAAATCAAAGGATAAATCATACAGCGTTCCAAAATCAAATCTTGGAGTCATACTCCAAGATTGAGCCTTGAGTGACATAATCTTAAGAAAGGTTTAAAACACTTGTCAAATGTAGAGTAAAGTGTTTTCTTACTCTTGTACATTTGAAATTGGTATGTTGTGATGTTTTGGATAAAACAAAGACCAACTAAGGCCAATTGTGTGAAGTGTTTGTAAAAGAATCCGCACTATCTCTTCAATATTGGGCAAGAGAGTCTTATATGTCAAGAGGACAGTGGGAGTTTAAAAGATCCTGAAATAGTTTCAAGAACTAATCAAGAGTTTTGTTAATCACTAGCCCACGACTTGAGGTTTGTAACCTATCGTGTTGACATATTCTTATTTATGTGTCTATTCCAGTTAAAAGTTGACTATGCTTGTGAGTTCTATGAGTTCTCAATTGTTTTCATAACAACCTGGAAGCAATGGTAGGCCCTTGTGCTGCCGGGTGACAAGAAATTAAGATTGAACAAGTTCAGTCCATATGTGTTTGGATTTGCCACTAACCTTGTCTTGTGATTATGGTTATGACAAATTCACATGGATAGGAACACTTACACCATAAAATCTAAGTGTCATAAGGTTTCTCTCCGATTCATGAAAATGATGGTGAGGAAACTCTTTCACTAAGTAGATTTTAAGTAGATAGCAATTGTGAGAATGACAAAAGGTCTAAACATTATGATTACGACATCCCTCTTCATAATTGTTTAGACACACAAGTGAGCTATCTAAGGAAAGGTGTATGATTTTGATAAAGTCTTATCAAAGCAATTGCGTATCAGAAATCTGAACTTTGGTAAGAAAGTCAATAAATCATTGATTTCTAAAAGTCCAGCTGATTTCTGAGTACATGTCAAAGCTAGTGGGAGCATAAGTGTTATGCTAGTAAGATAATAATCATAATGCTAGTGGCAGCATGATGATTATGTTGCAAGTTAGCAATGTTAATTATAGAAAACAAAAGTTTCAATTCGCTTTGAAAAGTTGTTTTGCTATAATTAAGGGGGAGGATTTTATACTTCATTCCAATTCTACAAGCTTAGATTGAGAATTTAATCAACTTTAGTCAAGAATATATATGAATGCTATGCTGGAATGGTTCAACATAAGGAAATTCTATATATGTTGCATTCTCAAAATTCGTTTATGATTACGGCATCCCTCTTCATAGTTCGAATTGTGAAAATATGGCAAATAAAAAATTTATAGCATGAATCGTGTCCCATATGCTTCGGGTATAGGATCGATTACATGAGCTATAATAGTTATCCTTTCTAAATTTTCCTAATTCTTAGGGCATTAAGAAGGGAAAAGGGATTAGAACTGGATATGACTAAAGTGATTAAGCAAATTGTCGAGGACAATCTGAGGTTTACCAAAGATTGGTTACTCATGGACAATTGGAAGTATAGAGTAAGGACCATATTGACATATTTTGAAAAGAGGCAACTCTTGTTCAAAAGTGATGGTCAAAATGGGAATGTGGAATTGTTTCCATTGGTGGAAGTTATTCTTTGAATCTGTGTAGGATTAGAGAACTTAATGCAAGAAGGATGTTCAAAGGAATGTACTTTGAATTTGAGATCATTTCCATGGAATTGCTTTCCATTGGAATACTTTGTAATGTCTGTTGCCATGTCTTTGTGACTTGTGTGCATATTCATTACAACAGGATCATTGCATATAAGTTTAGAATCTAACAAGATTACGGTAAATGACAAGAATTTGGTGTTCTTACATTTATTGTAAAGGATTTGGGATTGTGAAATGAGAATCATTAAAATGCTGTCAATCGATCTGTTTCACAAAGAGAAGACCACATGTAAACATAGTGTGCATACTTGGAGTATGACTATTGTTTGGACGAACATAGTGTGCATGCTTGGAGCATGGCATGATTATTGTTTCAATTCAAGTATTAAGTTGATTAATCGAAACATGAATAATGAGTAATCAATATGGTGCTTAGATAAAAGATGTTTTTATTTACACTCAAAGTGTTGGGGCCATACAGGATTAGTATTATTTTGTGTTTCACTTTGCATGTTTTGACTTCCAGAATAACTAGGTCATTCTTCCCGAATGACTAAGTTATTCAAACCATCCACAGTCAGTCATATGTTGGAAGTAGATATGAATCAAGACTGTCATGAATTTGGCTTGTATGATTTGTCTAATGTGCATTAGACATAGCAGTGGTTGCTACAACATTCATGAGTGCTCATAAGTTCTGAGTATTGGATTCAACCCACGCTCATTTGAATCACTTCATGGAGTTTATCACAAGTGATCATGAGACGATAATATCTTATATTCTTCAAAACTAGATATATGAGTTGTTGACTATGAGTTGGTTATACATTGATTGCACGAAAACGCATTGGTAACTCGATGTTATAAAACATGCCTTTGTGTATGATTCAACAAGTAGTCAGTACAAGCATATGAGTCGAAGTTTATCCATTCCTTTTACCTTCGGTATAAAAGTGATATATGTGGGCCCCTCGATGATTTAGTGATGACAAAATGTAAGTGCTTGGCCGGGCCTGGACTGATTTGATTTGTTCAATTAGTCAGTCGTCATAAATCGGAAATCGGGAAACAACAAATGGACAGAGAGAATGATTATAATCCATCTCTCAGTCCTTATGATATCTAGAATGGAGGAATATATGATCACTTATCTAATGGACGCGTCATTGATTTGTTCAGAGTTCGGCAGCAGCTTTTAAGAGCTACGATTGCTGGTCAGGTTGTGAAGGCGTACTTGCAATAATAGTTATTAGACTTATCCAAGTGGGAGACTGTTGGATTAGTGTCTAAGTCCATAACTATAATTGGTGTATACTTGACCCGACCCGGCATGGTCCATTTGGGTTGCATGGCATCATGCATTTGGATAAACTAAAATGAGAGAAATAACACTTAAGGTTTATTAATATATTATAAGTTCTAATATATTACTAAGATTATTTAATTAGTATTGATCAATAATTAATCTAGAATTAATTAAGTGATCAAAAGAAGACTAATTAAATATATGGGTTGATTGTGTAAATCATCCATACTTATATAGTGGGCTAATGCTCCATGGATTATCAAATTTGGCTAAAACCCATAGGATGCTCTATGGATGCTCCATGGTGTATTTGAACCCATGGATCCAAGGAAATGGAAAGCCATGACAATTAGGGTTTACCCTAATTGTGTCACACTATATAAACATATCATTCTTGTCAAAATCGGCCACTAAGTCTATGTGTGGAGGGCAAACCGATTTCATGAAGTGTGTACTTTATCTCAAGTTATTCCAAGTGTTTATGATGTTGTGTGAACCATTTGAGGTGTCACATTTCGGGCACTAGGCTCTTGAGCTCCATGGAATCAAGCACCAAACAAGTGGTATGTAATTCTACTAGAATTTATATTATGTGTACTTTATATTATGCTAGTTAGAACAATACCTTGGAAAATTGATATTTGCATGTATAATAGAGAAAACATAGATCCAAGGTATTTAGGGTTGCATGTACACCATAGGAGTGTTAGAATGCTTAAAACCAACAGTGGTATCAGAGCCTAGGCTTGTTTTCACTTATACTTGATGCAAACTGCTTACAAATCGAAGTTTTGTGTTGTCTGGACAGGGGACTCGACGGGTCCATCATGGGACTCGACGAGTCCAAGGCAAAACCGATCCAACTCGTCGAGTTTGTTCTTGCACTCGACGAGTTGGACCCCTAAACAACATATCCTCGAGTTTTGGTGCTGGAATTGGTCTAGAATCATTACCTTTGACTGTTTTGGACTTATAAAACCTATTTTTTAAGTGGTAATGATTATGCTAAACCAATTTCAATGCTATAATCAAAGTTTCAAGTTTTATACGTGTTTATGTAATTCTTGAAAAATGTTGATTATGAATGTTCATGCTTATGAGTTTTGGTAGATCATAGGAATTATGTGCAAATTGTTTGTTAGTATAATTCTTGATCTCAATGAAATTGTATGGAGTCCATAACTTGTCCTCAAATTATGGATTACCAAGTTTTTTTATGTTTCCTTGATTTATGAGTTAGTTTAGATTAATAAAAAAAATTGTGTTTTAGTTGTTATCAATCCATATTGATCTAAAAGAAGTTCATAAAATATGTTTTTGTAACTTGTCCTCAAGTTATATGAAAAGTCATATTTATGAATCTTAAAAATCATAAAAGTGTCATAGGTTCGATAAAAATGAAGAGTCTTTTTCATTTAATTATTTTATGACTCCATAACTTGTCTTCAAGTTATGGATGTTTAAGAGTCACTTCTTTAAAAGTGTTATTAAAGAATAAGAGGTTACATAAAAATGAAGAGTCTTCATTTTAATGAACCATTAAACTCATAAGTTATGAAATGAAAGGTTTTGAATAGTTTCAAAACTTGCCCTTAAGTTTTGAAATTTGTAAAGTCTCATACACATTAATGCTTTAATTCCAAACTCTACAATTTTAAAAGTTAAAATTCAAACTTTATGGAATTCATTAAATTAATTAAAGTGTTTAATTAAAAGAGTTAATAATTCCAAAAAGACATGGTTTAAGTTTAATTAAATTAAGAGTATAGTTTAATTAATAGATTAAACCACCAAGTATTTTAAATGTTTAAAATACACCCTTATACTATTATTATAATTTTAATTATATAGATATGTATAAGATAAAGTCAATCTTACCATTAGTAGGCCTCATTCACGAAGCCGGTCTATAAGGGGGGTATAAGGTTACTGTCTATAAAATGACAGTTTAATGGGTGTCCACTCTCATTCACCGCTTCCTTGACTGGTGGAGGGTCGTTAGCCGAACGGGTAGGAAAGGACTATAATTCTCCCTTCATTAAAAGTATAATGAAAAATACTAAGTAACTAAACACTTAGAAATTCCCAATCTTAGTTACTTAGGAAAATGTGAAATAGGTGCTAACCCATGAAATTACACTTTGTACTTTACCAAGTCGATTAGTGGAGCGTGTGTGGTTAACCGGCACGCTAATAAGGACTAGTAAGAGTGGCAAAGGGTAACTTGTGTAGTTACGTTATTTTGGTGTTTTTATTTTATAAAAAAAAAGATATTGTAAATTCTATTAGAATATAAGTTAAAAATTGTGTGTGTTCTGTCAGAATTTATTTATATAAATGTATTATGTCAAAATGTCTTTAAGAATGTTTTGTTAACAACAAGTATATTTGTTTAACTAGTAATGCATTCTAGCAGAATTATGAGTAATGCATGTTATTAGAATAGCGATAGTATATTCTAGCAGAATAATTAGTAATGCATGTTGTTAGAATAAATTACAATTGTTTTATGTCTACTACATTCTATCAGAATTTATAGTTGTTATTCTTTTAGAATGCTCCGAATGTTTTAATATTTTAAAGTTGATTATGTTTTTTTTTTTTTTTGTGGATTTAGGTTTTGAAGAGACTGCCATTGATGTGGAAAAGGAGAAAAAACATGGAGAACTAGAGTTATTCTTGCAAAATGTATTACGCTAAAATGTATAAAGTGTTTCCTAACAATAATATTCTTTTGGAATGGATTAGTGTTTATGTTAGATTTTGATGTTTTTTTTCTTTTTTAACCATTTTTAGTTTTAAACTTTAAGAATAAATGTAATCCGTATAATTCTTTAAACATGTTTAATCTAAAAAGTATCTTGAATGAAACAATATTCTGCAAGAATAAAACCACAAATATATTTACTAGTTTATTGTTGACTTTTTGTCATTCTGACAGAATAAAATCAGTTATTATTAAAAATAATATTAAAATTTAATTAGAATTAATTTAAAAATTTCAGATGTTTAAAAAATGAGGGAATTAATGATCCCTTAAAATCCGAAAATTTCCTTTTTTAAAATAGGTTAATTGACCAAAATACCCTTTTGCTGAAATTTGTGTGATTATATGATACATGCTATCCTATGGTAATATCATAGACCCTCAGATCATGACTGTTGATTCTATTCATCCAGTGGTCCAGATTTGTGCATTCTGACACACAATAGTTAATAAAAACAAAATAACCTAAGCATACATATATATATATATATATATATATATATATATATATATATATATATATATATATATATATATTAATGATTTGTACAATAACTATAAAAATATTATCCTATATGGATGTGTAAGTCCCCAAACTGCTTGTGTATCAATCAGATCCGTTTCATGGTGCGGAATCCCAATCAAACAGATGATGCCAGATCAAAATAGAAGAGAAAGAGAAGAAGAAGATGATGAATCTTGTATGTATTGATATGAATGAAGATCCGGATACAAGATTCACACATACTAACACACACTCTCTTTTCTCTCTCTCTAGAACACCTTCAAATGCACACACTTAAGCGCCTCTATTCTGTTCATCAATCTATTCCTCACACCCCTCACCCCTATATATATACATGAGAAACATGGGCCGTAAATGGGTTTACGGTCGTAAATGGGTTTACGGCCGTAAACACCCATTGGGCCTGTACCTGGCCGTAAAGCTTACCGTAAACTCATAAAATATTACAGAAAAATACAATTGCCTAGAAAAGCAAAGTGTAAACCATAATTTTGACCCAACAATCTCCCCCTTGGTTTATAGCTTTCTTTTCTTTTCTTAAATGACCCAACAAGCTCCCCCTAAAAAGTAGCTGGCTTTTCTTGTCAATCTTCATCGAGAGCTTGGCTTCAGCATTAATCTTCAAATTCTTCACAACTTCAAGATGAACTTGATGAATCTTCAATGAATGACTTCATCTTGAGCAGTTGGACATTTCTTCAAGATTTGACTCTGAACACACATTTGGTGAGGAGGCTTGATGTACTGATTCTTGAAAGATAGCGCTTTCAGCTTGAGAAACTTCATAGAGAACATCAGAGAGAACAAATCTTTTGGATCACTTCAGCAGGTTCAAGATAGCAGCAAATTGACTGAGGAAGCGTCAATGCAATCTGTCACATAATCTTCAATTGCAGCTTCACCTTGCTTCTGGTGTTGAAGGATTGAATGTTGAAAGAATAATCTTCATTTCTTGCTCCTTCGAATGAGAATTTTTCGATGTTCACGGATGAAGCCTTGGCTCAGAAATCTTCGACACAAACTCCATGAGTTTCATCTTCACCTGAATTCACTTTTCAAGACAAAACAAAACTAAAAGAAAACTTAGCACACTATTTTTTTTGGATTTTTCATATTTTCTGAAAAAGAAATAAAACAGAAATAACACTATTTTTGGATTTTTTTTTAATTTTCTGATTTTTGTTCGGTTTTTAAAATTTTTAATTCTCCCCTAATATTTAAATTAGAAGAAAACTATGAACAAATTTAACAAAAATAAAAATGATATCTAACTTTAAGAGTGATTTGGGATCAAAGTTTTTAGACAGCCTTTATCCTTTTATCAGTACCTCTCCCTTCATGAATAGATCTGGTCAATCGCCGGTAATGTGGTCCACTTAAACACGAAAGATTGTGACAAAATTAGGACATACTATAAGTGACAAGACAATGTGATCCTATGTTCCTAGATAATATTCCTTAAGGACCATTCAGCTGACGACGACCAAAGATATTGTTGTCCACCTAAATTGAGCAGCGAGATCTACAGACAACCTAGTGATTGTTCAATTTTAAATGTACTAGAACATGTTTCCCACTTCCTGACATACCCCAATAATCAGGAACTTCCAAAGTACTCCTTACTTCAGATGAGCAGACAATTATTATGAGAGAAGTCGGATTTAGAATGCATATGCTATACACCCAGGTCGGATCTCTTCCAATCTCGCAGAGGGTGAAACATATGACTAACCAAATTTAGAGGGATTGAGAAGTAGAATGGTGCATATAATGTGTACCAGGTCGGATTGTGAGTCACGCAAAGGAGACAGTATATGGCTAACAGATAGAAAGAATTGCACAGATAGAAGATGCATAGAAATAGAGTTGCATATGTTGCAGTCCAGGTCGGAATTCCCTACAGACCTACTTTATCGGAATTCCCCAGTCGCCCCATCAATACCGGAATTAAGGACAGAGTCCGTACATCGAGGAAGAGTTAAACCACAGTTCTAGATACAGATTACTTTAGTGTGACCGGTGGATTATCATGTATACCTCCCTGCTCAACCTATCTGAGCGTCGTTTTGTCAGGCTAAATGGATATGTCTAGGTCAAGATTTTTCAAGTCTCTAGATTCCTTAAGTTCATTAATGCCTAGTCAAGTCCATTTTAATCTCTCGTGCCTACCAGCGCATCGAACACAGAGCCTAGACAATTCAGATTCAGTCTCTTACACAGATTTAGATTGCCTGTTATCACATGATTATATCACTTCCCAAAACATCTCCCTCAAGCACATTCCATAACCAACATTTTTTTTTGATTTTTTGATTTTCTAAAGTTTTTGGATTTTTTAAAATTTTCTAATTTTTGTTTTGTTTTTATTTCTCCCCCTAAATTTGTGCATAGGAGAGAAACGAAAGTAAATGCACAAATTTAAACTATCCTAAAACAAAAATTAGTCTTTAAAGTGAATCAGCTTAAGAAAAACTCAGGAGTATAGAGAAGAAAACTCAAACCGTAAGTCGTCGATTGAATTTGCATCCAGAAGGTCCGAGAACAGCACGCATAATCTCAGAACAGATCCAAAAATTCTTCATGTCATTAAGCACTAACCCCATGTGTGATCCCTTCTTTTCTTCCTTTCCCGCAAAGGACACATACTCCCAAACAAAGTTATGAATGTTGTACAGTTGAGAGATGTCCCCTATCATGTGCCTGGAACAGCCACTACCAACAAACTGAAGTCTGATGATATGCCTCCATAGCTGCTCCAACATAGAGCGAGATTAGTTAGTCTTTGGAACCCAGTCCATTTTGAAACTGGGTTGACCTTTTTCATCCTTGCACGGTACTCTCTCCCATGACATATCCTGTTTATCACAAACAGAAGATGTAGAAATATTAGAAGCATTAGGAGATTTAGGAGATTGAACCTTTGGTACCCATTTGTAGTTGGGTTTAACCCATTTCTTTTTCGATCCGATGGGTGCCCCGACACTTGATTTTGAACTTGAAGTCGGCTGCCGAGATGACTTCGACCTATCCGGTCTTGGATTCGCTGGAGCATCTCTTGGATTGGACTTCTTGGCTGGCATTCCCTTCTTGTTCTTGGGAGTTGGATTCTTGGCCTTCTGCGTGTTCCAGTCATCATGGTCTGAACGTGACCTTGAGGGATTTCTTTTGAAGTATCTCCCTCTTGGCGTGTTCTGCCAGCCTTGTGCATAGTAGGGAACGTATGCGCGATTAGGACAGTTTCTGGCAATGTGTCCAGGTGTTCCACAGTGAAAACATGTCTTTTTCTTCAGTGTGAAGTTGTTTCTTCCTGCCCCTGGTGGCGTATCTTTGCCTTGTCTCTTATTTTTCCCACAAGCACAATTAGAACAGGCACTCTGTTTCACTAGAATTGGTGGCCTGTATTTCTCAACAGCAGGTTGATCAGAAGCAGCTGAGTTCAATGGTGTTCTCCTTGTTGTCATCCTCTACTACTTTACCTGCATATGAGGTAGAAACATTAGTATTTTCAACCTGAATACCTACTGACACAAATCCAGCTGGTTTGCCATATTGAGGATGTGCCTCCTTGTCAATTTCTTCCTGTGTCGTAGGGATGGATGTGTAGTTATGATTAAAAGGTGGAGGAACACTATCATACCCTAGACCCTTGTTTTGATTATCTTTGAATTTTAATTGGGTTTCAAATAAGGACTCAACTGTCTTACTTGACGCAGTATAATTTTTGAAACTAACATCTGTTTTTCCACACTTAATTTTCAAAGCGTCAAGTTCTTCACTTACAGCATCAAGTTGTCTCTTAATATAGTCATAAAGTTCACATTTTTCACTGTATTCAGTCTGAATTCTCTTAAAATCCTTTATTTTTGTTTCTAACTGGGCCTTCAGGGGTTTCTGTCCTTTCCTGAGTTAATATCCTTCATATCTCAAGTCCTCAACTTCTCTTTTTAATAAATGATTATGTTCACGAAGAAGTTTAATCGTATCTTCACTAGATAGTGTACATGAAACTTCACATGATTGAGAACATGAAACTTCATTGACCGGGATGTTTGCGGAACTCATTGTTTTTCGACAATTCAATCTTTCAACCCTAGAAGCAAGGTGAAGCTACTGCTTGCGAGGACGAGGTGCGAGGCGCGAGACCGAGGCTGCTGAACGAGAAGGCATGCAAACCGGAAACCCTGCTGGACCGTACACGTGCGAGCCGTAAACGCGGAGTGCCGTAATCTCGGACCGCAAACTCCGGGACCGTAAACCGAGGACAGTAAACCGAGGACCATAAGCTCAGGGCCGTAATCTCGGAAACCCTAGCTGCTGACCGTAAACGCCGCCACCCCCTCGCTGGTTACGACCAAAAACAGCGATTTTTGCCCCTTTTTGCTCCAAAACTCGATCAAAAGCCCGTTTTTATCAAAAATGCGAAGAACAAACCCCCCTTAATTTTCAGAGATCTATCCAAAAATGCAGGAATTTTTCAAAAATAAGATCAAATATGTTCCAGATCTGACAAAAATTATTGATACAATCCAAGCACTGATACCAATTGTAAGTCCCCAAACTGCTTGTGTATCAATCAGATCCGTTTGATGGTGCGGAATCCCAATCAAACGGATGATGCCATATCAAAATAGAAGAGAAGGAGAAGAAGAAGATGATGAATCTTGTATGTATTGATATGAATGAAGATCTGGATACAAGATTCACACACACTCTTTTCTCTCTCTCTAGAACACCTTCAAATGCACACACTTAAGCTCCTCTATTCTGTTCATCAATCTATTCCTCACACCCCTCACCCCTATATATATATATATATATATATATATATATATATATATATATATATATATATATATATATATATACATGAGAAACATGGGCCGTAAATGGGTTTACGGTCGTAAATAGGTTTACGGCCGTAAACACCCATTGGGCCGTAAACAGGGTTTACGACCATAAACCTGTTTACGACCGTAAACACCCACCTGGCCGTAAACCTGACCGTAAACTCATAAAATATTACAGGAAAATACAATTGCCTAGAAAAGCAAAGTATAAACCATAATTTTGACCCAACAGGATGAATCAAAATGTAAGTATATGACTCCGTGTAGAATTCATGTTAATGTATATAAGATTCAACACATACACTTTTATATCCATTATTATATATTAAGATTATTGGAGAATGGTGGCTTAAATATATTTATAGTTTGTGGAAGCACCTGTATTAAGAGAAATATATGACGCTTGTCAAGAGTCTTAGATTATAATTGAATTGATTTCATTGGATGTTGGGGGTCGTCTGACTTTGACTTTGCAACAGTAAACCTCACTGGCAGATCAGGTGGTCTTTTCTGTATTTAGAATCCTACTATTTTCTCTAAAATTAACATTATGTCATGAAGAAACTATCTTGCAATCTCTGGGCACTGGAAAGGTGTTCCAGGAATAACCACATTGGTGAATGTTTATGGTCCCTAATCTACCACTGATAAGAAGGCATTATGGTTTGAACTCATTATTTTAAAAAATGGGTTGTCGGGTACTTGGATCTTTCTTGGCGACTTCAACGCAGTGAGATTCGACCATGAAAGGTTCAACTCTGTATTCTGTAAAGCAGCTGGTGTAGACTTCAATTGCTTCATTACTGATGTCGACTTACACAAATTCAATATGGATGGCTTGAAATTCACTTATTTGCGGGATGATGGTTTTAAACTTAGTAAAATTGACCGCTTTTTGGTATGCCCGAATTTTATTAGCATGCAACCACTCTTATCTGTTACTGCTCTTGCTAGGGATCACTCTGATCACTCTCCAATTATTTTGAAACCATCCAATTCTAATTTTGGCCGTATCCTATTCCGATTCTTCAATTCTTGGTTACTTAAGGATGACTTCAATGTGATGTTCAAAAATACATGGGAATCCTTTCGAGGATTTGGCGCTCCTGATAGATTCCTCGCTGGTAAACTAAAATTTGTAAAAAATGCCATTCTAGACTAGACCAAGGAGAAATTAAACAAGGAGCATACAATATTAGTACAACTCAAAAAGAAGGTGGAAAAGTTGGAATCAATTGCAGAATCTAGGATACTCACTAAAGTTAAACGAATGTATTGGAGGGATGATAAGCAAAAAATAATGGAGCTTGAACGACACAAGAAGTTAGATCTACAGCAAATGGCCAAAATAAAATGGGCCATAGATGGAGATGAAAATACCCGCTTCTTTCATGGCGCTCTAAAACAACAAAGCAGGAAAAACAGAATTCAAGGTCTTAACATCAATGGAGAGTGGAACTCAGATACCATGGCAATAAAATTGGAAGTTTATAATTTTTTTGTGGACAAATTTCACGAGCATTGGACTCACATACCCAAATTTATCAATCACAACTTCAAGCAACTCTCTAATGATCAATCCTCGTTCCTTGAGTCAGAATTCTCAGATCAAGAAATTAAGAATGTTGTTTGGTACTATGGTGGGGAAAAGGCACCCGAACCTGATGGGGCTACCTTCAATATTTTAAAAGCAAAGTGGGATGTGATCAGTGGGGATATAATTCAATTTGTAAAATACTTTGGATCCACTTGTTCTATTTCTCCAGGCTGTAATTCTTCATGTATCACTCTCATCCCAAAAGTGAATGACCTGCCATCTCTAGGGGATTACCGCCTTATTATCCTTATACGATACATGTATAAGGTGGTAGCCAAGCTACTTGCAAATAGATTGAAGTAGGAGATTGATTGGGTGCTTGATAAAGTGCAATCAACATACATCCAAAACAGATTCATACTCGATGGTCCCCTGATAATAAATGAGTTATTATCTTTGGAAAAACAACAAAAGAAGAAAATCTTTCTTTTCAAAATCGATTTTGAAAAAGCGTTCGATTCAATAAATTGGGCTATTTGGATTCAGTTATGGATCAAATGAAGTTCCGCTGCAAATGGAGGAGGTGGATCATGTGTTGTTTATCTTCATCGAAGGCATCTGTTTTGGTTAACGGGGCTCCAACGGCTGAATTTCCAATTTCCAAAGGGGTCCATCAAGGAGATCCATTATCTCCGTTTCTTTTCATCTTGGCCATGGAAGGGCTAAACATTGCCATTAGGAGTGCTTGTGAAAAAACATTATTCCGTAGGGTCAAATTACCTAAGGATGGCCCCTCTGTCTCACATTTATTCTATGCTAATGACGCGATATTTTTTGGGGAGGAACATTTATAGCATGAAAAACTTATACAGAATCCTCAAAAGCTCTCATCTATCATCAAGGTTAAAAGTAAACTTCTTTAAATCTTGTATTTTTGGCGTGGGGGTCTCAAAGACAGAACTGTCAAAAACTGCCCAGGTGCTTGGTTGTTTACAAGGCACTTTTTCATTCACACATTTGGGAGTCCCAGTTGGGGCTAACATGGCTTTAAAGAAGAACTAGAAACCAATTCTGGATAGATTTTCCTCCAATTTATCGAGCTGGAAAGCTAAATCTTTATCGTTTGGAGGTTGTCTCACTCCCATAAAATGAGTTCTCGATTGCCTCCCTACAAATTATATGGTCCCTCTTCAAGGCTCCTCAAGGAATCATTGATCATCTTGACAAGATCAGGTGTAGATTCTTATGGATGTGGCAAAGTCAAAAGGAAAATACACTGGGTTGATTGGAAAACAGTCACTGCACCAAAATCAGAAGGTGGTCTCGGTGTTGGTTCCCTACTTTCTCATAACATTGTCCTATTGAGCAAATGGTGGTGGAGGATCATGAATGACAATGACAGTTTCTGTAAAGAAGTTATCAGGAGCATGCATAACTTATACAACAAACCGACATATTATATCGCAAGGAAAACAATAAATAGGGTTTGGTGCAATATTTCGAAGGCGGTGGGATCCATTGAAAATCTACATATTGACTGTAAGGATATTTTTGCTCTCACTCCTAGTTTGCATAGTAATATTTTGTTTTGGAAAGACATGTGGTGCAGTAATATTCAATTTCATCTCAAATTCCCTCACCTGTTCGCGCTAGAAACGGTTAAAAACTGTCGATTGGAGGATAGATTCTCTGGTAACATGTTTTCATGGATGTGGAGACGTGAACCAACAGGTAGTATTGAACTGAATGAACTGCTGGAACTATATTTGAATATTGGTAACATGACCATTGAGAAAAACTCCAAATATGGTTTCAGATTTATTCTCAACCCCACGGGTGAATATGTTGTGAAAACAATGAGAAAGCTATTGGAATCAAAATTGATTTCATTTAAAGGGCCGGAAATTTGGTGGTCCAAGCTAATCCCTTTAAAAGTAATTGGATTCATATGGAGAGCTGTGTTGGGAAGGACTTTAGTGGCAGATACTTTGGCAACTAGGGGAATTAAAATCTCCAATAATCTTTGTCCTCTGTGTAATAAGGTGACAGAAACTATGGATCATATACTTGTTACATGTGAGTATTCTAGGGAGGTACAATATTGGATACTTAAATGGTGCAGAATTGAAGAGATTGGGTTCACAAATGTTAGGGAATTCATAGATTACGCGGCTACCTGGGGAAATTGTCCTAGGAAGAAATTAATACTAAACATGGTGTTTCACTGCCTCATCTAGAATTTATGGCAAACCAGGAATGATAAGATATTCAAGGGAATTGGAGTGCATCCGATGAAAATTGCAGATAATATTATATCTCTATCTCTCTCTCTCATATGTTTGGTGCAAGCACAGAGGTGGACTTGGTTGTGCGAATTGGATCGAGTGGAGTGTATCACCTTTCACTCATCTCTCATCTTAATTATGTTTATTTTTTTTCCATTGTTCTGTTTTTCTTGTTCTCTTGCTCTGTTTTTGTTTCTATTGTTGACTTTTGGCTTGTTGTAGCTTCTTGTTATGTGCTTTCTTTAATTATATTTTCAATTTCTAAAAAAAAGGGAAAAGGATGAGGGAACATTCAATTAAACAAGTTTGGCTTGAAACTGAATATTTTAGTAATTATTTATTTCACTTTTTGTTAATTTTCACATGTACCATCAAATTTTTTTGTCTTGTTGCTTTTTGACATAAAATCAACCTTTAAGGAACATAATTCTTAGAAGTTTACATACATGTCACTCGTATTTTTGGTGAGTTGAAAATTCTAATGATCGATTAGATTCAAACAAGTAAAAGTAATCAAAAACAGAATATTAATCAAGAATATGTTGAATGATTATAAATCACAGCCTTTGAAGAGTTCGATAAAGAACTGCTAATGTAGAGGTGTGTAGGGTTTACAATGACACGATTAACCAATACACGATGCATGCATGCACCTTAAATAGTAAAACCCTAATCATTAATCACGGGTGGTCAAACCCAACCCGGATACAAAAGACTAAGTAAAAAGGCCCAAAAGACGCAACATTAAATACTCATCAATCTTCCCCTTTGCATCGATTGAGGCAAGAGTCCTTCACTGCTGAATATACCGTTGAATCATATCCGAAAAGCACTTCTTGTCACCTTTGTTGTTACCCATGTGCTTGTTTACGAAGTCCAAGATATAATCCAGGTATGAAGTAATGAATAAATGTTTGTCGTCGAGAAAGAAACAAACTTTGTGAAAGTATGCATCAGTTCGCTCCTTCAATTGAGAAGCTACACACCATCCGTCCTTTTGTATCTTTCCAAGTTTCATTTTGTCAAAACTATCAGGGTTATCTTTGGGGAGTACACTTGGCTTCCTTCGCAGCACTGCAGCAATCTCAACATCCAATTTGGCCAACATGCTCATAATTCTGTCCATCCCTTAGCAACAAGTTGTACAGCATGATCCAATCATATGTATTCAGGCATGGAAGTTCTGCAAGAATAAACTCATATAGCTGAATCGTTGAACCTCTAGCAACCTTGAATTTCGCATTTGGGAAGCTATCGGTTTCAATTGGACCGGTGACCTTCACAGCCGTAATTTTGCTTACACTCCAAGCCTCATACTACGACTTTATATGCTTAAGGTAGAAAGAGAAAAGCAAGTGGTCTGCACTTCTTTCTGTTGTTGGGACATTCACAACTTTCACAAAACTGCGTAACCTGAAAGCTTTCAGTGTGATCGGAAGGTCCAACTGCGAATCTTGTGTATTCAGAAGATCGAATGACACAACTGGTTCCGACCAATACTGACTCGGCATATCCACAGCTTCACTCATAATTCGCTTCAAGGTCCATACTGGAAACAAGTGCTTTCATCTTTCCAGCGTGGCCTGAGCTTCGCGTCAACTTTTTCTTTCTCTTCAGCCTCATGAATGATTATTTGGTGCTCATCCATCTGAGCTTCACGATCTTTTCCTCTTTTTAGCTCGTGTTCGTCAGGCTCTTCATCTTCACTGTTATCATTTATAGGTTCTTCACTGATCGTCTTCTCTTTGCCTTTTGGTTCATTTTCTCTTTTAGGCTTGGCAGTGGGCTTGACTGAAGGTTTGGGGTTTTCCTTCTTGGATTGTTTTACTTCTTCTCCCCCTTGTTTCGGAATTGAGCATGATTCCAGAACACCTTCTAGTCGATTGATCATTGCGAACACTGGCTTGAGCTTTTCGGAGAGATGCTTCTTAATTGTTGTCGTGATCATCGAGTCGCGAGTCTCAATGATGTCTGAATGCAATGAATTCACATCTGTTATACAACTTTTCATAACTGCCTTTTCAGACAGCAGATCAATGATTCGTTTCTCTGCCTGCTCTAGCTTGACTGTTAAGACTTTCACCTTTTCTGTCTTTACAGCTAGAGCATCCATTATCCTGCTCTCAGTTGCCAAGTCATCTTGAAGCTGCGTGATCTTTGATGAAATTGAGGAGTTGAGCTCGACATTGTCTTTTTGAATACCAGTGCGAACCTCTTCGAGTTTCACTTTATCCGTTTTAAGTGTGGAGCCAAGGCCAGAAATAACTTCATTGGCCTTCGCTGTGTTGGACTCGAAGGAACTCTAAAATTTTTCCATGAACAAAAGAGCATCAGTAATTAGTTTATCGACTTTTTTAGTCGTGGTGTTGCACACTGAAGCAGAAGCATCTGCCGCTTTGTTCGTTTTCTCCAGATTAGTGGAGTGTTCTTTTGTAAGGGTATCGAGGAAGGACTTCATCGTTGCTTGTAAATAATCGTCACTAGATGATGTTTTAGAAGCTTGGAGCAACGAGTCTAGTTTCTCATTAATCGCCTTGAGTTGCCCTCTTGTGACGGGAGCTTCGTCATCACTTTTAGTCCGAATATTAAGTGGACTGTAGGTGAATCCTGCGAAGTCATCGTCATCACCACCATAGATCGTATCTAGATCATCCTGACAGAAAGGAGAGATAGGTAGAGTAGAATGACCAACTGTGAATCCTGAAGCACTTGCCCCCGCATCAGATGCATTGACAATCACTAGAGGATCAACAGTGGAGGTAGTGGTAGTGGCGGTGGAATCAGAGAAGAATGGGGTTTGGACTTGCAAAACCCCCAAGGAAACCGATGGCCATGGGGATTTGTAATGGGAGTTGAAATAGTGGCAGTTGGAGAAGGGGCAGAAAAATCTTGGAAAAATTCTTCATTAATTGGAACAGAAGTTGGGATTGTAGTCGATACCTCAGGATTCGTAGTTGCCGACTCCGAAACCTTCGATTGAGATGTAACATCTTCTTCGTTGTAAATCTCCGTTTTAATGGGAATATCTGAAATTGTTTGTGATTACGAATCCTCCTGATCACTTGGTGTCGAAGTCCGTGGTCGACAAGCCATCTTCTTGACTCTCTTCCTCTTAGTTGCTTTAGCTGGTGCGGAAGGTTCAACTTTAGGCTTTCGTTTCCCACCCTTCTTTGGATATGGGGCTGGTTCAGACGGACCAACTTTCGTGCCCTTCTTCTTGCCTCCCTTCTTGGTTTGTCCGCCTCTTCGAGGACCTTTCACATTTCATCTGTCAAGGGGCGAAAGCTTGAGAGGGGTAAACTGCAATAGGCTCGCAGTATCTCACTCGATGCCGGAACATCACGAAGCATTGCTTCAGGAATGGAACCGATAAAACTAAACTTCGAGTTGTCTGCTAAAATGATGTTGGAGGTGTGAAAGATTTGAATTGCTGCCATAAAGGACCCTTCCAAGATGGGAATGTTGAGTTTGGTGATCGCCCTTTGAACGATGATGGTCCAGAATCGAGCACATGAGATTTCACTGTGTTGTGTGGTAGAAAGAGTGCTTTGAACTAACTGAGCCCAGAGAACAGACCCATAATCCAAGTTGATGTTGGAGTAGAGGCCGTACATCATCGTCATGAATAGCTTGCTCGCATAATCCTAGCCAATAACCCTTTGTGAGAAGCTTTTGAAGATCATTGTAAAGAGACCTTTCCACATCGGCGGCAAGTTAGGCTTCTTGAACTTAGAAACTACTGGAAATGATTCCTTGTAGTCCATCTGGTAGAACATCTCCAGGATTGCAGAGTTGGAGACACTCTCAGGATCAATTAGGTCAAGGCCCTGTGGAAGCCCTAGAATTTGATAGAATCTTGATTTTGTGATGTGGGTCTTTTTGTTGAAGATCTCGAAGGAGATCAATTCTCCCCCTTTTATATAACTAGCAGTAGAATAGGCCTTTGAGAGATGCACCAGAGGAATGATTTCAGACTTGGTAAGCGCTATGACAAGCGGAGAATACCTTAGGCACTCGACGATTGGTTGGAGAAACCCTTCATATTTCGCCGGGTCAAGATCAACAATCAAGTTTTGATTTGCTTTCAGGTTGAGGATTGAGGATTGGGCCACGTTTTCTGCAACAGAAGGTGTCTCTGATGATGCTGCCATTGAAGCTTGATGAGGAAGACGATGAATAGTAGAGAATAATCACTGGAGGATTTGTTTGCTTTTTCAGAGTAGTAATTAGTTAATGAAGCGTCGAAATCATTTTATACGGAGTAGTAGGTGAGAGAAAACAGTCGATTGGTTGCATCATTACTGAAAAGGCGCCTAAAAAGGCGTGACTGATAGCTGTGACATGTGTCAGGCGGCGTGAAATCAGCGTCGTTTCGAATTCTCACGCCCATTCTTATCCGTTAAGATGACGCGTCAGTTACGCGCTTTCGTAGTTGATTCATTTATGAACTTTCACAACGATTAATCATAAACGTGTCTGCGGAACTAAAAGTAAATATAAGTGTCGCGAACCAGACTTTGGAAAATCACAAGGATCTTCGTGCGAGAGTGTGCCAAAGATAAAGAAATAAATCAAAATTTTGTGGGATATTAGTGATGTCTTATAAAGACACAAACCAGTGGATCCCGGGCAACGATCTCTTCCTTTGGAGTCAAGAGAGACTCTTAAGTGTCTGTGTGGTTTCTCGTTGAATTACGATCATAGGTTTGTTGAGAAACTATGAAAGGCATCTTTTGATTAGGCTTTAAGTGTGGTTTGATCTTCAACCAAACTACGAAACTTGATATAAGTCTGAACATTCAATAAAGTACTTGTCTGACCAGTGTAGCCATAAAAACAAGTATGCTTTGGAATTATTTTAAGTGACTAGGATAAGTATAGAAATCTCAAAAAAATAAAACTGGATCTATTGGGAAGAAACGTCTTAGGTCTAGAACGTCTCATTAAGATCACACAAAAAGAAAAGGAGATATCCTGGTACAGACCACGAAAGTGGAAATTCCTTAATTCCAAGGTGAAATATCTAAAACATGTTTACTGTTCACCGTCAATTCATATATATGTTTTGGATTTTGGGTTTCACTCAATTCGTGGCTATAATGAATTTAAGATCATGAACACAAAATTGGTTGTAACCATAAACCTTAGTGGTAACTTCTGAGAGTGTCAAGGGTTACATGTGTGAATGCGAAAGTTGATGGAGAAATGGTATGAGGTGGTTCTAAAGAAAGAATGTACATCTGCTATACGAAAGTGAAAAAGCAGGTGACTCTTAACTCGATGTGAGAAGAGTCAGGTAGCTCTGGACTTATGTGAATAAACAGCCTTATTGGGAAGAACCGATTGGTGTTATCGATTCATTAAGGCTTCTACATAGAAAGTCTTTGAGGATTTGGTCGACATGCAGCAACATGCTTCTAGGGACACTTAACTAGTGCAAAATTTTGGAATTTATACCTGCCCTATTATTCATAATTGAGATCACCAGGATGTTTGCCTTAAAACCTGCTCAATTAGCTAATATTTTTGGTATTTTATAATGTTATGATAGAAATAAATGATGAAAATAAAGAAAATATTTTTATATTTTTGTTTTTCTGAAAAAGAAATAAAAACAGAAAGAAATAAAATATTTTTGGATTTTTGATTTAAATGAAAACAGAAAGAAATAAAATATTTTTGGATTTTTGAAAAATTATTAAAAAAATTAAAAAAAAAAGAAATAAAAAGAAATAAAGAAAATGTATGAAGGATATGAATGGTTCCGAACCACGAACGAACTGTGTACTACGAGTCACTGTGAACATTCACATCAATTCGTAGTGTAAACAGTTGGTTGCGAGTTAATGCGAGCGTTCACACCGATTCACAGGACAAAAAGATGACTGCGAGTCACTGCGAGCGTTCGCACCAATTCGCAGGACAAAAGATGACTACGAGTCATTGCGAGCATTCGCACCAAATCGCAGACCAATCAAAACTTATAACTGTGAAGGTGGTTTCGGAACGGATTCAGCCTCTATCATTCCTAATCCTTGAAGAATGCGATTGAATGATTGTTCATGTAAGGCTTTCGTGAAGATGTCGGCTAACTGATCAACGGATCTTACAAAGTGTATCTCGACATTTCCATCTTCCACATGATATTTGATGAAGTGATACCTCAGTATGACGTGTTTCATCTTTGAATGTTGCACTGGGTTGTGACAAATGCGAATGGCGCTTTCAAAATTGAAATATAAGGAGATTTGTTTCATGTTGATGCAATAGTCACGAAGTTGACTCTAAATCCAAATAACTTGTGAAGTGCAAGATGCAGCGACTATGTACTCTGCTTCAACAGTCGATAGGGATACGCAAGTTTCCTTTTTAGATTTCCAACTCACGAGTTTGACATCAAGAAATTGGCATCCTCCCGTTGTAGTTTTTCTATCTAGACTGCAACCTCCAAGATCAGCATCCAAAAACACTTGCACAAAGAAATCTAAACCAGAAGGGTACCATATTCCCAATGAGTATGGTCGTTTAAGATACCTAAAGTTGTTCTTAATAGTTGTCATGTGAGGTTCGCGAGGATTAGCTTGAAACCTAGCACAATAGCAAACAGAAAACATGATATATGGACGACTAGCAGTTAGATACATCAATAACCCTATCATATGACGATAAAGAGTCATAGCAGCAGCTGGTTTATCTAGAGATGGTGTTAGTTTCGTTCCGAATGCCATTGGAACCTTCACTTTTGAATCTCCCACCATTCCAAACTTGGAGAGTAAGGTCTTTGTATAATCCTCCTGTTTTATAAAGATCCCTTCCTTACTCTGTCTTATATTCAGCCAAGAAAAAAGTTAATGGGACCCATGGAGCTCATCTTAAATTTAGTTTCCATCAACTTTCGGAACTTAGCTATTAAGATGGGGTTAGTTGATCTGAAGATGATGTCATCAACATAAATTTGGACGATCATCAAATGGTCACCATCATCTTTCTTGCGAAAGAAGGTTGGGTCGACTGATCCTTGTTTAAATTTAGCCTGTTTTAGAAAACGAGTTAGAGTTTTGTACCAGGCCCTTGGAGCTTGCTTTAGAACGTAAACATCCTTGTCCAGAATGTAACAGTGGTTTAAATACTTTACGTTTATGAACCCTGGTGGTTGTTCAACATAAATTGTTTCTTCGAGTTCCCTATTTAGTAATGCACACTTGACGTCCATCTGATAAACTTCAAACTTCTTGTGTGTTGCGTATGCCAGAAAGATGCGAACAGATTCTTACCTTGCAACAGGTGCGAAGGTTTCTTCATAGTCGATGCCTTCTTCCTGAAAATATCCCTTTACTACTAGTCTTTCCTTATTTCTTATCACATTGCCTTCCTTATCCAGCTTGTTGCGAAATACCCATTTAAGACCAACAACGGATGCATCCTTTGGAGTGGGAATAAGTCTCCAGACCTTGTTTCATTCGAATTCATTAAGCTACTCCTGCATTGCTTGCACCCAATCAGAGTGATCAAGAGAAATTTGAACGTTTTTAGGTTCAATTTTGGAGATAAATGAATTGAACATGCAAAATTCCACTTTAGAGAATAGTGCAATTCGCTTCGCCTTTTGTTGAGATCTCGTAAGAACACCTGAAGAAGAATCTCCTATGACCTGAGTTTTCGGATGATCTTTGGTCCATTTAGCCAATGGAGGGTAATTTGGATCATATGATGGATCCAATTCTGCATTCACTTCTTCAAACTCTGATTGTACATCCGAATCATCATTAACATTTCCATTCTCCCCCTCGAATGATGTATCAATATCATCTTCTGAATTCGGATTCTCCCCCTAAAAGGTGGCTCTAAGCTGACTTCAAGGGTTTCGTTCTCCCCCTAAACAGGTGTATCAGATGAGGAGGTTGAAGTAGAACCCTCCCCATGTGATGTAACATTCGCATCTGTAGGTTGAACTGGAACTTTAGGATCTTTTGTACTGGTGTGTTCCTGTTCCATTTCTTTCGAGGCATCATCAATGATTTTCTTCAATCCGTCTTCCTTGTTGTCTGCTGCTTTGGACTCTGAGGAGTTACCTTTTCTAGCTCATCGAATAAGTTTAGGAACTCCTCGTAAAGGTTGGAGAGTGGGATGGTAGCAGGATTCGGTTTAGGAAAGATCTCATGTGTTGGACTGTCATTCTTCTGAAACTTCTTCATGTAATTATCGTCGAACGTAACATAGTAGGTTTCTTCAATTCTTTTGGATATTTTGTTGAAAACCCGGTATGCTTTATAAGTTAGAGAATACCCCACGAAGATACCTTCGTCAGCCTTCACATCAAATTTTTTCCTTTGTTCCTTCGAGTTGAAGATAAAGCACCTGGAACCAAAAACATGGAAAAACTCGACATTAGGTTTTCGATTATTTATAATTTCGTATGGGGTAACAGAGAATCGCTTATTGAGGATGGATTGGTTTTGGGTAAAGCAAGCAGTTCCAATCGCATCCGCCTAGAAATAAAGTGGCAATTTTGTGAATGGCAGCATGGTCCTCGCAGCTTCGCACAACGAGTGGTTTCGTCTTTCGACTACCCCGTTTTGATGAGTATAAGGAGCTGAAAATTTGTGAGTTACTCCTTTTGCAGTCAGGAATTCTTCAAACGCTTGGTTTTTAAATTCCAGACCGTTGTCACTGCGAACGTTACGAACAAGCTTCCGCAGTTGAAGCTCTATCTGCTTTATGAAGTCCTTGAGCTTAGGAGTGGCTTCTGATTTTTGTTTAAGAAAATGCACCCAAGTGAATCTGGAAACATAATCTACAATTACGAGAATATATCTATTACCACCAATGCTTTCAGTTGCAGAAGGACTGCAAAGGTCTATATGCAAGAGTTCAAGTGGTTCAATGACTTTCGTCTTCACAATCGTTGGACGACTCTTCCTGCTCTATTTTCCCATTTCGTAGGCTGCACAAAGATGTTCTATGTCAAATTTTAGGAGTGGTAATACTCGCATATGATCACCAAGAACAAGCTTGTTGATATCTTTAATATTGAGATGCGAAAGTCTCATGTGCCATAGCCAGCTATCATCACTGGAAGCTTTCGCAAGTAAGCAAATTGGCGGCTTCCCTTTGATGGGATTCAGATTCAGCGGATACATTTCGCTTTGATTTCAGGAGCACAGTTTTGGACTTCTTTTCGATTATCTTCAATCCTTCGTCGTCAAATGAAACTTTCAGTTCTGTCCCCACCACCACCTGCGAAACACTAATGAGGATGTGTTGCAGTCCTTCCACGTACACGACCTTGCGAATTGAAAACTCTCCATTGGTTATCATCCCACAACCTTTGATTTCACCAAGTGAATTGTTGTCGTATTTCGCTCTGCCTCTATCCTTTAGTGCTCTGAACTCTTGCAGTTCCTCCTTCCTACTTGTCATGTGATGTGAGCAACCACTCTCGATGTACCATTCAGAGTCAAACTGCTCGTCACGTATTACCTGCAAAAGTTAAGCAGTTTTAGGAACCCAAAGTTGTGTGGGCCCTCGTGAGTTTTTCACAGGAAAAGAAATAGCAGGATCAACCAGATAATTTTCTTTTATTAAGGTTGTTTTTATCTTTCTTTGTGATTTGAAAAACAGTAATCCTATTGTCTTTTCAGTTCGTATCCTTGGAGGATAGACTCTTTTGTTTATTTTGGATTTGTTGTTTAAAAACATTTTTCTCAACTATCTTAGGATTAGCTTCGAATCTTCTGAGAGGAACTTTAGGCTCCGAAACTATCTTTCCTTTGCCTTTGACATCACACGAAGTCGTGGCTGAATGCAAAACATTCACATTAGGAGAGAGGTGAGAGTTTGATTTCTGCACTGGTATCGCATGATTTGGAAAGCATGATTTTTGAAAAACTTTTTGATTTGAGACTTGTGGAGCATTATTTAGCTGAAAATTCTTAGGTTTCGCAGATGAAGAGACTTTCACATTTGGATTGAGTTTTTCTTTATGAATAAAGTTGGGGTTCTTAGATTGTCAGAACTGCTTTCTTTCCTTGAGATTTTGTTGTATCTAGCATTCCTTTCGCGTTTTTGAGCTGCGAACTTCTCAGAGGATTTGAGTGACAACTGGAAAAATTTTAGGACAAACGAGGCCTAAACATTAACCATGTACAAGTGAATTCGCAATCGTCACTTTGATTCAATAGAACTTGGAATGCCAAGAGGACATGTTTATATATATATATATATATATATATATATATATATATATATATATATATATATATATATATATATATATATATATAATACTTTGGAAAACCATGTTAGGATGAACCTTTGTAGTCTTTACAAGTTAGCAAAACATTAAGGAGTCAAAGGATTCAACACAAGTCAATATGATAAGTTTAAAAGCATGAAATTGTAAAGTACTTTAGGGATTTTTGTTTTGAGAATCTTGGAACACTTTAGGACCGAAATCAAGTGCTTTTTGGAAGGCTAGGACCGAAATCAAGTGCTTTTTGGAAGGCTAGGACCGAAATCACCTTTCTTTGGTGATACCATGATCGAAAACCCTTTCTTGAGTACCCCCCCCCCCCCCAAGACCGAAATACACATGTTTCAGTGTAAGAAAGGAGATTTCGATCATACTAGACCGAAATCACTCCCCCTTTGGCCGAAATCCTCCTTAAAAGTTGATTGATTATTTATCCTCCCAATGTGATAATTGTGCATTTCAATGTAAACATCACCTAACAACCTTATCCTTCATTCCCTTTATATATATAATACACGACTTAGAGTCCTTCTTAATCCAATTTACAGTAAACAATCTTTCACCTCAAGTTCTCTCTCAAATAACAAACCCCAAATATCCTCTGGAGCATCTCCAAAACATACCTATAAGCAAATTCTTCAAGTTTGATCCTTAAACATGTTATTTTAAGTTCTTTTGTTAAACCTAAGTGTTATTCAACACTTAAACTATTAACTCATATATTCACACATTATTATGTGTTTAAACTATTAGGATACAACTAGCTTCCCGTATTCTAAACTCGAAGATTACCATAGTTATCTCGTTATCTAACCGCAATCACACTCGAGGTGAGTTCATACCCCTACATTTTCAAGACTTTTTCTATGTTTTTAGGGCGGAATACAAGTAGCACACATTAATATTTTTGTTATAACTCGATCATTTTGAATACGTTACTATACTATTTTACGAAAAACGTTAAATACATGAAATGGTTTTACTATCAATCGCATGTGATTTCACGAACAACATTTTGATAATCATTACATTATTCATACAAATATATATATATATATATATATATATATATATATATATATATATATATATATATATATATATATATATATATATATATTTATATAAATATATATATATATATATATATATATATATATATATATATATATATATATATATATATATATATATATATATATATATATATATATATATATTTGTATGAATAATGTAATGATTATCAAAATGTTGTTCGTGAAATCACATGCGATTGATAGTAAAACCATTTCATGTATTTAACGTTTTTCGTAAAATAGTATAGTATTTATATATATATATATATATATATATATATATATATATATATATATATTTCAAATACAAAACGTTCATTTCATCAAAAAATTTACAAATATAGTTTACGAAACTTTACCCCTTTGTAACCCGTTGAGCAAAGGGTAAAAACGATATAAAGTACATATATCGTTGTTTTACGATATTTTCGACGTTATCCTGGAAATATGGGATAATGTCATTTACAAACGTTTTCAATTCCAAAAACACGTACGCTCGTTGAATAAATTTATGAGACATTGTCTTCATCGTACCTAACTGAGGTTTATAGAAAGTCCTGTATTTATAACCAGGATCTCCGATACGAGAGCGTGATACTTGTGTATAGATCTATACGGGACTGATGATCCCACACCCTGGTTGTTAGCTACAGCGAGACCAGCAGGTTAAGGGTGAAAATTTTCATAAATATCTCAGCGCCTGAAGAACGACGAGGCAGACACCACATCTTAAAAGCACGGTTATAGAAACTCACATAGTGAAACGATGATACGTTTATTTTACACGAAAGCACACTTCTTCAAATGGTTTTATATACGAATAAAACTGCATGTTACTACTTTAGTGTATGGAAAACACTGGTACATTTCGGTTTTGGATCTTTTATATCTTACATCTCATTCATTAGAAAATATTGGATTTTCATTACAAACACCCTTATTTTACAAGTGAACAGCTTACATTTCATTTATTAGAAAATATCGGATTTTATGGAAACAAACACCAAATCTTTTCACGGAAAGGCTTTCTATTTTTCATAAACTAACTCTTATGAACTCACCAACTTAAATGTTGACACTTTTTCAAACATCTTGTATTCTCAGGAAATCAGTAAAACATGTAAACACCAGCTTTTGAGGATGGGGCGCTAAGGCGTCAAGAAAGTCTTTTTGTCATCATATTATAATTGACTTTTGAAACATGTAACACTTACAATGATGTAACTTTTTCAGTTATATATATGATGGTCATGCTTGCTTTCTTTACTATTACTCAATTGTTATGATACAATACATGAAAGTTATCCACCCCCGGACATTTCCGCCATCCTGGTTTGGGGGTGTGACAGATTAGTATCAAATCATTGTTTATAGTGAACTAAGTATATCAAACCACATAAGATATACAAACTATAAATACAATGGGACTAAAGCTCTATGCGTAACATTTTCATACAAATATACTTTGGAATATTATAAGTAATTTTATAAAAGTATACGTATATGCATACATACTAGGAACAATGTCATAATGAGTAACATATGAAAAGTATTTAGATAAGTTGAACACTGCGGTTAAGCCTAGACAGTTATGTAATCAAATCTGGGATAAATATAGCCTGATCAACTATATTTATTTGAGATACGACCAACATGTGTTTGGAACTAGTCGTGGTGAACAACGAGTCTAAAACTTACCAACACTACATACCAAGAAACACTAGAACAAAACATAAAATTTAAAATACTATAGGAGTATTTTATGATGCTAAAGATAATTCATTTGAAAACTAAAGACCCTTACTGGTAGGTCTATAATTGCTTAGTGCATACGTTAAGGTTATATATAATTAAGATTTCATAGACTTCGAATTTGTGATTCCACTTTAAATCTTGTTCCTTGTTTGGTTGTGGGTTTAGAGTAGGATCACTTATTCGAAGGTCTATCCGATCTTAATTATATACAAGTTGTATACACTATGTGATTATAGGAGGACCCGGTAAGGATCACACCATAAAAATATTCATTAGAAATGCTTCTGTTAATCTCGTATATTCTTTAGATACATCTATTCTCGCACAGACAGCATGACCGGATTTCACCAATGACAACCCCTACTACCCTACCACAACAACCAACAGATGAACACAAGAGAAGATAACCGCCATAAGACGACAAGTCCTTGTAGCTAAAACTAGAATAATCATAACAGAACAAGGAATGAAGGAAGCCACTCGCAAGATGTGCGAGGTGGCAGGACACCATGTGTATCATTTTGATATATGATAAACTAGTATAGACTAGTGAGTTAGTGACTATACTACTCACACTACGTGGTAGACTTATTAAATCTTTCATCACAACTAGTAGTAGTAAATCAAGCAAGATACGCCCTCCCAAAACACATGAAACCCGACCAACTTGAGAATTTTGACACCTATACTCAATTTTGTTAACTTGACATTTGTACCATATCTACTCCCACTCACTCTCATAAAAACATCATAGGGATGTTGGCCGAAACATTGAGAATCGTACAGTAAAACGTGAAATTTATACATGTATATAAATAAATGAATTACAACTAGCAATGACCATAGTTACTTACGGACTCGTTTTATACCACACAGCAAGAATCATGCCATCACACGGAAGTAACCAACACACCGGAGCAACACCCGTTATGCAAATGGACCTTGCCACATTCCAAGCCGCTGTAGCAGCCGCTGCAGCAGTCGCCGTGGCAGCCGCCTGGACACAACTTAACGCTAACAATTCGAACGGAAATAAGAACGGTGCCGACAATTCCAATCACAATGACAACCAAGGACATCAACGAGTGTACTCCTGCAAGGACTCCCCAAATCATGAACCTAAGGACTCCCACGGAGATAAAGGTGTGCTACTCAAGAAAAGAAAGTTTTGGACCAAGAGAAAGGGCCATCTGACTCAAGGACCTGCCAAAAGACAAAAAATAGTGACAGCCCACCCTGTCACTGTCCTGGCCACTCCAGCACCGGCAAAGTGATATGTTGGAACCTTACCCAAATGCAACAAGTGCAACTATCATCACTGTGGAGCTTGTCGGGTGATGCATTGCGAGAATTGCAACAAAAATGGGCATACCGCCCGTTTCTGTAGGACACCCACCCCACAAATAACTCAAACCACAAATGCCGGAGTAAGCCGAATTTGCTACAGATATGGTAAAGCGGGGCATTTCAAGAGGGACTGTCCGAAAGCAAGGAATGCCAGAAATGTGGGCAGAGTTCTAACAATGGAGCACGAGGAGACCGTGAATGATCAGACCATGGTGACCTGTACGTTTCTCCTCAGTCACTCATATGCATGCATACTTTGGGTTAGCAGTATGAAGAGGAATTCGCGAATCACCAATTTAAAGACATATTCAGATAAAAGCTACAAACACTCAACGAAACATTCATAGTAGATTTAACAAATAATAAAACAGAAAGCACTTAAGATATATACGTAGTATGCACTCTAACACTAAAACAACCAGTTCTTTCAAATAGACCTAATGCCATCTACAATAGGGAACTTCAACGTGATCTCCGATATATTTTAAGTTAATCTTCGCCATGCTATATCGTGTGTTATGAAAAAGCCGTTAGCCCTAATATGCCAAATAGTGAAACCATTGTCAATTAGGGCGACAAACCTGACACAACCCTTGAAATCATCTCTTATGTCAAGGCTCAGAACTATCTACGCAAGAAGTACCATGTCTTCCTATCCCACGCAGTTGGTGAGAAACAGGAAGCGTAAAACATCAAGGATGTTCCAGAAGTCCGTAAACTTCCCGATATATTCCCAGCAGACCTCTCAAGAATACCACTCGTATAGCAAGTTCAAGAATCAACCTAAAACTCAGTAGCTATGGAAAAATTAGTTGTAATTACCTTCTCACCCAAACTAATCGCATCACTCATGTAAAAACTAAGGACACATACTGGTTATTTATCACTACTAGGTACATACGTAAGGGTGGCATATAATTAAGATTCTAGCAGACTTAGAATGTGTGATTCCGCCTTAAATCATGTTCCTTAGTTGGTTGTGGGCTTAGGGCAGAATCACTTATCCGGCAGTCCTTCCAATCTTAATTATATACGACTTGTATACACAAAGCAATGATAGATAAACTAGGTATGAGTCATACCACGAATCTGAAGACAAAACTGCCCGGGACTGCGTGTAGACACGCTACCAATTGAATGATGAACCAAACCCATACACTTCCTACCGATGAAACCAACAGATAAAGTAGAAATACTGACAGGAACATACCACATGGAAGCAGTGAGACTGCACAATATACCACTATCAATTATTACGGATAAGGGACAATCGATTCACCTTGCACTTTTGTCAGTCATTACAGAAGTCTTTGAAAACCCAACTCGTCTTGAGTATAGCTTACCATCCCTAAACAAACAGTCAGAATGAGTGAAACATTCAAACATTAGAAGGTATGCTTCACGTCTGTGCGATAGACTTTGGCCAAGCATGGGACACTCACCTACCACTGGCTAAGTCCTCTTACAAACAGTACCTACCCCCGACACCAATGCCACCCCGAATGAAGCACTAAACGGACACAAGCGCAAATCACCATTAAGTTGTATTGAAGTTAGGAACTCCCAATAGGCTAAAAAGTCAAATGACCAAAAACACCCTCACTGACCCAGAGATCATAAAAGAAGTAACAGAGAAGACCATTAGAATCCGTGAGCAACTAGACACATGCGGGATCGGCCGTTGACCTACAAAACTTAACTACCACAGCAACTCGCTAACATACACCACATCTTCCAAGCATCCATTTTGAAACAGTATCTATCCGACAAGACTCTAGTAATTATACTCGATGAATTTGATGTAAATAAGAGTCTACACTTCGTAAAAGAGCCAGTAGAAATCATGAATAGGGAAATCAAGAGAGCAAAACAAAGTCATATTCCGATAGCAAAGGTCCACTGGAACACCATGCGAGGACCCAGCTTCACTTGCAAACGAGAAGACCAGATGAAACAAAAGTACCAACATCTCTTCCCTAGTTCATGAGTAACCACTTTAGAACTAATTTCGGGAAGAAATTCCCTCTAACGGGGGGATGATGTGACAACTGGAAAATTTTAAGACAAACGAGGCCTAAACTTTAACCATGTACAAGTGAATTCACAATCGTAAATTTGATTCAATAGAACTTGGAATGCCAACAGGATATGTTTATATAGGTTAACATATATATATATATATATATATATATATATATATATATATATATATATATATTACTTTGGAAAACCATGTTAGGATGAACCTTTGAAGTCTTTACAAGTTAACAAAACATTAAGGAGTCAAATGAGTCAACACAAGTCAATATGATAAGTCTAAAAGAATGAAATTGTAAAGTACTTTAGGGATTTCGGTTTTGAGAATATTGGAACACTTTAGGATAGAAATCAAGTGCTTTTGGAAGGCTAGGACCGAAATCACGTTTCTTAGGTGATAGCATGACCGAAAACCCTTTCTTGACTACCCCCCAAGAGTGAAATAAACATCTTTGATTGTAAGCAAGGAGATTTTGGTCATTCTAGACCGAAATCACTCCCCCATTGGCCGAAATCCTCCTTAAAAGTTGATTGATTATTTATCCTCTCAATGTGATAATTGTGTATTTCAATGTAAACATCACCTCACAACCTTATCCTTCATTCCCTTTATATATATAATATACGAGTTAGAGTCCTTCTTAATACCATTTACAGTAAACAATCTTTCACCTCACGTTCTCTCTCAAATAACAAACCCCAAATATCCTCTAGAGCATCTCCAAAACTTACCCAGAAGCAAATTCTTCAAGTTTGATCCTTAAAGACTTTATTGTAAGGTCTTTTGTTAAACCTAAGTGTTATTCAACACTTTAACTATTAACACATATATTCACACAGTATTATGTGTTTAAACTATTAGGATACGACTAGCTTCCCTTATTCTAAACTCGAAGATTATCGTAGTTATCTCGTTATCTAACCGCAATCACACTCGAGGTGAGTTCATACCCCTACATTCTCAAGACTTTTTCTATGTTTTAGGGGGGGGGGGAGGGGATACAAGTAGCACACATTAATATTTTTTTTATAACGCGATCATTTTGAATACATTACTATACTATTTTACGAAAAGCGTTAAATACACGAAATGGTTTTACTATCAATCGCATGTGATTTCGCGAACAACATTTTGATAATCATTACATTATTCATACAAATATATATATATATATATATATATATATATATATATATATATACAAATATATATATATATATATATATATATATATATATATATATATATATATATATATATATATAACTATATATATATATATATAACTATATATATTTCAAATACAAAACGTTCATTTCATCAAAAACTTTACAAATATAGTTTACGAAACTTTACCCCTTTGTAACGCGTTGAGCAAAGGGTAAAAACGATATACAATACATATATCGTTGTTTTATGACATTTTCGACGTTATCCTAGAAATATGGGATAATTTCATTTACAAACGTTTTCATTTCGTAAAACACGTACATTGTCTTCATCGTACCTAACTGAGCTATAATAGAAGTCCTGTATTTATAACCGGAATCTCCGATATGAGAGCGTGATACTTGTGTATAGATCTATATGGGAATGATGATCCCACACCCTGGTTGTTAGCTACAGCCAGACCGGCAGGTTATGGGTGACAAATGTCATAAATATATCGACACCTGAAGAACGACGAGGCAGGCACCAGATCTTAAAAGCACGGTTATAGAAAATCGCATAGTGAAACGACGATACGTTTATTTTATATGAAAACACACTTCTTTAAATGGTTTTATATACGAATAAAAGTACATGTTACTACTTTAATGTAAGGAAAACACTGGTACATTTCGGTTTTGGAACTTTTACAACTTACATCTCATTTATTAGAAAATATCGTATTTTCTAGAATAAACATTATTATTTTACAAGTAAACGGCTTACATCTCATTCTTTAGAAAATATTGGATTTTCTGGAACAAACACCCTTATTTTACAAGTGAACGGCTTACATTTCATTTATTAGAAATTATCGGATTTTCTGGAAACAAACACGAAATCTTTTCATGGAAAGACTTACTATTTTTCATAAACTAACTCTTATGAACTCACCAACTTAAATGTAGACACTTTTTCAAACATCTTGTATTCTTAGGAAATCAGTAAAACAGGTAAACACCAGCTTTTGAGGATGGGGCGCTAAGGCGTCAAACAAGTCTTTTTGTCATCATATTGTAATTAACTTTTGAAACATGTAACACTTACAATGATGTAACTTTTTTAGTTATATATATGATGGTTATGCTTGCTTTCTTTACTATTACTCAATTTTTATGATACAATACATGAAAGTCATCCACCCCGGGACGTTTCCGCCATCCTTCTTTGGGGGTGTGACAAATTGTGAATGCTAGCCCTAGGTTTTGGCTTTCTGATAGGGGTTTCGGTCCGATTAGACGATGTATCACTTGGAACGTTCTTAGTTCCACTTGGACTTCCCTTTTCGTAGCTTGAATTAACTTTGTTTAGAGGTTCTGATACGTATCGGCTCTTCGTTTTCCACGAGGTTATTTCAAATAGACCTTTGGTTTCGTCTGCATTGTCGATTGGAGCATACCAGAAGAACTCATCACAGCCATCTTTGTTATCATCTTCGACCATAGACGTTAATTCAATTGTTTGATTTTTGTTTAGTCCTTTAGTTGTAAAAACTTGGTTAGGAATAGTTTGAACTTTGCGTAAAACAATTGCTTTTCCTTTTAAAACTGTAGATTTCTTTTCAGAAACACGTGCGAACTCAACTGAATTTTCAGAAATTAGGACTTTCGCGTGTACATGTTCGTTTTTAACAAACTCAGAGCAGTCAACCTCATCCTCCACAGAGATTTCACTCATATCACTTTTATCGTCGAATTCAGAAACGTTTTCAGTAAGAAGTTTATTTTCTGAATTTGACTTGGTGCTTAATGAGTCAAACTTTTGTACCATTTCAGATTTCACTCATATCACTCTTACTCTGTATGCGTCTGAGGTTTCGTCTGATGAGACGATGGATTCTCACATGTAACACTCTGCGTCGATTTCGTCCTCTTTCAACTCAAGAAAGGGCAAAATCATCTTGTGAATTTTCTTTCCAATCTCACAATTTAGATGCAACTGAGTAATATTAAAATAAAGTATTTTAGCAATCAAAAAGAAAATGTTATGCTGTTTTAAAAGACCTAAATTATCTCTCTGCAAATAAATAGACTCATCCCTAGATTTAGACAAATCAGACTCCAACTTTTCAATCCACATACGTCTCTCTACACTTTTTGACGACCCTGCCGAGTTGATCGGTTAACTTAGAACTTGTTAAGCGAGTTTGTTTTAAGCTATCACTGAAACTTGAAAATGTGTATTTTAAGTCGTTCAATTTAGTTTCATATCTAGATACATGTATGTTGGGTTTTGAGCTTCTAAGACTCCTAAGGTGTACATGCAACCCTAAATACCTTGGATCTATGTTTTCTCTATTATACATGCAAATATCAATTTCCCAAGGTATTGTTCTAACTAGCATAATATAAAGTACACATAATGTAAATTCTAGTAAAATTACATACCTCTTCTTTGGTGCTTTATTTCCATGGAGCTCAAGAGCCTAGTGCCCCAAGTGTGACACCTCAAATGGTTCACACAACATCGTGAACACTTGGAATAACTTGAGAGAGAAAAGAACACTTCATGAAATCGCCTAGCCCTCTTCATGCATACATGGTGGCCGATTTTTACAAGAATAAGATGCTTATATACTTTGTCACAATTAGGGTAAACCCTAATTGTCATGGCTTTCCATTTCCTTGGATCCATGGGTTCAAATACACCATGGAGCATCCTATGGGTTTTAGCCCAACTTGATAATCCATGGAGCATTAACCCACTATATAAGTATGGATGATTTACACAATCAACCCATATATTTAATTAGCCTTCTTTTGATCACTTAATTAATTCTAGATTAATTCTTGATCAATACTAATTAATTAATCTTATTAATATATTAGAACTTATAATATATTAATAAACCTTAAGTGTTATTTCTCTCATTTTAGTCTATCCAAATGCATGATGCCATGCAACCCAAATGGACCATGTCGGGTCGGGTCAAGTATATACCAATTATAGTTATGGACTTAGACACTAATCCAACAGTCTCCGACTTGGATAAGTCTAATAACTATTATTGCAAGTACGCCTTCACAACCTGACCAACAATCGTAGCTCTTAAAAGCTGCTGCCGAACTCTGAACAAATCAATGACGCGTCCATTAGATAAGTGATCATATATTCCTCCATTCTAGATATCATATGGACTGAGACATGGATTATAATCATTCTCTCTGTCCATTTGTTGTTTCCTGAGTTCTGATTTATGACGACTGACTAATTGAACAAATCAAATCAGTCTAGGCCCGGCCGAGCACTTACATTTTGTCATCACTAAATCATCGAGGGGCCCACAAATATCGCTTTTATCCCTTTGAGGGTAAAAGGAATGGATAAACTTCGACTCATATGCTTGTACTGACTACTTGTTAAATCATACACAAAGGCACATTTTATAACATTGAGTTACCAATGCGTTTTCGTGCAATCAATGTATAACCAACTCATAGTCAACAACTCATATCTCTAGGTTTGAAGAATATAAGATATTATCGTCTCATGATTCACTCGTGATAAAATCCATGAAGTGATTCAAATGAGCGTGGGTTGAATCCAATACTCAGAACTTATGAGCACTCATGAATGTTGTAGCAACCACTGCTATGTCTAATGCACATTAGAAAAATCATACAAGCCAAATTCATGACAGTCTTGATTCATATCTACTTCCAACATATGACCGATTGTGGATGGTTTGAATAACTTAGTCATTCGGGAAGAATGACCTAGTTATTCTGGAAGTCAAAACATGCAAAGTGAAACACAAAAATAATACTAATCCTGTATGGCCCCGACACTTTGAGTTTAAATAAAAACCCTTTTATCTAAGCACCATATTGATTACTCATTATTCATGTTTCGATTAATCAACTTAATACTTGAATTGAAACAATAGTCATGCCATGCACCAATCATGCATACTATGTTTACTAATGGTCTTTTCTTTTGTGAAATAGATCAATTGAACACGACTTCAACGATGCTCATTTCACAATCCCAATCCCTTTTGTAAATATAAGAATACCAAACTCTTGCCATTTATTGTAATCTGTTAGACTCTAAACTTATATGCACCGATCCTCTTGTAATGACTATACCCAAAAGTCACAAAGACTTGGCAACAAACATTACAAGGAATTACAATGGAGATCAATTCCATGGAAACAAAGTCTCAAATTCAAAGTACATTCCTTTGAACATCCTTCTTGCATTAAGTTCTCTAATCTTACACAGATTCAAAGAATAACTTCCACCTATGGAAACAATTCCACATTCCTATTTTGACCATCACTTTTGAACAAGAGTTACCTTTTTTCAAAATATGTCAATATGGTCCTTACTCTATACTTCCAATTGTCCATGAGTAACCAATCTTTGGTAAACCTCAAATTGTCCTCGACAATTGCTTAATCATTTTAGTCATATCCAGTTCTAATCCCTTTTCCCCCTCTTAATGCCCTAAGCATTAGGAAAATTTAGAAAGGATAACTATTATAGCTCATGTAATCGATCCTATACCCGAAGCATATGGGACATGATTCATGCTATAAATTTTTTTTATTTTCCATGTTCTCACAATTCGAACTATGAAGAGGGATGCCGTAATCATAAACGAATTTTGAGAACGCAACATATATAGAATTTCCTTATGTTGAACCATTCCAGCATAACATTCATATATATTCTTGACTAAAGTAGATTAAAATGTCAATCTAAGCTTGTAGAACTGGAATGAAGTATAAAATCCTCTCCCTTAATTATAGAAAAACAACTTTTTTCAAGGCGAATTGAAACTTTTGTTTTCTATAATTAATATCGCTGACTTGCAACACTTAACATAAGAATCATGCTCCCACTAGCATAATGATTATTATCTTACTAGCATAACACTTATGCTCGCACTAGCTTTGACATGTATCCAGAGATCAGCTGGACTTTTAGTAAAACAATACTTTATTGACTTTCTTACCAAAGTTTAGATTTCTGCTACGAGATGTTTTGATAAGACTTTATCAAAATCATACACCTTTCTTTAGATATCTCAACTGTGTGTCTAAACAATTATGAAGAGGTATGCCGTAATCATAATGTTTAGACCTTTTGTCATTCTCACAATTGTTATCTACTTAAAATCTACATAGTGAAAGAGTTTCCTCACCATTATTTTCATGAATTGGAGAGAAACCTTATGACACTTAGATTTTATGGTGTAAGTGTTCCTATCCATGTGAATTTGTCATAACCATAATCACAAGACAAGGTTAGTGGCAAATCCAAACACATATGGACTGAACTTGTTCAATCTAAATTTCTTGCCACCTGGCAGCACAAGGGCCTACCATTGCTTCCAGGTTGTTATGCAAACAATTGAGAACTCATAGAACTCACAAGCATAGTCAACTTTTAACTGCACAGAAATATGATATGTCAACACGATAGGTTACAAACCTCAAGTCGTGGGCTAGTGATTAACAAATATCTTGATTAGTTCTTGAACCTATCTTAATATCTTTTAGACTCCCACTGTCCTCTTGACATATAAGACTCTCTTGCCCAATATTCAAGAGATAATGCAGATTCTTTTACAAACACTTCACACAATTCGCCTTAGTTGGTCTTTGTTTTATCCAAAACATCAGAACGTACCAATTTCAAATGTACAAGAGTAAGAAAACATTTTACTCTACATTTGACAAGTGTTTTAAACCTTTCTTAAGATTATGTCACTCAAGGCTCAATCTTGGAGTATGACTCTAAGATTTGATTTTGGAACGAAGTATGATTTATCTTTTGATTTAACCATTTTAACAATTCATGATTCCTCTCCTTAGTGAACAAATGCACTAAGGTATCTTTAGAGGATCAATTGTGATATGGTTCCATAATCACTAAGATAATCATAAAACAAGATACACAAGTACTCTCCCATCTATTCAGATTGGAGAAACTTTTATCTTTCTGCCTTATCTGATTCTTCTTATTCATTATGCCATACACTGAGACTTTTCCAATGTTTCAGAATTACACTTAAACTTGTAAGCATAACCATATTTACTAAACTTTAGTGAATCTTAACGAATAATCTTACCAACCTTTGTTGTGGACATGACTAGTGCACAACCTAATGTACCCGATCCTTTAGTCCTTCGCTTGACTCACATGAGAATATGAACAAGGAATTAGTCTTAATTTACCAAAGATGAAAAATCTCATTCATCACACAATACAACTTGCATGATTCCAAGTTTCTATCCAATTGAAACTTGGGTGATGAGAATCTTTCCTTATTTGATAAATTATAACAATACCACAAATGAAAGAATCAAATTCATTTTCCAATATTGCTTATCAATGGAAACATATAAACAACATTTTTTCACAAATGCCTTTGTAAGAATACTTAAAATAAATAAAATCAAAACTTTTCTTTTATTTTAAAACTTGCGGAAAAACTTATCCTTACAATGCAAATTCATATGAAAACTTTGTTGTTATCTGTTCCTAAGCAATATCTCATAACTCTTATGCAGTGGCTCAAAATTCTGGTCATCGAACCATGCGATCAGAATCAGCACACTTTTTCTTTAAGCTTCCTTTAATTCTTCAAAAAAACATCAAAATGTAATTACATTACATCATGTATTAAGAATCTCCAAAAGAGACTTAATAGAGTTAGACAACGGACTTTACCTGAAGTAGAGTCAAACTTTTGAATTTACCATCCTTATGAGGTTTCAGGTAAATTCGGCAGCTTCACAACCAATGCCCCTTTCCTTTGGCAATAGGCACATATGGACTCTTTGGGAATGGTACATGGGACTATCTCAGACTTAGCCTTTCTCTTTACCATTTGGTCAACCGAGTTGACTGTGGCCGATCCCTTTCCATTGGGAAGAGAAAGTTTTTCTGGATTTCCAGTGTCACCATTGTCAATGTCCATGAAGTTTTGGGAAGTCGATCTTCTAATCAAATTTCTTTACCAGTGTTCCAAATCATTGCTGATTCAGCATCACCGAGCAAATAGATAAGATCATTAAAGGGTCATGTCGTGATCTGTCATCAGGGAGTGACTGAAGAACCAAGTCAACAACCAGCTACCTCGAGACTTTGACACCTGACTCTCCCGGCTTGTTAATATGTGACTTAATCTCCAAGACCTAAGCACATATAGACTTTGTCTGCCAATAGGGATTGAGTGACTTAGAACTTATCAAGTATTGAAACTTGTGGGATAAGGAGATTTATTGGAGGAGGTGGAGGAAATGAAGTATGATTTCCAGTCCCATTAGTGCTCAATAAAGGCATTAGTCTTTCACCTTGATTGCCTTTTGGGATATCATCTTCATTAGGAAGCTTGTTCCTAAAGATATGGGAAGACCATAGTTGTCTAAACTAGACATCTATAAGGTAGAAATTCAAGTTAGTTGATTTAAAGTCCTTACTATAACACCCAATATGAAATATTAAGGCTAGGATCCAACAACCTATTTATAACAGGAAGAGGGATGTCGTAATCCGAGTTATAAAATAGTTGAAGGTAGTTAAATGACGATTTACTAATTTCCACCATGAAAAACGAATTATAATTAAGTTTTAATTGGATTTGAAACTCCTAGATCTTTTGAGATACATTGAACTTTCAATGGCATGTTTGAATCTCGATTGTGCCCTCTCAAGTTTGTGACTGGGATGCCGAGGATCACAAACAAGGTGTTAATAACCATGCAAATTGACTTGGTACCCTTAACTTTATCACCTAATCGATGTGCCGGTTAGCCACACATCTCTACCGATCTATAATAAGGTTAATTTACCCTTTGCCACTCTTACTAGTCCTTATTAGCGTGTCGGTTAACCACACACGCTCCACTAATCGACTTGGTAAGGTACTAAGTGTAATTTCATGGGTTAGCACCTATTTCACATTTTCCTAAGTAACTAAGATTGGGAATTTATAAGTGTTTAGTTACTTACTATTTTTCATTATACTTTTAATTAAGGGAGAATTATAGTCCTTTCCTACCCGTTAGGCTAACGACCCTCCACCAGTCAAGGAAGTGGTGGGTGAGAATGGACACCCATTAAACTGCCATTTTATAGGCAGTAACCTTATACCCCCCCTTATAGACCGGCTTCATGAATGAGGCCTACTAATGGTAAGATTGACTTTATCTTATACATATGTATAGAATTAAAATTATAATAATAGTATAAGGGTGTATTTTAAACATTTAAAATACTTGGTGGTTTAATCTATTAATTAAACTATACTCTTAATTTAATTAAACTTAAACCATGTCTTTATGGAATTATTAACTCTTTTAATTAAACACTTTAATTAATTTAATGAAGTCCATAAAGTTTGAATTTTAACTTTTAAAATTGTAGAGTTTGGAATTAAAGCATTAATGTGTGTGAGACTTTACAAATTCCAAAACTTGAGGGCAAGTTTTGAAACTATTCAAAACCTTTCATTTCATAACTTATGAGTTTAATGGTTCATTAAAATGAAGACTCTTCATTTTTATGTAACCTCTTATTCTTTAATAACACTTTTAAAGAAGTGACTCTTAAACATCCATAACTTGAAGACAAGTTATGGAATCATAAAATAATTAAATGAAAAAGACTCTTCATTTTTATGTAACCTATGGCACTTTTATGATTTTTAAGATTCATAAATATGACTTTTCATATAACTTGAGGACAAGTTACAAAAACATATTTTATTAACTTCTTTTAGATCAATATGGATTGAAAACAACTAACACATAATTTTTTTTTCCATTAATCTAAAATAACTCATAAATCAAGGAAACATAAAACTCTTGGTAATCCATAATTTGAGGACAAGTTATGGACTCCATACAATTTCATTGAGATTAAGAATTATACTAACAAACAATTTGCACATAATTCCTATGATCTACCAAAACTCATAAGAATGAACATTCATAATCAACATTTTTCAAGAATTACATAAACATATATAAACTTGAAACTTCGATTATAGCATTTAAAATGGTTTAACACAATCATTACCACATTAAAAACAGGTTTTATAAGTCCAAAACAATCAAAGGTAATGATTCTAGACCAATTCCAGCACCAAAACTCGAAGATATGCTGTTTGGGGGTCCAACTCGTCGATTGCATGAACCAACACGGCGAGTTGGATGAGCTTACACTTGGACTTGTCGAGTCCCTTCATGGACTCGGCGAGTCTGTTGTGCAGACAGCACCAAAATTCGATTTTCAGCCAATTTGCATCAAGTATAAGTGAAAACAAGCCTAGGCTCTGATACCACTGTTGGGTTTTGAGCATTCTAAGACTCCTAAGGTGTACATGCAACCCTAAATACCTTGGATCTATGTTTTCCCTATTGTACATGCAAATATCAATTTCCCAAGGTATTGTTCTAACTAGCATAATATAAAGTACACATAATGTAAATTCTAGTAGAATTACATACCTCTTGTTTGGTGCTTGATTCCATGGAGCTCAAGAGCCTAGTGCCCCAAGTGTGACACCTCAAATGGTTCACACAATATCATGAACACTTGGAATAACTTGAGAGAGAAAAGAACACTTCATGAAATCGCCTAGCCCTCTTCATGCATACATGGTGGCCGATTTTTACAAGAATAAGATGCTTATATACTTTGTCACAATTAGGGTAAACCCTAATTGTCATGGCTTTCCATTTCCTTGGATCCATGGGTTCAAATACACCATGGAGCATCCTATGGGTTTTAGCCCAACTTGATAATCCATGGAGCATTAGCCTACTATATAAGTATGGATGATTTACACAATCAACTCATATATTTAATTAGTCTTCTTTTGATCACTTAATTAATTCTAGATTAATTCTTGATTAATACTAATTAAATAATCTTATTAATATATTAGAACTTATAATATATTAATAAACCTTAAGTGTTATTTCTCTCATTTTAGTCTATCCAAATGCATGATGCCATGCAACCCAAATGGACCATGCCGGGTCGGGTCAAGTATATACCAATTATAGTTATGGACTTAGACACTAATCCAACAAGGTATACTCAAAGACTCGAGAATGGAGTTTACCTTGTTGATCACCTGCTCGCACTGGCTTATTTTCTCATGAACTGGTTTCGCAGCGAAACAGATATCGACGCCACATCCACCATCAGTTGCATAGCCTCTCATCTCTGACACTTCACTTGAAACCATCGAACACTTTCCATGGAGCTGCGAAACTTCATCATTCGCTATAAAGCTCCTTCCATGAGTAGGTTTGGGAACCTCTTCATCTTCAGAGTCAGTCGACCAGACGTCGACTCTGCCAAACTCATCTTCAGCTTCGTTTTCCTGCACAATCAAAGCAGACATGGATTTATCAACGTTCTTCTTCTTTTGATATCCTCCAACTTTTGGAGATAATAAGCTTCATCATCCTCTCCCTCCTTCTTTTCGTTCAATCTTCTCAGCATGTACTCCTTAGCCAGATGGTTTTTGCCAGGACAGTAATTACAATCATCGCTAGAATCCCCCATAAGCTTTTTATCCTTCTTCGCTTCTTCTTTCCGAGAGTTATTCACACTCTCCTCCTTTACCTTTTCAGAGCTATAACTGCCCTGCCAGTTTCGGTTCTTGTTACAACCGAAGTTCTTCTTTGCGAATCTCTTTGGATTAGATACCATCAAAGCAAATTCCTCCTTAGATCTCAGCCCGTTCAGGAAGGTGACTTTTTGCTCGATTAGTTCACGTCCAATCTTGTGCTTCATCATCCTACTGAGAAGATGATTATATTAATTGAACGTTTGGTCCAGACTCTCTTCAGGCTTCTGTACAAACGCTCCAAATTCAGAAAGCAATAATGTCTTAGTAGAATTCTCAAGCTCAACATTAGTTGAGTACAGTTCCTTAGGCCTATCCCAAATGGCTTTTGATGTGTCATATGAACTAACCAAACGAAAAGTGTCTGGTGGTAAAGCAAACCTGATGATTCTCATTGCTTTAACGTTTCTTGTTAGCCTATCCCTCTCATATTGTGATATGTCTTTAACATAAAGAAGGAGCTAATTATAGTCTGCTTGACTTTTAGTTTCTCTTCTTGTTCCTGTATGAGTAAACGTCTGGACAGTAATGGCTTCCCAAATAAAATAGCCATTGTATTCAAGCCCAAGGACGTAGTCTTCAAAATGCAACGCCCACACTTCATAATCATTGGGAAAAAGAGTGGGAATTCTGGTTGTAGATCCAATACTGCTTGAAAGATTTATTGAGTTAACGTGAGAATCGTCTGTCATGTTTAGAGATCGATAAAACTTGTATGAATCAAATGTGTAAACTAAATGGTTTTTGGGTAATATCAAGATCAAAGATCAGCATCAATAGCAGTGATGACGGCTACACCAGATCCAATAATAGCGGAAACCCTAAAAATTCTTTCAATAGAAGAGATGCGTATAAATTACACAGTCTCCTGCTCTGATACCAATTGATGAGTTGAAAACTCTAACGATCGATTAGATTCAAACAAGTAAAAGCAATCAAAAATAGAATATGAATCAAGAATGTGTCGAATGATTATAAATCACAGCCTCAGAAAAGCTCGATAAAGAACTGCTACTGTAGAGGTGTGTAGGGTTTACAATGACACGATTAACCAATACACGATGCATGCATGCACCTTAAATAGTAAAACCTTAATCATTAATCACGGGTGGATAAGCCCAACCCGGATACAAAAGACCAAGTAAAAAGGCCCAAAAGACACAACACTAAATACCTAACAATTTTAATTATGTAAAATCAGTTTTTGTATGGATGGACGAAATGGGTTCGACGATACACTCGGCGAACACCGGGCTGAGCCATCGGCATGCCGAGCTCAATTCGAGAAGCCTAGTGTCACATTAGGTTGTATAATTATTATTTTTACATCATACAATACTAACAGATTTTTAAAGTGGTACACGTAAACAATCATATATATATATATATATATATATATATATATATATATATATATATATATATATAATTTTACACTCTTTTTTTAACTTTAAGAATTTCAATTTCAAGTTCACTAGTCAAAACGTCATAATTATTATAGATGAATAATTAATCATTGACAATTAATTAATTATAAAGCCATTTGAAATTAAAAGAATTGTAAGGAGATAAAATGCAATAGGAATACGTGGAAGTAAAATAATATGGTGAATTGATTAAAGTATTGGTCTCCATGCAATGCCTTTGCAACAAAGGAAGTCCCTCCTATGTGGCTTTCAAACATTGAATAGGTGGCTTTGCAAGTTGGTTTGAAAGAATCGGTGCAGACGCTCTAATAGATGAATATATATCTTGTATATAATAGAATTATATAATTAAATTTAACAAATATATATATTAAAAATAATTATGTTTTTGATATTAAATATGAAAAATTAATTTTTACAGCAATTTGATGTATAAAATATAAATATTTTAAATTATATTATAGCGTCTATTAAAATTAGGGGTGACAATTGTTGACACGACATGAAATAAACGTGTTTGAGTTGAAGATTTTTGACCCGTTAAGGCGTTAACTCGTCAACTTGCTAAATAAACAGGTCTGCTTTCGGGTTAGTATTTGGGTTCATGTGTCAACCCGTCAACCCGTATAATTTTTTTTAGAGGGTATTACCGTTTTATAGCGAGCTCCCCCGGAGGTGGTACATCATTTGATGTTTCACAATATAATATATTAAATTTAATTTATTCGATTATAACTATTAGGTTATATGTGTTGTATATCCTAAATCAAACTAGTACTCACTATTACACAAATAATATTTGGGTCAATGGGTCAATTCGGTAAGGAGTGAACCTGAATTTGAGCCACGAACTCATATAATAAAAACGAGTTAGACTGGCCATGTTCGGATTGATGTTTCCAACCCATCAATCCGCGATATGAATAATTATATAGGTTATATATAAGTTGATGCACTCTGACCCGCCAACCTAAACCTGACACGATTGTCATCCATAATTCAAATTGTATCATTTAATGGTTGCTAGTTGTAGCTGACGTGTGAATTAAGTTAAATATGGTGTTTGATTTATTGTTGCGTTTAATATTATAACTATTTAATTTAGAAATTACTCAGTTTATTTTTTTAGTTTAATTTATTATTATTATTTAAAATATCAACCAAACACATTGTTTGTAAGGTAACTTATTTTTAGTTATTTTATTGTTTGTAAGGTAACTTATTTCAAAAACAATTAACTACCGTAAAAATATTTTTAGACATCTTTTAGTTAATTTTTTCGTTATGTTTTTATACTTCAAACATTTAAAGATGTTTAAACAATTTTAAAAAAATTACTTTTTAAATATATTTTTGTTTATTTGATATTGTGATTTAGTTTTGAAGATTATAAATTAAAAATTTTAAGTATATTATATTGATAATTCAAAAGATCTATAATAATTTTTCTCATTAGTAACATATTAAAATTAATAATTAATATATTATATATGCTTATGTGAATTTGAAAATTAATAATTAATATATTATATATGCTTATGTGAATTTGAATAGTTTAAAGGTTTAAAATGCATATAGTGCAAATAAAATATATCATTAATAAAATAATAATCATAGTTTGTATGATAGCCTAATGTAATTTATAAAATTATTTTATTTTTAGCTATTTTAGTTTTAATTGATTCAAATAATATTTATTTGGAAAAAATTTAATTATTATAAAATATTTGTTTGTATTTTTTGTTAATTTGATATGTCGATTTAAATTTTATATTTAAACTATTTAAACAAATACATTTTAATTTTTTTTTAAGTTTATTTGATATTGTAATTTAAATGTTGATCTACTTAAACTAATATTTAAGTTATATTATATTGATATTTGAAAAGATCTAATATTAAGTTATATTCCATATTTGAAAAGATCTACGATATCTGAAAAGATCTACGATAATATTCCGTTTGAAATTAAATAAATATTAGCTCTAAAAAGCCTCAAGATGTAAATTTATGTTTTATATTATTTTATAGGAGCCCTAAAATCCATAATGTTTAGCGAGGAGGTGTTGGTTTCGGGGAGCCAAATGATATAATTTGGACTTTCGGGGGTTAAAATGTAATTTCCTGATTAATTTGTAAAGAATTTTGAATTTTGAGGGTTGTTTGGTAAATTATGAATTTAATTTGAAAATGATTTCAGGAGTCAGGGTGCGTTTGGTAGTTATTGGACTTAGATTGAAAGGTTTTTGGAATGTTGAGGGTTTAATGGTAACTTCTAGGACTAGAATTGTAATGAATTATTAAGGATGGGGGTTATTTGGTAAATAATGGATTGAAGTTGAAAAAGAATTTGGAGGGAGGGGCTAAAAGCGAATTATGGATAAAGACTTCATGTGATCGGGTATAAACATGTAACGCCCGCAGATCCGGGCTAGTCAATTTAGAGATGATGAGCATCAAAAATGATTTTTTGATGGAAGATTATTTAGAATGATTAATATTAACCAAGTTGTAGTATATGTTACAAGGGTTCCGTACATATAAAGAACGCCGAAATCCGAGTTATAACGACGAAGTTATGGCCCGTCGAAGTTTTACCGCAAAACCGACATGACACCGGGAGACGTAAATAGTGAATTTACGGTATAGGAATTTTTAGCCTTAGTGATCTAAACAAAATTTGTAGTATACGTTAAACCAAGAACACACACAAAAAAAAAAAAGAACGCCCAAATCTGACTTCGTATGAGGAAGTTATGAATTTTTCTAAGATTTGGCATAGCAGTGCATAACCCGGAATTCGAATTTTAAATCGAGCGGTTTTTGGCCAACGCGACCTAAATGAGAATTGAAGATCTCATTAATAGGAACTCAACGGCAACAAGACAGACGAAAACGGAGTCCGTATGTAAAAGTTATGAATTTTACGCGGACACTTAACAGTGTAATCACCTCCTAGTTTTAAATTTAAGATCGGTCGAGAATTAGCCGACGGAGTAAAAAGGAAAGTTATAGATTTTATTTTTACCTACGCGTGGACAAAATAACGTCAAAAACGGAGCTCTTATGCGAAAGTTATGAACGAAGCTTAGTCTCTACTTTTCGAGCGCGGCGAATTCGATACAGTTTTGTAAATCCGAGATAGAATGAGAATTTGCCAACGGGGTCTAAATGAAAGTTGTAGTACTCGTAAATACCAACGCATGGATATAAATAACGTCGGAAACGGAGCTCATATGCGAAAGATATGGACGAAGCTTAGTCGCTACTCTTCGTGCGCGATAAATACGATACAGTTTTTGTAAATATGAGATAGAAGGAGAATTAGCCGACGGGTTCTAAATGAAAGTTGTAGTACTCGTAAATACCAACGTGTGGATATAAAGAACGTTGAAAACGGAGCTCGTACGCGGAAGATACGGACGAAACTTAGGGGCTACTTTACTATAAAATCCCTATAAATAAAGGGTGAACTCTTCATATTTTCTTCACACCATAAGCCTTTCTTTCTCTCTCTAACTTCTCTCTAGCCTCCCTAAACCCCTCCCAAGTCTAGGGAACCTCCCTAGCACGAGAAGGAAGCCATGGAGCGCCCGACGGCTCCGAGAAGAAAAGCCCAGTTTTTAATTAAAACCCGTTGTAAGTGAGTTACGCCTATACTATATTTAATATAACTTTTATTTAAATATATTAATGTTATTAGGACCTTATAATAATTATTTGGGCTATTATTATGGGTTATATAAGTGTCGTTATAATATCTTTTTAACCACTCGCGGTACGGGGAATCTGGTTTGGAGGACCGCTTGGATTGTTGGATTCAGAAGTGTTATATGCCAAAATGATCCTGCCCTCCGGTGTTCCATGTCTAGCATCTGTCTGTACATAGTGGGTGAAGAGTATTGTTTAACGCTATATAATAGTAATAATAGCTAGAATATTAATTAGTCTCGGTGAATATTAGACTAAACTTTAGCGATAATAATGTTAGGTTTCGTCGAAGGAAAATAGAATCGTTAAAAGCGAAGCGCTGCCCGAGTTTGGAAACATCACTTTAACAAGTGAGTGCATAGTTGCTTTCATCTTACACATAGATATGAAGTATTTTATATAAATTACGTGCTATGTGTGCATATTATCTGTATACTTGCTATTTATGATGGATGAACGATTTTATATATGTTTTAAATGATTTAAACTGTATATGTATTTTATATCTACATAATATGTTGGGTAAAATATGGGTAGATGAAATATGAGTTGGATGATGAGTTGAGAGGTGATATAGACCATGAGGTAAGGGTGAGAGGTGGAGGATGTGAGAAGCCTTTTTCCCAAATGATGTCCCCATCATCTAGCAGAGTATGGATGACAACCACAGACTATTCTAGACAGTCCAGTGGAACAATAGCAGGCTCGCAACCTATAGGTGTTGTGAACGATGTGTTCACCCGGTGTACTCTAAACCCCGACGATAATGCAGACTTGGTGCCTAAACCTTGGTGATCATGCAGACTTGGTGCCAAAACCCTGGCGACTATGTGGAATTTGTGCTTGTTGTATAAACCCTGGCGACTATGCAGACTTAGTGCCTAAACCCTGACGACTATGCGGACTTAGTGCCTGTTGTATAAACCCTGGCGACTATGCAGACCTAGTGCCTAAACCCTGGCGGCTATGCGGACTTAGTGCCTGTTGTATAAACCCTGGAGACTATGCAGACTTAGTGCCCGTTGTGTAAACTATGGCAATGATGGACTTCGTGCCGATTCCTTAAGATGATCCTTAGGAATGAATGAACGAGGAATAGCTGATTCTTAGGGTAGATCCTTAAGAATAAGGAAGATAATGGGGATGGGTAATTGGGTTAGTTGTTTGATGATTAAATATAATATAGTTATATTATTGTGGGTTGAAAACCCTATGTACTCACCATGTTTCCCCACATGACCCACTCCGGCTTATTTGTATCATAGGTGTCGATACGAAGCTACTTTACACTGAGAGAATAAAAGAGATGTAGATCACTAGTGTAAATGAAATTAAGTTCTGTTTATGTTTATGTTCCTGTATTGACGATGACAGCCCAAGGTTTTAAAATGAATAAAAATACATTTCTTCGGAAATGCTTTAATAACACATTTATCATGTTTTTCTGGGAACAAATTCCGCAACATTTTTATTAAAAGAGTTACTCTGATTTTTATAAAGCATAAACAAAATCTATCTTTTCTGTCCGTGAAAATGGGGATGTCACAGTTGGTATCAGAGCATTAGTTTAAGTGAACTAGGAATATGGATTTATTTCTAGACTTAAACTTAGAATGTTAAGCGATGATCGTGAGGAGTGGGTCTAATATATTTTAGGAAGTGCACCTGAATAGACACGAGCACTAGCTCATTTAGGGAAGATGCCTAAATTGCTTTTATGTGCTAAATTATTTGTGATGCTCTATGATGTTATCGTTTGATCGGATTTATGGTCTGTTACCGACCGGATTTGGAAACTTTGTGTGTTCAGATTTCTAAACGTTTAATTATGATATTAGAACTGGCATGCAATTTTTCGAAGTAATTAGGAGGAATACACGTCTAAAACTTCCTCTATCTATATTCTCGTCTCGATACACCAAACGAGTGCTTTGGTGTGTAGAACATCATGATGAAGACTCGTAGTGAATTGAGTAAATGGAGGAAATGAGAAGGCTTACGATATTGAATGGTACCTATCGGAAGATATTGTAAGAGTGATATCATGCCTTTAGAATTAGTTTAATAAATAATACGTCTAGTACGGGAGAAGCACACTTTCGATTAGCAGAAAGAAAGATTATCCATGAAGTTATCCCATCGTCTGACATTTCCATCACCAACCGAGTTGAAGCAGAATTGATGATTGAAGATACGCATGGAAGAAGTCCTAGTAGAGTCTAGGGAAAATTATATGATTGTTTGGACACATTTGTATGTGTTAAAATTGTTTTTGTGATAATGACTTGGAGAACTGCGAGACAATACTTGGGACGAGTATGAGTAGGTGTGAATGGTAGTAGAGGCCTATAATATCGGAAGCACAGGACTCACAATTGGATCAGGGAAAGTCACAAGGTTACCAAGAAGCTAGTAGTTGATTCCGTTTTGTTCATGTATGTCATTACCATTGTTTCGGTAATGACTAAGAAGATGATTGTTATTCCGACCCTAGTGGTCATATCAAATTGAGTTCGACTCCGATGAGTATGTTAAGTGGTTCAGAGAACCAAGTTCGATGAAGCACCTGACTTAAGCCGGAATAATTAATCAAAGCGATCAATAGAGTTATCGCGACGGTTAATTGTATCTAGAAATGCTACCTTTTAAGATGAGATTAAAACATGAAGGAAAGTATAGTCTGTTCTGGAAGACTCTAAGAGACCTGAGTCTAAACGTTGCAACATACGATGATAGGTCATTAGAAGATGACACATCGGTCCATTGTAGTAATTAGAGAACTTATATTAAGTTTGTTAAGAAGAAGAAGGAGTCTCCAATAAGGATCGGGAGTCTGAATAAAAGGTCATGATTAAAGGTCTAACATGAGACAGAGAGCGGCAGCGAGATCGAGCGCCGCCTGCAGTCAAGGAGTCCCAGAGTTAGATACTCATTTGAAGGAACAAAGAAGTTACGATTATTACCTAGGATGCAGAGATAACGTATGGAGTCATTATACTGCCCTGTTTCGTTGATGATTCCGGGACGTAATCATCCTAATGGGGAGATAATTGTAACGCCCGCAGATCTGGGCTAGTCAATTTAGAGACGATGAGCATCAAAAATGAGTTTTTTATGGAAGATTATTTAGAAGGATTAATATTAACCAAGTTTAAGTATATGTTACAAGGGTTCTGTACATATAAAGAACGCCGAAATCCGAGTTATGACAAAGAAGTTATGGCCCGTCAACGTTTTACGGCAAAACCGGCACGGCACCGGAAGACGTAAATAGTGAATTTACGGTGTAGGAATTTTTAGCCTTAGTGATCTAAACAAAATTTTTAGTATACGTTAAACCAAGAACATACAAAAAAAAGAACACCCAAATCTGACTTCGTATGAGGAAGTTATGCATTTTTCTAAGATTTGGCATAGCAGTGCATAACCCGGAATTCGAATTTTAAATCGAGCGGTTTTTGGCCAAGGCGACCAAAATGAGAATTGAAGATCTCATTAATAGGAACTCAACGACAAAATGACAGACGAAAACGGAGTCCGTATGTAAAAGTTATGAATTTTACGCGGACATTTTACAATGTAATCACCTCCTACTGTTAAATTTAAGATCGGTCGAGAATTAGCCGACGGAGTAAAAAGGAAAGTTGTAGATTTTATTTTTACCTACGCGTGGATATAAATAACGTCAAAAACGGAGCTCTTATGCGAAAGTTATGGACGAAACTTAGTCTCTACTTTTCGAGGGCGGCGAATTCGATACGGTTTTGTAAATCCGAGATAGAATGAGAATTAGCCAACGGGGTCTAAATAAAAGTTGTAGTACTCGTAAATACAAACACATGGATATAAATAACGTCGGAAACGGAGCTCGTATGCGAAAGATATGGAGGAAGCTTAGTCGCTACTCTTCGTGCGCGATAAATACGATACAGTTTTTGTAAATCTGAGATAGAAGGAGAATTAACCAACAAGGTCTAAATGAAAGTTGTAGTACTCGTAAATACCAACGTGTGGATATAAAGAACGTACAAAACGGAGCTCGTACGCGGAAGATTCGGACGAAACTTAGGGGCTACTTTACTATAAAATCCCTATAAATAAAGGGTGAACTCTTCATATTTTCTTCACACCATAAGCCTTTCTTTCTCTCTCTAACTTCTCTCTAGCCTCCGTAAACCCCTCCCAAGTCTAGGGAACCTCCCTAGCACGAGAAGGAAGCCACGGAGCGCCCAACGGCTCCGAGAAGAAAAGCTTTCGGCTCGGAAACACTGCTCCAGCGAAGCCCGGTTTTTAATAAAAACCCGCTGTAAGTGAGCTACGCCTATACTATATTTAATATGGCTTTTATTTAAATATAGTAATGTTATTAGGACCATATAATAATTATTTGCGCTATTATTATGGGTTATATAAGTGTCGTTATAATATCTGTTTAACCACTCGCGGAACGGGGAATCTGGTTTGGAGGGCCGCTTGGGTTGTTGGATTCAGAAGTGCTATATGCCAAAATGATCCTGCCCTCCGGTGTTCCATGTCTGGCATCTATGTGTATATAGTGGGTGAACAATATTGTTTAACTCTTATATAATAGTAATAATAGCTAGACTATTAATTAGTCTCGGTGAATATTAGACTAAACTTTAGCGATAATAATGCTAGGTTTCGTCGAAGGAAAATAGAATCGTTAAAAGTGAAGCGCTGCCCGAGTTTGGAATCATCACTTTAACAAGTGAGTGCATAGTTACTTTCATCTTACACATAGATATGAAGTATTTTATATAAATTACATGCTATGTATGCATATTATCTATATACTTGCTATCTATGATGGATGAACGATTTTATACATGTTTTAAATGATTTAAACTGTATATGTATTCTATATCTACATAATATGTTGGGTAAAACATGGGTAGATGAAATATGAGTTGGATGATGAGTTGAGAGGGGATATAGACCATGAGGTAAGGGTGAGAGGTGGAGGATGTGAGAAGCCTTTTTCCCAAATGATGTCCCCGTCAGCTAGCAGAGTATGGATGACAACCACTGACTATTCTAGACAGTCGAGTGGAACACTAGCAGACTTGCAACCTGTAGGTGTTGTGAACGATGCGTTCACCCGGTGTACTCTAAACCCTGGCGATCATATAGACTTGGTGCCTAAACCTTGGCGATCATGCAGACTTGGTGCCAAAACCCTGGCGACTATGCGGAATTTGTGCATGTTGTATAAACCCTGACGACTATGCAGACTTAATTCCTAAACCCTGGTGACTATGCGGACTTAGTGCCTGTTGTATAAACCCTGGCGACTATGCAGACTTAGTGCCTAAACCCTGGTGACTATGCGGACTTAGTGTCTGTTGTATAAACCCTGGCGACTATGCAGACTTAGTGCCCGTTGTGTAAACTATGGCAACGATGGACTTCGTGCCGATTCCTTAGGATGATCCTTAGGAATTAATGAACGAGGAATAGCTGATTCTTAGGGTAGATCGTTAAGAATAAGGAAGATAATGGGGATGGGTAATTAGGTTAATTGCTCGATGATTAAATATAATATAGTTATATTATTGTGGGTTGAAAACCCTATGTACTCACCAGGTTTCCCAACCTGACCCACTCCAGCTTATTTGTATCACAGGTGTCGATACGAAGCTACTTTACACTGAGAGAATAAAAGAGATGTAGATCACTAGTGTAAATGAAAGTAAGTTCTGTTTATGCTTATGTTCCTGTATTGACGATGACATCCCAAGGTTTTAAAATGAATAAAAATACATTTCTTCGGAAATGCTTTGATAACACATTTATCATGTTTTTCTGGGAACAAATTCCACAACATTTTTATTAAAATAGTTACTCTGATTTTTATAAAGCATAAACAAAATCGGTCTTTTATGGCTGTGAAAATGGGGATGTCACAAAACACGTCACCTTCTCCAAACCCTAACCCTAGGTTAGTCAGCTGCCATACGAAACACTCCAGCCGCCACCACTCGTCTCTCTCATTCTTCAGATCAACTTAGGGATGCCAGTCGACTACCGTTAGCAACCGAAGCCTTGCCACTGATGCGAGCTGTCAACCGACGCTTTGTCACTCTCGTTGACGACAACGGCGAGGACCAAGGGCCGAGGTCCCTTTTCTGCTGCTGCTGTGGTCGTTCGTGATGACGCTTCTTCTCAGATCCTCGGTGCTTCACCGTAGCCACGTCCGCCGCCGCTAACGCGGTTCATCTCCCACTGCTCCGGTCAACATCCGCCACCCCGAGGGAGGCTGTTGTGTGCGTTTTAGCCGTGAGGTGGTGGCTGCCCCGGTGTGCCGCCATCGACCACTACCGCTCGAGGTGGCAGTGGGTGGTGCTTAACCTAATGAAACCCTAATTGACCTAAGGAAGCCCTAATTGACCTAAAAACCTAACCATTTGACTAATTGACACACGATTGGGTTGGAAACCCTAATTAGAGTTTAGACCATTGGATTTGGAATGTGAGTTTTGGATTTGTCGGGACCCGCGTTCGGACCATTGGATTTGGAATGTTGAATTATGCCCGACCACATTGTATGGATTAAGTCCTTAATGGATTAAATCCTTAATGGATTAAGTCCTTAATGGGTTAAGTAGGAACACTTAACCCTAATCGTCATTTTATGTGAAAATCCTAATTGAGTTTGGTTTCTTGTTGGGCCATTTCTTGGACTGGGTTGTTGTGGGCCTTCGTGGTCCAAATGGGAACAAGTTTGTGGACTAAGAAAACTATTGGGCTTTAGGATATGGCCCATTGGAAAGGCTTGGGCCCAATTTGGAAAATTGGGCCATAGGTGGACCATAATTGGGCATTGATGATTATGAGATATTAGGCCATCGGAATGCCAAACTTTTGGATTAGGATAAATGGTTGGGCCATAAGTTAAGTCCATGTAGAGTTTTGGGCCCAATTCGGAAATTTGGGCCATATGTTGGGCCTTGGTTGATTATTGGGCTTTTGGGCTTTCAGAGTTTGTGTTTGGACTTTGGTTTTGCACCAAGTTAGGTTAAGGGTAAAATAGTCTTTTTACCCCAAGCATTGACTTATGGTTATGTATTGGAACCCAATTATTAATTGGGCGTTGTTTTGATGTTGACATTTCGGGAATCTCTCAACCGGCAGCTAGAGTTTTATATGCGAGATTCGGCAGTGTGAGGCGAGTCTCCTTACGATACCAATGGGTCGAAGGCACCAAGGCCGACCCATTTTATGATATGTGGTACACTAGTTGATGTAGTGTTATGTGGCATGTTAGTTGGTTCTATGCTAGGAGGTATGCTAAGTGTATATATGGTATACTTGTATGAAAGACCATGGGGGAGCTCATGGCACTTGGTGTTGGATTAATGTCTAAGTCCATAACTATAATTGGTAAGACTTGACCCGACCCGGCATGGTCCATTTGGGTTGCATGGCATCATGCATTTGGATAGACTATAATGAGAGAAATAACACTTAAGATTGGTTAATATATTATAAGTTCTAATATATTAATAAGGTTATTTAATTAGTATTGATCAAGAATTAATTTGGAATTAATTAAGTGATCAAAAGGAGACTAATTAAATATATGGGTTGATTGTGTAAATCATTCATTCTTATATATGTGGGCTTGTGATCCAAGATTCTTTATGTTGGACTAAGTCCATGGGGTGACCCATGGATACTCCATGGAGGTTAAAATCCATGGAGCATAAGGAATGGGTAAATTTATGAGTTACATGGTGTAACCCTAATAGCCACCATATAAAAGAATCCCATGGCTCAAGAAATCGTGCACTAATGTGTGAATATGAGGGCTAGACGATTTCAAGGAGTGTTCCATTTCTCTCAAGTCATTCCATGTGCATTTGGTGTTGTGTGAACCATTTGAGGTGTCACACTTGGGGCACTAGGCACTCAAGCTTCATGGAGACAAGCTACATCAAATAAAGGTATGTATTCTATCCATTTGATTACCCAAGTATCAAGTATTGTATGCTAGATAGGGTAATACCTTGAAAGTTCATAATTGCATGTATAATAGAGAAAACATAGATCCAAGGTATTTAGGGTTGCATGTACACTTAGGAGTGTTAGAATGCTCAAAACCCATCAGTGGTGTCAGAGCCAAGGCTTGTTTTCTTGTTATACTTGCAAAATTAGCTGAAAAATATTCGACTGTTTTGGCTAGAAATGGACTAGGAACATTACCCTTAGATGTTTTTGGACTTATAAACTTGTTTTTGATGTGGTAATGTTCATGCTAATCCAATTTCAAAGATAATTGTCAATAGATTCATGTTTTGTATTAGTTTAAAAGTTATGCTAATTACTTGGAAAAAAAAATTGATGTGAATTATCTTTGTTCATATGAGTTTATTAGATTAATAGAAAAGTTAATTGATTATGTGTTTTCAATCCATTTTAATCTAAGAGTTGATTCTAAAGTGTGTTTTTGTAACTTGTCCTCAAGTTATATGAAAAGTCACATTTAAGTTTCATAAAACTCATAAAAAGTTGGCAATGGTTACAAAAAATGAAGAGTCTTGTCCTCATTAAATGGTTTTATGACTCCATAACTTGTCCTCAAGTTATGGAGGTTCAAGAGTCACTTCATTAAATGATAAAATGTGTAACCTTAATTAGTTCCATAAGTTACAAAAATAAAGAAAAGTTACATTCTTTTATTAGTTTAAAGTCTTCCATAACTTGTCCTCAAGTTATGGAACTTGAAGAGTTTTTTTTTTAATTAAAACTACTTTAAACACATAAGTTATGGAATTAATTAGTTTTGAATATTTTCAAAACTTGCCATCAAGTTTTGGAATTTGTAAAGTTTTCCCCATGAATACTTTAATTCCAAGTCAGCCCTTAGAATTTTAAAAGTTAAAATTCAACCCTTATACTTTATAGTATTATAAGTTAATAATAAATATATGTATAAGAGCAAGTCAGTCTTACCGTTAGTAGGCCTCATTCACGAAGCCGGTCTATAAGGGGGGTATAAGGTTACTGCCTATAAAATGGCAGTTTAATGGGTGTCCACTCTCACCCACCGCTTCCTTGACTGGTGGAGGGTCGTTAGCCGAACGGGTAGGACAAGGACTATAATTCTCCCTTCATTAAAAGTATTAATGATACACACTAAGTAACTAAACACTTATAAATCCCCAATCTTAGTTACTTAGGAAAATGTGAATAAGGTGCTAATCCATAAATTACACTTTGCACTTTGTTTAAACCGTTAGTGGAGCGTCTGTGGTTAACCGGCACACTAACCTGGATTTAACAAAGTAGGCAAAGGGTAACTTAATATTTATCATAGTATCGGTGGAGCTCGTGTGGTTAACCGACACATCGATTGAGGGGTAAATATTAAGGGTACCAAGTATATTTGCATGGTTACTTCACACCTTGTTTTGTGATCCTCGGCATCCCAGTCACAAAACCTGAAGGGCACACTCGAGATTGAAACATGCCATTGAAAAGTTCAATGAATCTCAAAAGATCTAGGTGTTTCAAATTTAATTAAAAACCTAATTACATTATTTCGTTTTTCATGGTGGAAATTGGTAAATCGTCATTTACCTACCTTCAACTATTTTATAACTCGGATTACGGCATCCCTCTTCCAGTTATAAATAGGTTGTTGGATCCTAGCCTTAATATTTCATATTGGGTGTTATATTAAGGACTTTAGATCAACTATCTTGAATATCTCCCAAAAGATGTCGAGTTCAGACATCTATGATCTTCCCAAATCTCTTGGAACTTTACTTCCTCCACCTCCTCCAATTATTCTCCCTAACCCACAAGTTCAAGGTCACTCAAGCCCTAATGGCAAGCAAGGTCTATGTGTGATCACATCTTAGAGATGAAGTCACATATTGACAAGCTGGGAGAGTTGGGTGTCAAAGTCTTGAGAAAGTTGGATGTTCAATCACTTTCTAAGTCACATAGTGAGTTCCTTTGGGACTACTATGAAACAGACTATGACATGAACCTTAATGATCATATCTATTTGCTTGGTGCTGCTGAATCAGCAATGATTTGGAACGATAGTAAAGCAAATTTGATTAGAAGATCAACTTCCCAAAAACTTTATGGACAGTGACAATGGTGACATTGGAAATCCAGAAAAAACATTCTCTTCCTAATGGAAAGGGATTGGCCATAGTCAACCCGGTTGACCAAATGGTAAAGAGAAAGGCTAAGTCTGAGATAGTCCCATTACCAAAGGGTCCATATGTTTATTTTGCCAAAGGAAGGGGCGTTGATTGCAAAGCTGCCAAATTTACCTAAGGATGTTAAAGTCAATAAGTTTGACTCTACATCTGGTAGAGCCCATTATCTAACTCTGTTAAGTTCTATTCTGAGATCCTCATTACATGATGTGACTGGGTCACATGTTGATGTTTTAAGAATCAAAGAATAGAGAGAAATCTTAAAGGAAGTATATGCTGATTCTGATCGCGAAGGTGGATTTCGATCGCATCAGAATTTTGAAGCTGTTACTTAGGAGTTATGATATATTGCTTAGGAATAGATAACAACAAGTTTTTCCGTATGCATTTGCACTATAAGGATAAGTTTTTTCCGCAAAGTTTTGAAATAAAATAAAAGTTTTTAATTTTATATTTATTTTAAATATCCTTACAAGTGGCATTTGTGGAAAATGGTTGTTTATATGATTCCATTGATAGCAATATTTGAAAAAAATGGATTTGATTCTTTCGTTTGTGGTAGTGTCATAATTTACCAAATAAGGAAAGATTCTCATTCCCAAGGCTTCAGTTGGATAGAAACTTGGAATCATGCAAGTTGAATAGTATGATGAATGAGAACTTTCAAGCATTGGAAAATTAAGACTTGTTCACATGGATGTGTGAGTCAAGTTAAGGACTAAAGGGATCGAGTACACATTCTTGTGCACTGGTTAAGTCCACCACAAAGCTCGTTAAGACTATTCGTCATGATTTACTAAATTTTAGTAAATATGGTTATACTTACAAGTTTAAGTATAATTCTGAAACATTGGAAAAGTCTCAATGTATGGCAGAACGAATGGGAAAAATCAAATTAGGCAGACAGATAAAAGTTTCTCAAATCTGAAAAGATGGGAGAGTACTTTAGTATCATGTTTTGTGATCATCTTAATGATTAAAGGACCACATCACAATTGGTCTTCTAAGGTCATCTTAGTGTATTCTTATGACTAAGAAGAGGAGTCATGAATTGTTGAAATGGTTAGATCAGGAAGATGAGTCATACTTCGTTCCAAAACAATTCTTAGACTCATACTCCAAGATTATAACTTCAGTGACATATCTTAAAGAAAGGTTTAAAACACTTGTCAAATGTAAGAGTAAGAGTGTCCTACTCTTGTACATTTGAAATTGGTAAGTTGTGATGTTTTGGATAAAACAAAGACCAACTAAGGCCAATTGTGTGAAGTGTTTGTCTTGATAAAGAATCCGTACTATCTCTTGAATATTTGGCAAGATAGTCTTATATGTCAAGAGGATAGTGGGAGTCTTAAAGATCCTAAAAAGAATTTCAAGAACTAATCAAGAATAAAACCTGAGGTTCTTCACTAGCACACGACTTGAGGTTTATAACCTATCGTGTTGACATATTATGTGCCCATTCCAGTTAAAGTTGGCTTTGCATAGGAGTTCTGAAAGTTCTCAATTGGTTGCATAACAACTTGGAAGCAATGGCAGGCCCTGTACTGCCTGGTGGCAAGAAGTTAAGATTGCATAAGTTCAGTCCATATGAGTTTGGATTTGTCATTATCCTTGTCTTGTGACTATGGTTTTGACGATTCACATGGATAAGAACACATACACCATAAAATCTAAGGGTCATAAGGTTTCTCTCCGATTCATGAAAATGATGGTGAGGAAACGCTTCCACCTAGTAGATTTGAAGCAGATGGCAAAATGTCTAAACAATTGAGACTATGATTACGGCATCCCTTTTCATAGTTCTGAAATTGTTTAGACACACATGCATGCTATCTAAAGAAAGGTGTATGATTTTGATAATGTTTTATCAAAGCATCTCGTATCAGAAATCTGAACTTTGGTAAGGAAGTCAATAAAGTATTGATTTCTAGAAGTCCAGCTGATTTCTGAGTACATGTCAAAGCTAGTGGGAGCATAAGTGTTATGCTAATAATCATCATGTTAGTGGGAGCATGATAATTATTGTTAGTGTTGCAAGTTAGCAATGTTAATTATAGAAAACAAAAGTTTCAATTCGTGAGACTGCAGGGATTGAAAAAGTTGTTTTGCTATAATTAAGGGAGAGGATATACTTCATTTCAGTTCTAAAGGCTTAGATTGAGACCTTATTCATCTTTAGTCAAGAATATATATGAATTTCATGTTGGATTGGTTCAACTTAAGGAAATTCTATATATTGCGTTCTCAAAATTCGATTATGATTACGGCGTCCCTCTTCATAGTCAAATTTTGAAAACATGGCAAATAAAAATATTGTAGCAAAAGATTGGTCTAGAATCATGTCTTTATGTGAGACATCATGAATCGTGTCCCATTTGCTTTGGGTATAGGATCGATTGCATGTGCTATAATATTTGTCCTTTCTAAAATTTTCCGAATGCCTGGGGCATTAAGAAGGGAAAAGGTCTAGAATTGGATATGACTAAAAGGATTAAGCAATTGTCGAGGACAATCTAAGGTTTACCAAAGATTGGTTGCTCAAGGACAGTTGGAAGTATACTGTTAATATTGGAAGGACCATATTGACATATTCTGAAAAGAGGCATCTCTCGTTCAGAAGTGATAGTCAAAATGAGAATATGGAGTTGTCTCCATAGGTGGAAGTTATATGTGTAAGATTAGAAGACTTAATGCAAGAAGGATATTCAAAGCAATGTGCTTTGAGACTTTGTCTCCATGGAATTGATCTCCATTGGAATAACCTGTAATGACTGATGACAAGTCTTTGTGACTTTGTACATATTCATTACAAGAGGGTCTGTGCATATAAGTTTAAAATCTAAACAGATTTTGGTAAATCTTAGGAATTTGGAATTCTTACATTTTTCGATAAGGATTTGGGAGTGTGAAATTAGAATCATTGAAAGTACGTTCAATCGATCTATTTCACAAAGTAAGGATCATAGACAAACATAGAGTGCATACTTGATGTATTGCAAAGCTATTGTTTAGAAAAACATAGTGTACATGCTTGGAGCATGGGACAACTAGTGTTTTCTAAATTCAAGTATAAAGTTGATAAAACCGAAACAATGAATAATGAGTAATCAGTATGGTGATAAATAAAAAGTGTTTTATTTATATTCATAGTTTGATACCATATTAGATTCATTTATTTTTGTGTTTCATTTTGCATGTTTTGACTTCCAGAATAAACTAGGTTATTCTTCCTGAATGACTAAGTTATTCAAACCATCCACAGTCGGTCATATGTTGGAAGTAGATATGAATCAAGACTGTCATGGGTTGGCTTATAGAGGTCCAAGTTGGTGGACAAAGTGGTGCTACAACACTCATGAGTGCTCATAAGTTCTGAGTATTGGATTCAACCCGCGCTCATTCGAATCACTTCATGGATTTTATCACGAGTGATCATGAGACGATAATATCGTATATTCTTCAAACCTAGAGATATGAGTTATGCCCGACCACATTGTATGGATTAAGTCCTTAATGGATTAAATCCTTAATGGATTAAGTCCTTAATGGGTTAAGTAGGAACACTTAACCCTAATCGTCATTTTATGTGAAAATCCTAATTGAGTTTGGTTTCTTGTTGGGCCATTTCTTGGACTGGGTTGCTGTGGGCCTTCGTGGTCCAAATGGGAACAAGTTTGTGGACTAAGAAAACTATTGGGCTTTAGGATAAGGCCCATTGGAAAGGCTTGGGCCCAATTTGGAAAATTGGGCCATAGGTGGACCATAATTGGGCATTGATGATTATGAGATATTGGGCAATCGGAATGCCAAACTTTTGGACTAGGATAAATGGTTGGGCCATAAGTTAAGTCCATGTAGAGTTTTGGGCCCAATTCGGAAATTTGGGCCATATGTTGGGCCTTGGTTGATTATTGGGCTTTTGGGCTTTCAGAGTTTGTGTTTGGACTTTGGTTTTGCACCAAGTTAGGTTAAGGGTAAAATAGTCTTTTTACCCCAAGCATTGACTTATGGTTATGTATTGGAACCCAATTATTAATTGGGCGTTGTTTTGATGTTGACATTTCGGGAATCTCTCAACCGGCAGCTAGAGTTTTATATGCGAGATTCGGCAGTGTGAGGCGAGTCTCCTTACGATACCAATGGGTCGAAGGCACCAAGGCCGACCCATTTTATGATATGTGGTACACTAGTTGATGTAGTGTTATGTGGCATGTTAGTTGGTTCTATGCTAGGAGGTATGCTAAGTGTATATATGGTATACTTGTATGAAAGACCATGGGGGAGCTCATGGCACTTGGTGTTGGATTAATGTCTAAGTCCATAACTATAATTGGTAAGACTTGACCCGACCCGGCATGGTCCATTTGGGTTGCATGGCATCATGCATTTGGATAGACTATAATGAGAGAAATAACACTTAAGATTGGTTAATATATTATAAGTTCTAATATATTAATAAGGTTATTTAATTAGTATTGATCAAGAATTAATTTGGAATTAATTAAGTGATCAAAAGGAGACTAATTAAATATATGGGTTGATTGTGTAAATCATTCATTCTTATATATGTGGGCTTGTGATCCAAGATTCTTTATGTTGGACTAAGTCCATGGGGTGACCCATGGATACTCCATGGAGGTTAAAATTCATGGAACATAAGGAATGGGTAAATTTATGCGTTACATGGTGTAACCCTAATAGCCACCATATAAAAGAATCCCATGGCTCAAGAAATCGTGCACTAATGTGTGAATATGAGGGCTAGACGATTTCAAGGAGTGTTCCATTTCTCTCAAGTCATTCCATGTGCATTTGGTGTTGTGTGAACCATTTGAGGTGTCACACTTGGGGCACTAGGCACTCAAGCTTCATGGAGACAAGCTACATCAAATAAAGGTATGTATTCTATCCATTTGATTACCCAAGTATCAAGTATTGTATGCTAGATAGGGTAATACCTTGAAAGTTCATAATTGCATGTATAATAGAGAAAACATAGATCCAAGGTATTTAGGGTTGCATGTACACTTAGGAGTGTTAGAATGCTCAAAACCCATCACTTGGATGTCAGAACATGTGGAGAGCCCATGGCTTTCCTATTAAAGACCATAGGGGAGCCCATGTCACTGGGATGTAAGAACATGTGGGAAGCCCATGGCTTTCCTATTAAAGACCATGGGGGGAGCCCATTGCACTTAGGTGTAATACCATTTGAGGAGCCCATGACATCCTGGAGTAAGACTGTGGGGGGAACCCACGGCATCCCTATATGTTTATATGCATGACTTGTGTAGTTGATATGGTTTATGTGATTATGTGCGCAAGACCTTGGAGGGTTTCCACGACATCCTATACATGGCTTATGTTGCTTATGTGATTGATATGCCCTATGTGATTGATATGGTTTATGCGGTGATGTGGATTATGTGGGGTATGCTTTGGGGAACTCACAAAGCTTTATGGTTACAATTTGTTTATGGTTTCAGGTATCATCAGTTTGGAAAGGAGGGCCCGACTTGATCGCAGCGCACACACCTGTGTTTCCGTAATATATGATTTTGGGGCGAACTCTGATAAATGTTTTTAATTAATCATGTTTTTGGAATGTTTGGATTTAGAAGATACCTGTGTTTTGACTATAACAAAAATAAAATTTTCACCCTGGATTTTGGGTCGTTAACACACACACACACACACACACATATATATATATATATATATATATATATATATATATATATATATATATATACACACACACACACTATTTTGGTTAAAAAATCTCTTAATATATTTAATAACATATGGTGTGATGTTTTAAGTAAAAAGTTAATTGGAAACCTTTTAAGATCTTTAAATTTGCTCAAGATATTGACCGTTGAATTAGTAATGTTAAGAATTGTTGTAAAGAAATATGACCGTAAAAATGTTCAAAAATATTGATTTAATCCAAGAGATAAGTATGTGTATATTGAAAGTTGGGACAAAAATATTGTTAAGGTTGTAAACTCGTTGCATGCAGTAATAAATCTTAAGATATTGAACAATAATCAAGATACCATAGACTATCTTGAGGTTGCAATTCAACAATAAAGTATAACATTTGATTAGATGTTTGTAAAATGATTTATACATATTAAAATCGTTCAAATTGCAAATGATGAAGTAGAATAAATGCAAAAACACAATAATATACGAGGAAAATCCTTAATCATTTAGGATCTTCAACATAAAACATCGGGATATGACAGTGTCACATTGCCTTAGAGCTTTACTTAACTAAAAGTATAATTATACGTGCTAGCTGATCATGTAGTGATTTTTCTTATGCTTAAGAGTGTCCAGAGAGAAAGTGAAAGTGAGAATGTATATATGTATGTCATTATCAACTAGTCTTATAAATAACTCTAGTAAAATCTCGTGATGCTCCTTGATTATTGTTTGACCCTGTTTTTAAGAGAGGCTTCAATGTTTATTCTTGTTTGAGAAAGACAAAAAAGACGATGGTGGTCTCAAGATGTAGGCTAGTTCAAGATCTGGATCTAGTCACGATATTAGTGTAATTTTAATATGTTAGTTATAATAAGTAAAAGTGAAAATATTACCAATAACAATTGCCTCTAGAAATCTTTAATCTACGATCTTGGGAGTTGGATATTTCTAGACTTACATGATATTGTTAGGTGGTGATGTAGTGTAGCCCGTTTATCCAGGATTGATCATATCCATCTATATTCCTAGGAATTTCAAATATTGGAAGGCCAAGATTTTCTATCTTAAATCCTCTTATAAACTCAAGCTTTTATTCATTCTTCGTTTACTTAAGATCAAGAGGGGTTCTCCAGGTTTTCTAGGTAATTTGTTCTTTCTTTTTTCTTGTTTTTTCCATAAGTAAGAAGATTACTAGGTCAAGAGCTAGGTACGATGGACATGTTTTTGAGGAATTCATTGACTTAGGAATACTTCCTCATGGTGAGAGTGAAGTTTGCAAGTACTCAAGTGCTAAGATCGAATCACTTCAATCATTTGGCAAGTTTCCTGTTGGCACTATTTTTAGGGTTTCTGGAACAAAGTTTAAGATCATATTTCCTTTCTTCTTCTTCTGAATACAAGGATTTGCACGGACAAGGTTTCAGAACTTAAACATTGAATTAACTTAAGATCAATGTTTGCTTGTAATGAAGATCCAGTCAAGTCTGGTACCCCAGTCTTGTCTCGGAATAGAGAGAACCAACAAAGTGCTCAAATATGAAAAGCAGTATGTATGAATAATGTAAAGTAATTCAAGAAAAATAAGAATGTAAGAGAGAATGATTGACTAAAGGATTTTTTATTAGAGTGAAAAAGGTGCACACTTTTCACATTGGATACAAGGAAGACACCTCCTTAAATAGTTAAGGAGTAACTAAAAGAAAATCTGATAAAGTGCACATAGACTGAGAGACTTTTGAAGATCAACAGACTGACACATCCGTTGCTACTGATCTTGTCTCTTGTACTGTACTAGAAAACAATAATAACAATAGAAAGTAGTACTTGCAACAATTAATGCAATACAGACTCAAAGTATTTCTAAACATAAATGGATCTCAGTCTGGTCTTCACTTCAGAACATTTTTACTTCGGAACACTTTCACTTGGGAACTCCTTTATCTCGGAAGTCTTCATCTCGGATTCCATAAGTATCACTTCTTTATGTTCCAATAGTCTCCCCCTAAGTGACCTTAGTAATCATTTAACTTGTCACTTGGCTTCATCGAACACAAACAGATAAGCACTCTGGAGCCAACTTTGGAACTCTATGTACCATTGGAGATGCTCAATAAATTTCTTCTTGATTTGTTCAGAAGAATCACTCTTGGCAGCATTTGAGATGAACTTTTGAAGAATCTTGGTTGGAACAAGATGTTTATCAAGAACTCGGAAAAATTCCTTTTGATTTGTGTTTTTCTTGAGATATACATAAGCAGGTTTTGTTTTTCAATAGGACCTTCGGCTAAGATTTGAGCTTCAGGATGCTCAGTGCTGATTTTGGCCAATAGATTTTTAGTTCTGAACAAGTGATCAAATTCAACATCGGATCTACAATATTTAGCAATGTAGTCCTTTAGGAAGCTGATGGCAGCGTTGAAAGCTTCGATGCTAGATTCATTTGATTATCGATATTTGAGGTGAGTAGAAATAATGAGAATGTCATTGGGATTGATTGAAGGAAAGTCAGCATATGTGATGGTAATGGTGGTTTCCTTGTTTCGATATACGAAGTATCTATAAAGAAGACAATTGAGATCAAACTTGCTTTGAACCTTGTTTCCATATCCGATGAATTTTGTGATTATTTTTTGTGACCACACTTCCTTTTGAGGGTGTGCATTTGTGGAATAAAAGGTTCTCAATCTCTCACGCTCAGTTCGGATGATGATTTGAGGATCATCGGATGGATACAATGGAGCGAACTTGATGTAAAAATGTATGTGAGGTGAGATTGGTAAGTCAAGTTGTTCTGAGTCATTTGTTGGAAGAGAAAAACTCATGAAGGGCACAAAATTTATGTCATGTAAGGTTCCTTCTCGGAAAAGCGGATAAATGCCAACATCGGATTGAGATTATCTTTTAAGGCTTGGATTTGATTGCTTTACTTAAGAGCTTGTTGTATCTCTTCTTTAGACCAGCCCTCAGACTTTCTCTTTGACTTCACTGGGCTGTACGATTTAGTAGCTATCTTTTTTCCTTTGTCTTTAGTTTGATATTCTTGAATAGAGATGGAGGAGATGATTTGATGACTGGATTGTGTGATGTCTAGCTCGGATGGAGGAGTAACCAAGGGTTCTTCAGGAAGCTCATCAGGTTTCCTGATGGGAGACCATCATCAATTTGAACAATCCTCAGAGCAGGAATAGGAGGAGGCATTGACTGAGTAGCTCGGAAAGCATCAATGGTTGAATTTGGTTTTGCTTTTGCCATGTCACGACTCCTTTTAAATGTTTCTACCAGAGTTGATGGCTAAGAAATTGATGACCATTTCTTCTTCTCTTCTTCCGAAAAAACTCTTATGAATGAAGGTTATTCCTTAACAACTTGAAGTCCAACAATTCCATGTTCCACAAGATCATCAAGCTCATCATCATCTTCGAGATCCGTAACTTCAATAATATCTTCATCGGTTGTTTCATCTCGGAGCTCAAATTGCAAGATGGGTTTCCACTGAACAATCTTCTCTCCCCATCTTGCATAGGAAGGCCCAGCCTCTGATGCAAGGAAAGCTTTGGATTTCAAATCATCCAATCGTTCGAATACACGCTGAAAGCTCTTGTTGATTTGCTTGGAAAGCAAATCATATGCTTCGGTATTTGGAGTTGAGCTTTAAGATGATCGAATATTTCTTCAAGGATAAGGAGCATTTCATTAAACTTGTGTTTTGTAGTATCCACAAAGTGTTGAGCTGATCGGATACAATTGATGACAACCTCTTGCATGACCATGTTCATAGCATCCTTGTGAATATTTTCCTTTTATAATCTATGAATCTGCTTTTCATGATGAACATGAGTTTGCTTGATAAGTTTGTTTGTAGCAAAGATCATGTCATCATGGATCTTGAGCATGGTAGAAGTGGTGGAGATGTGATGATCGAGGATGTCTTTGTTGATGGGTTATTAGGGTTACAACTACAATGCTCTAAGCGGAAACACATTTAAATAATTAAATGATTAGGGAACATGCAACCTAATAAGGATGTATGCCTTTCAAATATAGGCAAAATACTATGAATTATCATCCTACAATTCCTATGAAAAAAAACTAATTCATAAGAACAAGAAACTTACCTTGAAGATTGTTATAGCAAACAATCTTCAATTACTTCTTCAAAACTTTTAGCAGCAAGCACCACAAGTGTCGTGCCTATGATGGTTCACACCCAAGACTTGCAACTAAGGTTAATGGAAAATTTCGGCCAGGTCTTTCTAAAGGAAGTAGTGCCGAAATTATGAGGGTTTATAGCCCTTTATATAGTTGAGGTAGCTTAGTCCTAGAGCTAGGGTTTAAAGGGAGGAAACCCTAAATCCCTTTGCTTGGGGACCAAGCAGCCCATTCCCTCATTATAAAAGGGCTCGGATGAAATTTATTGGGCTTGCACAAGTTATTTTCATCCACGTCAACCAATAAGGTCCATGGGCTCCTTTCCTCAGCTTTCAATAAATAACCAAACAGACACTACACTTTTAAATAATCCAATTAATCCCGAAATTAATTCCAATTTCTGATTAATTATTTATTAAATAATACTTTTTCCAATTAACATATTATTCTTATAATATATTAACAAATTATTTATTTTGATTTCTAATTAATTTATTAACCATATCATAAATTAATAAATCAGTTTCTCTCTTTCTAAAAACTATCCTATTCAATTGCTAGGTTTAAGGGCAACACAAAAGGACTGTGCTACTATCAATTTAAGTATATACCATATATAGTTATGGGCTTAGAAACCTAATCCAACAGTCTCCCACTTGGATAAGTCTAATAACTATAATTGTCGGTACAACTATCAAACTGATCAACAAATTATAGCTACCAAAAGCAGTTGTCGAACTCTGACCCAGTCAGTAACGTGTCCTTAGATAAGTGATCAAATATTCCTTCGTTCTACAAGATATCATATGGATACGAGACATGGATTGAAATCAATATCATTATCCAAAATTCTGTTTCTCGATTTCCCGATTTACGAAGACTGAATTCAGACTACTAAATGAACACATCAATTTAGTCCAGGCTCAGACAAGCACTTCAGATGTCGACATCAAATCGTGCACAACAATACCTTTTACAACATCAAGTTACTAATGTGTTTACGTATTATCAATGCACAACTGAGTTGTAAACAACTCATATATCTGTTGGATTTGGTGTCTAAGCCCATAATTATAACTGGGATGTACTTGACCTGATTGTAGCATGGTCCTTTTGGGTTTCCTTCATCAGTACAATTTGATAGCATGGACTTTTGAGAATAAGGTTATTTTTGATTTATTAATATATTATAAGTATAATATATTAATTGAGAAATCATATTATTTAATTAGTATTGATCAAGAATCAATTTGGAATTAATTTTGTGGTCAAAGGAGACTAATTAAATATATGGGGATTGATTATGTAAATCAATGATTCTTATAGTGTGGGCTAATGATCCATGACTGTATAGATGGGCTAAACAATTGAGATAATCCATGGATAGTCCATGGAGGTAATCCATGGATAGTACATGGAGGTGTAACCCATGGAGCATAAGAATATGAAAGGTCATGGAGCATTAGGGTTTGCATGAATGTAACCCTAGCTTAGTAACACCATACAAGCATACCCCTAGTCCTAAAACTGGCTACCCATTCATTCTAACAGAGTGGAGTTGATTTTGTGCTAAGTAACTTATTCTCTCAAGCCTCCTCTTGCATTTGGTGTTTGTGAACCATTAGAGGCATCACACTTGAGGTGCTCAAGCTTTTGAAGGCAAAGAACTACAAGTCCTACTAAAAGGTAAGTTATCTAACTAGTTGTATTGTTCAATTGTTCAATTGTATGCTAGTTAGGGAGAATGCTTTGGAAAAATTGAAAATACATGTATAATTAGAGAAAACATAGATCCAAAGCATTTAGGGTTGCATGTGCATCATAATAGTGTTATAGTGCTCAAAACCCAACAGTGGTATCAGAGCATATGATTGTTTTCTGTTATACTTGATGCTTGTAATTTTTCAAAGTTGAAAAAAAATCGATTTTCTGGCCTCTGACTGATGAACTCGCCGAGTCCACTGGCTGACTCGACGAGTCCACTCAGTAAAAGGGCAACTCGGCAAGTCAGTTCATGATACTCGACAAGTTCATGGCCCTGGTTGCAGAATTTCGAGTTTTCTTGGCCTAGATTGGATTGGAATCACTACTACAAACTGTTTTACAACATTAATTTTTTTTTGATATGGTAGTGATTTTGCTAATCCAATCACAAGATAATTGTCATAGTTTTAAGATAATTGTTGATTTATATGATAAACAAAGTTGCTTGCAAATTGTTGACTAGATATTATCTTGTTCATGAGTTTACTTAGACCAAATCTTGAATTATATGAAAATTTTAGTTGTTAGAAATTGATCTAAATGAATTTTAATGACCTCATAACTTGTCCTCAAGTTATGGAAAATGAAAGGTCTCATATTTAAAATTGCATTAAAATCATAAGTTATGAATACGAAGAGTTTTGGAAAGTTTCAAAACTTGCCCTCAAGTTTTGGAATTTGTAAAGTCTCATTAATGTAACTTTAATTCCAAACCCTAGAGTTTTAAAAGTTAAAATTCAACCCTTATAAGGTTGTTTCTAGAGTTGTAAAGTCTCATCATTGTTTTGGTCACCTTGGGTTGGATTCTCATGAGCATCATCTAAGGTTGTTTCTAGAAGAGGAGAGGTGATACTGTTTCCTTCTTGATTTTCATTTTCATTATCTTTTTTCTTGGACGGAGCTTCTTTGGCAGCATTATGATCATTTGCATCATTATTCTTCAAGGGAGGATTATCCAACATAAAAGTTGTATTGGTAACTTCTCTAACAACAATGTCTTCATTCCGAGGAGGATCGTCCATTGTATTGTCAGGAGTGGGAACTTCTGCACTCGGTTTGGCTTTCAAGGAATCAATGGATGGTTGGAGCTCCTAATTAATCTCATCATTGGAAGGATATATAAATAGAATGTGACTGTTGATGGTATGTTGGTGCATAGAGATAAGAGTGTATTCAACTTGTTCTCGAGTTAGCTCCGGATGCAGTAAGTGAGCCATGTTAAGAAAATCAGCCTAACCTTTGTCAAATACACCCGATCTTCCTTTACCTGAACCAGGTATCAGACTGGTTGTGGCTTTTGAGGTAGGAGGGATTGCTCCTATCTCGAAAAGCTTGGAATCAGTGACAGGGGCCACTAATTGTGCTTGTGTAGAAGAAATGGGATCATTCAAATTGACACATGAATGTGTCCTAGGGGCTACATGGGGATTTGTTCAATACCAGCAACATCCTTTTGAGAGGATGGGGTAGATTATAAGTAGAGTCCCCATGTGTGTGTGTGTGTGTGTTTATGTATGTGCAGCTTGTGTTTATGAAACTCCTTAAGGTACTTCGAAAGAGTGGGTAGGTGGGGGTAGGAAGTGACCCAGATTCGGTTCAAGATCCAATTTGTAAATCATTTTGAGAAGATTCACCAGCTTTGGTTCTCTTTTTGGCTTTTGGTTTCGAGGGAGATGCCTTTCGCTTTTAAGAGATCTGTTTTCTATGACCTTCTGAGGTATTTACTCCATTCTCTTCCGAGGCTATGTTATCTGAGACCGGGGTAGGTTGTGCTGGGAAAAAAACAACCAAAGTCTCGTGATGGTATTTTATACAAGGAGAATCAAAAGGAATATTGCTTAGCATGTGTTGAGGAAGACATCAGATAGTTCCGAAAGCAGCTTGGCGTGGTAACCTGTAAGTCTTAATGGTTTTAAAGGAACAATATACCTTACGAATATCCGAGTTGAGTGGAATGGCTTCGTTGCACTAGGAATATAGCTGTTGTAGAGTTAGAGCCCAAAATCTCAGACTCAGAATTTCATTTGTCTTTCATTTGTCTATGAACATCCTGAGGTCTTGCCAAAGGACTTCCGGTAGGTCGATGACGTTGCCTCTTTCGGTGAAGATGCTGTGTACGACATAGATCTAATCTTTGCTCATCGTGTCCATTATACAGTTCTTGTTGCAAAATCCTCTGAGAATGAGGTGCATCAAGATGGTCCAAAGACATGGAAGAGTCTATTTCTTGAACTCTTTCGCTTTGAATTCGCCGTTGTAGCCAATTTGAGTCAAGAACAATTGAAACTCTTCTGGTGTGGGTTCCTGCACTTGAAAACCTTGAGGGTTTTCTGCAACTACAATTGGTTGAAGAAACATTTATTTGTGTACTAGCACAATCCGATCATCTGTGAATTCTACTTCAAGAACACCATCTTCGAATTTGACTTGTTCAAAGGCTTTGTGAAGAAGCCTAAGAGGGAAATTAGGGTTAGGAATTTTGGTGAATGGAACGGTAATAGCATGTTTTGATATGAACTCGATCATGATTCTGATGAACTCATCATAGTCCACTAGATCGAGGGAAAAAATTTGGGTAGTTTCCTTGAGGATGAGTTCAGTTGAAGAAGATGATGCAGACCCTTTCGATCATTTCTTCTTGGTTGCAGGTTTGGAAGTTTTCGACGCCATTGATGAAGGTATGAAAAGCCTGAAGAACAGAGAGTACAGTCAAAGTGTTCTAAGGAACACGATAGCCAAAAGAGTGAGAAATATGAATAATTAGGATTCAAAATCCTTATATATGTGGGTGTCTCTGGGTCGGGTTAAAGAGTTCAATGATGACACCCGAAAAACGGAAACGGGTTGCATTAAATGCATAGGCCTAAAACCTTCCTATGTGACAGCTTAGAACCAAAATATGGGACATTTTTTTGTTTAAATTTGGAAACCGTTGATTAAGTTCAGAATCACTCAGTACTTTATTGGAACGTATACCAAAATCATGTTTGTTGTGAACTAATAGGACAATCATTAAAGAAATTACCACTAAAAGTATCATGAGAAAACGTTTTGGAATTAACACTTAAATGATAACCTTAAAATTCATTTATTAAAGATTTGAGAAAATCTCGGAATGTTCAAGTTTCGAGATGGAGATGACTTGAGATACTTCCGAAGAGATTTCAACACATCATTGATACTTGATATATGTTCACAGATGGCACAACCTCTAAATTGATATCAGAGATATCATAGAATGAAGATCATAGGGGTCATATTTTAAAAAGCTTACATATGAGAAGTTTCAAGAGATGAGGGATTGGATCTCGAACTAAGATAAGTGTCATAACACATTATCAATTTGAATTGGAATTTCGAGGTTGATTCATCGTCAGGATCTTGGAAAGTAATACATTCCAAGGTAAAGTATTCTCAGGATACCAGACAAACTTGAATTGCATGGAATTTTAATGAGGTGGCAATCTAAAAAACTTAAGACTAGAACGAAAGGTTTGACAAAAAGACATATAATCATCGTTTATTTTTTGAGGAGAAATAATTTCAAGGTAAAAGGTTTGGTTCAAAATTATTTGACTTTCAGATGATTCCATCAGCGAGTACAAACTTCTGAAAAGAATTGAGGATCAGGCATCATGATTACCATCTTGTTAAGAAAACCATTGAATTTGGTTTTGTCTAATGCCTTATGAAGACATCAGCAAATTCATCGTCAGATGAAACTAAAATGAGCTTAATGTTTTCTTTCAAAACATGATCTTTAATAAAATGGTACTGAATATCAATGTATTTGGTCATGGAGTGCGGAATTGGATTGTGAGAGATTGCAATAGCATTATGCGAATCACAATAGATCTAAATTTGTTGAAATCGATAACCATAGTCCAAAAGCTGAGATTTCATCCATAGAACTTGTGAGGTGCAGCTTGCAGCAACAATGTATTCCACTTCGGTTATTGAAAGAGCCATGTAGTTCTTTTCTTATATGACCAGCTAACCAATCTTCCACCAAAAAATTGACAACCACTGGATGTGCTTTTTCTATCAAGTTGAAGTCCTTCATAGTTTCAGTCCAAATACGCTTGAAGTAAAAAACTTTCATTTGCACGATACCAAATTATGAGGTTCTTTTTTCCTTTGAGATATCGGAAGATTTGTTGGACTGCCAAAAGATGAGATATCTTTGGATTAACCTGGAATGTAGCACACAGAAATGTATAGAACATGATTTCACGACGACTTGCACTGAGATAGAGTAGTGATCCAATCATTCCCCTATACTGTCGCAACCCAATCCGAGATGGCGGAAACATTCGGGGGCGAGGATGTCATGTACAGTATCATAACAATGCAAAATAGTAAAACAAGCAACAACATCCATTGCATTAAATAGAATAGTTAATACATGTGTGTTCTTTGTATAGTTGTAAGACACCAAAAATATATCAAAATAAAAGACGAGTCTAAACATGCTTCGTCTTCTCCAAAACCTTTGCCAGTGTACCTGCCTATTGGTTCCCTGAGAACACAAGTTATTTTGAAAGAGAGTATTAACATTTAAGTTGGTGAGTTTATAAGTATTTCGTGTCAAATGTTTACAGTTGTATCAAGAAAATGTTTGTATTGTTTGTATACTTCCCAGAAAATGTATTTTTGTTATCTTGTAATAGTGTAAAAATATATTTTTGTACTTGAAATAGTATAAAAGGTATGTTTGTACTTGAAATAGCATAAAATGTATGTTTTTTGCATAATTGTACACCATCTTTACTAGAAAAATAGTATGCATTTCTCATGTGAGAATATCACTGTGTTCATGTAATGGAAAATGAAGATTTGTTGTAGATTTGTGTAAAATTCACTACTAATCCTTTAACTGCCTTGTAACCAAATTGGTTAATTAAGGTTTTAATTTGATGAGGTTATAACCATGATTGATTGACTAGTATAAAACACAACGTTCCTCAGGCGTCGAAAAATGATATGACATTTGTCACTTGTAGACCTGCAGATCCCACTATAGCTAGCAGCAAGGTCTGGGATGGTCAATCCCGTATAGATGTATACACAAACTCACGCTCTCCCTCCAGGAGACTCTGGTTACAAAACGTGACATAACAAGTATATTGCTATGCAATGAAATAGTATCTCTTATTTTAGTTATCTTGTTCTCGTATAGTATGTAAGTTCCTTTTTGTTCTTGTAAAGGAATAGTATACTTTGTAATGAATAGTAATAGTATGTATGTATTGATTCATTTACTGTTTCTCTGTTCTAGAAAATAGTATGTATTGATTCATGTATTGTTCCTCTGTTCTAGAAAATAGAATGTATTGATCCTCTAAACTATACCCATTATAGTTTACTAGTATTTTGTTTGAACTATAAATGATTTGGAGAAAAGACTCAATTGCTCAATGTTTGCAATCGAGTTAAGTATGTTCTTTAAAAATGGGGGTTTAATATTCATGTATATATTTAGCATGTAAAACTATGATTTAGCCGACAGTCGGACTAGTGATCCTACCCTAAGCCCACAACCAAACAAGGAACAAGAGTCAAGGTATTTAGCAATAGTCCGAAGTCCGTCAAAGCATACTTATACATTAATATATAAATGAATATGATTTTGATAATAAACAGCAATCTAAAATAGTTTAAAAGAGTTTTTGAAATGATTTTAACAACAATTATAAGCATAAGAAATCCTTTGTTTGTTTTCACATGTAAATGTTAACACAAATAAATTGTGTTCTACTTGTACCCCCCCCCCCCCTTAAAAGCATTTAAAAAGGTAAATTGTAGGGGTATGAACTCACCTTAAGTGAGTGATTCGTTTGGATGTTCGATATAGGATGATTGTTTCCACAAGTTACATCCCGAGACAAAACAAGTCCTAAAATGCATTTCATGCGATATATTGACATGAAATTAGTGAATATAACCTCAAAGGTGTTAAGGAAACAACCTAGGATGTAAGAATTATTTACAAAAGAAGTGTTAAAAGCGAAATCGAGTGACTGCTTGGAGTTCACGGCTGGGATTTGGTGTTTGCGGCCGTAAACGGTTCACGACCACTTCAAGATTCAAGTGTTTTTGGCTGTAAACTCAAGTGTGTTTTCCTTGTGTTCTTGGTGAAACCAATGAGATTCAAGGGATTTCGGACCAAGGATCTTGATGAATGAAGAACACTTGAAGATCCTAAGCAAGATCCTAAGAAGATTCAAAGGATTGAAGGATGATAGTTGAGAGAGAAAGGTGTTTACGGTTGGGTGTTCTTGAGAGAGGGGTGGGTGTTTTCGGCTGGAAGAAGAAGAAGTGAGGAAGAGTTCACGGCTCAGCCCTCATATAGGGTCAAAACTGATGGGACACGTTCGTTGGTTATCACACCGAGTGGATAAGACCGAGGTTTGCGGCTGTGAACCGTTTGCGGTCCGAGGGTTTACCGCCCAAGCGAGGGTTTGCGGTTCGGACAAGGTTGTCGGTTCTCGGTTCCAAAAGTTTTCCTCCCTAACACACAACACCTTTGAATACAAGGTCGATACACTTATAAATCATTAATCTAACCATATTATGATAATTAAAGAAACAAGTTTGACCTTTATTTGATATGTTTGACTTTCGTTGACCAAGATTGACTTCTACAAGATTGGAAATTACGGGTTGTCACATCATCCCTCACTAAAGGGAATTTCGTCCCGAAATTAAGTCTAAGAGATACACATGGACTAAGGGAAAAGATGCGGATACTTGTGTTTCATTTGATCCTCCCTCTCCCAAGTGAATTCAGGTAACCACTTTGCATTCCAGCAAACCTTCACTATCGGGATACGGCTTTGTTTCATTTTGCTTGACTTCCCTATCCATGATTTCTACCGGTTCTTCCACGAAGTTGAGGCTCTCATTGATCTCGATTTCATCGAGTGGGATAACAAGAGTCTCATCAGATGGACACTTCTTTAAGTTCGATACGTGGAAGGTAGGGTGTATGTTACTAAGTTCTTGAGGCAGTCAGAGTTTGTAAGCTACATGGCCGATTCTAGCGAGAATCTCAAAAGGCCCAATGTACCTTGGATTTAGTTTTCCACGCTTTCTGAAGCGTATCATTCCCTTAGAGGGTGAGACCTTCAATAGAACAAGGTCACCAACCTAAAATTCCAAGGGTTTTCATCTTTTGTCAGCGTAGCTTTTCTGTCTGTCTCTAGAGGCTTTCAATCGTTCACGAATTTGAACAATCTTTTTAGTCGTCTCCCTGATGATTTCCGAACAAGTGAGAGTGCTGTCAGGAACTTGTCATCTAGCTAGTTGCGTGTCACCCACCTCAGGCCAGCACAGAGGGGATCTGCACTTACGGCCATAGAGGGATTCAAATGGAGAAACTTTGATACTAGTATGGTAGTTGTTGTTGTATGAAAACTCGACCAATGGTAAATGGGTATCCCACACTTTACCAAAGTCGATCAAACAAGCTCTCATAATGTCTTCCAACGTTTGTATAGTCCTCTCACTCTGTCCATCAGTTTGTGGGTGGTAGGCTGTACTCATGTCCAGCCTAGTTCCCAGGGATTTTTGTAGCGACTGCCAAAATGTTAAGGTGAATCTACTGTCTCTATTAGAGATAATAGATATGGGCAGACCATGTAGTGGTACGATCTCCCTAATATATGTTCTTTTCAGTTTCTACATCTTGTCGGTTTCTTTGATTTGCAGGAAGTGTGCAGACTTAGTTAACCTGTCAACGATCACCCAAATGGTATCGAGACCACCCGTTGTCTTGGGAAACTTGGTTATGAAGTCCATTGTAATCTGCTCCCACTTCCACTAAGGTTTCTGCGGTTGTTGTAGTAAACCTGAGGGCTTTTGATATTCTACTTTAACTCTGGCGCAAGTAAGACACTTGCCTACAAAGGTAGTGATATCTGCTTTCATGTTAGGCCACCAATATAACTTTTTGAGATCCAGATACATCTTGTCTGAACCTGGATGAACGGAGTATCGAGTATTGTGTGGTTCGTTCATGAAAACGTTTCTGAAGCCACCAAACTTCAATGTCCAGATCCGATCCATGAGGTATGAGACTCCGTCACCCTTGACTTCTAAGTTCTTATCCATCTCTCTCAGGGTTTCACTTGTCACATTTTCAGGTTTCAAGGCTTCCTGCTGAGCCTCCTTAATTTGTGTGGACAGATGTGAATGGATTGTCATAGTCAATGCCTTGACTCTACGACTTGAGTATTCTTTCCGACTTAGGGCGTCAGCTACTACGTTGTCCTTACCGGGATGATAAAAAATTTCGCATTCGTAGTCATTTAGTAGCTCGACCCACCGTCGTTGTCTCATGTTGAGCTCCTTCTGGTCGAATATATGTTGAAGGCTTTTGTGGTCTGTAAAGATAGTGCTTTTCGTACCATACAGGTAGTGTCTCCAGATCTTCAGAGAAAATACCACTGCTCCTAACTCAAGATCATGCGTATTGTAGTTGACTTCGTGCGTCTTAAGCTGTCTTGAGGCATAGGCGATAACCTTTCCTCGTTGCATAAGAACACAGCCAAGCCCTTGGTTGGATGCATCGCAGTATACCATAAAATCTTCTATCCCTTCTGGGAGGGACAATATCGGTGCGTTACATAAGGCTTGCTTCAGTGTTTGGAACGCCTTTTCTTGTTTCTCTTCCCAGTCAAAGGTCACAACTTTCTGGGTCAATGTGGTAAGTGGTTTCGCAATCTTTGAAAAGTTCTGAATGAATCTGGGATAGTAGCCAGCAAGGCCTAGAAATTGACGAATTTCTATAGGCGTCTTTGGTGCTGACCAGTTCTCAATGGCCTTGATTTTGGAAGGATCCACGTGAATTCCCTCTTCGCTAACCACGTGACCCAAGATGTCGACTCTTCGAATCCAAAATTCTCATTTAGAGAACTTTGCATAAAGCTTCTCTGCTCGTAGTGTTTCCAAGATCTGTCGTAAGTGTTGATATGTTCCTCCTTACTGCGTGAGTAGATAAGTATGTCATCGATGAATACTATCACAAACTTATCTAAGTAAGGACCGCACACCCGATTCATTAAGTCCATGAACACTGCGGGCACATTGGCTAATCCGAAAGGCATCACTACAAACTCGTAGTGACCATAACGAGTTCGGAAGGCTGTTTTGGGAACATCTTCCTCAAAAACTCGTACCTGGTGATACCTGGATCTTAAGTCAATCTTTGAAAAGTAGCTTGCTCCTTGAAGTTGGTCGAATAATTCGTCTATCCGTGGTAGAGCATATTAGTTCTGAACGGTTAGTTTTTTTAGCTCGCGATAGTCTATGCACATACGAAATGATCCATCCTTCTTCTTCACAAACAAGATCGATGCTCCCCAGGGTGAGAAGCTTGGTCTAATGAATCCCTTGCTTAGCAGTTCGTTTAGTTGACTGGATAGTTCATGCATCTCAGATGGTGCTAGTTGATAAGGCGATTTGGCTACTGGGGTAGCTCCTGGAATTAAGTCGATTCTGAACTCGACTTGACGTTGTGGTGGTAATCCTGGAAGATCTTCGGGAAAGATGTCGGGAAAGTCGCATACTTCTGGGATGTTATTTATGTCATTCACCTCGTGGCTCGCATCAACCACGTGAGCAAGGAACACATGATATTCCTTTTGTAAGTACTTATGGGCTTGAATACTCGAGATGATTCGAAGGTTCGTGCCTGGTTTATCGCCATATACAATTAGGGTTTCGCTATTCAGTAGATTAAGACAAAAAACTTTTTCAAAACACATGATGCCAGCACGATGAAGAGTAAACCAATCCATGCCGATAATGACGTCAAAACTTTTAATTGAGACAGGCATGAGGTCGATTTGAAATGAATAGCTATCTAGCGAGAGGGTTCATCCTATGTATATATCGTTAGTGCTCTCAGTCTTCCTGTTAGCCATTTCTACGGTGAATGTTTCTTTTAGTGCTTGTGGTTGTTATTTAAGTAAGTGCTTAAATTTTTTATTCACAAAACTCCTCTCCGCTGCATTATCAAATAGTATGCATGCATAAGAGTTATCGAGGAGAAATGTACCCGTGACCACCGTAGGGTCTACCACAGCTTCCTCATGGCCTATCGCCAAAACTCTCCCTACTCCACCAGTATTCCCGGCTTTTGGCCAGTTCCTCTTGTAGTGTCCAACTTCACCACAACCATAGAATGCCTGACCTACTCCAATAACAGGGACCTGGGTGATTGGTCTTGCCGGAGCTTTACAGAAACGGGCCGTGTGCCCTTTCCTGTTGTAGTTAGTACACTGCATCTCCCGGCAGGGTCCGTTGTGATGGAAGTTGCACTTGTTGCACTTCGGCAAACTCCCAGTGTACTGTTTTGTTGGTGCAAAGACAGCTGGGGTTGTTGTGGCATGAATAGCCACAATCTGTTGTTTCTTGGTGGAGTTGTATGTCGATTTGTTCTTTTTTCTGTCCCAAAACTTCATCTTGTTGTCGGTCGTTTTGGGTGGTTCTAGGACAGGGGTTGTTACTGGTGTGTGGACTCCATGGTCAATGAGTCGTTGTGCCAATCGTTTGGCACTGTCGAATGTTGAGGGGTTTGAAGACAAGACATTCCCCAGAAATGTAGGCACTAGTCCCCAGATGTACCTATCGATGTTCTTGATCTCCGTGGGGACCATTCCTAGACATAGAGACACCAGATCACTGAACATAGTCGTGTATGCTACTATGTCAGAAACTTTCAAAGTAAGGCACCAAAGTTCCTGCTCGAATTTTTGAACTTCGCCCCTCGGGCAGTATTCTCCTACCATCAGATCCTTCAGTGATTCCCAGCCCATTGAGTTAGCCACTATAAGAGAAAGTGACTTGACATGGCCATTCCACCATCCGAGGGCCCTGTCTGAGAAGGTGCAGGAAGCAAATTTTACTTTGCTTCCATCTGGATAGGAGCAAATCTCAAAGATAGACTCCGTTTTCTCTATCCATTGCGACAGAGTAATGATTCCACCGCTACCGTTAAAGGCTTTTGGTTTGCAGTTGGTGAAGTCATTGTATGAACACTCCATGGGGTGCCCGTGACTATCACCTTGTGTGAGTTAACACCCGTTCCACCTCCGCTAGTACCGCTAGCGTTGATCTGAGTTAAGGCTGTCGTTACAGCCGCGGTCACTGCAGCTTGAAAAACTATAGTATCAAATTGTGGAGGAGGTGGTGGTTGAGTTGGGGTTATTGGTGGATTGCGTCTGCTTGATCTACAAGGAGGCATATTTCAACTATAAGTTTATAAAGATGAAGATAATTGTAAAATGTATTAGTGAGAATAATGAGAGTGTTGCTTGAACTAATTCACCATAGTTCAACCTGTAATTGCTTGAATGTTTTCAACAGAGGACTACTATTACAAAGAAGAAAGAAATTGGGATAAAGATTTTTCCAAGAAAATTGGATGCCTGTCAATTTTATTGGTATTATAGATGTATAGAGTTCAGGAAAATTTAACCTTGTAATAGGTCTACAACATACCAATACAGAGAAAACTTTGACAACACAATGACCTAACGAACTGAAAGTCCAAGGCCTAGATAAAAACAGGAAAGATAATACTAGAGTCTAAAAGTAGACCTAATCTATATTCAATAGAGTGAGTAGAGTATACTCTACTCGCGAGGAGTGCTGTTCTAGTTGGTACTAGATTCTGCCCTGGACTCAGCCAGCTGGTGTTCTGTTTCCCACATACGCCTTTCCAATGCAACTTAACCCTATCGAAGTTCTCTAACTTCGGATCGACTGGCATTCAGTTCCATCTGTAGTGTGTCAGTGTGAGTCCTGGTTTACTCCTGGTCATCGGTCAGATGGCGGAGACGAACTGTGTTGACTCCTGAGTTAGCCCTAATTTCCATGACTTGGTCGATGGGTGCTCTTCCTTGTTCAGCATTGCGAGCAACACGACGAACCAAGATAGGGAGGATTCTGTCAGCCGAGCCTCCCTCGCTGAAGTTGTAGAAGCTTTGGTCTTCATTATAAGGAGGTGGTTGTCCCTGTTCGTGGCTCCACCTTCCCAAGTTCACTGCCCACAGAGGCATCGGGCCTTGGAAATCATGTCGTGAGTTAGGATTTTGGGCAACTTGAGGTGGATTATAGACCTCGGGTTCTGAGTCAGAGTCTTCTTGAACTTCCTCCTCGTTCTCTTCCTCAGAACTCTCCTCGGGGTCTTCCTCTACTGGGACCACAGAGTTCTCTTCTTCACGTTCAGCTTCAAGCCATCCACTGTTCCCTTGATCGGGAAAGTACGGGTCTCCCGGTAGATGAAACCCAACCATGTTAGCTAAGCGAGAAAAGGGGTGTAAGAGACATATAATAGATGTATTACTATAGATATTTATAGGATGATCCTTACCAGTTACTTCAATACTTGCATAGTGCATACCAGTTATATATAACCAAGATAGAATAGACCTTCGAATAAGTGGTCCAACTCTAAGACCACAACCAAGCAAGGAACATGAAGTAAAGCGAAGATCACAGATTCTAAGTCTATAACATCTTAGTCAAATATAACATTAGCGCATCCACTCAGAAACTATTAACCTACTAGTAAGGGTCTTTTTATTTTTCACATAAGTAATTATAGTACTACAAAATACTCTTATAATATTTTATGTTTATGTTATGTTCTAGTATTTCTTTGTAGTAGAGTTGGTAAGTTTTAGACTTGTTGCAACACCACAACCATTCCTAGGCACATGCTAATCACTTCTCGGATAGATATAGTTGATCAGACTATATCAATCCCAGACCTGATTATATGTCCCCAAGCCTACTTGTGATGTTCAACAATCGCAATACTTTTGTTCTGTTCTAGTATGACATTATTCTTAGTATGAATGCATGTATGTATACTTTAGTAAAATATTTTAATATTTAAAAATTTTAATCTCTTGGTCAGAGTGTTTTAATCCTGATATGTTTATAGTTGTATATCTTTTATGGGTTGATATACTTAGTTCACTACAAACAATGCTCTGATACCAATCTGTCGCACCCCCAAACCGAGATGGCGGAAACATTCGGGGGCGGAGGACGTCATGTACAATATCATAGCAATGCATAATAGTAAAACAAGCAACAACATCCTCCGTATGAACATGCTCCGTCTTCTCCAAACCCTTTGCTAGTGTACCTGCCTACTGGTTCCCGGAAAATACGAGTTATTTTGAAAGAGAGTATCAACATTTAAGTTGGTGAGTTCATTAGTATTTAGTGTCAAACGTTTGTAGTTGTATCATGAAAATGTTTGTACTGTTTGTATACTTCCCAGGAAAATCCTATATTTTCTTCTAAAAATGAAAAGTAGTCTTCTACTCAAGACCTGACTGTTTTGTATGTTTGTTCTCTTGTAATAGTGTAAAAATGTATGTTGTACGTGAAATAGTATAAAAGGTATGTTTGTACTTGAAATCGTATAAAATGTATGTTTTCCATATTTGTAAACTATCTTTACTAGAAAAATAGTATGCATTTCTCATGTGAGAATATCACTGTGTCAATGTAATGGAAAATGAAGAGTTGCAGTATATTTGTGTAAAATTCACTACTGATGCTTTAACTGCCTTGTAACCAAACTGGTTAATTAAGGTTTAAATTTGATGAGGTTATAACCATGCTTGATTAACTAGTATAAAACACGACGTTATTCAGGCGTCGAAAAATGATATGACATTTGTCACCCGTAGACCTGTAGGTCCCACTGTAGCTAGCAACAAGGTGTGCGATGGTCAATCCCATATAGATATATACAAAAACTCATGCTCTCCCTCCAGGAGACTCTGGTTACAAAACGTGACATAACAAGTATATTGCTATGCCATGATATAGTATCTCACATTTTGGTTATCTTGTTCACGTATAGTATGTAAGTTCCTTTTTGTTCTTGTAAATGAATAGTATACTTTGTAATGAATAGTAATAGTATGTATGTATTGATTCATGTACTGTTTCTCTGTTCTAGCAAATAGTATGTATTGATTCATGTATTGTTCCTCTGTTCTAGAAAATAGTATGTATTGATTCATGTATTGATCCTCTAAACTATACCTATTATAGTTTACTAGTATTTTGTTTCAACTATAAATGATTTGGAGAAAAGACTCCATTGCCCAATGTTTTCAACTGAGTTAAGTATGTTCTTTAAAAATGGGGGTTTATTATTCATGTATATATTTATCATGTATAACTATGATTTAGTCGACAGTCGGACTAATGATCCTACCCTAAGCCCACAACCAAACAAGGAACAGGAGTCAAGGTATTTAGCAATAGTCCTAAGTCCGCAAAATCATACTTATACATAAATATATAAATGAATATGATTTTGATTATAAACAGCAATCTAAAATAGTTTAAAAGAGTTTTTGAAATGATTTTAACAACAATTATAAGCATAAGAAATCCTTTGTTTGTTTGTTTTCACATGTAAATGTTAACACAAATAAATTGTGTTCTACTTGTATCCCCCCTTAAAAGCATTTAAAAAGGTAAATTTTAGGGGTATGAACTCACCTTAAGTGAGTGATTCGTTTGGATGTTCGATATAGGATGATTGTTTCCACAAGTTAGATCCCGAGATAAAACAAGTCCTAAAATGCATTTCATGCGATAAATTGACATGAAATTAGTGAATATAACCTCAAAGGTGTTAAGGAAACAACCTAGGATGTAAGAATTACTTACAAAAGAAGTGTTAGAAGAGAAATCGAGTGACTGCTTGGAGTTCACGGCTGGGCTTCAGTGTTTACAGTCGTAAACGGTTCACGGCCACTTGAAGACTCAAGTGTTTTCGGCTGTAAACTCAAGTGTGTGTTCTTGGTGTTCTTGGTGAAACCAAGGAGATTCAAGGGTTTTCGGCCCAAGAATCTTGATGAATGAAGAACACTTGAAGATCCTAAGCATGATCCTAAGAAGATTCAAATGATTGAAGGATGATAGTTTTGAGATAAAGTGTGTTTATAGTTGGGTGTTCTTGAGAGAGAGGTGGGTGTTTTCGGCTGGAACAAGAAGAAGTGAGGAAGAGTTCACGGCTCAGCCCTCATATAGGGTCAAAACTGATGGGACACCTTCGTTGGGTATCACACCGAGTGGATAAGACCGAGGTTTTCGGCTGCAAACCGTTTGCGGTCCGAGGGTTTACCGCCCAAGCAAGGGTTTGCGGTTCGGACAAGGTTGTCGGTTCTCGGTTCCAAATGTTTTCCTCCCTAACAGACAACGCCTTTAAATACAAGGTCGATACACTTATAACTCATTAATCTAACCATATTAAGATAATTAAAGAAACAATTTTGACCTTTATTTGATATGTTTGACTTTCGTTGACCAAGATTGACTTGTACAAAATTGGAAATTACGGGTTGTCACATATACTTCTTTTGATCAATGGTTATAACATCCCAAAAATCATAAGTAAAAATTTCATTTTTAATTCAACTCGAAACCATCAAATATTCATATCAACCACCCAAAAGCAATTCAAAGTAAAAATAGTTATCAGAGTACAATCCTAAAATCATAAAAGTGCGGAAACATGGGTGGAGGCACTGCGATCAACCCGAACCCTTCCCCTTTGAACTGGAAGTACCTAAAACAAAACTTAAACCATGAACACAAATCTTAGTGAGTTCTCCACAATATACCACATACCATACGTACAATAGGCCTCACCCAACATCCAACGGGCCTCACCCGACATTGGGCCCCGCCTAGTACATATATGTCATTAACATGCGATGGGTCCCGCCCAACACACTCATCAGGCCCCACCCGATATACATGAAAACAGATAAAATACATGAAAGAGTCACACAGACAAATAGCATATTAGTAACAATAATCAATGTGCCAACATTGGTGCCTTCGTCACGCCAAAACACTATGAGAAGACTCACCTCAATCAAATGATGAACAATCATACACTCACAGGCTGCTGCTACGACAGCTCCTCAACTGAACACATTCAAACTAACTCTAATAAAAAATTAGGGTAATAGCCACAACCAAAGTCCAATCACAACCATCTCATAAAGGATAAAAGACCCTTTTACCCTTCCTACCTTAGGACTAAAACCCATGGCCCAAGCCCAAAAGGCCTAAGGCCCAAGAAGGGATATGGTGAGTACGCTAAGCGTACCACTAGTTACTCACTGCGTACAAGCTTACACATCAAATGGGAAAATGGGGCTCAGGTGCATTACATTGAGCGTACACCTATATACGCCCCACGTACTCCCCAAATTACCAATACCCCATTAAGTACTTAATAATTTAAGTCCAAACGACCAAAACACTGATCTTGCTAAAAGGAAACGTCGTAAACAATAAAGTCATCAACTTGATGCCTTTTCATGGCTCAACATGGCCCAACCCCCATTTCTAACACTCTAATCTCATAATATGACCATCAACTCTTGCATGGTTGAGCTAGATCCATCAAGATGCCATTTTTATGAACAAAGGACCTCAAAAACACCAAGATATACTATTCTAAGATTTTGGAGTAAATTCTACTCACATGATTCAACTAAAGGGACCAAAATATGACAAAAACCCTAACTAACCTTAGATCTAAACAAGGTATTACCAAGATTGAGACTTTATACCTTTTGGAAGATGATAAAGGTGATTAGATTTTGGATCCACAAGCTTCAAATCAACAAGGACTTCTCCAAAGGGTTCTTCTTTCTTCAAGATGCACCAAAACACACACAAAGCTCAAAACACTCAAAAATGGGATTAGGATTTCGAAGGAACTGCTTTTGGACAAAGGAGGCTGAGGATTGAAGAGGCCTTGAGGTTATAAGTTGCTTAAATAGTGTCCAAACCCTAAAGTTAAGGGTTTTCCCCATGGCTCGAGTACGCCCTACGTACATTAGGTACGCCCAACGTAACAGGAAAACATGCAAAATTAATAAATACTCAATTTTTAAGAAATTAGTTGGGAACCGAGCGTTGAAATTCTCCCCCACTTGAATCAAAATTCGTCCTCGAAGTACGCCTCCGCAAACAACTCTGGGTAGTGCTCTCTTAACTCCTCATCATGTTTCTATGTCCATTATGAACACTTCTGGTGCTGCCATTGCACCTTCACTAGACCCACAACCTTATTTCGCAAAATCTATGTCTTCTTTTCTAGGATCGCAACGGGTCTCTATATATAATTCATGTACTCATCCACCTGAATATCCTCTAAAGAAACCACTACGGAATCATCAACCAAGCACTTCCACAACTGAGAGACGTGAAAAGTGGTATGAATTTAACTGAGCTCCTCAGGTAACTCCAATAGATAAGAAACCCTTCCCACCCAGCCAATAAACCTGAAAGAACCGGTATACCTAGGGGCTAGCTTGCTCCGCTTCCTGAACTGGATGAAACATTTCCAAGGTGATACCTTCAGGAGTACCACATCTTCAACCTATAATTCCAAATCCGACCATTGTTTATCCGTGTAACTCTTCTGACGGCTCTGTGCGGTCTGCAATCTCCTGAGTATGTGTTGATTAACTTAGTATTCTGGAGCACCCCCTCCATGCTACCCATAACTCGCTGACCGACCATACCCCGGAAAATCGGGGTCCAACACTTTCTCTCATAGAGCATCTCAAAAGGAGGCCAACCAAAACTGGTGTGGTAGTTGTTATTATAAGAAAACTCAACCAATGAGAGATACGTAACCTAACTACCACCAAAATCCATTCTATCTAACTATCGGTCTGCGGATGAAAAGTTGAGCTGATGTGCAAATGCGTACCAAACTCCTCATTGAACCTCTTCCAAAATTTAGATGTAAATATAACATCTCGATCAAAAACCACTGAAATGGGAACCCCATGCCATGCTACGAACTCCCAGATATAGACATCCGCTAACTTCTCTATGGAAATGCTCTCCTAAATAGGAATGAAATGCACACTCTTGGTCAATCGATCCACGATGACCCAAATCGAATGCACCCCTCGCGTTGTCCGCTGTAGTTTCATGATAAAATCAATCGTGATTTCTTCCCATTTCCAAATAGTAACACCCAATAGCTCCATCTTACCGTGAGGTTGCTGATGCTCAGCCTTGATGCTCCTACAATTTAAGCACCTCTCTACATACCAGGTCACATTCTGTTCCATGTAGGGCCACCAATAATCGAGCCAGAGGTCTCTATACATCTTCGTCGCTCTGAGATGAATAGAAAACCTCGAATTATGCACCTCTTCCATTAAAATCTTTCATATACCACCACAATATGGAACCCAGACTATCCAATGAAGGGTCAACAGTCCCCGACTATCTTAATCAAAAGAGGACACCTGACCCACTATACGCTCACTTTTCTGATGCTACTCTTTCATGGCCTCTACATGAGCATCTTGAATATTCTCAAAGAGTTGGTTAATCACAATCACCCTCATATAAACATCCCTAATCAGTGCGCTAGCTTCCTTGCGGCTAAGAGCATCGGCCACCACGTTAGCCTTCGCTGGGTGATATAGGATCTCACAATCATAATCCTTCAAGACATTAAGCCACCTGCGCTGCCTCATGTGCAGATTTTGCTGATCTATCAAATACAAGAAAATCTTGTAGTCCATGTAGATGATACAACACACCCTATACAAGTAAAGCCGCCAAATATTGAGGGGAAAACCAATATTCTCAGCTCCAAATCATGAGTGGGATAATTCGCCTCATGAGGCTTCAGTTGCATCAAAGCATAAGCTATCACACAACCCCTCTGCATCAAAACTACACCCAATCCTAAAAATCGATGCATCACAATACACCACGAAATCATCGACATCCTCCGGTAGGGTCAAGATCGGAGCCTCACATAACTTCTACCTCAAAGTCTCAAATGTCGTCGGCTGCTTAGGCCCACAATGGAAAGTAGTAGACTTCTTCGTCAACCTAGTCAATGGAACGACAATCCTGGAGAAATTTTCAATAAACCTCCAGTAGTACCCAGCTAAACCAATGAAACTCCGAATCTCAAACAGAGACCTCAGAACCTCCCACTGCATCATGACCTCGATATTGGCCGGATCGACCAATATACCCTTCTGGTTGACAAGGTACCTAAGAAACTGCACCTCGTGCAACCAGAACTCACACTTGGAGAACTTAAAATACAAAATATCCCTCCTCATAGCCTCCAAACCTCTCGCAGATGATCCTCATGCTGCTCCTTGGTCTTAGAATAGACCAAGATATCGTCAATAAACATAATAACTAACCGATCCAACATCGGTCTGCAAACCTGGTTCATGAGATCCATGAACGTTTTTGGTGCATTGGCAAGCCCAAAAGGCATCACCACAAACTCGTAATGACCATAACGAGTCTTGAATTTCATCTTTTGTACATCCTCATCACGAACCCTCATTTGATGATAGCATGAACGTAAATCAATCTAGGAGAACCAAGGCACATCTTGAAGCTGGTCGAAAAAATCATCAACCCTCGAAAGCGGATAACGGTTCCTTGCCGTCAACTTGTTCAGCTCCCGATAATCAATGCCCATCTTGTGGGAGCCATCCTTCTTCTTTACAAATAATATTGGTGCTCCCCAGGGTGAACTACTCGTTCTGATAAATCCTTCGTCTAATAGTTCATGCAACTGTGTAGACAACTCCGACATCTATAATGGTGCCAACCGATAATCTACCTTGGCTATCGGAGCCACACCTGGGACTAGATCAATACAAAACTCTATTTGTCTCTCCGTGGGCACTCCGGGAAAGTCCTCATGGAACTCATAAGCATATTCCCTAAGACCCGAGACATCATCCATCGTCCTTTTCTTCTCATCTCTGGTATCCAATACATAAGCCACAAAACCAGAACAATAGTGATGTAGATAACTCCTAGATCTCGTAGCTGAATAGAGAGTCGGTCCCACTGAGCACCATCGCCATGAATAATCAGTTCGACCCCGAACTAACAGATGCCCATAGTCAATGACCGCCCCATTAGGTCTCAACCAATCCATTTCCACGATCACCTTGCTCTTGCACAAAGGAATAGGAACCAAATCAATTGGATACCGCTCATTGAATAACTCCATAATACAACCTCGATGTACCCTTGATACCCGCACTGACGATCATCGACAATCTCTACCTCTAATGGATAATCAAGCTCCCTTGGAGCATCACCGAACCTCTTGCTTGTGAGAACATGTAATCAATGTGCAAGTACAGGGTTTGCAAACTCAACCCTTGAGTTAATCCTTAAGATCAACGTCTTCTCTTAATGTATGGTTCCAGTCGAATCTGGTAGTACCAGTTAAGACTTGAAGGAGATACTCGACAAAGTGTTCAAGTAATAAATGAAGAAAAATTAGAGTATAATCAATGCAAAGATATTTAAAGAACAAGATGAATATTATGAAAGAACTTTGACATGAATAAAGAGTGAGAGTGATATAAAGAGAATAATTGATATCTTTGGAGTAATACGTGAATTGTTCACGTGTCATTAATTGAAGAAACAATCACTCCTTTTATAGTGCAAGGATGAACATAGTACAAACTAAGAAACATTCTTAAGACTGGATAAAGATCATTGTTTGACAAACTGATATCCAAAAGATACATAAAAGTAAGTCCTATGAAATGTTAAATCAATAATAAGACAAAGTACATTAAATGCTTGAACAGACTGTTAATCTCGGAATTGCCCTTCATCTCGGAATGATCTTCATCTCGGAACTTCAACTCATCCTGGACTCAGCTGACATCGGAATTTGATTACTTGTGATTGCTAGAGGTTCACTTTTCCTGATTCAACAATCTCCCCCTAAGTGAACTTAGAAATCATGTCAGCTTAGCTGGCTTCTTCATTGATAAACACATAAGCTCTATAGAGCCAGTTTTGGACTTCGAGGTACCATTACAGTTGACTGATGAATTTGCTCTTCACATGCTTCGAAGCATCTGATTTGGCTGCATTGGTGATGAACTTGTGAGGAATCCTAGTGGGGACAAAATGCTAGTCTAGGACTCGAAAGAAATCCCTTTTGTTGGTCTTCGTTTGCAAGTAGATGTATCCCAACACTGGTTCATCAATAGGCCCTTCTGCTAGAATTTCTACTTCAATCATCTTATAGTCGATCTTGGCCAAAAACATTTCAGTTCCGAACAGATGTGGAAGCTCGAAGTCACATCGGCAGAACTCAGCAACATAGTCCTTGATATAGTTCACTGCAGCACTATAAGCAGTGATGCTCATTTGGTCGTTTTGGCGAGTTCGAAAGTAAGCAACAATTTTCAAAATGTTGTTTGGATTGATAGAGGGGAAGTCTGCGTCCATGATGGTGATTTGATTTGATTTGTAACAAAAAATGTAGTACCTATGCATCAAGCAGTTCAAATTAAACTTGCTTAAAACTTTTCTTCTGAAACCAAATATCTTTGTGATTCTCTTCCGAGACCACACTTCCTATTTAGGTCGTGCATTGACGGAGTAGAATGTCTTGAGTCTTTCTCTTTCTGTTCTGATAATCGTTTGAGGATCATCATCTGGGTGGAGTGGAGCAAACTTGATATAAAGTTTTCCATAAGGAGAAATTGGGAGATCAATTTGGTCTGCATCTTGCGTTGGTAGATCATAATACATTAATCACATAATGTCCAGATCATGGATTATCCCTTCATGAAAAAGTCGAGATAAGCCTAACATTGGATTAGGATTGTCTTTAAGAGTTTGAATCTGAATGCTCTCTTCATGGGCTTGATCTATTTGGGCTTGTGACATGGGTTGGGCCAGAATTCCTAACATTGTTGTCATCGAAGTTGACATCAAAACTTTCTTCAAGACCACGATTCCGAAGATTCAAAACTCGGGAAGCTTTTGATTTTACAGAGTATCCAAGGAATATTTCTTCATCGGATTTAGGCTGAAAGTTTGTAAGTTGATCACGATCGTTTTTGATAAAGCACCGACAGCCAAAGACATGTAGAAATGAGATACTCGGCTTACAACCATTCATGGCTTCATAAGATGTCATGTTGATTCGTTGATTGATGATGCTTCGATTCTGAGTAAAGCAGGCAGTGGACACAGCTTCAGTCCAAAGATAAAGTGGATGATTTGCAAAGTTAAGCATCGATCGAGAAGCTTCAACAAGAGTTCTATTTCTTCTTTCAACCACACCGTTTTGTTGAGGAGTATAGGGAGCTGAGAAATTGTGGTCAATTCCTTTGTCGGAGAGGAATTTTTCAATGTTGACATTGGTGAATTCCGAGCCATTATCACTTTGGATCCATCATACAAGTAGTTTGACGAGATCTTCAATTCCTTTGATAAAGTTGATGTGTTTAGAGGCTATCTCATATTTCAGACTGAGGAAGAAGACCCAAGTGAACCTTGTAAAATCATCCACAATCACAAGAATGTACTTTTGTGATGTAGATTTTCTATAGTAGAAGGTCCACATAGATCAATATGAAGGAGTTCTAATGGTTCCGAAATCGATTTTTCGATAATAACAAGATGACCTTTCTTGGATTGCTTCCCACATTCACATACAACACACAAATGATCATTTTCAAACTTGAGGAGTGGTAGACCTCTGACCATTTCACCGAAAACGAGAGCATTCGTATATCAGAAGATTAAGTGAGAAAGTCTCTGATATCATAACCAACTGACTTCAGGAACAGATTTAGAGAGTAGACAAAGTTGAGGTTTGCCGATGATCATGTTGATGTCAGGAGGATACATATTCTTGTTGCGATTCGATTTCATGAGACATTCCTTCCGGTCTTCTGTCATGACGTAGCTGTGCTTTTTGCAGTACGCAACTCGTTAGTTGGAGTCAATGAGTAGAGCCACACTTGTCAAATTGTGCTTCAGGTCAACTTCATTTGCCGCATTTGAGATAGAGAAATTACCATTGGTGAGGAGGCCATAACCTCTGATCTGAGAGTTGGAGTTATTGCCATACGTCACATAGCCAACATTTGGTGAGAGTTTAAGATCACGTAGAAAACTTTTCTACCCCGTCATGTGCACGGAACAAGCACTATCAATATACCATATTGTATCTAGTTCCGAAGCACAGAGTGCCTGCAAAAATTAACGAATTTTGGAGTTTTTAGGCTCCGAGTTAGATTTTGGGACTTGGGCATGGGCTTTGGACTTATGTTGTGACTTTTGAGCAACGGACGTATCAGAAGGTTTATTTTGAGATTCTTTTGGAAAGAATCGGAAAGCCATGGTCTTCTTATTGATCCAGAAATCATATTCAACAACAGGTTGTTTGGAAAGAACTTTTCTTGGACCAACAGTTTTTGAAGGTGTAGGAATCACAGTGTAACTTGGAGTTGCAGTTTCGTTTTTGGCATTTTTAACTTTCCACTCAAATTTTTGTTTTGAATCTTTTGAAAATTTTTGAGTAACAGTGTTTTCGGCAACTCGTTCTTTGTTTGCTACTTTTGATGGCACATTTGGTTTTGAAGGTTACGGTTTGAAAATTGTACCATAAAATTTAGCAATGAACACAGTGGAAAATGTCTGAGAAGAGTTAGTATTGGTGGGATGAATATCAACAACAGTCTTTTCTAGAACAAGACTAGAAACCTTGTTTTGACCTACAAAACTAGGAGGATTAGAAGACCTCTTAAGAATATTAACAGGCACAATTGTGTTGTGGTTCCTAGTGGATGGGCTCACAGTCCGAGATACTTTCTTCTTAGAATTTTCAATGAATCTGGAATCATGTCTTGATCTAATTTCCTTTTTTAGAGCGTTTTTGGCTTCTACCTTAGGATCGACGACATCTTTCCTATTTAATGATCTTTTCTTCCTGGTGTCAGATGATGACTTGGAAGATTGGCCTGCAGATGGGTTGTTAAACGCTGGATTGATTGGCACTAAGGTTGTTTTTGAAATCACTTGATAATTAGAAACACAAGAGTCGGATGAATAATCTCCTAAGATTTCTTCTTCTACGTCACTATCAAAAGATGCCCAAACAAAATCTGATTTATCTGAGTCAGGTCCAGTTGTCTCCAGAATTATTTCCACAACAACACAATTGTTAGGAGGACTGTGGTTCGGAATTTGAACTACAATATGGGTGATGCTAGGGAAGGATTCTGAGGTCTTATTCAGGTCTAGGGGTATCAGAGGCAGATGAGGCGTGAAATTAGAACACTTGACAACTATGGGTTGAAACTCAGGAATTAGAGATGAAAACTGGTCTGAGGTCTCAAGAAGGAGTGATAATGGTGAGACATAGGTATCCGAATATGTGTGGTTCATAATGTCTCCTATATAAGTTAGATCTCGTAACTCCTTTAAGGGACAAGCAATTGGTTTCAGAAACTCGCTTCCGAGACCAAGTGCTTTAGACCAAGGATGACGAAAATTATGAGTCATCCGTTCAGTGGCTTCAATAATATCTATGGCATGATGTAAAGCATCAATTTTGGCATTCAGAAGTTCGTTATCAGAAATTAAAACATTCCTTTTGGAATAAGTGATTTCACTTTTTATTTAAGAATGATACAATCATCTTGTGACATTACAAGTTCACGTTCTAACGACTCTATTTTTAGCTTCCTATCCTCGGAACGTAACTTAAGACGACTCAATTCGCTTTCCATATTCTCACTCGCTTCTATGGCAGACTCACAGGCTTTATAGATGATGTTCATATATGATTGGATATGGGTTAGATATGGTTCACAAAGAGATAAATCAAAATGATTATCAGTAATCATAGATTTTACCTGTTGAACGATGCTTCGACCTGGTGGATCGTTGGTTGCCATGTAGAAGAAATTTGGATCAACATCTTCATCATCTCCTTCTGATCCAGATGACCAGTAGCCTTCATCGCATTCGATTGTCTGTCTAGCCATAAGACACATGTTTCTTCTTGAACTAACATCATCTTCATCTCCAGATGACCAATATCCTTCCACATCTCTTGATACAATGATGACAAATGCTTTTTCACTTGCAACCATTTCTTGGGCTTGACGGGCATAGTATGAAAAGTCCTTGATCTTTGGTTTCTATGAGGCATCAGCCATACAATCCTTGGCTAAGTGATTTCCATGACCACACTTGTGACAAACGACCTTTGGTTTGTCTGACTTTCGATTCTCATGGGATTCCGAGGAGTGACTTGGTGTCGAGATGTATGACTTGTAGGTAGGTGGATTCTTTTAGGGTTTGGGAAATTGTTGGGGATTACTTTGTTAAGGAGCTTGGAAACGGTTATCGTATGTTTTATTAGTGGGGTTCCATGGTCACTTGTATTTCATGGATAGTAAGGCAAACTCTTGTTGAAAGTGAAGTTCGGAGTCCATCGCTTCAGGGTTGAGGTCTCCATCAAACTGATAGTTGGAATTAGCAAAAACAGGTAAAGCTGGTGGAGAGGGTTGAACAGAAGGAATAGGAGGGGTAACAGTTTTCAAATGGTCCGAAACAGAGGGGTTCGAGACTTGAGGATCAAAAGAACTAACAAGAGCTAGAGGACCTCCTGAGAGTTCTCTTAGTGTTTGAGCAACATTTGATTCATGTCCTTGAATCTCATCAAACAGTTGGTAAAGCTTCAGCTTCTTCAGAGATCCATTACTCTAAAGACATGATTTCATGTCTCCCCATCCTTTACCAAGACTATTGATGAACTTGAGATTGTATTCTCGTGGAGTTCGGACAATCCCATGAGCTGTCATGTTGTTGAGGACGATTCAATATCTATTGGAAGCGGAGGCAACTGATTCACCGAGACTTGTTTTGAAGGTATCAAACTTGTTGACAATCGAGGTTAGACGCTTATCATTCATGTTTTCTGATCCCTCGAATAGGTCTTGAAGATTGTCCATAATCTATTTAGCAGATTTGCACAACTTAATGTGCTCAAAGAGAGAAGGAGGAACACCAAACACCATCTCGGAAAATGCAACTTGTTGAAACACTAAAAGTGACCCTCTTAAACATAAAAGAAGATCCGAAGTTACTTCAGGAACCGCAATCAATCTTTCCCCGCAGTTAAGATCAGCAACCGCAGCCATCCTCATCAAGTCTTAGATTCAATCTTTTATCTGTCTTTTGTATAATTACTTTCTTTTGTCTAAAGTGCCCTACGTGGCAACTCTTAAATAGATTAGACTGTATATAATCTTCGAGACTCTATAAATAGAATTCTCAACTTCTCAATGAAATACCTCTCTAACGCATCTTGAATCTTATCACTCATCTTTCTCACTACTATATTATCATCTAAATATAATCGTAACTCCTTGTAATCTCTCTTCGGAGCAAGTCTTTCTAGACTTAATCACTATGTTTGATCTCACTTACTAACTTGGTCTGATTGCATTCCTTGTTAAGAATCAACTTAAGTGTATACTTGATATAATACTTGTTGTCTTTCATATTTCCTTATATTTCCGCAACTAATCATCTAACTATCTAACTCTAACTTATATTATTTTTGAGCTTTATGATCCTTTGAGATTAACTTTAATTTCCGCAATATAAACTTGTTCTAACGTTTGTTCAAGTGTGTTTCTCAAGTTTTTCTCTCAACAATTGGTATCAGAGCCAAAGTGGTTGCTTTTTGAAGCAAAACTCTGATTTTCAAAAGGCCTTCTATACCACTGGAGATCATTTCTAAAAAAAACAAAATCTTTTAAAAAATTATGGCACAAGCATTATCTCTCAATGTTTCCAACAGTGTTGGTGGTTCTAATAGAGCCCCAATATTGGTGGCAAAAGAATATCATCACTGGTCTCAGAGAATGGAAAGATACTTAAGGAGACTTGGTAGAGATGTGTGGCGATCTGTAGAAGAAGGACCACATGTCCCTATTCTTACACCAGTTCAAACCAACGGCACCACAGCCAGACTAGGAGGAGGTCAACCAGTCATGAATCGTCCCACCAAAAACGATCTCGATAAAATGGAAAATGATGCTGTTGCCTTTTATGAAATCTCTTGTGGAGTTGCTCCTGACAACTTCGACATTATCATAAACTGCAAATCAGCAAAAGAGATCTGGGATGTTCTCAAAAATTTGTATGAGGGTTCAGAACAAGCTCAAGATAAGAATCTCACAACCGCACTCAATGAGTTCAACAATTTCAAAGCTCATACTGGCGAAAGTTTGGAAGACTCCTTCAAAAAGTTCAACCTGATAGTCACTAAGTTATCTAATGCTGGCACCATCCGCAATAACCATGAAACAAATCTTCAGTTTCTCAATGGTTTGGGAAGACACTGGACTACTGCTAAGATGATAGTCCAAGGAGATAGAAAGATTCATTCTTTATATCTCTACAAGCTCTACGGGGAACTGCAAGCACAAGAATCCACTGTACTCAAAGATTGTGCTGACTTCGGAGGACCACTTGCTCTTATAGCACAAGCTCCACATACTCAATCTTACTCTCCCTCGCATGACAATCATCCGCAGTCATACGAAGCTGACTCAGAGTATGATGATGAAGAAGAATTTCAGAATGCTATTGCTCTTGTTAGCCAACAGTTTAACCGACTACCACCTCCTTTTTTCGTAAGAATCAACAGTTCAACAAACCTCCATTTAACCGCAACTTCAATCCTCAGAATAATCACTCTCGATATCCCAAAAGTTCTCACTCACCACCGCAACCTCATAATACTCAACCCAAAGAGGCACCAAAGCCCATCAACCAAACTGACTCCGGTACCTCTTCAGAAGATAAAAGTAATGTTGTAATTTGTCACAAGTGCAACAAGGAGAATCATTTTGCAAAAGACCACAAGGCTAACATAGTGAAAGATAGAGCATTCTACCTTAGAATGGCTCAAGAATTGGAAGAAAAGGAAAAGGCAAGGTCATACGTAGCACATGTAAAAAGAGACCATCAAGTTTGGTCATCCGGAGATGAAGACGATGACATCAGCTACATCAAAGGAAAATGCAAGATTTGCATGCTGACAACTGGTGATGGCGATGGGTCTACAAAGTTGGAAAAGAACTACTGCTACATGGCAAAGGATGGAACTCTAAGCACCGTCGAACAGGTAAAACTCATGATTGAAACTCTAAACTATAGCATGCATGACTGTCAACCCTTCATAGACAATCTTAATGACACATGTGCTGCCGTCCTTACAGACTATAACAAAGCTCTAGATAAGAAGAACATAGCGTCCCAAGAGATGTTTCATGTAAGAGGACGACTGGATAACAAAAGACTCAAATTAGCTATGTTAGAAAAGGACTTAGAGTTAGAGAAAGATGCAAGAATGTTGAGTGAAACACAACTAGAGATAGCTTTGAACCAAAGAGATTTAGCTTAGAGTGAGACTCTACGATTAAATCTATTAATAGAAAAACTGTTCAATGAAAGTGAAGCTATTTAAAATTTGGTGAACAATGGAACCGTAGATAACACCTATAATTGGGGTTGGTCCAATGGATATCCTACCGCAAAGGATTCCTCACCCCGGTTTAACAAAGATCGACTTTATGTCCCTCCTGACCGAGAGTTTCATTTCCCAGTCAATGACAAAACCTTTCCCGAAGACACCAGGACTTACTTCGGTAGACTTCATAATCTAAGTAATAACTGTGTCATTGAGGAAATTTTGTCTGAATTTTCGGGTCATTCAAGTGATCAAATTCCCAATTCTCAGACTTCATCAGTTGTTGATGAGGAAATTATCATAGAAAGTCCCGAAGTCTCAATGGACTTTCTATCCCTGCCCTCAGACCGCAGTGTCCCTCACTGCAGTCATGGACCGCAGAAGTCCCACAGAAATCCCACAGAAGTCCTAACTCAGTCTTATTCTGCGGTAGTCAAATCATCCTTACCACAGTCCTCAATCAAAAGCTCTGTGACTCTTCAGCCAATTCATCATGAATTACCCATAGAAAACTTTGAAGTGAGTCAATGCTCTCATAGCCCTGAATCTTCTAATTTGGATGAATCTAGCCCTCGCTTTCAAAAATTTTCAAAGGTTTCCAGGAAACCGCAGCTGAACACCAATGACTGCGGTTCTCCAAAAACCATAGCTAAAAAGGCTTTCAAATAGGAGATTCGATCTCGAGGCAAAAATCGGGAGATCTTTTCTAAAAACAAAAAACATGTTAGATTTCCAAAATCTAAGAGTCCAGAAAAGTTTGTTTTCTCACATTATTTTTCAAAAAACTCTCCAATCAAGAAAACACACAAAAAGGAATGTACAGTTTCAGCAGCCATTTCAAAAACATCTGACACAACCCAAAAGAGAGTAAAGTCTTTTCGAAGCAATTGTTTTGAAATCTATTCCTTAGATGACCCAAAATGGAAGGGGATTCTACCAACTCCAACACTTTTAATATCACATCAAAGTTTTCAGAAATCACTCTCAAAGAAATCCTTCCGTGCTCTCACTTCTGCAAAACGTACTTTTTCAAATACCAACACCACTACTATCAGATCTCACCACTCTCGGACTGGTCACGAGCCAACCTCATCATTTAGACCGCTGACCAAACAAAGTGTCAGGGTAAATGACAAAATTTCTGCATGTCAGTGTAATTGTCAAAAAGGCTTATCTCATGTAAAATCTGGTTCTTTTCAAAAACCTCGTAACTTTTCTAAATCTCGCAACACTCCAAAAACTCACAAACACCCAGGACAATGCCTAAAAGTTGACACGAAACCTGTCCCTGCAACCTCGGTTCATGCATCAATCAGAAATTCAACATTTATCCCAGGCTCCAAACTATTTTGGATGCCTAAACTAACCGTGTAATTCTCAGGCTATGCGCAAGGAGGAACAAGAAGAAGAATGGTTAATCGGCAGTGCCTGCTCCTTGCACATGACCGGAAGGTTAGAATACCTTCGGGATTTCAGGCCAATTTGCAACGGTGGAAACGTCACATTCGGCAACAATGCGAATGGGATAATCCGAGGTTATGGTGTTCTTACTAGGGGAAACTTCTCAATTCAAAAGGTTGCTTATGTAGAAAGCCTTAAACACGATCTCATCAGTGTAGGCCAACTATGTAAAGCAGGCCACAGAGTTGAATTTGACAATGAGTACTGGTATGTAATGACCAGCGATAGAAGCACTTGTTTGATCAAATCCAAGTCTGAAGGAACCATGTATCCTCTGGACGTCTCTCTGATCATTGGGAAACCGTAGCTATGCTTTCTATCCAAAGCAGTATCTGAAGTCAGCTGGCTATGGCACCGCAAGCTAGCTCATCTTAACTTCAGATACATCAACAATCTGATCACCGGAGAACTCGTTCGGGGTCTCCCAATTCTCAAGTTCAGCAATGATACACTCTGTCCTGCATGTGAATGTGGCAAGCAATCAAAAGCAAGTCACCCAATGGTAATTGATTCCTCAATTTTTGAACCACTGGAACTCCTGTACATTGATCTCTGCGGTCCATCTACCATAGCCCGTCTTCATCACAAGAAATACATACTGGTTATAGTTGATGACTTCACTCGTTTCACCTGGGTCTTCTTCCTAAGACTCAAATCAGAAACTTAGCAGATACTGATCAATTTTATCAAAGAAATTGAACTTCAGATCAAGTTACCAGTACGCCGCATCCGAAGTGATAATGGAACCGAGTTTACCAACCATTTATTAAACAGTTTCTTGGTTTCAAAGGGTATCACCCATAATTTCTCAGCTCCCTACACACCGCAACAAAATGGAGTAGTAGAGCAAAGAAACCAAACTATGGTAGAAGCAGCCAGATCTATGCTTAACTTCGCACATCTTCCTCTCTACTTCTGGGCCAAAGCAGTGGCCACAGCTTGCTTTGTTCAAAACCGAAGCATCATCTGCAAGCGTCTCAGTAAAACTCCTTATGAGGGCCTTAACAACCGCAAACCAAATGTCTGATTCTTCCATATCTTTGGGTGTAGATGTTTCGTGATCAACAACATATATCATCTTAACAAGTTCGTACTGAAGTCTGATGAAGGCATCTTTCTTGGCTACTCAACAAACAGAGTAGCTTATAGGGTTCTGATTAGACGAACAAGACTAATAGTCGAAAGCTTCGATGTCAAATTCGATGACTATTACGTCCGCAACACCGCTCCATCAACCGAAACCAATGCAATCCTAGAAAGTGATATTGTTGCCTCTTCGGGTCCACTAAACATAGTTGAAATAAACTATGACGATCTCTTCGATCCCATAGAAACAGCCAAGTTATCCGAAGTCCTTGTGTCCCCGGAAGCTCAACAGCAGCATGCTGACGTATCTGGTCCATCTCTATCTGATGTAGTATCACTTGATACTACCACCTCGCCGGTTGAAGGGGAAAGCTCCACTCCGGATCAAGTGACAACCATCGAGGTTCCAGTACTTGATGATGCAGTTCCAGTTCCTATCCGCAGAGAATCCTTAACATCGAATGTTTCTTCTGACTCAGATGATGATGATATAGAGAACATTGACACAAGAAGTGACCCAAGTATTATTACTCTTCCAACAATCCAGGGGAACCTTCTCAGGTTCAAGGGGAACTCCTGTCCGCAATCCAGGGGGAACCTCCATCATTTGCCCAAAAAAACTCCAATCCCATCTTTCCAATACAAGACAATTCAACGGGATACTCACATGTCAAGGGGGAACTCTCGTCCCCAACCGCGGAATCTTCAGATATTGTAGATATTCCTTCCACTGCAGCCACTGGCCATCTTCAACCCCGTCTACACGTATGGACGAAGGACCACCCACCAGGTCAAATCATTGGAAACCCATTAGCAGGCATCCAAACTTGATCTTCACAAGCCTTATCTGATCACTGTCACTATGCAGCATTCATGTCTTCGGTCGAACCTAGAACCGTCAAAGAAGCATTAATGGAGCCTGATTGGATAGCAGCAATGCAAGAAGAACTGGAAGAGTTTAAAAGAAATAAAGTGTGGAAACTCGTTCCGAAGCCAAAAAGTCACACTATTGTTGGTACCAGATGGGTGTACAAGAACAAATTGGATGAATCCAGTGCGGTAGTTCGAAACAATGCAAGATTAGTCGCTAAGGGGTATAGTTAACTTGAAGGTATTGATTATGATGAAACATACGCCCCAGTAGCCAGAATGGAAGCCATACGCATCTTCTTAGCGTATGCTGCTCACAAGAATATCAAGGTACATCAAATGGATGTAAAAAGTGCCTTCCTGAATAGTGAATTGAAATAGGAGGTTTATCTTCGGCAACCTCCAGGCTTCGAATGTCCTGAATTCCCAGATTACTGCTACAAGCTTGAAAAAGCAGTCTACGGTCTAAAACAAGCCCCAAGAGCATGGTACGAGACTCTCTCTGAATTTCTTGTCTCGTCCGGATACAAAAGAGGAGTGATTGATCCCACTTTATTTAGAAAATCAAATAGTAATCACTTTATGCTTGTACAAATATATGTGGATGATATCATGTTCGGATCAACTGATCAGGGGATGGTGGATGAATTTGCAAAGCTCATGACCAACAAATTCCAAATGAGCATGAATAGAGAGATCAACTTCTTTCTAGGACGTCAAATAAAACAAGTCCCCCAAGGGATTTTCATCCATCAGGAGAAATACACCTCTGAACTGCTGAAGAATTACTCAATGGACAACTGCTTCTCAGCGAAGGTCCCTATGACCTTTGGATATAAGATATATGCTGATCCTTCCGACGAATCAGTAGATCACAAGACTTATAGAGGAATAATTGGCTCATTGATGTACCTCATTGCAAGTCGACCAGACATTGTTTTTGCAACCGGAGTACGCGCAAGTTACCAAGCCGATCTGAAAGTATCTCACATGACCGCAGCCAAGAGGATTCTTAGATATTTAAAGGGCAACAAATCTCTAGGCCTCTGGTATCCCGCAAGAAATGACTTCAGCCTACAAGCATTCACTGATGCGGATCATGCTGGATGTAGATTAGAAAGAAAAAGCACTTCCGGTGGATGCCAATTTCTTGGTGGAAGACTTGTCAGTTGGTCATCAAGAAAACAAAGTTGTGTCTCACTTTCTACCTCCAAAGCTGAATATGTGGCCGCATACAGCTGTTGTTCACAAGTCTTGTGGATGAAAACACAACTTATGGACTACGGATACAGTATGCTGTGGATACCAATTTACTGTGAATCAGAGAGTGCAATAGCCATTTCTCACAATCCTATTCATCACTCAAAGACGAAGCACATTGAATTACGGTATCATTTCGTTAATGACTACATCTTGAAAGGTAACATTGAACTAATCTTTGTCCATACTCATGAAGAGATTGCTGATATATTCACAAAAGCACTTGACTCTACAAAACTCAACAGTTTCTTACAAATGTTAGGAATGATGAATCCGGACCCTCAATTCTTCTTGAATTGATAGGCACCGCAGACCTTCCTGGTCAGCATTGTCGTCCTAACTAAATATATGTATCTTACATGGTTTAAGTATATCTTTTTGACTGCGGTACATTTCATGTACTGTAATCTACCTCATACACCGTAACCATATATCATACCCATATTTCAAGGTCCTTACTACTTGTTATTACTGACAATGTTCAAGTGTTGTTCTCAGTTTTCCTACCGCAGTTACCAAATCATTCATCCGCAATGGAGTCTTCATCCGCAACAAAGACTCAAACCGCAATCACAGTGATGAAACTTTCAATTACTTTCTAAATTCTTGAAACATTGTGTGCTATTTAATGATCCTTCATTAAATAAGAAAAACATTCTCAAAAATATTCGTTTTGTCGCATATGATTGTTTCAGTTTCTCTTTTCAAATAAACCTTTTGTCAGACCTATTTTAGGTGTGATGCCAAAATAAATCCGTTTCCAATAAAAGAAATCCTTTTAGATAATCTTTTCCTTAAACTGTCTTTTCCACTTACCCCCAAAATGTCAAATCTGTTACAAATTATACCTTTATTCAACGGTTTTTCACCCCTCACCACACATTCAGCAGACATGGGGTGTTGAGCCTGACACTTCATTAAATGCTCTTTTTGAAAATGAACAAAAATAACCTTTCGTTAAAACGAATTTGTGTTTGGTAATGATTTTGCTTTAAAAAAAAACAAAAACAATTTTTATCCTTAATCACTTTTTAGGGTAAAAACAATAACCTTTTGGAATCCGCCACTATAAAAACCTTTTTTTCTTCTCCAAGAAAGCTTTACGCTCTCTGATCCCTCAAGACAAACAACTTCATCTTCTTCCCCCCTTGCAACTCAAGCTTTTTCTTCAAGTTCTTCAACCTTTTTCAAAATGGTGAAGTCAGGAATCTCCAAGAAACAATCGAAAGCCTCAGCCTCTGTTCAACCCACTGGTTCCGATTCTGCTACTCGGAACCAATCGCCTACCATTGCATCTAGCAATTTTAGGTCAATCTTCGATGACCACTCTTCATACAATGATTCGATTCGTCTCATGATCAAGTTAATCTCCAATCATCCACTATTTGGTCCATTCGACGCATACACTGACGTGGTTCCCATCTCCACATTGTTTAAGTATGCCTTTTCTGCATATCGTCCCCTCAACAATCTGCAAGAAGTTCATCTGAACTTAGTAGATGATTCTTTGGTCATCTTGACCAAAGACAAGTTTCTTGCTTCAATCAACTTACTGGTACATCCCTCGACAAAGTTCTTCTCACCCAGTGTTACATACATCACCTCCACCCTGTATCAAATGGGATATCAGAAGCAGATCAAGGGCATTGGAGAGTTCAAGAAGAACCAACTGCCTGCGGTATGACAATTTGTGTGCCATTTTGTGATCCGCAGTTTGTCTGGACGAACCGGAGGCATCGACAACATGGGCCTCAAACTACTTGAGCTCGTATGGAGCATCTTCACTGGCCACGATGTTAACTACGGTCAAATTCTTTGGGATGACTTTCTTCAGTACATCCGTAAGGAGAATCCAAAGGAAAATCCAACCGAGCTTACCTTTGCAAGGTATTGTGCTCTCTGCATTCCAGACCTTCATTTAGACGCCAAGATCAGTATGGGCAACGACATCAACTTCTTCGTCACCCGCGATCTCCAAAGGTACACTCCTTCTAAAGATCAATTTATTTTTAGACCAACCAGACGCTTACCCATCCACATCTTGACTACGGTTGGACTTGAGACCCAAATAGTCACGGATCACATCGAGGCTACGGAAGGTATTTCCCCATACCTTTCTACCCCGCCTCTTCCAAGTAAAAAACAATTAGCCTCACCCGCACCCATTCAACTAGAGCGATCTGCAGTTCCATCTTCTACTACTTTGTCCAATGCCTCAAGGCTCAAACAGTTAGTTTCTCCCAAGAAAGGCCCACGCAGCAAAGGAAGAACACATACCACGGGTGAAATTCGCAGGAAACATAAAGCATCCAAGACAGCCAAAGCTCCCAAGGAAGCGGAACCCTCAAAGAATCGAACAAATCCAACAAGTTGTATCATCAGAAAATGACTCCCAATCCAATCAATCTTACAACGATTCTGATCCCGACGACTCTGCTCCTATTGCTATTCTGAAGAAAAGGAAAACCAAACCCTCTAGCCAAATGCAAGACCAGACCGATACCGAAGTCTCTCAAAAGGCTCCGGTAGTCCTTGGGGTTCCCGCAGACCCATTTGCTACTACCCTCTCCAGCCACTCGAACACAGCAAGTGTGCTCGTTTCATCTCAACGTGGAGACTCACCCCCAGCTAGATCCCAAGAGGATCTAATTGGTTCCCCTCGCCCTAAGGTCTCCAGGGCTTCCAGACTACATTTCTTTCAAGAATCGGAGTTGCGCTCCATTTTAGACTCTGTAATCCAAACACTCCAAACACCTACCCAACCGCAGGGCGATTCTTCAGCCCATGCTAGAACGGAGCTGAGGCCAAACTTGACCATGGGTCAAAGAGACTGAGGAAGCTCCGGAAATCCTACTCTACTTACATCAAATCCAGGTGGTTTAGGCATAGTGAGCACAAATGTGCAAGGATCTGTGAACCCGAGGGAAACCTCGGTGCGTTTTCAAGGATTTGACGGTGGTGAATCTAATAATTCTTGGAGGCATTACATTCCAGTCTCCGAATTCGATGTTCAGAAGTATGTCGCTTTCCGTAGGGCATTTCAAGCAAGAAAGGATCAACAAACTAAACAACTTCAACATAAACAGCAGGAAATTCAAACCGTAGCCAAATACTCGGCCAACGCCATAAGCAATGCCCATATGGTTGACACAATTCTAAAGGTCCAGGACTGGATGGAAGATATGGCTGAGACTATCCGCAAAAATCAGGCCAATCCAATTGATGCAGGTTCATCCAAGCCCCATCCTACCACTGCTGATAATAACTCTCAGGAGGACGGAACTTCAATCGAAGTCAATTTAGCACCAACCTTTGGCTTCGATGACTTCGATCTAAATGAAGTCAATCAACCAGAGCAGTCAGAAGATGTTATGATGTTTTTCGATGAAGAAGAAGAATCTAGCGGATCACAGCACTTAACGTCTAAGCCCAATGAGAAAAAGAAGAAGAAGAAGCAAGCAGTCTCCCGAAAAGAATTTATGTCTCTACAAAATAAAGTAGATCAGATTCTTGCTGCAGTCAAATCTTCCTAACCGTAATCTGAGGACTTGCCTGGCCCGCAATCTCTCATCGACCGCATCGAATGACTGGAACCCAGAGAGCGTCTTGCTGCAGAACGCATCTTCCTTAAAGTGGAAATGGGGATCCGAGCCCTAGACAACAACCGCAAAGCTGATCATCAACACTTCATCTCCACTACTGAAAAACTCATTTCTGAAGTATCTTCCATCAAATCGGATCTTCAGACCATCATTAAGGATCTGCTCAGTCTCATAAATTTGTTAAAGAAACGCACAATGTGTATGAATCTGCAATCTCTGTTCTACAGTCAATAATCAACAATCTCCACAGGTCACTATCCTCTAATTTTCACGGTCCCAAAATTCTGCAACTCACCAAGGAAATTCACCGATTGCTCTTCAACCCCGCAATCCCAAACAATCAACAATTTGCTGATGCTCTAAAAGCTCAGTTTGATGAAGTTTGTGGAAAAATTGAAGGTCTTCGACAATGGCTTGAGGAAGTCCCTATTGATCCTCCCTCAAGAGGGGGAAGTGAAGACCAGAGCTCGGATCATATCTCTCATCAGCATTCACATCCGCACCAACATATAAGCTCTCCCGTCATAAATGAAAAAGTTCCTACTCCTCAACCTTCACCGCAACCCTCTCCGCAAAAGAGTCCAACTCATCAGTCTCCATCGCAACAAACGCCTATTCAAGAACCTCATCATTCTCCTGAGCGACCTGAGACTCAAACGCCTATTCAAGAAACTCATCCTTCTCCTAAGCGACTCAAGACTCCCCCTCATTTCAAGAACTGAGCTTCCCACATGTCATCAGATCACTCAAACGACTCTCCCGCAACCAAACAGAAGAAAGCTGACTGGAGATCAGCTAAATTCGTTGAGATGATCTGGAGGGAAAATGGAGTTGATATTACAATGGATGAATCCCTCATCAACTCATGGGTCAATCCTCACAGAAGATTATAGGATGACGATTACAAGCCCTACCTCACATATGCAGAACCTCTTCCTGACGGTTATTGGGACATTCCTATCTCCCCCAATGCAAAATACTTCACTGCGTTTGAACCCTTTGACCGCAGTATCCCTGATGATAAGAGGCTGCCCTTAGAGTTTGAGAGACTCAACAACTTTCATGCCAAATATGGGTCTTCTATAGAGAAAATCTGGTCGAATGACAGACCCTCCGCAGTCAAAAATTACAAGCCTCAAAAATTCATGAAGGCGGAATTCATCCAGTACACGCTTACCAGAAGAAGCTCAGACTATGTCTGAACCCAAGCTGACTTCCCTTGCATGAACCCGGGAGAAATCTTCCTAACTGCAAAGGTATTTCAGAATAAGTCTGAAAAGCATCTGAGGATGAAGATTGCTTGTGAAAGGGCCTGTACCTTTCTCAAAGAGACTATGTTTGACTTCGCAAGGATCGATGCTAACATCCACCCGGTAATTGCTCAGAAATTCAACCTTCCTCCGCTTGAACCAGCTCCGGTCTTGACTGAAGGCTTTCAAGAAAGATCTCTTGGAGCAACAAACTTTCCAGATCTTGGAGTCATCTTCAAACGATTAAATGATGAAACTAAATACTTCATCCTGATGACTGCCATGAATCGTATGACCCGAAAGCAGTTGGAGATTATTCAAGCTGCAGTCAACAAATCCAAACATACGACTGCTGAAGTGAAGTTTGAAATCTCTAGGAGGATTGCATGGCTTAAGGAAGTCAGGAAGTTTTGGTGGATTCTTATCAAGTTCCTCAAGCTCAACACTTAAAAGAAAAGTTGAATAGGTCACTTAGGGGGAGATTGTGGAAACACTAAAAGTGACCCTCTTAAACTTAAAAGAAGATCCGAAGTTTCTTCAGGAACCGCAATCAATCTCTCCTCGCAGTTAAGATCAGCAACCGCAGTCATCCTCATCAATTCTTAGATTCAGTCTTTTATCTGTCTTTTGTATAAGTACTTTCTTTTGTCCAAAGTGCCCTGCGTGGCAACTCTTAAACATATTAGACTGTATGTAATCTTCGAGATTCTATAAATAGAGTTCTCAACTTCTCAATAAAATACCTCTCTAACGCATCTTGAATCTTAGCACTCATCTTTCTCACTACTATCTTATCATCTAAATATAATCGTAACTCCTTGTAATCTCTCTTCGGAGAAAGTCTTTCTAGACTTAATCACTAATTTTGATCTCACTTACTAACTTGGTCTGATTGCATTCCTCGTTGAGAATCAACTTAAGTGTATACTTGATATAATACTTGCTATCTTTTATATTTCCTTATATTTCCACAACTAATCATCTAACTATCTAACTCTAACTTATATTATTGTTGAGCTTTATGATCCTTTGAGATTAACTTTAATTTCCACAATATAAACTTGTTCTAACGTTTGTTCAAGTGTGTTTCTCAAGTTTTTCTCTCAACACAACTTGATCTAACTTTCCAATTATCATACTCTTCAACAACTAGCAGTAGGGTAAGAGAAGAGCAACCCACACTATTTGTTGTTTGCATTGAATACATTTTTTGAGAATTAGGAGCAACCATTGAAGTTAAGATATTAGAGCAGAAGTAGTATATAGAAGAACTTTTATCCTGAACACAGAAATGACTGAAATACCAAGGTCATTTCAAATCAACTATAATCTGTTCTTATGGATTCAAAGGACAACTACTCAAGCTCTGATACCAATTGTGAGAACAAGTAATCAATGCACAAGGACAAGGTTTGAAAACTCAAACCTTGAGTTAATATTTGAGATCAACGTCTGCTCTTATTGTATGGTTCCAGTTGAATCTGGTAGTACCAATTAAAATTTGAAGGAGATATTCAACAAAGTGTTCAAGTAATAAAGGAAGAAAACTTAGAGCATAATCAATGCAAAGATATTTCAAGAACAAGAAAAATGTTATGAAAGAAATTTGACTTGAAGAAAAAGTGATATTGATATAAAGCGAATAATTGCTATCTTTGGAGTAAAACGTGAATTGTTCACTTGTCTTTAATTGAAGAAACAATCATTCCTTCACAGTGCAAGGAGAAAGATAGTACAAACTAAGAAACATTCCTAGGATTTGATAAAGACCAGTGTTTGACAAACTGATATCCAAAAGATACATAAAAGTAAGTCTTATGAACTGTTACATCAATAATAAGACAAAGTACATTAAATTTCTAAACAAACTGTTAATCTCGGGATTTCCCTTCATCTCGGAACTTCAACTCATCTTGGATTCAGCTGGCATCGGAACTTGATTACTTGTGATTGCTAGAGGTTCACTTTTTATGAGTCAACATTGTTAAGCGCAAGAGACACAAACAATCGGCTGGCGCCCGAATCAAACAGAACTGAAGCTGGAACACCTTCACTAGGAACGTCCCTATATAATGACAATTATATAATAATAAGCATAAACATCAAAGAAAATAATGACATAGGGAGGAAATACATACCCATAACCACATTTGGCGCTGCACGAGCCTCCTTAACTTTTACCTGGAAAGTTCGTATCCTCACCACTAGCACCTTCGCCTTTCCTTAACATCCGTCGATAATCCTCAATGTTGTCGAAGCGGGTACTACCATTGCTCCACCTACTGCTAAAATCAGACATTCGGCCTTCTTGTGGCCTCTTTTATTGTAATGACAGCAAATCATACCTGATCCCTTAGTGGTGGTGACAGTATAATCCCTGATGAAGTGACCAGTCTTGGTGCACTTGAAGTAGCTAGAACAACCTGCCTACAAGCTCCCCCGTGCATCGTGTCACACCCCCAAACCGAGATGGCGGAAACATTCGGGGGCGGAGGAGTCATGTACAATATCATAACAATGAGTAATATTAAAACAAGCAACAACATCCATTGTATTTAAAATAGTTAATACATGTGTGTTCTCTATATTAATTGTAAGACACCAAAAATATATAGCAAAATAAAAGAAGAATCTTGTATAAGCTCTGTCTTCTCAAAAAAATTTGCGAGAGTGTATCTGTCTACTGGTTCCATGAGAATACAAGTTATTTTGAAAAGATAGTATCAGCATTTAAGTTGGTGAGTTTATAAGCATTTAGAATTAGAAATCTGTCTTTGTTTCATTAAAGTATTAGTGTGTTTCTCCAGAAAATACATTATTTTCTCTACTTAAATGAAAATTAGTCTTAGGCCTTAAGACCAAAATGTTTGTATGTTATGTACTCTGAAATAGTGTAAGTGTATGTTTTCCATAAATGTATGTTTTCTTTGATAGAAAATAGTGGACTGCACTTGTATGAACTCTATAGTGTATTAGTGTTGAAAGAAAATGATAGGTAGTCCTATTACATAGAATAAAACATCTAAAGTAATGTTTGTTTTGAAAACCAAAATATTTAGTTAATGCTTAATGTGAATGAGATTATAACCATACTGAACTGACTAGTGGCCTACACGACGTTCTTCAGGCGTCGGAATGTTATGACATTTGTCACCCGTAGACCAGCCGGTCCAATTGTAGCTAACAATCGAGGTGCGGGATTGTCGGTCCCATATAGATCTATACACAAATTCATGCTCTCCCTCCACGAGACTCTAGTTATAAAATAAGACTTTAGCATGTACCTAGTAGGTACCATGACGTAGTGGCTCACATTCTAGTATTAACTCGTTTACAAATAGTGTGTATATGTTTTCTTGTTCTTGTAACTGAATAGTATAGTTGTAATGAAATGTGATTGTACTTATGTATTTGTTCATGTAATGCATCCTTGAACTAGAAAATAGTGTGACTTGATACCTAAACTATACCTATTATAGTTTATAAGTTGTTATGATTGTACTGAAAAATGATTAAGGAAAAATACCCCTTTTTCTCGGCTTGTACAAAAGGGTTAGTAATTGTTATTGAAATAAGTTCTATACTTATATATATATATATATATATATATATATATATATATATATATATATATATATTGCATGTTTAATTAGTAATTGTTATTGAAATAAGTTCTATACTTATATATATATATATATATATATATATATATATATATATATATATATATAGATATATATATATATATATATATATATATATATATATATATATATATATATATTGCATGTTTAATTATAATCTAAAAGACAGTCAGACAAGCATTCCCATCCTAAGCCCACAACCAAACAAGGAACAGGATTTAAGGCAGAAATATTGTTACTAAGCCTATTAAATCATAATTATCCATAAATATATATATAAATATAGTTTGATAAAACAATAATTTAAGAGGTTGAAAAATAGTTTAAAATGGTTTGATAAGTTTATAAAAGCATTTAATATCTTTAAAATGGTTTGTAACCGTATGTAAGTGTTAACACAACTACCTTGTGTTTTGCTTGTATTCTCCCCCTAAAAGTATTAAAAATGGTAAAAACATAGGGTTTGAACTCACCTTATGTGAGTGTGCAAGTGAAGATATGGTTTAGTAGAGTTAATTCCACAAGTTAGAACCCGTAACAAAACCGAATCCTAACAACATTTCACGCAATATATATATATATATATATATATATATATATATAGTTAGCGAATATAGTGGTAAACATGTTATGGAATATCAAAGATGTAAGAATCACTTAAAAATAGGAGTATTAGAAGTGAACCGCAAGATTGATAGGTGTTTTCAGTCACCTATGTGTCTTCCGTCACTTGATGATTCAAGTGGTGTTCTTGGTGTTCTTGGTGAAACCAAGGAGATCAAGGTGTTTTCGGTTGTAGTTAAGGAGATTGGATGATGCTTTCCATAAGGTATGGTGAACACTTGGTGAATTTAGCAAGATCCAAAGGAGATGTAGGTGATTTTCGCATAATACTTGAGAGAAGAGTAAGGTTCTCGGCTTGTGTTCTTGAGAGAAAAAGAGGTGTTTTCGGTTGGAAGGTGACACTTGCATTGGAAGGTGTGATATCATGTTGGAATGGGTGCCAAAGGATAAAACTTGGCCTGTTTTCGGTCAGGAACTTGCATCGAGTAAATACGTTTTCAGTCGAGAATGGTTTGCTTCCTCGCATGATTGCAGTTCGAGGAGTTTACGGCTGAAAAGGGTTTGCGGTCCGAGACACGTGGCCTTTGCGAGGGTTTTCGGTCCGAAGGCTTAGAAGTTGCGAGATTTCTCGGTTTCCAATAGAATTTAATTTTTGATTTAAAAGCCTTTTATGCTAAGAATAAATACCCATAACTAGTTATAAAATTTTATTTAAACAACTTGTTTCTAATCATTTGACCATTGTTTGACTTTTACAAGTTTGAAAATAACGGGTTGTCACATCAGCCCCCCGTTAAAGGGAATTTTATCCCGAAATTAATTCTAAAGTGATACACGTGGACTAGGGAAACAGATGTGGGTAATTTGTTTCATTTGATCTTCCCGCTCCCAAGTGAATTCAGGTCCTCGTTTAGCATTCCAGCGGACCTTCACTATTGGTATACGGCTTTGTTTGGTTTGTTTGACTTCCCTAGCCATGATTTCTGCCAGTTCTTCCACGAAGTTGAGGCTCTCATTTATCTCGAATTTATCCAGTGGGATCACAAGAGTCTCGTCAGATAGACACTTCTTTAGATTAGACACGTGGAAGGTAGGGTGTACGTTGCTAAGTTCTTGGGGTAGTTTGAGTTTGTAAGCTACTGGGCCGATTCTAGCAACAATCTCGAAAGGCCCAATGTACCTTGGATTCAGTTTGTTACGCTTTCCGAAGTGTATCATGCCTTTCGAGGGTGAGACCTTCAATAGCACGCGGTCACCAACCTGGAATTCCGAAGTGTATCTGTCTCTAGAGGCTTTCAATCGTTCACGAATTTGAACAATTTTTTCAGTCGTCTCTCTGATCATTTATGGGCCAGTGAGAGTGCTGTCAGGAACTTTTCCTTTAGGTAGTTGTGTATCACCCACTTCAGCCCAACACAGAGGAGATCTGCACTTTCAGCCATAAAGGGCTTCGAATGGGGCAACTTTGATACTGGTACGGTAGCTGTTGTTGTATGAAATCTCGACCAATGGCAAATAGATATCCCACGCTTTACCAAAGTCGATCACACAAGCTCTCAACATGTCTTCTAATGTTTGAATCATTCTCTCACTCTGCCCATCAGTTTATGGGTGGTAGGCTATACTCATGTCCAGCCTAGTTCCCAAGGATTTTTGTAATGACTGCCAGAATCTTGAGGTGAATCTACTGTCTCTATCCGAGATAATAGATATGGGCACACCATATAGTCGCACAATGTCTCTAATGTAGGTTCTGGTCAGTTTCTCCATTTTGTCAGTTTTTTTAATTGGTAGGAAGTGAGTGGACTTGGTTAACCTGTCAACGATAACCCAAATGGTATCGAGGCCACCCGTTGTCTTGGGTAATTTGGTTATGAAATCCATTGTAATCCACTCCCACTTCCACTCAGGTATTTCTGGTTGTTGTAGTAAACCTAAGGGCTTTTGTTATTCTACCTTAACCTTGGTGCAAGTAAGACACTTGCCCATAATGGTAGCAATCTCTGCTTTCATGGTTGGCCACCAATATAACTTCTTGCGGTCCAGATACATCTTATCTGAACCTGGATGAACGGAGTATCGAGTATTGTGGGCTTCGTTCATGACAACGTCTCTAAACCCACAGAACTTCGGTGTCCAGATCCGATTCACGAGATAACGGACTCTGTCACCCTTGACTTCTAAGTTCTTATCCATCCCTATTAAGGCTTCACCTGCCACATTCTCTGATTTCATGGCTTCCTGCTGAGTCTCTTTGATATGTGTGGACATATGCGAATGGATTGTCATAGTCAATGCTTTGACTCTACGACCTGAGTACTCCTTCCGACTAAGGGCATCAACTACTACATTGGCTTTTCCTGGGATGATAATGAATTTAGCATTCGTAGTCATTTAGTCGCTCAACCCATCATCGTTGTCTCATGTTGAGCTCCTTCTGGTCGAATATGTGTTGAAGGCTTTTGTGGTCTGTAAAGATAGTGCTCTTCGTACCATACATGTAGTGTCTCCAGATCTTCAGAGTAAATACTACTGCTCCTAGATCAAGATCATGAGTAGTGTAGTTGACTTCGTGTACCTTAAGCTGTCTTGAGGCATAGGCGATGACCTTTCCCCGTTGCATAAGATCACAGCCAAGTCCTTGTTTGGATGCATCGTAGTAAACTATGAAGTCTTCTATTCCTTTTGGAAGGGACAATATCGGTGCGCTGCATAGGGCTCGCTTTAATGTGTGGAACACATTTTCTTGTTTCTCTTCCCAGTTGTAAGTCACACCCTCTTTACTCTGGGTGGTAAGTGGTTTAGCGATTCTTGAGAAGTTCTGTATGAATCTGCGATAGTAGCCAGCAAGGCCTAAGAATTGACGGATCTCCGTAGGCGTTCTAGGTGCTGACCAGTTCTCAATTGCCTTGATTTTGGAAGGTTCCACGTGAATTCCCACTTTGCTGACCACGTGACCCATGAATTCAACTCTTCGAATCCAAAATTCACACTTTGAGAACTTCGCATAAAGTTTTTCTGCTCGTAGTGTTTCCAAGATCTGTCGTAAGTGCTGAATATGTTCCTCCTTACTGTGTGAGCAGATAAGTATATCATCAATGAATACTATCACGAACTTATCTAAGTAAGGACAGCACACCCTGTTCTTTAAATCCATAAACACTGCGGGTGCATTGGTTAATCCGAAAGGCATCACTACAAACTCGTAGTGACCATAACGAGTTTGGAAGGCTGTTTTGGGAACATCTTCCTCTAGAACCCGTAACTGGTGATACGCGGATCTAAAATCAATATTTTAAAAGTAGCTTGCTCCTTGAAGTTGGTCGAACAAGTCGTCAATCCGCAGTAGAGGGTATCGGTTCTTAATGGTTTGTTTGTTTAGCTCGCGGTAGTCGATGCACATACGAAACGATCTATCCTTCTTCGTCACGAACAAGACTGGTGATCGCCAGGGTGAGAAGCTCGGTCTGATGAATCCCTTACTCAGCAGTTAGTTTAGTTGACTGGATAGTTCCTGCATATCTGCTGGTGCTAGATGGTAAGGCGATTTGGTTACTGTGGTAGCTCCAAGAATTAAGTCGATTATGAACTCGACTTGGCGTTCTGGTGGGACTCTAGGGAGATCTTTGGGAAAGATGTTGGGAAAATCATGGACTTCAGGAATGCTCTTTATGTATTTCACTTCCTGATTCCCGTCTACCATGTGAGCTAAAAACGCATGATATTCCTTTCGTAAGTACTTAAGGGCTTGGATGCACGAGATGATCCGAAGGTTCGTGCCTAGTTTGTCGCCATAGACAACTAGGGTTTCACTACTCGGTAGACTAAGGCTAACGGCTTTCTCATAACATAGAATGTCAGCACGATGGGTACTCAACCAATCCATGCTGATGATCGTCGAAACTTTTTATTGAGACCGGCATAAGGTCGATTTGGAAATAATAGCTATCTAGAGTGAGGGTGCATCCTATATATATCGCTAGTGTTTTCGGTCTTGCCGTTAACCATTTCTACAATAAATGTTTCTTTTAGTGTTTGTGGTTGTTGATTGAGTGAGTGTTTAAGTTTGTGGCTCACGAAACTCCTCTCCGATCCACTATCAAATAGTATGCATGCATAAGAGTTATTGAGGAGAAATGTACCCGTGACCATCGTGGGATTTGCGATAGCTTCCTCATGACCTATAGCCAAAACTCTCCCCACTCCACCAACATTCCCTGCTTTCGGACAGTTCCTCTTGAAGTGCCCAGTTTCACCGCACCCATAGCAGGCCTGGCCTACTTCAATATGAGGGACCTGGGTGATTGGTTTTATCGGGGCCTTACAGAAACACGTAGTGTGCCTCTTCATGTTGCAGGTAACACGGTGCATCTCCTGGTAGGGTCCGTGATGATGGAAATTGGACTTGCTGCACTTCATCATATTTCCAGCATACTGCTTTGCTGGTGAGGGGCAGCAGGGGTTGCAGAATGAACAGCCACAATCTGCTTTTTCTTGGCGGAGTCATGTGCAGGTTGTTTCTTCTTTTTGTCCCAAAACTTCCTATTGTTGTTGTTCACTTTGGCTTGTTCGGGGAGAAGGGTTGCTACTTGTGGACAGACTCCACGGTCAATAAGTCTCTGTGCCAAGCGTTTGGCACTATCGAATGTATTGGGGTTTGAAGACAATACATTCCCCTGGAATGGAGGTAACAGTCTGTAGATATACCTCTCAATCTTCTTACTTTATGTGGGAACCATGCTGGGACATAGAGCTGCTAGGTCACTAAACCTAGTAGTGTAGGCTACAATGTCAGAGCCTATCATGGTAAGGCTCCAATGTTCCTGCTCCAGTTTCTGTACCTCGCCTCTCGGGTAGTACTCTCCCAACATTAGTTCTTTTAGTTTCTCCCAGCCCATTGAGTTAGCCACTATGAGGGTAAGTGACTTGACATGGCTATTCCACCATGTGAGGGCCCTATCAGAGAAGGTGCATGCAACAAATTTCACTTTGCTTCCTTCATGGCAGGAGCAGATCTCAAATATTGACTCTGTTTTCTCGAACCATTACGATGGAGCAATGATTCCTCCACTCCCATTAAAGGTCGTGGGTTTGTAGTTGGTGAAATCTTTGTACGAACACTCCCTAGGGTGTCTATGGCTATCCCCATGATGCGAGTTGGTGCCGTTTCCAGCCCCACTGGTGCCACTAGCATTGAGTTGGGTCAGGACTGCTGTCACTGCCGTGGATACTACAGCTTGGAAAACTACAGGATCGAGTTGCGGTGGTGGCGGCGGAGTTGGAATTATTGGAGGATTGTTGTTGACGCGCCTAATTAACTTCCATGGCGGCATATTTTAGCTATAAAGTTTTTAAAGATGAAAATGATGGTAAGAATTTAATAGTGATTATAAATCAGGAGGCTTTGAACCAATACACGCTGGTTCAATACGTATTCTGCAAAGAGTTTGAAATAGAGTCTAACACAAGGAATAACCTGTAAAGCAACATCAAGAATTTGATAGTGATTTTTCCAAAGAAAAGAGGATGCTTGTCAATTTCATTGGTATATTAGATGTATAGAGTTCGGAAAATTTGACCTTGAAGTAGGTCTACAACATACCCACTTAATGAGAAAACTTTGACAGCATACCGACCTATCGAAAATGAACTTTCGAGGTCTAACTATAAACAAGAAAAATAGCACTAGTGTATGTACGTAGACTTAATCCATATCCAAAAGAGTGAGTAGAGTATGCCCTACTCGCGAGCAGTGTTGTTCTGCTTCGTACTAGTTTCAGCCCTGGATTTATCTAATTGGTGTTTTGTTTTAAACACACACCTTTCCAATGCTACTTGGCGCTCCTGAAGTTCACTAACCTCAGCTCGGTTGGCAATTAATACCATCTGCAGGGCCTCTGTGTGATTTATGGTTAACTCTTGGTCTTCGTTCAGGTGGCGGAGGTGAACCGTGTTGACTACCGTGGTAGCACCAACCTCCACAACTCAGTGGATGGCTGCTCTTGCTTGCTCATCGTTACGAGTAACTCGACGTACTAGCACAGGGAGGGCTCTCTCTACTGAGCCTCCCTCATCAAGGTTGTAGAAGCTTCGGTCCCTATTAAGGGAAGGTGTTGATCCTGCTCATAACTCCACCTCTCTAAGTTTACTTCCTACTGAGGTGTCGGGCCTTGGAAGTTCTGTCGGAGATTGGGATTTTGGGCAACTTGAGGTGGATCATAGACCTATGGTTCCGAGTCAGAGAATTCTTGAATTTCCTCTTCATCCTCTTCCTCTACTTCCTCGAAGTCTTCTTCTATTGGAGCCACAGGGTCGTCTTCTGATTCCTCTTCGAACCATCTCCCGTTCCCCTGATTCGGAAAGTACGGGTCTCCCAGCAGATGAAATCCAACGATGTTATCTATGCGAGAGTAGGGGTTAAAGAGATATTAATAAATCTATAAGTGGTATTATCGTGCTATAAATACTCGTATAATATTTAAATTTATGTTAAGTTCTAGTGATCCTTTGTAGTAAGGGTTGGTAAGTTTTTAGACTTGTTTCAACACCACGACCATTCCTAGGCATATGCTAATCACCTCTCAAATAGATATAGTTGATCAGACTATTTTCATCCCAGACCTGATTATATATCCCAAGGCCTACTCGTGTTGTTCAACAATCACAATACTTTTGTTTTGTTCAGGTTATAATACTGATCTTGTATGTATGCATGTATACTTTTATAAAAATATTAATATATATTAAAAGTATAACTCTTGGTCAGAGTGTTTTATCCCATTATGTTTATAGTTATATATCTTTCATGGGTTGATATACTTAGTTCACTATAAACAATGCTCTGATACCAATCTGTCACACCCCCAAACCGAGATGGTGGAAACATTCGGGGCGGAGGATGTGATGTACAGTATCATAACAATGAGTAATAGCAAAACAAGAAACAACATCCATTGTATTTAAAATAGATAATACATGTGTGTTCTGTGTATTGATTTTATGACACCAAAAATGTATAGCAAAATAAAAGTAGAGTCTTGTATAGGCTCCATTTTCTCAAAAAAAAACCTGCGAGAGTGTACCTGTCTACTGGTTCCATGAGAATACAAGTTATTTTGAAAAGAGATTACCAACATTTAAGTTGGTGAGTTCATAAGCATTTGGTATTAGAAATCTGTCTTTGTTTCATGAAAGTATTAGTGTGTTTCTCCAGAAAATCCATTATTTTCTCTATTTAAATGAAAAGTAATCTTAGGCCTTAAGACCAAAATGTTTGTATGTTATTGTACTCTGATATAGTGTAAGTGTATTTTTTCCAAAAATGTATGTTTTCTTTGATAGAAAATAGTGTACTACATTTGTATGAACTCTATAGTGTATTAGTGTTGAATGATAATGATAGGTAGTCCTATTACTTAGAATAAAACCAATGAAGTAATGTTTGTTTTGTAAACCAAAATATTTAGTTAATGTTTAATGTAAATGAGATTATAACCATACTGAACTGATTAGTGTCCTACACGACATTCTTCAAGCGTCGGAATGTTATGACATTTGTCACCCCTAGAGCTGCCAGTCCAACTGTAGCTAACAGTCGAGGTGCGTGATTGTCAGTCCCGTATAGATCTATACACAAATTCACGCTCTCCCTCCAGGAGACTCTAGTTATAAAATAGGACTTTATCATGTACCTAGTAGGTACCATGAAGTAGTGGCTCACATTCTAGTATTAACTCGTTTACGTATATTGTGTATATGCTTTCTTGTTCTTGTAACTAAATAGTATAGTTGTAATGAAATGTGATTGTATTTATGTATTTGTTCATGTAATGCATCATTGAACTAGAAAATAATGTGAATTGATACCTAAACTATATCTATTATAGTTTATAAGTTGTTATGATTGTACTGAAAAATGATTAAGGAAAAATACCCCTTTTGCTCAGCATGTACAAAAGGGTTAGTAATTGTTATTGAAATAAGTTTTATACTTATATATATATATATATATATATATATATATATATATATATATATATATATATATATATATATATATTGCATGTATAATTATAATCTAAAAGACAGTCGGACAAGCATTCCTATCCTAAGCCCACAACCAAACAAGGAACATGATTTAAGGCAGAAATACTGGTACTAAGCCTATTAAATCATAATTATATATATATATATATATATATATATATATATATATATATATATATATATATAGTTTGATAAAACAGTAATTTAAGATGCTTTTAAATCAAAAAGTCAATTCTATTGACCATTGGTTGACTTTTAAAAGTTTGAAAATAACGGGTTGTCACACATCGGGCGGCATCGACCCCAGACCTTCCGGTCGTTTGATCTCAAAGCCACAGTCTTGGGCTTTTTCCCCGATCCCTCCGATACCTGCGCCTGAACCGACTTCCTCTTCTTCATAGTCTCCAAGTCAATCTCCCGCTTGCGAGTCCGAGCGATCATATCATCCAGTGTCTTGCAGCTAGACATACTTATAACCTATAGAATCCTATCCTTCTGCATATCATTGTATCGAGCCTTCTTTATCTCCTAATCTACTACATTCTACAGAACCAACAAAGCCATCTCACAAAACATAACGGTGATCTCCGCCACGGTCTCAGTAGTCTGGTGAAGGTCCTGAAACTCCCTCGCCAACTGTTGAACCTCAATCACAGGCACAAACTCAGCCCTAAGTGTAGTAACAAATTCATCCCATGACATCATCTCAACTACCTCGCCTCCCAAAGCATGGTCGACCTCCTCCCACAAATCGTGAGCTTTGTCCTTCGGAAGACGGGATGCAAATCTAGCCTTCGACCCCTCAGGGTAGAAGCTACTCTGTAAGGCATTCTTGATGTCTACCAACCATTTTATGCTTGCAATGGGGTCCTTCATTCTGAACAACTCAGGTCCCCCACATGCACGAAACTCTCGGAATATCAGAGAGTGTCCACCCACCATAGCTATCACCACAGTGCGAAATGCGCCTAGATGTTGGTCCAAAATCTCCATTATACCCTTATTGGTCGTACCAAAGGTCACATGGGTCTGCACCAAAATGTTGTGGGTAATCTTAGACAAAATGAAATCTCATATCTGATCATCTAAGGGTCCGGATCCAGAGCCTGAACCTGATCCCTCACCGGGACCTGAACCACCTCGAGTAACCACCATACTGAAAAATAAACCATACAAAACATCAGAAAACACTCAAAGAATGTCACACCAAGAGGGTCCCTAAGTATCCTCATGACTCCCTTGACTCGAGTATAGATCCTGTGCTTTCAGTAGTACGGGCCCAATACTACCTTCCATACCTATCCGTACCTTCCTCAAGAGTTGTCCCGATTTGCCTAAGTGACTCCCAACATTCCATATTCTGCTAAGACATGCATTTGCTAATGATAACATGCTTCCTAGGTTCTCCTAGGATTCTCTTTCCGCCACTCTCTGCCATCAGCTTTAGGAGAAACTCCCACTAATACTCGTTAACTACCTTACAAATATAATTACATGCCACAAACACTAGATAATTCTTCGACTGCAAGGTCTCACACTACAACGGTTGGACTCAATCAAGAGTTGGACAATAGAGTTAAACCTGGCCTTCTAAAATTATCTAATTACCGCAACATGTAACCTAGAATATCCGCTTGATAGTAAGCCATCACTAGCAGTGGTTCCTAATAGCATAATGTAAGAAACATTCGGACATCGAGTTCTAACCAAAGCAATGCCTAACAGTCCATCCTAACATATCATCAAAATCCAAACTAGAGTGTAGTTCTAGGGGCTCATATAGTAAACATACATGACATCTCTCCTATCACACAATCCTGAGTAGATCCTTAGCCCTAATCTAGCATGCTCTTCAGATATTCACATACTGAATCAAACAAACATGTATGAGTATTTTGGGAACACTTATTTTGAGCTCGGACAATTGCATGCATCACACCCTTTCTTTCTAGTAAAAATCTTTTTTAAAAATCATTTATTTTTATGAAAAACTTACTAAACCCTTTGTTTCAGTTCATAAACACCCTAGAGTGTGTCCGAATCCCTCAAAACAAGGATCTGATACCAACTTATAACATCCCAAAAATCATAAGTAAAAATTTCTTTTTTAATTCAACCCAAGAACCATCAAATATTCATATCAAGCATCCAAAAGTATGTCAAAGTAAAGCTATTGATCAGAGCACAATCCTAAAATCATAAAAGTGTGGAAACAGGGGTGGCTAAGTGATGGGTTTTCAGCATTCTAACACTCCTATGGTGTACATGCAACCCTAGAAACCTTGGATCTATGTTTGACTAAGATACATGCAAATAATTATTTTTCCAAGGTTCTTATCCTAACTAGCATGGCATGGGGTACTTGAATCAAATAAAACTAGTAGAATTACTTACCTTGTAGTAGTAGTTGATTGCTTGGAGTTTGAGAGCCTAGCACCAATAATGTGGATGCCTCAAATGGAAGTCACAAATCACCACAAACTTGGAAACTTGAGAGAATAGTCACAAACTTCTTGAAATCGGCCCTCTTAGTTTACACACATCAACTCGTGTGATTTCAAGAACCAAAGCCTCCTTTATATAGTGTGGTGGATTAGGGTTACATCCATGTAAACCCTAATACCCATGTCTTTTCATTTCCATGAGATCCATGGGTTAAAGCTCCATGGAGTATCCATGGACTTTCCATGCAAGCCTAGCCCATTCCAAATAAGCATTAGCCCACACTATATAAATACAAGAGCCCATATTTAATTAGTCATACTTTTGATCTCTAAATTAATTCTAGATTAATTATAGATCAATACTAATTAAATAATATGATTTTATATTAATATATTAGGACTTATAATATATTAATAAATCATAACTTATACTATTCTCAAACGATTATCCATAAACTGTTCGGGTGAAGTGCAACCCAAATGGACCATGCCGGGTCAGGTCAAGTACATACCAAATATAGTTATGGACTTAGACACTATATCCAACAGTCTCCCACTTGGATAAGTCTAATAACTATAGTTGCAAGTATGACTTCAGGAACCGATCAGCAATCGTAGCTCTTTAAACTTTGTTGAACTATGAAGCGCCATTTTAGATAAGTGATCATATAATCCTCTGTTCTAGATATCAGCCGGACAAATACATGGAACATGGTCTTGCTTATTGTCCAACATTTGTTTCCCGATTTCCGATTTGTTTGACATAGAACTTAACTGAACACATCAATTTAGTTCTGACCGGGCCCGGTACATAGGTCAAAACAAAATCATCGAGGGGCCCAGATATCGCTTCTAATCCTAGAAGGAACAGATAAACTTCGACTCATATGTTTGCTCTACTACTTGTTGAATTACACGCAAAAGCACGGTTTATAACATCGAGTTACCAATGCATTTTCGTGCAATCAATGCATAACCAACTCATAGGCAACAAATCATATCTCTAGGTTTGAAGACTTATATGATATTACCGTCTCACGATCACTCGAGATAAATTCCATGAAGTGATACAAGTGAGCGTGGGTTGAATCCAATACTCAGAACTTATGAGCATTCATGAGTGCTGTAGCCCCGCTTTGTCTAACATCTTAGACCTCTACAAGCCAACCCATGACAGTCTTGATTCATATCTACTTCCAACATATGACCGACTGTGGAGAGTTTGAATAATATGATATAAACCATAACATAATTATTCTGGAAGTCAAAACATGCAAAAAGAAATAATAGTAAACGATTGACAAGAGATAGCAACACTTTACTCATAAATAACAGCTTTTATTTATCATCAAATGTCAATTACATTTTACAAATTTCAAGATTATCTAACTACTAAAACAAATATCATCCTTCAGCCCTATGCTCCGAGCATGCTGGAGATGCTTAGCCCGAGTCAGCCCCTTCGTGAGGGGATCTGTTGGGTTCTCATCCGATGATACCCTCTTTGCCACGAGGATTCCTTCTTCTATTCGATGTCTGATGAAGTGATATTTTCTGTCAATGTGTCTGGATCTCCCATGATCTCTTGGTTCCTTGGCTAAGGCAACCGCCCTATTGCTGTCAAAGAAAATCTCCATTGGATCCTTTATAGCTGGTACAACTCCAAGGTCTCCGATGAAGTTCTTTATCCATATAGCCTCCTTTGCTGCCTCGCTTGCTGCTATATACTCTGATTCACAAGTGGAATCAGTCACGGCCTCCTGCTTGGAACTTTTCCAAGTAATTGCCCCTCCGTTTAGAGTAAAGACCCGGCCCGACTGAGAGCGGAAATTATCCCTGTCAGTTTGAAAGCTAACATCACTGTACCCTACAACTCTCAAGTCCTCACTGCCACCGAGGGTAAGGACCCAATCCTTAGTCCTCCGTAGGTACTTGAGGATATTCTTTACCGCAGTCCAGTGTGCCTTGCCAGGGTTCCCCTGATACCTTCTAACCATGCTCAAAGCAAAGGCTACATCAGGTCGAGTACACGTCATAGCATACATGATCGATCCTACAGCTGAAGCATAAGGTATTCGAATCATTTCTGCTATCTCAGCCTCAGTACTAGGGATTTGTGTCTTACTCAATCTGGCGTTACTCTGGATGGGTAACTCTCCTTTCTTGGAGTTATGCATGTTGAACCTTTTCAACACTTTGTCCACATAGGTGCTTTGACTAAGTCCAATTAGTCTTTTACTCCTGTTTCTCAAAATCCTTATCCCTAGGATATAGGCAGCTTCTCCAAGGTCCTTCATAGCGAAACACTTCCCAAGCCAGGACTTTACTTCCTGCAGGGTTGGGATGTCATTTCCTATGAGTAGTATGTCATCCACATATAGTACCAAAAAACTGACTATACTCCCACTAGCCTTGATATAGACACAAGATTCATCTTCACTCCTTGAAAAGCCAAATTCTTTGACTTTCTCAACAACGCAAAGATTCCATCTGCGAGGTGCCTGTTTTAATCCATAAATGGATTTCTCGAGCTTACACACTCTACTGGGGTACTCTGTACTGACAAAACCCTCTGGCTGAACCATGTAAACATCTTCAGCCAACTTTCCATTAAGGAAAGCGGTTTTGACATCCATTTGCCATATTTCATAATCATGAAATGCAGCAATGGCTAACAGAACCCTAACAGACTTAATCTTGGCCACTGGTGAAAAGGTCTCATCATAATCAACTCCCGGAGTTTGAGAATAACCCTTTGCAACCAGTTGTGCCTTATAAGTGTGTACATTACCATCCATGTCGGTCTTCTTCTTGAAGATCCATTTGCACCCAACTATCTTACGATCAGGTACATTGTCAACCAAGTTCCAAACTTGATTGTCATACATGGACTGTATCTCGCTATCCATAGCCTCTTTCCATTTAGCAACCTCAGTGCCTACCATGGCTTCTGTGTAGCTGTTAGGCTCATCCAGATTTACCATTGTGTTATCACTGATAAGTGTCCCACCTTCTGCAGTAGTATGAAAACCATAACAATGCTCAGGTGCATTCCTAACTCTGGTGGAACGCCTCAGAGGTATAGATTCTTCAGTCGGCTCAACAGGAGTTTCCTCCACAGGTTGAGGGCTAGGGTTTGAGGTTCCTTAACCACTTGACTCTTGAATTTCCTCAAGGTCAATTTGCCTCCCACTGTCTCCTTGGCTCATGAATTCTCTCTCTCGAAAGAATCCTCTTCTTGCTACAAAGACCACATTATCACTGGGTCTGTAGAAGGTGTAACCAAAGGATTTATGTGGGTAGCCGATGAAAATACACCTTTCGCTTCGGGGTTCGAGCTTATCGTGAGTCTCGCATCTCACGAAAGCCTCGCAACCCCAAATCTTGATGTGGTCTAGATTGGGAACTTTTCCAGTCCACACCTCGTGAGGTGTTTTGGCAGCCTTCTTTGTAGGGACTAGATTAAGGATATGGGCGGCAGTCTCTAAGGCATACCCCCAAAATGAGATTGGTAGCGAAGCTCGACTCATCATGGAACGAACCATGTCCAACAAGGTCCGATTGCGCCTCTCAGCTACACCATTCAACTGTGGTGTCCTAGGAGGTGTCAATTGTGAGACAATCCCACATTCCTTAAGATAGTCAAGGAACTCAGTACTAAGATACTCACCACCACGATCGGATCGAAGCATCTTAATGTTCCTGCCCAACTGATTCTCCACTTCTTGCTTAAACTCTTTGAATTTCTCAAAGGTTTCTGACTTATGCTTGATTAGGTAGACATATCCATATCTACTAAAATCATCAGTAAAAGTCACATAGAACCGATTAGCATCTCTTGTGGCGGTTCTGAAGGGTCCACACACATCCGTGTGTATGAGGTCCAACAAACCTTCACCCCTAGCACAAGTGCCAGTAAAAGGTGACTTTGTCATTTTACCAAGCAAACAAGATTCACAACTATCATCTGACTTTAGGTCAAATGACTCCAAGACTCCATCCTTTTGGAGTTGGCCTATGCGTTTCTTGCTTACATGTCCAAGACGACAATTCCATAAGGATGCTTTATCTAAGCTAGTGGAAGAGTTAATACACAATACATTATTTCCTAGATTATCTACAACAGATACAGTTTCATACACGCCATCACAAGGTAATGCTTTAAAATAAAGAACATTATTAAAGAAAGCATCAATACTACCATTATTATTATCAAAATAAAAGGTAAAACCTTGTTTATACAATGCATGAAAGGAAATAACATTTCTTGCCATTTCTGGCGAATAATAACATTTATTCAAATCTAATGTAAACCCACTATTTAGCACTAAGGAATAAACTCCTATCTTGGTGACAGGTGAAGCTTTCTTGTTTCCCATGATCAAGTTTATCTTTCCCTGCTCCACATTCTCACTTCTTTTTAGTCCCTGCAAATCACAACATATGTGAATACCACAACCTGTATCAAGGACCCAAGACTTAGAATGAGGTGAGTTATTAGACAATATAGTGTATATACCTGCATGGTTGGGTTTTACTTTCCCATCCTTCAAATCTTGCTGGTACTTTGGGCAGTTTCGCTTCCAGTGCGACTTTTCATGGCAATAGAATCAGTCAGCCTCATTAGGGTTAGCAGAAGGAGTGACAAAACCTTTCTTGGTTTTGCTTGAAGAGGAGCCTTCAAGGGTCTTACCCTTGGTACCCTTAGAAGGGTTCTTTCTCTTCTTCCCTTTGCCATGCCCGATTGCCAAGACATTGGCCGCAGTTGGAGTAGGAGTAGGAGTAGTAACAACCGACTTACCCTTTAGACCACTTTCGGCGGTCTTCAAGAGTCCTTGAAGTTTGCTGAGGGTGACTTCTTCCTTGTTCATGTGATATCTCATGCCGAATTGATCATAACATGATGGCAAGGAGTGCAAAATGATGTCTATTGCTAACTCCTCAGGGAAGTTCACATTCAGTTTCAGTAAACGGTCCACATACCTTTGCATTTTCTGCATGTGGCCCGTGATGGGTTCACCATCCTTCATTCGGGTTGTTATCATGGAGGAGATTATTTCATATCGCTCTTGACGAGCACTTTGATGGTAGCGGTCCATCAAGTCCTGGTGCATCTCAAAAGGATAATAGTCCTCATAGGACTTTTGGAGCTCGGCTGTCATGGTGGCCATCATGATGCATGCCACTTTTGTAGCATCTCTTTCATATACCTCATATTCAGCAAGCTCTTCAGGAGTAGCAGTTGGCTCGGGTACCTTCAGCTCCTTGTCGAGAACATATTCTTTGTTCTCATACCGAGTGACCATCCTGATGTTTCTGATCCAATCTGTAAACTTGGACCCATCAAAGATGACTCTCCCACAAAGATTCATGAGAGAAAAGGAGCTAGTAGGGTTTGAGCTAGAAGCATTGTTATTGGAAGACATCTGAAAAGAAGAGGGAATAGATTAGATTAGATATAGAGATAGTCCTTAACAAAACACCCAAATGTAATATTAAGGCTAGGACCCAACACAATATTTTATAACTTAGAAGAGGGATGCCGTAATCTAAGCTTTAAGATATTTGAAGGTAGGCGAATGACGATTCACCAATTTCCACCATGAAAAATGAAATATTTAATTAGGTTTTAATTGGTTTAGAAACTCCTAGATTCTTTGAGATTCATTAAACTTTCTTCAATGGCATGTTTCAATCTCGAGTGTGCCCTTCAAGTTTTGTGACTGGGATGCCGAGGATCACAAAACAAGGTATGAAGTAACCATGCAAATTACTTGGTACCCTTAATGTATTACCCCTCAATCAATGTGCCGGTTAACCACACACGCTCCATCGATACTATGATAAACATTAAGTCACCCTTTACCTACCTTGTTAAGTTCAAGTTAGTGTGCCGGTTAACCACACACGCTCCACTAACGACTTAAACAAAGTGTAAAGTGTAATTTCATGGATTAGCACCTTATTCACATTTTCCTAAAATAACTAAGATTGGGAATTCAATAAAGTTTAGTTACTTTAGTATTATCATTATACTTTTAATGAGAATTTATAAGTCCTTGTCCTACCCGTTCGGCTAACGACCCTCCACCGATCAAGGAAGCGGTGGGTGAGAGTGGACACCCATTAAGTTGCCATTTTATAGGCAACAACCTTATACCCCCCTTATAGACTGGCTTCGTGAATGAGGCGTACTAGCGGTAAGACGACTTGATCTGATACATATATAAATATTATTAAACTTATAATATTATAAAGTATAAGGGTTGAATTTTAACTTTTAAAATTCTAGGGGTTGGAACTAAAGTTTTTAATGGTTATTAAAAATGAAGACTCTTCATTTTTTGTTATTAAAAAATGAAGACTCTTCATTTTTTGTAACCTATGTGTTCTTTTAATGGTTATTTATAAATGTGACTTTTGGTTATCCATAACTTAAAAACTAGTTATGGACTCCATTAAAACACATAAAGATCAAGAATTAATCTAATCAATTATTAGCACATAATTTCTATGATCTTCTAAACTCATATGTTTATGAATGTTCATATCAAAAATTTCAAGAATCGTAAGTACATATACAAAACTTGAAATTTTGATACGAGCTTTTGAACAAAACTTCGATTTTCAAGTTTTTTTTTTTTTTTTTTTTTTTTTTTTTTTTTGCATCAACTATCAAATAAACAAACCAGGCTCTGATACCACTGATGGGTTTTCAGCATTCTAACAATCCTATGATGTACATGCAACCCTAGAAACCTTGGATCTATGTTTGACTAAGATACATGCAAATAATTATTTTTCCAAGGTTCTTATCCTAACTAGCATGGCATGGGGTACTTGAATCAAATAAAACTAGTAGAATTACTTACCTTGTAGTAGTAGTTGATTGCTTGGAGTTTGAGAGCCTAGCACCAATAATGTGGATGCCTCAAATGGAAGTCACAAATCACCACAAACTTGTAAACTTGAGAGAATAGTCACAAACTTCTTGAAATCGGCCCTCTTAGTTTACACACATCAAATCGTGTGATTTCAAGAACCAAAGCCTCCTTTATATAGTGTGGTGGAATAGGGTTACATCCATGTAAACCCTAATACCCATGTCTTTTCATTTCCATGAGATCCATGGGTTAAAGCTCCATGGAGTATCCATGGACTTTCCATGCAAGCCTAGCCCATTCCAAATAAGCATTAGCCCACACTATATAAATACAAGAGCCCATATTTAATTAGTCATACTTTTGATCTCTAAATTAATTCTAGATTAATTATAGATCAATACTAATTAAATAATATGATTTTATATTAATATATTAGGACTTATAATATAATAATAAATCATAACTTATACTATTCTCAAAAGATTATCCATAAATTGTTCGGGTGAAGTGCAACCCAAATGGACCATGCCGGGTCGGGTCAAGTACATACCAAATATAGTTATGGACTTAGACACTATATCCAACAATAAGTTGCGATCAAGTTGGGCCCTTCCCCTTTGAACCGGAAGTACCTGAAACAAAACTTAAACTGTAAGCACAAAGCTTAGTGAGTTCTCCGCCAAAATACCACATACCAAATATACAATGGGCCTCGCCCGACATCCATCGGGCCTCGCCCAATATTGGGCCCCACCCAATACAAATCTATCATTAACATGCAATGGGCCCCACCCAACACACTCATCAGGCCCCGCCCAATATAAATGAAAACGCATACAACACATGCGAGAGTCACAGATACAACTAGCATACTAATAACAATAATAAATGGGCTGACATTGGCGCCTTCGACCTACCAAAACATTGTGTGAAGACTCACCTCAATCAAATGATGATAAGTTACACACTCACAAGCTACTGCTACGATGGCTCCTCAACTGAACACATTCAAACTAACTCAAATAAATAATCAGGGTAATAGGCACAACTAAAGTCCAATCACAACCCTCTCATAAAGGGTAAATGGCCCTTTTAGCCTTCCTACCCTATGCCTAAAAGTCATGGCCCAAGCCCAAAAGGCCTAATGCCCAAGAAATGGATCAAGAAGGGTTTTGCTGAGTACGCTAAGTGTTCCACTAGTTACGCCCCACGTACAAGCTTACATAAGAAAAGGGAAAATGGGGCTCAAGCACGTTACTCTAAGAGTATGTCGTTGTACTCCCCATGTACTCCTTAGATTGTCAAAACCCTATTTAGCACTTATGCTATAAGTGTAAACATCCAAAACACAGATCTTGCTCAAAGGAAACGTCTTAAATGATAAAATCATCAACTTGATGCCTTTGCACGGCTCACCAGAGCCCAACCCCCATTTTTAATACTCTTATCTCATAATATGACCATCAACTCTTACATGATTGACCTAGATCCAACAAGATGCCATTTTTATGAAACGTGGACCTCAAATACACCAAGATCTACTATTATAAGCCTTTGGACTAACATGTACTCACACGAATCAACTCAAGGGGCCAAAATATGACAAAAACCCTAACTAACCTCGATTTTAACAAAAAAATACCAATATTGAGACTTTATAGCTTCTCGTAGATGATGAAGGTGATTAGATTCTGGATCCAAAAGATTCAAATCAACAAGGGCTTCTCTAAAGGATTATTTTTTTTCAAGATGCACCAAACACACACAAAGATCAAAACACTCAAAAATATGATTAGTGTTTCGTAGGAATTTCTTTGGGTCAAAGGAGGTTGAGGATAGAAGAGGCATTGACGTTATAAGTTGCTTGAATAGAATCCAAACCCTAAAATTTAGGGTTTGCCCCTGGCTCGAGTATGTCCTGCCTATACTGTTGGATATAGTGTCTAAGTCCATAACTATATTTGGTATGTACTTGACCCGACCCGGCATGGTCCATTTGGGTTGCACTTCACCCGAACAATTTATGGATAATCGTTTGAGAATAGTATAAGTTATGATTTATTAATATATTATAAGTCCTAATATATTAATATAAAATCATATTATTTAATTAGTATTGATCTATAATTAATTTAGAATTAATTTAGAGATCAAAAGTATGACTAACTAAATATGGGCTCTTGTATTTATATAGTGTGGGCTAATGCTTATTTGGAATGGGCTAGGCTTGCATGGGAAGTCCATGGATACTCCATGGAGCTTTAACCGATGGATCTCATGGAAATGAAAAGACATGGGTATTAGGGTTTACATGGATGTAACCCTAATCCACCACACTATATAAAGGAAGCCTTGGTTCTTGAAATTGCACTAGTTGATGTGTGTAAACCAAGAGAGCCGATTTCAAGAAGTTTGTGACTATTATCTCAAGTTTCCAAGTTTGTGGTGATTTGTGACTTCCATTTGAGGCATCCACATTATTGGTGCTAGGCTCTCAAACTCCAAGCAATCAACTACTACGACAAGGTAAGTAATTCTACTAGTTTTATTTGATTCAAGTATCCCATGCCATGCTAGTTAGGATAAGAACCTTGGAAAAGTAATTATTTGCATGTATCTTAGTCAAACATAGATCCAAGGTTTCTAGGGTTGCATGTACAGCATAGGAGTGTTAGAATGCTCAAAAACCCATCAGTGGTATCAGAGCCTGGTTTGTTTATTTGATACTTGATGCAAAAAAAAAAAAAAAAAAAAAAAAAAAAAAAAAAAAAAACTTGAAAAATTGAAGTTTTGTTCAAAAGCTCGTATCAAAATTTCAAGTTTTGTATATGTACTTACGATTCTCGAAATTTTTGATATGAACACTCATAAACATATGAGTTTAGAAGATCATAGAAATTATGTGCTAATAATTGATTAGATTAATTATTGATCTTTATGTGTTTTAATGGAGTCCATAATTAGTTCTTAAGTTATGGATAACCAAAACTCACATTTATAAATAACCATTAAAAGAGTCTTCATTTTTAATAACCATTAACTCATAAGTTATGAGAAATGAAAAGTTTTGAAATTTTACAAAACTTGCCATCAAGTTTTGGAACATGTAAAGTCATATTAAAAATTTTAGTTCCAACCCCTACAATTTTAAAAGTTAAAATTCAACCCTTATACTTTATAATATTATACATTTAATAATATTGATATATATGTATAAGATCAAGTCGTCTTACCGCTAGTACGCCTCATTCACGAAGCCGGTCTATAAGGGGGGTATAAGGTTGTTGCCTATAAAATGGCAACTTAATGGGTGTCCACTCTCACCCATCGCTTCCTTGATCAGTGGAGGGTCGTTAGCCGAACGGGTAGGACAAGGACTTATAAATTCTCATTAAAAGTATAATGATAATAATAAAGAAACTAAACTTTATTGAATTCCCAATCTTAGTTATTTTAAGAAAATGTGAATAAGGTGCTAATCCATGAAATTACACTTTGCACTTTGTTTAAGTCGTTAGTGGAGCGTGTGTGGTTACCCGACACACTAACTTCAACTTAACAAGGTAGGTAAAGGGTGACTTAATGTTTATCATAGTATCGATGGAGCGTGTGTGGTTAACCGGCACATCGATTGAGGGGTAATACATTAAGGGTACCAAGTAATTTGCATGGTTACTTCACACCTTGTTTTGTGATCTTCGGCATCCCAGTCACAAAACTTGAAGGGCACACTCGAGATTGAAACATGCCATTGAAGAAAGTTCAATGAATCTCAAAGAATCTAGGAGTTTCTAAACCAATTAAAACCTAATTAAATATTTCGTTTTTCATGGTGGAAATTGGTGAATCGTCATTCACCTACCTTCAAATATCTTATAGCTTAGATTACGACATCCCTCTTCTAAGTTATAAAATATTGTGTTGGGTCCTAGCCTTAATATTACATTTGGGTGTTTTGTTAAGGACTATCTCTATATCTAATCTAATCTATTCCCTCTTCTTTTCAGATGTCTTCCAATAACAATGCTTCTGGCTCAAACCCTACTTGCTCCTTCTCTCTTATGAATCTTTATGGGAGAGTCATCTTTGATGGGTGCAACTTTACAAATTGGATCAGAAACATCAGGATGGTCACTCGGTATGAGAACAAAGAATATGTTCTCGACAAGGAGCTGAAGGTACCCGAGCCAACTGCTACTCCTGAAGAGCTTGCTGAATATGAGGTACATGAAAGAGATGCTACAAAAGTGGCATGCATCATGATGGCCACCATGACAGCCGAGCTCCAAAAGTCCTATGAGGACTATTATCCTTTTGAGATGCACCAGGACTTGATGGACCGCTACCATCAAAGTGCTCGTCAAGAGCGATATGAAATAATCTCCTCCATGATAACAACCCGAATGAAGGATGGTGAACCCATCACGGGCTACATGCAGAAAATGCAAAGGTATGTGGACCGTTTACTGAAGCTGAATGTGAACTTCCCTGAGGAGTTAGCAATAGACATCATTTTGCACTCCTTGCCATCATGTTATGATCAATTCGGCATGACATATCACATGAACAAGGAAGAAGTCACCCTCAATAAACTTCAAGGACTCTTGAAGACCGCCGAAAGTGGTCTAAAGGGTAAGTCGGTTGTTACTACTCCTACTCCTACTCCAACTGCGGCCAATGTCTTGGCAATCGGGCATGGCAAAGGGAAGAAGAGAAAGAACCCTTCTAAGGGTATCAAGGGTAAGACCCTTGAAGGCTCCTCTTCAAGCAAAACCAAGAAAGGTTTTGTCACTCCTTCTGCTAACCCTAATGAGGCTGAATGTTTCAATTGCCATGAAAAGTCGCACTGGAAGCGAAACTGCCCAACGTACCAGCAAGATTTGAAGGATGGGAAAGTAAAACCTAACCATGCAGGTATATACACTATATTGTCTAATAACTCACCTCATTCTAAGTTTTGGGTCCTTGATACAGGTTGTGGTATTCACATATGTTGTGATTTGCAGGGACTAAAAAGAAGTGAGAATGTGGAGCAGGGAAAGATAAACTTGATCATGGGAAACAGGAAAGCTTCACATGTCACCAAGATAGGAGTTTATTCCTTAGTGCAAAATAGTGGGTTTACATTAGATTTGAATAAATGTTATTATTCGCCAGAAATGGCAAGAAATGTTATTTCCTTTCATGCATTGTATAAACAAGGTTTTACCTTTTATTTTGATAATAATAATGGTAGTATTGATGCTTTCTTTAATAATGTTCTTTATTTTAAAGCATTACCTTGTGATGGCGTGTATGAAACTGTATCTGTTGTAGATAATCTAGGAAATAATGTATTGTGTATTAACTCTTCCACTAGCTTAGATAAAGCATCCTTATGGCATTGTCGTCTTGGACATGTAAGCAAGAAACGCATAGGCCAACTCCAAAAGGATGGAGTCTTGGAGTCATTTGACCTAAAGTCAGATGATAGTTGTGAATCTTGTTTGCTTGGTAAAATGACAAAGTCACCTTTTACTGGCACTTGTGCTAGGGGTGAAGGTTTGTTGGACCTCATACACACGGATGTGTGTGGACCCTTCAGAACTGCCACAAGAGATGCTAATCGGTTTTATGTGACTTTTACTGATGATTTTAGTAGATGTGGATATGTCTACCTAATCAAGCATAAGTCAGAAACCTTTGAGAAATTCAAAGAGTTTAAGCAAGAAGTGGAAAATCAGTTGGGCAGGAACATTAAGATGCTTCGATCCGATTGTGGTGGTGAGTATCTTAGTACTGAGTTCCTTGACTATCTTAAGGAATGTGGGATTGTCTCACAATTAACACTTCCTAGGACACCACAGTTGAATGGTGTAGTTGAGAGGCGCAATCGGACCTTGTTGGACATGGTTCGTTCCATGATGAGTCGAGCTTCGCTACCAATCTCATTTTGGGGGTATGCCTTAGAGACTGCCGCCCATATCCTTAATCTAGTCCCTACAAAGAAGGTTGGCAAAACACCTCACGAGGTGTGGATTGGAAAAGTTCCCAATCTAGACCACATCAAGATTTGGGGTTGCGAGGCTTTCGTGAGACGCGAGAGTCACGATAAGCTCGAACCCCGAAGCGAAAGGTGTATTTTCATCGGCTACCCACAGAAATCCTTTGGTTACATCTTCTACAGACCCAGTGATAATGTGGTCTTTGTAGCAAGAAGAGGATTCTTTCGAGAGAGAAAATTCATGAGCCAAGGAGACAGTGGGAGGCAAATTGACCTTGAGGAAATTCAAGAGTCAAGTGGTGAAGGAACCTCAAACCCTAGCCCTCAACCTGAGGAGAAAACTCCTGTTGAGCCGACTGAAGAATCTATACCTCTGAGGCGTTCCACCAGAGTTAGGAATGCACCTGAGCATTATTATGGTTTTCATATTACTGTAGAAGGTGAGACACTTATCAGTGATAACACACTGGTAAATCTGGATGAGCCTAACAGCTACATGGAAGCCATGGTAGGCCCTGAGGCTGCTAAATGGATAGAGGCTATGGATAGCGAGATACAGTCCATGTATGACAATCAAGTTTAGAACTTGGTTGACAATGTACCTGATCGTAAGATAGTTGGGTGCAAATGGATCTTCAAGAAGAAAACCGACATGGATGGTAATGTACACACTTATAAGGCACGACTGGTTGCAAAGGGTTATTCTCAAACTCCGGGAGTTGATTATGATGAGACCTTTTCACCAGTGGCCAAGGTTAAGTCTATTAGGGTTCTGTTAGCCATTGCTGCATTTCATGATTATGAAATATGGCAAATGGATGTCAAAACCGCTTTCCTTAATGGAAACTTGGCTGAAGATGTTTACATGGTTCTGCCAGAGGGTTTTGTCAGTACAGAGTACCCCAGTAGAGTGTGTAAGCTCGAGAAATCCATTTATGGATTAAAACATGCACCTCGCAGATGGAATCTTTGCTTTGATGAGAAAATCAAAGAATTTGGCTTTTCAAGGAGTGAAGATGAATCTTGTGTCTATATCAAGGCTAGTGGGAGTATAGTCAGCTTTTTGGTACTATATGTGGATGACATACTACTCATAGGAAATGACATCCCAACCCTGCAGGAAGTAAAGTCCTGGCTTGGGAAGTGTTTCGCTATGAAGGACCTTGGAGAAGCTGCCTATATCCTAGGGATAAGGATTTTGAGAAACAGGAGTAAAAGACTAATTGGACTTAGTCAAAGCACCTATGTGGACAAAGTGTTGAAAAGGTTCAACATGCATAACTCCAAGAAAGGAGATTTACCCATCCAGAGTAACGCCAGATTGAGTAAGACACAAAGCCCTAGTACTGAGGCTGAGATAGCAGAAATGAGTCGAATACCTTATGCTTCAGCTGTAGGATCGATCATGTATGCTATGACGTGTACTCGACCTGATGTAGCCTTTGCTTTGAGGATGGTTAGCAGGTATCAGGGGAACCCTGGCAAGGCACACTGGACTGTGGTAAAGAATATCCTCAAGTACCTACGGAGGACTAAGGACTGGGTCCTTACCCTCGGTGGCAGTGAGGACTTGAGAGTTGTAGGGTACAGTGATGCTAGCTTTCAGACTGACAGGGATAATTTCCGCTCTCATTCGGGCTGGGTCTTTACTCTAAACGGAGGGGCAATTACTTGGAAAAGTTCCAAGCAAGAGACAGTGGCTGATTCCACTTATGAATCCGAGTATATAGCAGCAAGCGAGGCAGCAAAGGAGGCTATATGGCTAAAGAACTTCATCAGAGACCTTGGAGTTGTACCAGCTATAAAGGAGCCAATGGAGATTTTCTATGACAACAGTAGTGCGGTTGCCTTAGCCAAGGAACCAAGAGATCATGGGAGATCCAGACACATTGACAGAAAATATCACTTCATCAGACATCGAATAGAAGAAGGAATCCTCGTGGCAAAGAGGGTATCATCGGATGAGAACCCAACAGATCCCCTCACGAAGGGACTGACTCGGGCTAAGCATCTCCAGCATGCTCGGAGCATAGGGCTGAAGGATGATATTAGTTTTAGTAGTTAGATAATCTTGAAATTTGTAAAATGTAATTGACATTTGATGATAAATAAAAGCTGTTATTTATGAGTAAAGTGTTGCTATCTCTTGTCAATCGTTTACTATTATTTCTTTTTGCATGTTTTGACTTCCAGAATAATTATGTTATGGTTTATATCATATTATTCAAACTCTCCACAGTCGGTCATATGTTGGAAGTAGATATGAATCAAGATTGTCATGGGTTGGCTTGGAGAGGTCTAAGATGTTAGACAAGGCGGGGCTACAACACTCATGAATGCTCATAAGTTCTGAGTATTGGATTCAACGCACGCTCACTTGTATCACTTCATGGAATTTATCTCGAGTGATCGTGAGACGGTAATATCATATAAGTCTTCAAACCTAGAGATATGATTTGTTGCCTATGAGTTGGTTATGCATTGATTGCACGAAAACGCATTGGTAACTCGATGTTATAAACCGTGCTTTTGCGTGTAATTCAACAAGTAGTAGAGCAAACATATGAGTCGAAGTTTATCTGTTCCTTCTAGGATTAGAAGAAATATCCGGGCCCCTCGATGATTTTGTTTTGACCTATGTACCGGGCCCGGTCAGAACTAAATTGATGTGTTCAGTTAAGTTCTATGTCAAACAAATCGGAAATCGGGAAACAAATGCTGGAGAATAAGCAAGACCATGTTCCATGTATTTGTCCGGCTCATATCTAGAACAGAGGATTATATGATCACTTATCTAAAATGGCGCTTCATAGTTCAATAGAGTTTAAAGAGCTACGATTGCTGATCGGTTCCTGAAGTCATACTTGCAACTATAGTTATTAGACTTATCCAAGTGGGAGACTGTTGGATAGAGTGTCTAAGTCCATAACTATATTTGGTATGTACTTGACCCGACCCGGCATGGTCCATTTGGGTTGCACTTCACCCGAACAATTTATGGATAATCTTTTGAGAATAGTATAAGTTATGATTTATTAATATATTATAAGTCCTAATATATTAATATAAAATCATATTATTTGATTAGTATTGATCTATAATTAATTTAGAATTAATTTAGAGATCAAAAGTATGACTAATTAAATATGGGCTCTTGTATTTATATAGTGTGGGCTAATGCTTATTTGGAATGGGCTAGGCTTGCATGGAAAGTCGATGGATACTCCATGGAGCTTTAACCCATGGATCTCATGGAAATGAAAAGACATGGGTATTAGGGTTTACATGGATGTAACCCTAATCCACCACACTATATAAAGGAGGCTTTGGTTCTTGAAATTGCACTAGTTGATGTGTGTAAACCAAGAGGGCCGATTTCAAGAAGTTTGTGACTCTTCTCTCAAGTTTCCAAGTTTGTGGTGATTTGTGACTTCCATTTGAGGCATCCACATTATTGGTGCTAGGCTCTCAAACTCCAAGCAATCAACTACTACTACAAGGAAAGTAATTCTACAAGTTTTATTTGATTCAAGTATCCCATGCCATGCTAGTTAGGATAAGAACCTTGGAAAAATAATTATTTGCATGTATCTTAGTCAAACATAGATCCAAGGTTTCTAGGGTTGCATGTACACCATAGGAGTGTTAGAATGCTCAAAAACCCATCATATACTAGGTACCCCCATCGTACCAGGGTGGTTAACCCCGAGTCCAAGACTCATCAAGTTACGGCTAATGTACCTTTATTACCCCTGGCGTAACAGGCAAACATGTAAAAATAATAAAAACTTAGATTTTAAAGAAATTTACCTAGGAACCGGGCATTACAATAGCTACACTGGATGGGTCCAAGAAGATCTTATGTCCAAAACCCATTGGAACCTTTGCAGAGGCACATGTGTCCATTGAATATTTCTTCAGAATTTCAGAAATGTATTTCACTTAGTGAATAAAGATTCCTCTTGTTAGGGCCAGGATCCTCAAAGTGGTCAGGATCCTCAAACCTCATCAGATATTCAGGATCCTCAACTGTCTCAGGATCCCGACTATTACCGTTATTATTATTTACTAACATTTATAATGGTTGTATTTCATTTTTAATGAACACATGTGCAGAAATAGTCAAAAGAAGACTTATTCTTAACAGAGAGTCGTCTCAACTATGCTAAACACCCGGAATACCAAGTCCAACAACGTTCACAAAGCTGGTCGTGGAGGATCCCGAGAATATCGGACATCTTGTTAGCTATATTAGACTATATATTGACACATGGATCTCACACACGACATACACTACTGACACTTAGCTTACTCTACGAACTTTTTGACTGGTTCTTTCTGAAATACTCTCTGTAATCATCATTTTATATTACTAAAATCATCAAGGTAGGTGATCATGATCACCTCCCAAGGTTTTGCGCCAGAGATCCTAGCAAGGATCAAGGGAATTCCTTGTAAACAATCGTGTCATTCTCTTTACCTTTTTCTATTGCACAATTCGAACATCACAACCTCTCATTCATTTTGGTTGATTTATACATGTGTAACTTTTGACCAAAACAATTTGGTGCCTACTGTGGGGCCGTGGTGTTCAAAATCCTCGAAAGATCATGTCTACACAACCGATCCTTTCTTCATCCTCCGCTCCTTTCATTCCAACCAAAAATCTACCACCCCCTCCGAGTGTATACCCTGGTCAGAGGAAAGCGCCTGACACTTCCAAGAAAACCACCCCTCCGGTCACTAACCAAGGATGTTTGGGATCTTCAGGACTCCAGGATCCGACTGCTCAGGTCACTACTGCTGAACTCTTCGCTATGATGAGGAAAATGGCGCAACAGATAACTCAGCAGCAAGAGGAGAATAGAACACTACTTAGAGAAGTGGAGAGGATGAAGGCGGAATTCCAAAGATCCCAGGAAACGACGCACATAGTTGTACAACCAAGGATCCTGAATTTCGATAACGTAGGATCCTCAGGAAATCATCAGGGAAATATATCTCCTACTAATGTTGCGTCACCCTGGGGGACAACTATGAACAATCGAGCATCTATGATCAATGATCTGAATGAGCCTTTCAATACTCCTAGAAACCTTGATTCTAGTAACTTCTTAAACAACAATACTATTAGTACTAACTCTACAAATGTTGATGCAGGAATAAGTCCAAACATGGCTAGGGAACTTCAGCAGTTCAGACAAATGATCTCAAGCATACCCGGGGTAGTTCAACCCATACCGGAAGTATCCCCAACAAGTCACAGGATCTCGAGATTTGCTCCTGCGATAGCTGATACCGAAGTTCCTAAGCACTTCCAGACTCTCAACATGAAGCCTTACGATGGAACTACGGATCCTAAAGAGCACGTAGCACAATACTGAGAAAGGATAGAGATCATTCCCATCCCAATATGTAATGCCAATGTTTCTAGGCTAGGCATTAATGATGATGTAATAGTCGAGGTTAACCTTTGTAACTCATTTTGAAATAATAAGAATGTATTATTTTAGTATTATGTGTTTATTGCTTAATTGTGTGATTTAAATGGATTAAGGATAAAAATAAGCGATAAAGTAAAATATTAGATAATCCCGATATCTATGAACAAACTTATAGTGGTCGTGGCAAGGTTTCCGAATATATAAAGAATGCCGAAATCCGAGTTATAACGAAGAAGTTATGACATGTCGAAGTTTCGCGACAGAACCGGTACGACACTGTGTAACGTAAATAGTGAATTTACGCCAGAGCGATATATAGCCTTAGTGATCTAAACGAAAGTCATAGAATACGTTAAACTGAGAGCGTGCATAAAAAGAACGTCTAAATATGACTTCGTATGAAGAAGTTTTGATTTTTCGAAGTTTCGACTTAGCGGTATGCAGCCCAAAGTTCGAATATGAGATCGAGTGGTTTCTAGCCGAAACAATCTAAACGAGAATCGAAGATCTCGTCGATAGTAGTCCATCGGTAAAAAGACAGACGAAAATGGACGTCAGATGAAGGAGTTGTGAATTCCTAACGGAGTTTTCCTGTCCCGGGCAACTAAAAATAATATAATAAAAGTTCAAGTCAAAATTAGCCGACGGAGTCTAAACGTGAGTTGTAGAGCATAATTTCACCTACTCGTGCACATAAAGAATGTCGAAAACGAAGCTCGTATGCGAAATATATGAAGTTCTGATGTTCGGGGCAGAAACCCCAACACTCTGTCAGAATTCACGACGTGAACACAGTGTTCACGACGTGAACTCAGAAGTGACGCCTTCCAGAGCAAGTGGACTGATGACGAACGCGATGACCTATGCCTGACTGAACTCACGACGTGAATTTTGAGATTCACGACGTGAATCCAGTAAAATGGCCCTATAAATAGAAACCGAAGGGCAGTCGGCCATGGTTGCTAATTCCTTCACTCTCTCACTCCCGATACCCTCTCTAGTTGTCTTGAAGTACCCCCGAAGCCCCGGTATCATCCCGACACCCGAAGCAAGTCCCGAAGCACCGAAGATCCCAAGAAGAAAAGAGTTTCAAGCCAAAGCTCTGCCTGTGAGAAGCCCGTTGTGTGAAGATATCCCGGTTTCACCGAATAATACTGCTTTAAGAGCCGTAGTGCTGTCCGATAATCTTCTTATCAAGTGAGTGTGTAGTTTCTTTCTTCTAACACATAGATATGAATTACTCTCTATAAAATACATGCTATGTGTTTGTATATTATCTGTTATCTGGAATGAGTATTGATTGGATATATTATACAGGTTTTAAAGTTGTATAAGTGTGTGTGTATATATATATATATATATATATATATATATATATATATATATACATATATATATATATGTATATATATATATATATATATATATATATATGTATATTTATATATATGTATATGTTATCTACAAAACTGTTGGGTATAACATGGGTAGATAGTTGATGTGTGATGAAATAAAATGATGAGAGGCCTCGATGTTGTTGGTGATCTAGTCATCTAGCGGAGTATGGATGATGACCACAGACTCTTTCTAGACTGTCCACTGGAACGCTGGCTGGTTCATAACCTGTAGGTGTTGTGAACGATGTGTTCACCGGTGTACTCTATCCCCCTCGTGGTTGCCTTTAGGACATCTATTATTGAGGAGACCCCTTTGCAGTAATGTCCATCCCGATGAAAAATCCTAGACTAGGTCCCTTGTGATAGTTGTTGTTTTAGGGACGTAAAGTGAGGATAACGGGAATGGGTAATCGGGTTATTTTTGGTTGGTGAAATTAAATATAATTATTTATTGTGGGTTGAAAACCCTATATACTCACCAGGCTCCCAAGCCTGACCCACTCAGTTTTATTTGTATTACAGGTAGTGGCGCGAGAGCATAAGATGGATGAATCATCAAGTTATTTTGTTTATAGGCATGTAGTTGTAAATAAACGTTGTAAGGCCTATAATGTGCCGTTTATGCTTTTGGTATGTGTCGGAACATGACATCCCGAGTTTTGTTATAAATGAAAATACATTTCTTTAAGAAATGCTTTGATAAATTTCATTTTATCATATTTTTTTGGGAACAAATTCCGCAACTCGTTTAATCAAAGGATTACTCTGAAATTATTTTAAAAAGCATAAGTTAAATCGGTCTTTTCTGGCCGTGAATTTGGGGATGGCATAGTTGGTATCAGAGCATTAGTTTAAGCGAACTAGAAATTTGTAGGATTTCTAGACTTAAACTTAGAATGCTAAGTGAAGATTGTGAGATGAGTGTCTGTTATATTTAAGACACGAGCACTAGTTTATTTTAGGAAAGTTGCCTAAAATGCTTTTATGTGCTAAATGTTATATATCTGGCATATATGATATTATTTGTTCGGATCTACGGTTTGTTGCCAACCGGATTTGAAAACCTTATTTGTTTAGGATTCTAAGCGTAGGATTACGGTATTAGAACTAGCATGTAAACGTTTCGGAGTGATTTGGATAATTTAATTATCTATCGTGAATGAGGATCTAAATTCACCTTATTCGGTGTATATATCATCAATGGCAAGAACAAGAATCGGAGTTGGAAACATGAACGAAAACAGGAATCAACCACCTATAATCGAGCAAATACCTATTGTAGCAGCAACACCTGAGCCAATGACAATGGCTGGTGTATAATTGATGATTCAGACAATGTTGGATCTTCAGATGGAAGAAACTAGACGTCTGCTTCAGGAGAATCGTGAAGAACCTTCGATGCCGATTGTACAGCCTGAATTAAGTGAAGGGCAGTCGGAAGGAGGAAACTTCAGTGGGATTATTGGTCAAGCCAACCCACCATTGGTTAGACATAACAATCAGGATGGAGGAAATGATAGACGAGGATGCAAGTACAAAGACTTCATGGCATCCAAACCACCATGTCTATCCGGAACCCCGACGCCGGTAGAAGTTATAAATTGGATCTCCGAAATGGAGACAATGTTTGAAAGATGCGAATGCAGTAACAGGCAAAAGATCGCTCTTGCGATCCCTTTGTTAAAATCTGGAGTGTTGAGTTGGTGGAAGCTATTAACCAAGTCGAGGCCCAAGGGAGAAGCTAGAAAGATGTCTTGGGAAGACTTTGTGGAACAACTGTAATTGCAATACTGCTCAGAGCATGGCCTTCTGGAAATCAATAATGAGTTTCAGAATTTGAGGAAGGGAAAAATAAGCATTACTGAATACACTGCAAGTTTCATAGAAAAGATGAAGCTTATCCCATACCTAGCTCCAACAGAACTCTCAAAGGTCAACAAGTTTGCATGTGGATTACGAGCGGACTTTGGTCAAATGGTTAAGCAAGCAACCACATTGAAAGCTGCCATCTGGGCTGCTAAGAATGTTGAGACTCGGATCAGGGAGAAGGGTCTGGAGAGGTCAGAGGTTGGTGAGAAGAGGAAGTACGATGGACCTTCAGGGTCCAACAAGAAAAATAATTTCTCGAAATCCGGTTCAAGAGGAGGTGGAGGAGGTGAAGCGAAATGGTGCGACAAATGCAAGAAGAAGCATCATGGGAAATGTGACGAGGAAGTCACCTGCTTCAAATGTGGAAAGACAAGGCACTATGCCAACGAATGCACCCTTACCATGAAAGTCTACTATGGGTGTGGTGAGGAGGGGCACATCTCGAGGGATTGTCAGAAAAAGAAGGAGGCAGCAAAACTCAACATTCCACCAAAGCCGAAGGCGAGAGCCTTTCAGATGACACTGGAAGCTGCTAAAGAAGAAGTTGATTTCGCTTCAGGTACCTTTCTCGTAAACGAATTGCCTGCCCAAATTTTGTTTGACTCAGGAGCCTACTACTCCTTTATTTCGCATGAATTTGGTAGAAAACTAGCTTTGCCTGTTGATAGACTAGATAATGCTTTATTAGTCGAAGTTGCTAGTGGCAAGTTTATACATGTTGCCATCGTATGAAAAACGTCTTAATTTATTTGAATGGGAATAAGTTCCACGAGGAATTATTGCCTATGGAGTTAAATGGTTTCGACATCGTGCTGGGAATGGATTGGCTTAGTGCCAATGATGTCGAAATACTGTGCAAGAACAAGATTGTAAAAGTAAACCCACCAGGGAAAGAGTCATTTATGGTGTATGGGGACAAAAACGCAGAGTGAATTCTGGGATTATTTCTCTAATGAAATCCAGAAAGTGTTTGGCGAAAGGATGTACATCATATTTGGCATTCGTGATTGATGCTAAGAAGGAGAAAAAGGAGATGCAGAGCATTCCTGTCGTGTGTGATTATCCAGAAGTATTTCTCGAGGATCTTCCTGGATTACCGCCTGATCGACAAATAGAATTTTGCATTGACTTGTTACCAGGAATGACGCCAATAGCAAAAGCACCTTACCGACTAGCGCCAACAGAGATGAAAGAGCCGATGATGCAACTTTAGGAGCTATTGGACAAATGTTTCATTAGACCTAGTTCATCACCCTGGAGAGCTCCGATGTTATTCGTAAAGAAAAAGGACGAGAGTATGAGGATGTGCATTGATTACAGAGTGCTGAATAAGGAAACGATAAAGAATAAATATCCATTACGAAGGATTGATGACCTGTTCGATCAGCTACAAGGTTCAAGCTATTTCTTGAAGATCGATCTTAGGTCAGGATATCATCAGCTGAAGGTGAGAGAGCAGGATATCGAGAATACTGCATTCAGAACACGATATGGACACTACGAGTTCTTGGTTATGTCGTTTGGACTAACCAATGCTCCAGCAGCATTCATGGATTTAATGAACAGGGTTTGTAATCTGTTCCTTGGTAAATTTATGATAGTGTTCATAGATGACATTCTGATTTATTCGAAAAGCCAAGAGGAGCATGGCAGACACTTGCGAGAAGTGTTGGAAGTCTTGAAGAAGGAGAATCTGTATGCTAAGTTCTCCAAATGTGATTTTCGGATTCGAGAAGTCCAATTCTTGGGTCACGTGGTCAACCAAGAAGGGATAATGGTTGATTCAGCAAAGATTGAAGCTGTGATGAAGTGGGAACAACCGAAAAGTCCCACGGAGATCTGAAGCTTTTTGGGATTAGCTGGATATTACCAAAGGTTTATCCAAGGCTTTTCTTCGATCGCTACTCCATTAACAGCTTTGACTCACAAAGGAGCTACTTATGCTTGGAGTGATAAGCACAAAGAAGCATTCGAGTTGCTAAAGAAGAAGTTGTGTGAAGCACCGATTCTTTCTCTACTCGATGGAGTTGAAGACTTCGTTGTCTATTGCAATGCATCTGGTGTTGGATTGGGTTGTGTGTTGACCCAAACAGAAAATGTGATAGCATATGCGTCTCGACAGCTGAAAGAGCATGAAAAGAGCTACCCCACTCATGATTTGGAGTTGGCAGCGGTAGTATTTGCTCTAAAGATATGGAGGTATTACCTCTATGGCACGAGGTGCAAACTTTTCACTGATCATAAGAGTCTCCAATATCTCTTTAATCATAAGGAATTAAATATTATGCAACGATGCTGGCTGGAGTTACTCAAGGACTACGACTATGAGATATTTTTCCACCCCGGTAAAGCAAATGTTGTTGCTGATGCTCTCAGTCGGAAATTCAATCTTTAAAGAAAAAGGCCAAGAGCATTGAGAATAAAAGTTGTCTCGACAATTGTGGAGAGTATAAAGAAAGCTCAAGAGGAAGCTTCAGAAAAGAATGACCGAAAGGAGGAACGTTTAGGCAAAACGTTAGTGTTTGGTACAAACAGTCACTAACTGAAGGTATTCCAAGATCGGATTTGGATACCTAAGTCAGGAAGAGTAAGATATCTTATGATGGAAGAAGCTCACAAAACCATGTACTCGATACATCCCGGTATCACTAAAATGTATAGGGACCTAAAACCCTATTACTGGTGGCCGACGATGAAGCTCGATATTGCAAAGTATGTGGCCGAGTTTGTGACATGTGCGAGAGTTAAGGCGCAACATCAGAAACCATATGGGAGTTTAGAACCTTTACCTGTACCGATGCGTTAGTGGGAAGACATTGCCATGGATTTTGTCACTAAACTGCCCAGAACAAAGAATGGTCACGACATGATTTGGGTGGTCGTTGATCGCTTCACTAATAGTGCGCACTTCATAGCATCCAATGAGAAATGGTCTATGGATAAGCTTGCGAATTCTTATGTGAAGGAAATTGTGAGGCTTCACGATGTGCCATCAACGATTGTATCAGATCGTGACAGCCGTTTCACCTCGCGATTTTGGAGGAGTCTACAAGAGGAATTGGGTACCAAGTTGTTTTTGAGTACAACTTACCATCCACAAACTGATGGTCAGAGCGAACGAATGATAAAAACGCTTGAAAATATGCTGAGAGCATGTACCCTGGAATTCCAAGGTAACTGGGATGAACATTTACCTTTGGTAGAATTTTCCTACAATAATAGTTTCCACTCAAGCATAAAGATGGCACCTTATCAAGCTTTGTACGGACAGAAGTGTCGTACGCCGTCTTGTTGGCTTGAGGCTGGGGAAAAGCAGTTTATGGGACCTGAGATAGTCCATCAAACTGCTGAAAAGTTGAAAATAATTAGGGAGAGAATGTTAGCAGCTAAGGATCGTCAAAAGAGCTATGCTGACAACAAGTGAAGACCGATGACTTTTGGAAGTTGTAGATTCGGTTTTGCTTAAAGTCTCACCGTGGAAGGGACTTATAAGGTTTGGAAAAAGAGGAAAGTTAAGTCCAAGGTTTATTGGACCGTTTAAAGTTCTTCAGAGGATTGTGAACCAAGCTTACAAGCTCGAATTACCCGAAGAACTGAATGGAATTCATAACACTTTCCATGTGTGTTATTTGAGGAAGTTCACGGGAGAAGTTCCCGATATAATTCCAATTTATGAGTTAAGAATTGATGAGAACAAAAGGTTAGTTGAAGAATCAGAGGCAATCGTTGGCCGAAAGACTAAGAAGTTACAATGTAAGATGGTCGAATTAGTGCTTGTCTGTTGGGCGAATGGGCCAAATCTCACCTGGGAAACGGAGAGTGACATGATGAGTCACTATCCGCATTTGTTTATTGATGTGTGATTCCGGGGACGAAATCATCCTAAGAGGAAGAGAATTGTAACGCTCGTGTTTCTAGGCTAGGCATTAATGATGATTTAATAGTCTAGGTTAACCTTTATAACTCGTTTTGAAATAATAAGAATGTATTATTTGAGTATTATGTGTTTATTGCTTAAGTGTATGATTTAAATGGATTAAGGATAAAAATAAGCGATAAAGTAAAATATTAGATAAGCCCGATATCTATGAATGAAGTTGTAGTGGTCGTGGCAAGGTTTCCGAATATATAAAGAATGCCGAAATCCGAGTTATAACGAAGAAGTTATGACCTGTCGAAGTTTCGCGACAGAACCGGTACGTCACTATGTGACGTAAATAGTGAATTTACGATAGAGCGGTATATAGCCTTAGTGATCTAAACGAAATTCGTAGAATATGTTAAACCGAGAGCGTGCATAAAAAGAACGTCTAAATCTGACTTCGTATGAAGAAGTTTTGATTTTTCGAAGTTTCGACTAAGCGGTATGCAGCCCAAAGTTCGAATATGAGATCGAGTGGTTTCTAGCCGAAACAATCTAAACACGAATCGAAGATCTCATCAATAGTAGTCCAACGGTAAAAATACAGACGAAAACGGACGTCAGATGAAGGAGTTGTGAATTCCTAACGGAGTTTTCCTGTCCCGGCCTACTAAAAATAATATAATAAAAGTTAAATTCAAAATTATCCAACGGAGTCTAAACAATAGTTGTAGAGCATAATCTCACCTACACGTGCATATAAAGAACGTCGAAAACGGAGCTATTATGCGACAGATATGAATTTCTGAAGTTCGGGGCACAAACCCCGACACTGTGTCAGAATTCACGACGTGAACTCAGAAGTGACGCCTTCCAGAGCAGTTGGACTGATGACGAACGCAATGACCTATTCTTGACTGAACTCACGACATGAATTTTGAGATTCACGACGTCAATCCAGAAAAATGGCCCAATAAATAGAAACCGAAGGGTAGCCGGCCATGGTTGCTAATTCCTTCACTATCTCACTCCCGATACCCTCTGTAGCTGTCTTGAAGTACCCCCGAAGCCCCGGTATCATCCCGACACCCGAAGCAAGTCCCGAAGCACCGAAGATCCCATGAAGAAATGAGTTTCAAGCTGAAGCTCTGCCCGTGAGAAGCCCAGTGTGTGAAGATATCCCAGTATCACCGAAGAATACTGCTTTAAGAGTCGTAGTGCTGTCCGATAATCTTCTTATCAAGTGAGTGTGTAGTTTATTTCTTCTAACACATAGATATGAATTATTCTCTATAAAATACGTGCTATGTGTTTGTATATTATATGTTATCTGGAATGAGTATTGATTGGATATATTATACAGGTCTAAAAGTTGTATAAGTATATATATATATATATATATATATATATATATATATGTTATCTGCAAAACTGTTGGATATAACATGGGTAGATAGTTGATGTGTGATGAAATAAAATGATGAGAGGCCTTGATGTTGTTGTAGATCTAGTCATCTAGCGGAGTATGGATGACGACCACAGACTCTTTCTAAACTGTCCACTGGAACGCTGGCTGGTTCATAACCTGTAGGTGTTGTGAACGATGTGTTCACCGGTGTACTATATCCCCTCATGGTTGCCTTTAGGACATCTATTGTTGAGGAAACCCCTTTGCAGTAATGTCCATCCCGATGAAAAATCCTAGACTAGGTCCCTTGTGATAGTTGTTGTTTTAGAGACGTAAAGTGAGGATAATAGGAATGGGTAACCGGGTTATTGTTGGTTGGTGAAATTAAATATAATTGTTTATTGTGGGTTGAAAACCCTATATACTCACCAGGCTCCCAAGCCTGACCCACTCAGTTTTATTTGTATTAGAGGTAGTGGCGCGAGAGCATAAGATGGATGAATCATCAAGTTATTTTGTTTATATGCATGTAGTTGTAAATAATCGTTGTAAGGCCTATAATGTGCCGTTTATGCTTTTGGTATGTGTCGGAACATGACATCCCGAGTTTTGTAATATATAAAAATACATTTCTTTAAGAAATGCTTTGATAAATTTTATTTTATCATTTTTTTTGGGAACAAATTCCGCAACTCGTTTAATCAAAGGATTACTCTGAAATTATTTTAAAAAGCATAAATGAAATAGGTCTTTTCTGGCCGTGAATTTGGAGATGTCACACAATGCACTTGCAGGAAGCTTGCCTATGCAAAGGCTTTGGTTCGACCCTCACGGGATCAGTCCTCAAATGACTGCTAAACATTCCTCCCTATTATATTACTTCATTTTCATATTTAGTCAATATTTTCAATAACCAATTTTCTTGTAGCAGAACCTTCGAGAACATCACTAGTGATCTCTATCGGGTGGTTTAGTATCCTCAGGAACGACTTAGGGATTTTGTTAACAGTTTTGGCAGGGAAGCTTTGAGCATCCCCAAAATTGATATGGCGACTGCTGTTGGGGCCTTCAATACGGGTCTAAGGAAGGATTCACCCTTCTATAAAGATCTCGTGATGACTCCATGCAAGAGATTGGATAAAGTTAGGTGCCGATCATTGATGTTCATAAGGCTTGAAGAGGATAAAGAAGTTCAGAAGAGGAAAAACCATTCAAGTCGATACGAGAATTCCAATAGGAAGGTCGAATCCTCGGCTCCAAGATCCTACAAATTGAAGCCCTTTTCAAAACCAGACGATCACATGGTTAATGCCGTCGAAGATGAAGGAGAGGAAGGGGAACCCCCTAAGATCACTGACTATTGCTTTTCTGTGGATTTTTCAGGTTTATTCCTTGCTATGCAGGATCTCGAAGACAAAGCAAGGTGGCCAAAGAACGATAACAAGTCCACCACTTGAAAAGACAAGTCCAGATGGTGTGCTTACCACGAAGCGTTTGGTCAAATGATAGAGGATTGCATAGCCCTAAGGAAGGAGATCAGCTATCTCCTTAGCAAAGGGAATCTTAAAGAAATCCTCGAAAGAAAGAAAGAAAAGTCCAAGGAAAACAATCAGGATGGTCGCAAGATTCCGGAGAAACCAGGATCTCCACCCCCAAACGCCAAGATAATCAATGTAATCTCAGGCGGATCTAACATTTGTGGTACTTCTTACTCTTAGGCTAAAAGACATGCCAAGGTATCCTAAATAGAAAAGGAGGATAGACTACGGAGAATACCTTGATAAGCAATGAAAAGGAAATCACATTTGAAAAGACTGACAGGGAAGGGATCCAGGATCCTCACCATGACGGACTCGGAGTAACACTATACATGGCCAACCACTTCGTCAAAAGGATCCTAGTTGACGGAGGATCCTCGATCAACATCGTACTCTTGGACACACTAAAGAGGATGAACATCCCAAAATCGGAGATAATCAAAAGATCCTCGGTCCTCATAGGATTTAGCGGGGAAAAGAAACAAAGTATTGGGGAGATAAAGCTACCAATATACATAGAGTGGGTAAAATCAATACAAAATTTATGTGTAATGACACCTTATCTTCTTATAATGTGATATTAGGTAGATTGTGGATCCACGAGATGAAAGACGTGTTGGATTAGGTGTTTAAGCCCATAACTATAATTGGTATGTACTTGACCCGAGAGTAGCATGGTCCTTTTGGGTTGCCTTCACCAATGCAATTTGATAGGATGGACTTTTGAGAATAAGGTTATTTGTGATTTGTTAATATATTACAAGTATAATATATTAATGTGAAATCATATTATTTAATTAGTATTGATCAAGAATTAATTTGGAATTAATTTAGTGATCAAAAGAGACTAATTAAATATACGGGGTCTGATTTGGTAAATCAATGATTCTTATTGTGTGGATTAAATGATCCATGGTTAATTAGGATGGGCTAAACCAACATGGATAGTCCATGGAGGTTTAACCCATGGAGCCTAAGTAATATGAAGGGTCATGGTGCATTAGGGTTTGCATGGATGTAACCCTAGCACTTGTCACACTATAAAAGGAAATCCCTAGAGCTGAAATCGATTGTCCAATACATTCTTGGAGAGTGTGAACCGATTTTGTGCTAAGTAACTTATTCTCTCAAGCTTCCATTCGCACTTGGTGTTTGTGACACATTATAGGCATCACATTTGAGGTGCTAAAGCTTTTGAAGGCCAAGAATTACAAGTCCTACTAAGAGGTAAGTTACCTAACTAGTTATATTGTTCAGTTGTCAAAAATTGTATTCTAGTTAGGATGTGTGATTTGGAAAACAAATTTCATGTACAATTATAGAAAACATAGATCCAAAGCATCTAGTGTTGCCTATGCACAATAAGGTTGTTAGAGTGGTCAAAACCCTTCAGTGGTATCAGAGCCTAGGAATGTTTTCTGTTATATTTGATGCTTATTAATTTTGAAAGTTGAAAAAAACCATTTTCTGGCCTCTGACTGATGAACTCGCAGAGTCCACTGGCTGTCTCGACGAGTCCACTCAGTAAAAGGGCTACTCGACGAGTCAGGATCATGCACTCGTCGAGTTGAAGGTTCTGGGTGCAGAATTTCGAGATTTTTACCAGAATTGGATTAGGATCATTACCACAAACTATTTTTTGAAACATAAAATCTGTTTTCTTGATATGGTAGTGATCATGCTCATCCAATTAAAAGATAATTGTCAAAATTTCAAGATTTGTATTAGTTTATATGATTAGGCTAATTTCTTGCAAATTGTTGATATGAATTATCTTGACTTATGTATTTAATTAGATCATAGATAAATTATTTGATTATTTTGTTAATTAAAATGTTGATCTAAGTGCCTTTAATGAATTCCATAACTTGTCCTCAAGTTATGGAGAATGAAAAGTCTCACTTTTAGAAGGTCATTAAACTCATAAGTTATGGAAATGAAAAGTTTTGAAGAGTTTCCAAACTTGCGCTCAAGTTTTGGAATTTGTAAAGTCACACTTATGAACACTTTAATTCCAAACCCTAGAATTTTAAAATTTTAAAATTCAACCCTTATAATATTGTAATATTAAAAGTTTAATTATTATATATATGTATAAGACAAGTCAGTCTTACCGTTAGTAGGCCTCATTCACGAAGTCGGTCTATAAGGGGGGTATAAGGTTATTGCCTATAAAATGGTTGTTTAATGGGTGTCCACTCTCACCTACCGCTTCCTTGATAGGTGGAGGGTCATTAGCCGAACGGGTAGGATAGGACATTAATTCTCGTTAAAAGTATAATGATAATTATAAAGTAACTAAATGTTTTATTAAATTCCCAATCTCAGTTAGTTTAGGAAAAATGTGAAAATGATGCTAATCCATGAAATTGCACTTTGCACCTTGCCAAGTCGTTAATGGAGCGTGTGTGGTTAACCGACACATTAACTTGGACTATTAAGGGTGGCAAAGGATAGCTTGATGTTTGTCATAGATCAATGGAGTGTGTGTGGTTAACCGACACATTGATTAGGTGATAAATGACATTGAGTGTACCAAACACATTTGCATGGTTATTCACACCTTGTTTTTGATCCTCTGTATCCCCGTCACAAACTTGAAGGGCATAATCGAGATTTAAACATGCCATTGAAAAGTTCAATGAATCTCAAAAGAATCTAGGAATTTTAATCCAATTAAAACTTAATAATCAATTTTGTTTTTCATGGTGGAAATTGGTAAATCGTCATTTACCTACCTTCAAATATTTTGCAATTGGATTACGACATCCCTCCTCCAATTTGTAAAATATTATGTTGGGTACTAGCCTTAATATTTCATTTGGGTGTTGTATCAAGGACTCTTATCTAATCTAAACTTTGTCTTTCTTTTTCAGATGTCTTCCAACACTGCTTCTGGCTTAAACCCTACTGGCTCTTTCTCCCTAATGAACTTGTGTGGGAGAGTTATCTTTGATGGTTCCAACTTCAATAATTGGATCAGGAACATCAGGATGGTTACTCGTTACGAGGACAAGGAATATGTCCTCGACAAAGAGCTTAAGGAAATTGATAATTCTCATGGTACTCCTGAGTAGATCGCTGAGTTTAGGACTCATGAGAAGGATGCCACTAAGGTGTCTTGTATCATGTTGGCCACTATGACAGCTGAACTCCAAAAGTCCTATGAGGACTTCTACTCTTTTGAGATGCACCAAGACTTGATGGAAAGATACCATCAGAGTGCTCGTCAAGAGAGGTATAAAATCATCGCCTCGATGATAACAACAAAGATGAAGGATGGAGAACCCATCACAGCCCACTTGCAGAAAATGCAAAGGTTTGTGGACCGCTTGCTGAATTTGAATGTGAACTTCGATGAAGAGTTGGCCATAGATATCATTCTACACTCTTTACCTCCATGTTATGATCAGTTCTGTATGACCTATCATATGATCAAGGAGGAGGTCACACTTAGCAAGCTTCAAGGCCTTTTGAGGACTGGTGAAAGTAGTCTCAAAGGTAAATCTGTTGTTTCTACTCCTACTGCTACTGACCTTGTCTTGGCAATTGGACATGGGAAAGGGAAGAAGAGGAAGGCTCCCTCTAAGAGTCGCAAGGGAAAGTCTCTTGATAGATCCTCTTCTAGTGGGACCAAAGTTGGTTCTGCTAATCCCTCTACCAACCCGAAAGAAGCAGAGTGTTTCTATTGTCATGATAAAGGGCACTAGAAGCGAAGCCGCCCCAATACTAGCAGGATGTCAAGGATGGGAAGGTTAAGCCCACCCATGCAGGTATTTATACTATTCTATCTAAGAACACATCACATTCTTGTTCTTGGGTCCTTGATATAGGATGTGGAGCACGAGAAGGTGAAATTGATCATGGGGAACAGGAAAATGTCGCATGTCACGAAGATTGGAGTGTATTCTTTATTGCTTAGTAGTGGTTAGAATTAGATTTGAATAAATGTTGCCACTCGGCTGAAATGGTGAGAAATATTATTTCCTTTCATGGTTTGTACAAACAAGGTTTTAGTTTTTCATTTGATAATGAAATTGGTGCTATTAATTCTTTTTATAATGGTGTTTTTTATTTTAAAGCATTGCCTTGTAATGGTGTATATGAAACTGTGATGGTTGTAGAAAACTTAGATAATAATGTGTTGCACATTGATTCTTCCAATAGTTTGGATAAGGCATGCTTGTGGCATTTTCGTCTTGGACATGTCAAAAAGAAGCGCATAGGCCAACTCCAAAAGATTGGAGTCTTGGATTCATTCGACTTAAGGTCGGATGACACTTGCGAATTGTGTCTGCTTGGAAAGATGACCAAGTCACCCTTCGCTGGTACTTGTGAAAGGGGTGAAGGTTTGTTGGATCTCATACACATCGATGTGTGTGGACCTTTGAGAACCGCCACAAGGGATGCTAACCACTTCTATGTGACTTTTATTGATGATTACAACAGATATGGCTATATCTACTTAATCAAACATAAGTCAGAAACCTTTGAAAATTTCAAAGTGTTTAAACAAGAAGTGGAGAATCAGCTGGGCAGGAAGATAAAGATGCTTCGATCCGATCGGGGTGGTATCTTAGTATCGAGTTGCAAGACTATCTTAAGGAATGTGGAATTATTTCACAATTGACGCCACCTAGTACACCACAGCTTAATGGTGTGGTTGAGAGGCGCAATCGAACCTTGTTGGACATGGTTCATTCCATGATGAGTCAACTTCGTTACCCATCTCATTCTCATGGTATGCCTTAGAGACTGCCACCCATATCCTTAATCTAGTCCCAACAAAGAAGGTTGCCAAAACAACTCATGAGATGTGGACAGGGAAGGTTCCCTCGTTAGCACACATCAAGGTTTGGGGTTGCGAGGATTTTGTGAGACACGAGACTCACAACAAGCTCGAACCTCCTAGTAAGCGGTGTATTTTCATTGGCTACCCACACAAATCCTTTGGATATCTCTTCTATAGACTGAGTGACAATGTTGTCTTCGTTGCGAGGAGAGGAGTCTTTCGCGAGAGAGAACACATAGGCCAAGGGTACACTGGGAGGCAAATTGACCTTGAAGAGCTTCAAGAGTCAAGCGGTGAAGGAACGTCAAACACTAGCAATCAACCTGAGGAGGAAACTCCTGTTGAACCAGTTAACGAATCCGTACCTCTGAGGCGCTCCAGTAGAGTTAGTGTTCCACCTGTGTTATATGGTTTTCATATAACATCTGAGTGTGATACATTTATCAGTGATAGCGCACTGGTAAATTTGGATGAACCTAACAGTTAAAAGGAATCCATGGTAGGCCCCAAGTCTACAAAGTGGAAAGAGGCTATGGACAATGAGATTCAGTCCATGTATGACAATCAAGTTTGGAACTTGGTTGACAATGTACCGGTTCGTAAGACAGTCGGGTGCAAATGGATCTTCAAGAAGATGACCGAAATGGTGGGAAAGTACACACATATAAGGCGCGACTTGTTGCGAAGGGCTTTACTCAAACTCATGGAGTTGACTATGATGAGACCTTCTCACCAGTAGCGAAGATTAAATCTATTAGGGTTATGTTAGCCATAGCTGCATTTCATGACTATGAAATATGGAAAACGGATGTCAAAACCGCTTTCCTTAATGGGAAGTTGGTTGAATATGTTTACATGAGTCAGCCATAGGGTTTTGTCAATAAAAAGTACCCTAATAAAGTGTGTAAGCTTGAGAAATCCATTTAAGGATTGAAGCAAGCATCTCGCAGATGGAATCTTTGTTTAGATGAGAAAGTCAAAGAGTTTGGATTTTCGAGAACCAAGGATGAGTCCTGTGTGTATTTCAAGGCTAGTGGGAGTACATTTAACTTTCTGGTATTGTATGTGGATGACATACTACTCATAGGAAATGACATTCCAACCTTGCAGGAGGTTAAGTCCTGGCTTGGGAAGTGTTTCGCTATGAAGGACCTTGGAGAAGCTGCTTACATCCTAGGGATAAGGATATTGCAAAACATGAGTAAAAGACTAATTGGACTTATTCAAAGTACCTACTTGGACAAGGTGTTGAAACGGTTTAGCAGGCAGAATTCGAAGAAAGGTGACTTACCCCTCCAAGGCAATACCAAACTGAGTAAGACTCAGAGTCCGCATACAGAGGCTAAAATAGTTGAGATGAGTCGAGAACCATATGCTTCCGCAGTTGGCTCAATCATGAATTCTATGACTTGTACTCGCCCTGATGTGGCCTTTGCTTTGAGCATGGTCAGCGGATATCAAGGGAATCCTAGTAAAGCTCATTGGACTTGTAACACCATAAATTTTCAAGTAAAATTTTCATTTCAAAACACACTAAAATAAATGTCATGTTTCCTCAAAATCATAAGTAACAATTTAACAACACATTTTATTTTAAATTGTTTATTCACAAAACCAGGATCCTCCAAAGATAACTCTTTCTCTTGTATGTACAATCGAGCCGACGCCTTCCAGATATCATGTAAAGTACCTGAAACACATAACACATAACACGGTATGCACGAAGCTTAGTGAGTTCCCCAAAATACCAGACACACAACTCATTTTCTACTCGAGGCTATATCACTGTAAGACCCTCCAGTCAATGTGTCTCAATGGGAACCTTCGGTCCCATAACTCGGGTGGACCATCCGGTCCTAACTCTGTAAGCTCAACATAATATACAACATAAATCACAAAGACATAATGCAGGATATCAAAACACTCAATATAAGCACATAAGATACTCTGGTCACACATACATCACTACTCATAGCAAGTATAGTGAGAAGACTCACCTCGCAAGCCGCAAGCAAATATCCTCGAACTCGAATCTCGAACTAACCACTGCCTAACACATAGGGTAAATATCTCTAATTAGTACTCGATTCACGACTCTAAGTAACCAAATGTTATCCTTCTCTCTCTAACTCATGAATTGGGTAAAATACCATTTTACCCCTCCATGGTCTCCATTACTCCTGTTGACAAAACCCTAAAGTCAACAAAAGTCAAACTCGAGTCAACAGTCCATGTTTGACCCGACTTGTCGAGTGCACTCTTGCGACTCGTCGAGTCCCCTCGTTTCCTCGGAAGTCTCAAGAAAGTCCAGCTCAACTCGTCGAGTTGACCCCTAACTCGCCGAGTTATCGCACAATCAAACCCATCGGGAAAAACCCTCACTGGCTCGTCGAGTCAGGCCATGGACTCGGCAAGTCCCTTCGATCAGATTCCTCATTCAGACGATTTAAGGCAGATCCATCACTCCAAACACTACATCTACCATCCTAAGGGTCGATTGTCACGTAAAGCTGCAAGCTTTACGTTTAAACATGGCATATAAGACTCGTAATGCCAATACATGCTCCCACAAGGGCGCCAACACAATAACTCTTTAAGTGACTAAATAAAGCTTGAGCCTTTGGACCTTCTGGACCTCACAAGGTCCAAATCTGAAGTCTAGGCCTAGAAAGGAACTCCATGAACTCATATCTCAACAAAAAGGTGATAGAAAACCTTATTCAACAAAACATGAGATCTAATCCCCACAAGGAGAAAGGTGAGAACTTGTTACCTTCTCCAGAAGCTCTTGGATGAAATAACACTGATCCACTGGCCCCCTTCTTGTTCCTTGATGAATCCTTCCCTCCTCTTCAAAATAAATGTACCAAAAGACCCCAAAATTAGCTCCTTTCACACTCTTTAGCTCAAAAGGATGTTAGGGTTTACTCTCAATGATGGTGAGCCGCAAATGAGGTTATAAGTTCCCCTATACAGGCCCAAACCCTAGGGATATTAGGGTTTCTTTGCCCAGCACCTACTCGGTGAGTCAGCTCTCTGACTCATCGAGTCCACTCATTAATTCCACGTAGCCAACCCGACCCTACTCGGCGAGTTGGACTCACAACTCGTTGAGTCACTCCATAAATCTTCAAAGATAACACACATTAATGCATCTAAAAATCCGGATGTTACAATTCTCCCCCACTTGAATTAGATTTCGCCCTCGAAATCGTTCCTCAACCACACATAGATCGAACCGAATAACCCGAAAAGCACCACTGAAAGGATCTCGAATCACACCGATATCCTCCTCTATGGACACCTGAATCCAAACATGAACTCTCGAATCCGAAATAAAACCGACCCCTCTGCCGCTACAATGCCCCTTCTGACTTTCCAGAATCTGTAAACTCTACTGGCTTGTCCCACTGCCAGACCGCCCTCTCAAGATATCACCATGTTATTCGCATTTCAAATAACAGACTCCGATAAGTCACAACCCCTCTGATTCTCACTACCGCCCCTCTGATTCTCTCGTGGCTACTGGTAGAAACAAGTCAAAGTCCACAATCGGCTACCGATCATTCATACCAGACATACTAAAGGATCCATATCACACTCCAAGAAAATAAATTATTCACATGTCACTAGGGACTCGTCCAATGTATTGCTATCAGAACCCAAATGAACAATGAGTTCTCAGTACTCTGTCCTCGGGCATAAAAATAATCATGCTCGCTCAGAAGTGTCCTCTGACATCTAAAATCTTAAAACCCAGCTTCCCCTCTAATATCCCCGTCAACACTGAGTACTAGGTCAACTCCCGACCCCACAGTTGAACCTCCAAAGGTTGCCCATTGAATGCCCCAAAACGTCTCACTGACTTCCTTCTCACAACAACTATCTCGACCCATTGTGACGCACAAGTCACGAAGTTCGCTTTATCCCAAACGGATACCACAATCCCAACTAAAATCGTCTCACCCTTGACCTCTGTCGTCTACTACTCATTAGTTACATGCGCCGCGCGGTCCTCCCCATATAAACGAACTGACCCACTCAGGTCTAAGACATCAGATGACATCCAATACTCCTCAAAATGAAACTCATCTCTGAATCCGGAATCTCATTCGCCTGCTCAATTCACCACCCAAGCCAACTCAAACTCAAGCGTCTGGTCTGACACATAATTGGAACCACTCGTTCCAATAAGGCACTCAACGCATGACCCATGACCCGCAACCGACGCGTAAATCACTTCTCCAATTCCTTCGATTGCGATAACCACAACTCGACTTAGAATATAACGATTCCCGACAATTATGGAGACCCCAGTCTCGCCCCTGATCCGACCACCAGGTTCCCGAAACTCAAAGAATAAGGCTACCCAAGCCTACAACTCTTTCGCGTCATGCTCTGCCTGGCGAATAATACGGCTCCCCGTAGTGTCATAACATTCCCTCTCACTAACCCGCGAATACTATGGCTCCCTGCAGTACCACAACACTCGCTCACTAAATAGTGAATACTACGGCTCCCCGCAGTATCACAACACTCTCCCTCTATCTGGTGAATACTACGGCTCCCCGTAGTATCACGATACTCTCTCGTTGACTAGTGAGTACTACGGCTCCCCGAAGTACCATGATACTCTCTAGCTCACTGGCTCACCATGGGCTCACTCCATAATCCCAAGCGATTACTCCCACCCGGATCCACTTGATCTCTTATCACCCCATAATCTCACTATCGAATACTCCACGGCTCAACATAGATAGGTACACACACCCACCCAGGTTAAGCATCACCACTCCTGACGACAACCGTCGTGTCCAACACTTCTTCTCGCTGCAATGTACACTCTTGGATTCTTCCGCTTGATGACAGTTAGCTGAAGGGCTCTCACTACCATAGTCACTTGATACTCCACTTGCCATCTCATGACTCAAGTCTCAAAATAATCCAAAATTCAGGGCATTATACTCGGATACCTCGGTACCCCATCGCAGAACATCACGATGTCTCGCCTGAGCCACTGATCTCCTACTTATGGCATCATACTCAGATATAGCCACGCATCCCTTTAGAATCTGACAACTGATCCTCCTCTCACACAACTCGCAACCTCGGAGTATTCCAACTCTCAGTTGGAACACGGAGGAATCGTCAATGACTCAGAACACATTGATGACCATCCGAAACTTCCTCCTCTAATGCTAAAAACCCATGCAAGAATACACATATCAACCCATAAGTTGGTTTCCCAAGCAACTTCTACCCTTTCCAAAGTGCCCATAACAACCCATACGTTAAGCCCGAAGTTCTCCACCACCGAAGCTACCCTTTCGAGCCAACCACCTCGAATTTACCATTACAACCTTGAAGAATTTCTAACCACCACATGGTCTCTGACCAACGGCCACCTACCGTGGAGACACTCGTCCTTTCCTGAACATGTACAACATGCATTACCTCGCTCTGCACTTTCCCTCGACCACCAATAACCCTGGTCTCATGCATTCGTACCGCATGTCTCGATATCCAGTTCTCTAACCGCCGCTGAACAATTCTACGATACTCTCAATAAATACCCGAATCTCCCCCACTCAGGGTTCGAACCATCACCACATGCATACCAACAATCTACCTCATAGACTGTTTCACCAGGTATATCACACTTGACTCTTGAAACGAACCTCGAAATCATTCAATGATCTTCCCGATGGAGACCAAGCAACTCCAAATATCCCGCATCTCTGATAAAACCTCAGAATCCTCGAAATGTGACTGCCTCTAGTCATCTTGAATGCCTCAGACTGACACGCTGCCGGTTACCCCGACTTTTCCGAAACAGTCCTGACTCTCAATCTGGAAATTAATGAACTATCACACCTCGTCTCTGATTCCTCGACCAGCCTCCTAACGTGTCATTCAAATCACATACTAACACACTACCAGACATCTCAACTATCCTCCAGTATTCACAACTCTCAATCAAAAAATTAATGAACTATCACACTCATCATCTTCGACTCTCTAGCGAACGTCCCATCATGAGATTTATCATGATAGCAGAGACCTCACTCCCACACTCGATGTCCATCATAGATGATGAGGGCCACCGCCCCGATATACTCCCCTTGATCGCCCGACCCTGTTGCTAGCATATGCCATACTACACTCGAATAGGGTATATCTTTGTCCTTGACCATCTCAGTCATCACTGACGACCCTCTTCTACTATAAATTTACCTCGCGGTAGACATACTGCCCATATATTCCGCTGAAAGATCGCAACCAATGCTACCCCACAAGGTTTATCTCCAAGCTCAGAAACCAAAAGTCTCAATATCTCTTCTGTTTCTCACAGGAAACGGAAATAGCACAACTCTGGTCAGAGAAAGTGACATCCCCACTATCGGCTGATTGCTCAACTCAGACCGTAATCCTCCATAAGGCACCATCTCAACTCATCCCTGAGCTTTGCGACTCCAACTGGCATCTCAAAAAAAATATCTCGAAAACTAACTCGATTTCCCTCTCAAGGTATGCTCCGTTGAAGCTCGTTCAACATGGCCCTCTGGCCCCATACTCTATCACCTCTGATCTCAGTCTAGTCAATCATAACGAGATAACTGGAAAAAAGGCATAAGCACTATCTGTTATGAATCATGGTACTGAACCCATGTTATCTCCTCTCAATCCGCCACAATTCATGGTGTCGAACCATGTTATCTCTTCTCAATCTGTTACAATCATGGTACCCGAACCATGTTATCTCCTATCAATCTACTACTTAGAACCTCTGGAATTCTCCTTGTTTTAAGTATGGGTCCTCTGCTTTCAGTAGTACGGGCCCATACTACCTGCCACATCTGCCTATACTTTCCACACAGATCGTCCCAGATTTCCTAAGTAGCTGCTCGACTTTCTCGATCGCCAATCTCGTTACACACACTCGCCCTCCGGCGCATACTCTTTCCTAAAAAGCGTACTCATAGGACTCAATTTACTCACAAAGCTCCCCTAGGTTCTCACACTTCTCTGCCATCAGCTGCTGAAGAACTCCTTATCATGCCAACCATCTACCTCCTGGATATCGTCATATTCACTTGGTAACTGACTCCCATCATCAAGAGTTCCACAAAGCACAGAGCAAGCAGCATTCGGGCATCGAATAACCTCCACTGGCACTAACACACAACTCAAGCACACAACTCCACTTACTCTATTCACAACTCAAAAGGCATCACTGAACTCAGACTTCCTCACCTCTCATGGTATCTAATTAGTCTTCTCAGTAGACTCCTCAAATGCTCATCTACGTATCTCTCCTAGATTATCTCTCGACTCATGACTCCCTCTCTAAGTAATTCCTGCTAGATACTCTTACTCAGCACATACTCAAGGCACATAACAAATAGCAACAACCCCTAGGCTAAGACATCACAAATCAGGCAACTCTAGCCCTAAAATATGAAATACCTAGCGTATCCTCTAGCATGCATAAATAGTATCTCCTAACATCTCATCAATATCTCATAAAGTAAACAAATTAGGTATTTTGGGAAATCACCGTTCGGGATGTGGCTGATTGTACACATTGCTCCTTCTCGTTTTTCTCTTCGAAACTCTTACTCGTTTTAGAAAAAAATCGTTTCTTTTGAAAACTTTTCTCAAATCCTCAGTTTGAGTCCAGACATACCCGAAGGTGTATCCGAATCCCTCAAACCAAGGCTCTGATACCAACTTGTAACACCGTAAATTTTCAAGTAAAATTTTCATTTCAAAACACACTAAAACACATGTCACGTTTCCTCAAAATCATAAGTCACAATTTAACAACACATTTTATTTTAAATTGTTTATTCACAAAACCAGGACCCTCCAAAGATAACTCTTTCTCTTGTGTGTACAATTGAGCCGACGCCTTCCCGATATCATGTAAAGTACCTGAAACACATAACATATTACACGGTAAGAACGAAGCTTAGTGAGTTCCCGAAAATACCACACACACAGCTCATTTGCCACTCGAGGCAATATCATTGTAAGACCCTCCGGTCAATGTGTCTCAGTGGGACCTTCGGTCCCATAACTCGGGTGGACCCTCCGGTCCTAACTCTGTAAGCTCAACATAATATACAACATAAATCACAAAGACATAATGCAGGATATCACAACACTCAATATAAGCACATAAGATACTCTGGTCACACATAGATCACTACTCATACTAAGTATAGTGAGAAGACTCACCTCGCAAGCCGCAAGCAAATATCCTCGAACTCGAATCTCGAACTAGCCACTGCCTAACACATAGGGTAAATATCTCTAATTAGTACTCGATTCTCGACTATAAGTAACAAAATGTTATCCTTCTCTCTCTAACTCATGAATTGGGTAAAAGACCATTTTACCCCTCCATGGTCCCCATTACTCATGTTGACCAAACCCTAAAGTCAACAGAAGTCAAACTCGAGTCAACAGTCCATGCTTGACCTGACTCGTCGAGTGCACTCTTGCGACTCGTCGAGTCCCCTTGTTTCCTCAGAAGTCTCAAGAAAGTCCAGCTCAACTCGTTGATTTGACCCCCAACTCGCCGAGCTATCGCACAATCAAACCCATCGGGACAAACCCTCACCGACTCATCGAGTCAGGCCATGGAATCGACTAGTCCCTTTGATCAGATTCCTCATTCAGATGATTTAAGGCAGATCCATCACTCCAAACACTAGATCTACCATCCTAAGGGTCGATTGTCACGTAAAGTTGCAAGCTTTACGTTTAAACGTGGCATATAAGACTCATAATGACAATACATGCTCCCACAAGGGCACCAACACAATAACTCTTTAAGTGACTGAATAAAGCTTGAGCCTTTGGACCCTTTGGACCTCACAAGGTCCAGATCTGAAGTCTAGGCCTAGAAAGGGACTCCATGAACTCATATCTCAACAAAAAGGTGATAGAAAACCCTATTCAACAAAACATGAGATCTAATCACCACAAGGAGAAAGGTGAGAACTTGTTACCTTCTCCAGAAGCTCTTGGACGAAATAACACTGGTCCACTGGCCCCTTTCTTGTTCCTTGATGAATCCTTCCCTCCTCTTCAAAAGAAATGTACCAAAAGACCCCAAAATTAGCTCCTTTCACACTCTCTAGCTCAAAAGGACGTTAGGGTTTACTCTCAGTGATGGTGAGCCGCAAATGAGGCTATAAGTTTCCTTATATAGGCCCCAACTGTTGGGTTTTGAGCATTCTAACACTCCTATGGTGTAAATGCAAGCCTATAAACCTTGGATCTATGTTTTCTCTATTATACATGTAAATATTTAATATTCCAAGGTTTTATCCTAACTAGCATATTATGATTTAACTATACTATAAAAGCCTAGTTAGATAACATACCTCTTGGTGTAGCTTGAAGTCTTGAACTTTAAGCGCTTAGCCCCAATAATGTGGAAGCCTCAAGTGGAATCACAAATCACCAAAAACACTTGGAAAACTTGAGAGAATAGCTAGCACTTCTAGAAATCGGCCCACCCTTTGTCCTCACACACTAGTGCCAATTTCAAGTGCCAAGGACCTCTTTATATAGTATGGAGGATTAGGGTTACATTCATGTAAACCCTAATACCCATGACCTTTCATTTCCATAGGATCCATGGGTTAAAAACTCCATGCACTATCCATGCAAGCTTAGCCCAACCTAAATGAAATTGGCCCATTCCATATATATACAAGAGTCCATATTTAATTAGTTCCTTTTGATCACTAAATTAATACTAAATTAATTTTGGATCAATACTAATTAAATAATATGATTACATATTAATATATTAGAACTTATAATATATTAATATAAATCATAAACATACTATTCTCAAAAGACTATCCATATAAATTGTTCAGGTGAAGTGCAACCCAAATGGACCATGCCAAATCGGGTCAAGTACATACCAATTATAGTTATGGACTTAGATACTAATCCAACAGTCTCCCACTTGGATAAGTCTAAAACTATTATTGCGTATGACTCCAAAACCCAACTAGCAATCGTAGCTCTTAAAGCCGTTGTCGAACTCTGACCTAAGTCAATGACTTGTCCATTAGATAAGGGATCATATATTCCTCCATTCTAGATATCATATGGACTGAGACATGGATTATAATCATTCTCTCTGTCCATTTGTTGTTTCCCGATTTCCGATTTATGACGACTGACCGATTGAACAGATCAAATCAGTCCTGGCTTGGCCAAGCACTCACATGTGTCATCGCTAAATCATCGAGGGGCCCACAGATATCGCTTTTATCCCGAAGGTAAAAGGAATGGATAAACTTCGACTCATATGGCTTGTTCTACTACTTGTTGAATCATACATAAAGGCACGTTTTATAACATCGAGTTACCAAATGCGTTTTCGTGCAATCAATGTATAACCAACTCATAGTAACAACTCATATCTCTAGATTTGAAGAATATAAGATATTATCGTCTCATGATCACTCGTGATAAAATCCATGAAGTGATTCAAATGAGCGTGGGTTGAATCCAATACTCAGAACTTATGAGCACTCATGAGTGTTGTAGCACCACTTTATCCAACATCTTAGACCTCTACAAGCCAACCCATGACAGTCTTGATTCATATCTACTTCCAACATATGATCGGCTGTGGATGGTTTGAATAACTTAGTCATTCGGGAAGAATAACCTAGTTTATTCTGGAAGTCAAAACATGCAAAATGAAACACAAGAATAATTGAATCCAATATGGTATCAAAACCTATGAATATAAATAGAACACTTTTTATTTATCACCATACTGATTACTCATTATTCATTGTTTCGGTTTTATCAACTTTATACTTGAATTAAAAACACGAGTTGTCCCATGCTCCAAGCATGTACACTATGTTTTTCAAAACAATAGCTTTGCCATACACCAAGTATGCACTCTATGTTTGTGTATGATCCTTACTTTGTGAAATAAACCAATTGAACATAATTTCAATGATTCTAATTTCACACTCCCAAATCCTTATCGAAAAATGTGAGAATTTCAAATTCCTATCATTTATCGAAATCTGTTTAGATTTTAAACTTATATGCACTGACCCTCTTGTAATTAATATGTACAAAGTCACAAAGACTTGTCAACAGTCATTATAAGGAATTCCAATGGAGATCAACTCCATGGAAACTAAGTCTCATATTTAAAGTACATTGCTTTGAACATGCTTCTTGCATTAAGTTTTCTAATCTTACACAGATAACTTCCACCTATGGAGACAACTCCATATTCTCATTTTGACTATCACTTCTGAACAAGAGATGCCTCTTTTCAGAATATGTCAATATGGTCCTTCCAAAATTAGCACTATACTTCCAACTGTCCCTGAGCAACCAATCTTTGGTAAACCTTAGATTGTCCTCGACAATTGCTTAATCATTTTAGTCATATCCAATTCTAGACCTTTTCCCTTCTTTATGCCTCTGGGCATTTGGAAAATTTAGAAAGGACAAATATTATAGCACATGCAATCGATCCTGTACCCAAAGCAAATGGGACACGATTCATGATGTCTCACATAAAGACATGATTCTAGACCAGTCTTTTGCTATAATATTTTTATTTGCCATGTTTTCAAAATTTAACTATGAAGAGGGATGTCGTAATCATAATCGAATTTTGAGAACGCAATATATAGAATTTCCTTAAGTTGAACCAATCCAACATGAAATTCATATATATATATATATATATATATTCTTGACTAAAGATGATTAAGGTCTCAATCTAAGCCTTTAGAACTTAAATGAAGTATATCCTCTCCCTTAATTATAACAAAACAACTTTTTCAACCCCTGCAACTTCACGAATTGAAACTTTTGTTTTCTATAATTAACATTGCTAACTTGCAATACTTATCATAATTATCATGCTCCCATTAACATGATGATTATTAGCATAACACTTATGCTCCCACTACTTTGACATGTATCTAGAAAACAGCTGGGCTTCTAGAAGTCAATACTTTATTGACTTTCTTACCAAAGTTCAGATTTCTGATACGAGATTGCTTTGATAAGACTTTATCAAACTCATACACTTTATCTTAGATATCTTACAGGTGTGTCTAAACAATTTCAGAACTATGAAAAGGGATGCCGTAATCATAGTCTCAATTGTTTACACCTTAGCCATTTCTCATAAGTCCATGTTAGTGTGCCGGTTAACCACGCACGCTCCACTAACGACTTTGAGAACTGCAAATATCACAGTTGCTATCTTCTTAAAATCTACTTAGTGAAAGTGTTTCCTCACCATCATTTTCATGAGTCGGAGAGAAACCTTGTGACACTTAGATTTTATGGTGTATGTGTTCTTATCCATGTGAATTTGTCAAAACCATAATCACAAGACAAGGTTAGTGACAAATTCAAATTCATATGGATTGAACTTGTGCAATCTTAACTACAGGGTCCGCCATTGCTTCCAAGTAGTTATGCAAACAATTGAGAACATGTAGAACTCAAATGTAGAGCCAACTTTACTGGAACGGGCACAGAAATGTCAACTCGATAGGTTATAAACCTCTAGTCGTGTGCTAGTGATGAAATACAGGTTTTATTCTTGATTAGTTCTTGAAACTATTTCATGATCTTTTATACTCCCACTGTCTTCTTGACCTATAAGACTTTCTTGTCAAATATTCAAGAGATAGTGTGGATTCTAATCAAGACAAACACTTCACACAATTGGCCTTAGTTGGTCTTTGTTTTTATCCAAAACATCACAACTTACCAACTTCAAATGTAAAAGTAGAAAACTTTTACTCTTACATTTGACAAGTGTTAATAAACCTTCTTTAAGATATGTCACTCAAGCTACAATCTTGGAGTATGACTCTAAGATTTTTTTTTTTTGAACGAAGTATGAATCATCTTCTTGATTTAGCCACTTCAACAATTCATGACTCCTCTTCTTAGCCATCAGAATGCACTTAGAGGATGAATTATGATAAGGTCTCATAATCATTAAGATGATCATAAAACATGATACTTAAAGTGCTCTCTCATCTTTTCAGATTTGAGACACTTTTATCCTTCTGCCAAATTTGATTCTTCTCATTCGCTCTGCCATACATTGAAACTTTTCCAATGTCTCAGAATTATACTTAAGCTTATAAGTATAACCATATTTACTAAACTTTAGTAAATCATGACGAATAGTCATATTGATCCTTTGTGGTGTACTTTAACTAGCGCACAAGAATGTGTACTTGATCCCTTTGTCCTTCACTTGACTCACATATACATGTGAATAAGGAATTAGTCTTAATTTTCCAAAGATGGAAGTTCTCATTCTTCATACAACTTGCATGATTCCAAGTTATGGTCCAATTGAAACTTGGGTGATGAGAATCTTTCCTTATTTGGAAATTATGACTCTACCACAAACGAAATAATCAAATCAATTTTCCAATATTGCTATCAATGGAATCATGAAAACAACCATTTTTCACAAATGCCACTGTAAGGATATTTAAAATAAATAAAATTAAAACCCTTTTATTTATTTTATTTTAAAAACTTGCGGAAAAACTTATCCTTACAATGAAAATGCATATGGAAACTTGTTTTTATCTATTCCCACGCAATATATCATAACTCTTAAGCAACTGCTCAAAATTCTGATCACTGAACCATGCGATCGAAAACCATCTTCGCGATCAGAATCAACATATACTTCCTTTAAGCTTCCTCTTTTCTTTGATTCTTAAAACATCAACATGTGAACTAGTCACATCATGTATAAGAATCTTAAATAGGAACTTAATAGAGTTAGATTAATGAACTTTACCTAAAGTTGAGTCAAACTTTTGACTTTACCATATCTTTCAGGTAAATCTGGCAGCTTCGCAAACAATGCCCCTTTTGGGAAGTTGATCTTCTAATAAAATTTGCTTTACTAGTCCTCCAAATCATAGTTGATTTAGCAGCACCAAGCAACTAGATAAGATCATTAAGGGTCATGTCATAGTCTGTTTCATAGTAGTCCCAAAGGGACTCACTATGTGACTTAGAAAGTGATTGAACGTCCAACTTTCTCAAGATTTTGACACCCAACTCTCCCGGCATGTCAATATGTGACTTCATCTCCAAGATGTGATCACACATAGACCTTGCTTGCCAATAGGGCTTGAGTGACCTTGAACTTTTCAAGTCTTTAAACTTGTGGGTCAGGGAGAATAATTGGAGGTGGTGGAGGACGAGAAGTATGACTTCCATGAGCCAAACTCGGGAAGTCATATTCATTAGGAAAGCTTGGTTTGGGAAGATCATTGTTGTCTAAACCAGACATCAACAATGGGAGAAGTTCAAGTAAAGTTGATTTAAGTCCTTAATATAACACCCAATATGAAATACTAAGGCTAGGACCCAACAAACTATTTTATAACTTGGAAGAGGGATGCCGTAATCCAAGCTATAAAATATTTGAAGGTAGGTGAATGACGATTCACACATTTCCACCAAGATAAACGAAATGTATTATTAGGTTTTAATTGGTTTTGAAACTCCTAGATTCTTTTGAGATTCATTGAACTGTTCAATGGCATGTTTCAATCTCGATTGTTCCCTTCAGGTTTTGTGACTGGGATGCCGAGGATCACAAAACAAGGTGTGAATAACCATGCAAATATACTTGGTACCCTTAATAATTTACCCCTTAATCGATGTGCCGGTTAACCACACGCGCTCCACCGATACTATGATAAACATTAAGTTACCCTTTGCCTACCTTGTTAAGTCCAGGTTAGTGTGCCGGTTACCCACACGCGCTCCACTAACGACTTAAGCAAAGTGCAAAGTGTAATTTCATGGGTTAGCACCAAATTCACATTTTCCTAAGTAACTAAGATTGGGAATTTACAAAAATTTTAGTTACTTAGTATTTATAATTAATACTTTTAATGAAGGGAGAATTATAGTCCTTTTCCTACCCATTCGGCTAACGACCCTCCACCAGTCAAGGAAGCGGTGGGTGAGAGTGTACACCCATTAAACTGCCATTTTATAGGCAGTAACCTTATACCCCCCTTATAGACCGGCTTCGTGAATGAGGCCTACTAACGGTAAGACTGACTTGCTCTTATACATATATATATTATTAACTTATAATACTATAAAGTATAAGGGTTGAATTTTAACTTTTAAAATTCTAAGGGCTAACTTGGAACTAAAGTATTCATGGGGAAAACTTTACAAATTCCAAAACTTGAGGGCAAGTTTTGAAACTATTCAAAACTCTTGGATTTTCATAACTTATGAGTTTAATTAAAGTTTTAAAGACTTTAATGAAGAGACTCTTGAACATCCATAACTTGAGGACAAGTTATGGAGTTCATAAAACTATTTATGACAAAGATGACTCTTCAATTTTGTAACCTATGACACTTTTATGAGTTTTAAAATTCATAAATGTGACTTTTCATATAACTTGAGGACAAGTTACAAAAACACATTTTATGAACTATTTCTAGATCAATTTGGATTAAAAACAACTAACACACAATTTTTTTCATTAATCTAAATTAACTCATAAAACAAGGTAACACAAAAAAAAACTTTTCATGTTCCATAACTTAAGAACAAGTTATGAAATTCTTTAAAACATTAAGACCAAGTTTTGTAACTCCATATAAAACTTTGAATCAATTTTTATAAATCCTTTTCATATCCATAACTTATGGAGGTTTCAAAAAACTCTTTAGATCAAACTTTTAAAACTAATAAAATAATCATATCATTTTATCTATTACTAAATTTGACCTAATTTAACTCATATAGCAAAAGATTCAAACTTTACAAATAATTAGTTTTTCACAAAAACAAGTAATTATCTTAAAATTTGACAAGCGTCGTGTTTTTTTTTTCCTTTTTTTCCAACTTTGAAAATAAAACAATTGCATCAATATAATAGAAAACAACCCATGGCACTGATACCACTGTTGGGTTTTGAGCATTCTAACACTCCTATGGTGTTAATGCAACCCTATAAACCTTGGATCTATGTTTTCTCTATTATACATGTAAATATTTAATATTCCAAGGTTTCATCCTAACTAGCATATTATGAAGTAACTATACTATAAAAGCCTAGTTAGATAACATACCTCTTGGTGTAGCTTGAAGTCTTGAACTTTAAGAGCTTAGCCCCAATAATGTGGAAGCCTCAAGTGGAATCACAAATCACCAAAAACACCTTGGAAAACTTGAGAGAATAGCTGGCACTTCTAGAAATCGGCCCACCCTTTGTCCTCACACACTAGTGCCAATTTCAAGTGCCAAGGACCTCTTTATATAGTATGGAGGATTAGGGTTACATTCATGTAAACCCTAATACCGATGACCTTTCATTTCCATAGGATCCATGGGTTAAAAACTCCATGGACTATCCATGAAAGCTTAGCCCAACCTAAATGAAATTGGCCCATTCCATATATATATATATATATATATATATATATATATATATATATATATATATATATATATATATATATATATATATACACAAGAGTCCATATTTAATTAGTTCCTTTTGATCACTAAATTAATACTAAATTAATTCTGGATCAATACTAATTAAATAATATGATTCCATATTAATATATTAGAACTTATAATATATTAATATAAATCATAAACATACTATTCTCAAAAGACTATCCATATAAATTGTTCAGGTGAAGTGCAACCCAAATGGACCATGCTAAATCGGGTCAAGTACATATCAATTATAGTTATGGACTTAGACACTAATCCAACACCAACCCCGGGGAAATTAGGGTTTCTTTGCCCAGCACCTACTCGGCGAGTCAGCTCTCTGACTCGTCGAGTCCACTCATTAATTCCATGTGGCCAACCCGACCCCACTCGACGAGTTGGACTCACAACTCGTCGAGCCACTCCATAAATCTTCAAAGATAACACACATTAATGCATATAAAAATCCGGATGTTACAGGACTGCGGTAATGAAACTCTTTAGTACCTACGCAGGACTAAGGACTGGGTCCTTACTCTTAGATGGAGTGATGACTTAAGAGTCACAGGGTATAGTGACGCTAGCTTTCGGACCGACAGAGATAATTTCCGCTCTCAGTCGGGCTGGGTTTTTAGCCTGAATGGAGGAGCAATAACTTGGAAATGTTCCAAACAGGAGACTGTAGCTGATTCAACGTGCGAATCAGAGTACATAGCAGCAAGTGAAGCGTCGAAGGAGGCGATATACCTGAAGAACTTCATCGGAGACCTTGGAGTTGTACCATCTATAAAGGAGCCTATAGAGATTTTCTATGAAAATGAGGGTGCGGTTTCTTGAACCAAGGAACCAAGAGATCATTCCAGATCCAGGCACATCGACAGGAAATATCACTTCATAAGACATTGGGTGGAAGAAGGACTCCTCGTGGTAAAGAGGGTATCATCAGATGAGAACCTAGCAAATCCCCTCACGAAGAGACTGGGTAGGGTTAAGCATTTGCAACATGCGAGGAGCATTGGGCTGAAGGATGATATTAGTTTTAATAATTAGATACCTATTTTAAAACTTGTAATAGATAGAATGTAATTGACATTTGATGATTAAATAAAAGGTGTTTTATTTACGATTAAAGTTACTATCTTGTGTCAATTGTTTACAATTGTTTCATTTTGCATGTTTTGACTACCAGAATAATTATATTATTCAAACTGTCCACAGTGGATCATACTTTGGAAGTAGGTATTGAGGCAAGACTGTCATGAATTGTGCTTGTAGATTGTGTGAAGTGCTTAGACATGGCAAAAGTTTGCTACAACATTTATGAGTGCTCATAAGGTCTGAGTAATTGATTAAACCCATGCTCATTTGAATCACTTCATGGAATTTATCACGAGTGATCGTGAGACGCTAATATCATATAAGTCTTCAAACCAAGATATATGAGTTGTTGACTATGATTTGGTTGTACATTGATAGTGCGAAAACGCATCAGTAACTTGATGTTATAAAACACATTGTTGTGTATGATTTAACGAATAGTTAGTACAAGCATATAATGTCGAAGTTTATATGTTCCTTTTAATTCCTAGAGGATTAAAAGCGATATCTTGGGCCCCTCGATTATTTTGTTTTGACTTATGTGTCGGGCCCGGTCGGGACTAAATTGATGTGTTCAAGTAAGTTCTCCGTCAAACAAATCGGAAATCAAGAAACAAACTATTGGACAATAAGTATCACATTGTTCCATATACTTTTCTGGCTGATATCTTGAAGAATAGAGGATTATATGATCCCTTATCTAAAGGACGCGTCACTGACTGGGTCAGAGTTCGACAGCGAATTTTAAGAGCAACGACTGTAGTCGGGTTTTTAAGTCGTACTTGGAGTTATAGTTATTAGACTTATCCAAGTGGGAGATTGTTGGATTATGTGTTTAAGCCCATAACTATAATTGGTATGTACTTGACCCGAGAGTAGCATGGTCCTTTTGGGTTGCCTTCGCGAATGCAATTTGATAGGATGGACTTTTGAGAATATGGTTATTTGTGATTTGTTAATATATTAAAAGTATAATATATTAATTTGAAATCATATTATTTAATTAGTATTGATCAAGAATTAATTTGGAATTAATTTAGTGATAAAAAGAGACTAACTAAATATATGGGGACTGATTTGGTAATTCAATGATTCTTATAGTGTGGGCCGATGATCCATGGTTAATTAGGATGGGCTAAACCAACATGGATAGTCCATGGATGTTTAACCCATGGAGCCTAAGTAATATGAAGGGTCATGGTGTATTAGGGTTTGCATGGATGTAATCGTAGCACTTGTCACACTATAAAAGGAACTCCCTAGAGCTAAAATCGGTTGCCCAATACATTCTTCGAGCGTGTGAACCGATTTTGTGCTAAGTAACTTATTATCTCAAGCTTCCTTTTGCACTTGGGGTTTGTGACACATTAGAGGCATCACATTTGAGGTGCTAAAGCTTTTGAAGGCCAAGAACTACAAGTCCTACTAAGAGGTAAGTTACCTAACTGGTTATATTGTTCAACTGTCAAAAATTGTATACAAATTAGGATGTGTGCTTTGGAAAACATATTGCATGTATAATTAGGGAAAACATAGATCCAAAGCATCTAGGGTTGCATCAACATATCATCAGTGTGTAAAGATGCCTGCTCCATGGAGAACAGTGAAGATCATGGGACATCAACAAGAGTCAAAGTAATGTTATAAACCTATATGAACCCTATGGCGAAACCCCAGAAAGCATAGCAATTAAGGCAGGGGGCACGATATGTTCTAGAAATGAAGGAGCAAGACGTGAAGGAAGTGCCCCTGAGCAGCGAGGATCATCAAGCCAAAGTCCTCATAGGATCCTCAATACTTGAGGAAATTGAGCAAGACCTGTTAAACTTCCTTTGAACCATAAGCAAGACGTTCGCATGGAAATATGAAGATATCACAGGTATAGACAAGAGTATTATCGCTCACAAACTTAAGATTGATCCTTCTTTCAGACCGATTCATCAAAAACGAAGGAAGTTTGCACCCGAAAGGAATCAGATCATCCTAGAAGAAGTGGAAAAGCTCCTCAAGACATGGATGATCAAGTAAGTGAAGTTCCCGAGATGGCTAGCTAATGTAGTTGTCATACAGAAGAAAAACGGGAAGTGGCGAGTATGTGTAGACTATACGGATCTTAACAAGGCTTGTCATAAGGATCATTTCCCTTTACCACACATTGAATCCATGATAGATGCAACGGATGGCCACAAACTCTTAACCTTCATGGATGCTTCAGCAGGATTCCAAAAAATCCAGCTGGAACCATCCGATCAAGAAGATACAACATTCATAACACCAACAGGTATATATTGTTACACTACAATGCCTTTTGGATGAATACAACATAAAGTTGAATCCTTATAAATGCCACTTTGGGATGAATTCGGGCAAGTTCCTTGGGTATATAGTAACCAAGAGTGGAATATAAGCAAGCCAAGAGCAGATCAAAGCAATCATCGATCTGATATCTCTATCTTCAACAAAAGACATCCAAAGGCTAACCGGAAGAGTAGCGGCACTCAACAGGTTCATTTCAAGATCCTCAGAAAGGTGTAAGCCCTTTTATGATATCTTGAAAAAGAACAAGAAGTGTGAATAGACTGAAGAACACGAAGAAGCATTTTAGGAAATCAAAAGATACTTAAGTTTTGTGTCACTACCGGTGAAGCCTATAGATGGATAACCACTTCTCCTCTACCTCTCGGTATCCTCAAATGCAGTAACTATTGTCCTACCCAAGGATCTTAATGGAGACCAACATCCCATCTACTATGTAACTAAAAGCCTTCTAGATCCTAAAACCAAGTATTCTCATCTTCAAAAATTAATTCTTGAATTAGTAACTACTTCTACTAAGTTAAGACATGATTCCGAGACACACACAATACATGTGAAAACTAATTATTCTATTAAGAATGTGATGAGAAAACCAGAGATTTCAGGAAGGATGGCAAAATGATCAGTGAAGTTAAGCACGTTTGACATCAAATATGAGCCAAGATCCGCCATAAAGTCACAAGCATTAGCAGACTTTGTGGCTAACTTTAGTGATGATCTACAAAAGGAAGTAGACATTGAAGCTAAAAAAAATCCTAGAAGATGAATACTTGGGAAAATGGACACTATTCACGGATGGAGCTTCAAACCAAAAAGGAACCAGGCTAGGGATCATACTAAAATCACCATAGGGGGACATCCTACCCCAGGCAGTTAGTTACGAATTCAACGTAACCAACAACGAAGCAGAATATGAAGCACTCATCATGGGACTACAATTGGCTAAGGATCTTCAAATCAAGGATCTTCAGGTATTTTTGGATTCTTTATTATTAACCATTCACTTCAATGGATCTTATGCAGTGAAAGGTGAAAGATTAGCATTATACCTCGAGATCCTTAAAAAATTAGCCTCTTGTTTTGAAGACTTTAGCCTAACCCAAATTCCCAGCGAAGAAAACACAAAAGCAAATGCATTAGCCACCTTAGGATCCTCCCTAAGGATCCCACCAAAGATGAAGAACCCTATAACCCACATAATAACTCCACCTAGAGAAGCCCTTTCCGACAAACCCGACGATCCCGAACAACCAATAATTGTAGCAGCCATCTTAGATCCTGACCCTCAAATCCCTCCTCAAAGGGATCCCGACAAATAGGATCCTCGAAGAAGTCTACGATGATGGATCTAACCCATTATGGAGTATCGCCAAAATGGCATGATCCCAACAGACGAAAAAAGCGAAAGGGAATTCAGAACAAGAGTCTCAAGATTCATAATAATCCAAGGTAAACTCTACAAAAAGTCTATGGTAGGTCCATATCTCAGGTGCTTGGAAGATCCTGAAGCTGCGGAAGTCTTGAAGGACATACATGAAGGAGACTGCGACAATCACACTGGGGGGAGATCCTTATGCTCCAAGGTATTGAGAACAGGATACTACTGGCCAAACGTGAAGATAGATTCTTTTATGCATGCTCAAAAATGTGATGTTTTCCAAAGACATAGCAACATCCTACATCAACCTACCGAACCTCTACATCCTATTATCTCTCCATGGCCATTCATGAAATGGGGAACGAATATAATAGGAAAATTAATGATAGCTCCAAGAGAAAAAGTCTTCATGTTGGTGATGACTGATTACTTTTCGCGTAGTGGATCAAAGTTGAAGCCTTCGTTCAGGTTAGAGACAAAGAGGTAGTCTTATTTATTAAACGTAATATCTTGATCGGGTTCGGGATCCCTACTGAGATCATATGCCACAATGGATCCCAATTCATAAGAAAGAGGACAAAAGACTTTTGCATGAGTTGGTGAATCAAAAAGATAATGTCCACTCCTGTTCATCCCCAAGCTAATGGTCAAGCGGAATCTAGCAACAAGATCATAGTAAACAACTTGAAGAAAAGGCTAGATAAAAAGAAAGGAAGATGGGCCGAAGAGATTCCTTTCGTCCTATGGGCAGATATGACTACTTCCAAATTAGCCACAAGTTAGACCCCTTACTCCTTGGTGTTTGGGACAGAAGAAATTATTCCTACCAAAGTAGTGATCCCGACAACAAGATACTTGCTCCAAAATCAAGAAGACAATGACAGGATCCTAGGCCAGGATCTTGACACTATTGATGAACTCAGAGATCTTGCCAAGATGTGCATTGCTGCTCATCAACAAAGGATCACCAAGGCTTACAACAAGAACATAAAAGTCAGGAGATTCCTAGTGCAAGTAAACTAGCTCCTAAGTGGGAAGGACCATATCTTATAGATGCTGAAGCATGCAAAGGAGCATATTGGTTGGCAACACCCGAAGGAGACATTTTACCAAGATCCTGGAAGGCTATACATCTCAAATCATATTATATATAAAAAAGATCAATTGATCTTCAACAAAACCAAGGTGCACATGTTCTTTACCTTAAACTTTTCATCATTACTTATTTTCTCCTCGAATAAATTACTAACTTAAGCATCAGAGGGGAATTAGCTAGACTAACGCCCACCTCTAGCTAATGTTTTCTATGCAGAACAGTGTACAACTAAGGATCTCCATAAGGAATGATCCTGAAATACAAAGATCCTCAAGGTTGAAGATCCTGAAACATAAGGATCTTGACACATGAAGATATCAACATCTTAACACTTGAACAATTCCATTATATCAACGGTATGATCTTTTACACAAGCTAGAGACTAGTCATCTCTCCTACGCTTAAGGGTACCTAATCCCCTCTAAGGTTTAAAGAGCTAATTACCTCTTTCACACGAACTAAGGTTTATACACCTGGTTTGAACGCACGATATCTAACTATGGGATACGAATAAGGGGATCATTTCATGATGCAATGGCTTGGCAACCCTCTTATCTTTGAACATAAGTTAAGATCCTTAAGGTTTAGAACATTTTCATGTTATCTAAAATTGGGATCTTACCTCAGAAGTTACATAAGGTTTATAACATCTTCATGTTATCACACATTGGGATTTTCCCCAGAAAATACACTCGGATTATAACATTTTCATGTTATCATAAGTAGGGATATTTTTCGTGAAATATGCCACAAGTTGGGATTCTCCCCACTACATAACATTAACATGTTATCAATTGAACTTATGATGTTACACAAGAATTTTGTCAAGTTTTATAACCTAAATAGGTTATCCTAAGAAGGGAATTGCCCCGTATGATATAATGATTAAGGATCCTCATCCTTAAGGATCCTCATCGGTATGGATCTTCATCAGTAAGAACCTTATCATCAGAAGTCAACAGTGATCCTAAGTTCTTTCCTAAGTTGAGATTTATCCTCAGTAAATTCTAAGATTGAAAAGCTTCTGAAGCTTAAGGAAAAACATGAAGACAATCAAGTTCCATTTGTCCTTATTATCGAGAAACTCTAAGTACACTTTAAGGATCATCAACTTTCTAGGATCCTAAGCAAAAATCATTTAGTTATCGGAATTCAAGTATGCTAATAATTATTCACTAAAAGAATTTTGTCTCAGGATTGCTTGCAGGAACCAAGTTTTTCGGGATCCTGATTATTTAAGAATTCTAGCAGTCATGCAGAGAAATCAAGAGAGAGAGATACAAAAAGAAAACACAACCATGTCATTCAGAAAGTTGCACACCAACCTACTGAGGCGAAAGCTAAAATGTCTTACATAAAGCAAAAACTACTTAATTTATCTTCTTGCAGGCCTAGACCTTAGTCTGATCATCATTGGCCCGATCTTTCTCTCCTCTCTCCAATAGTTGCGATGCAGGGTCCTTAGTGACAAGAGTAGGATTGCCAATCAGCTGGGCTAATGCCTCACGCCAACCAACTACATTCCAGGATCCCGAAGTTTTAAGATCCTCAGCAAGCTTGATCTTAGCTTCCCAAATAACTATCACAATGCTACTCTTCAGCTCAACAATCACCTCCTCAATTTCTACGTCATGCTCACTGTCTTTCTCAGCCTTCTCCTTAGTCAAAAGTTCCACTCGCTTCATAAGACCCTCATTGATCGCCTTCCACATCTTTTACTGTTCCTGAAGAGTCTGCTCAGCTCTCTCAGCCTAGAGCCTCAAATCGGCAGAGATATGGTCGGAAACCTGAAAAAGATCAAATGACAATAAGAAATAGAAAAATAAGAAAGAATGAAAGAAAAACATATGGCTTGAGTAAAAGTAGTCAACTTCCTAAGAACATCTTCAATACCGAGTTTATCAAAACCAGAATCCATGACTTCAGAAGGCTTCCGCTTCCGGGATCCTAAAGCCTTAATCGTAAGATCTACGTGAGATCTCTTAGGAGGGAGTAGAGTGACACCTTTTTCTTTCTTAACCTTGATCAAAACGCTGGTCATATCGTCTTCAAGATATGCCAAACCAAAGCGAGCCTTGGACTGAGTAGTCTTGGAACCTGCCAACGATCCCTATCAACTCAGGATCCTTATAAATCTAAAAGAAGTATCCAAGCTAAATAATGTTACCAGTAGCCATAGAAGCGGTAGTAGAAGAACCCTCTTGGAGACTGGAATGTTCGAACTTGAACGACCTTCAAGTGCAGGAAGTGCAAGAAATTTGGAAACCTTGTCCTCTGAATCACCAATAGCAGGAACAACCTCATCAAATCTGAATGTTGCATCAAAACAAACAAAATAAGGGAAGTAAATTTCAAGATCCTTAAAATCTAAATTCAAATCCTACCCTTTTTAATCCATTTTATTGGCAGGTAATCCCCGTCGGGAATCGAATCCCATCTCACGAAGAAGTATTTTTCCTTCCAAGCACCATCATTTTGTTTAGATTTTAGAATGAGGTGGGTTTTGTTTGTCTTAACTCTTAATAGGAAGCGGGAAGAACCAAAAATAGAAAGATCATAAACGAGAGCCAGCTCAGGTAACCCGATGTCCGTATTCTTGGACTGATTCAAGCGATCAATCCAAAACAGGATCCTCCAAACCACAGACATAACTTGGATATAAGAAATTTGGGTAGTCGAAAAGAAATCACGAACGATACAGGTAAAATGATAAGTTAAACCTAGAGTAAATGGGTATTCGGGAAAGCAAACCCATGTCGGAGAAACAAAATTCGGTTGAACGATGGCCTCTAAAGGTCGAAAAACTACATTGGAAGGAAAAGCCCCAATGGCTTTCAACGATTCCATATCCTCATCGTTAAAGGAGAAAACGTCATCATAAAATAAGATATCACTGAAGTCATTCTCAGGAGAAGTAACAATACTAGCTCAAGGACGACTATTTTTGTTAACCATGACGAACAAAATCGAAGGAATAGAAGAAAACATGTAAGAGGTAAATTTACCTTCGCAATAAGACGATGACGACTGAGGAGAATAAAGAAGAAATTACCGGTAACCCATATTTATAGCAAAGAAAAGAAAAGAAAGATGATTTGACTGCTTCTCGGTTACCTCGAGATGGATAAAACTTATCCATTAAGGGACAATTTTTAAACTCTTCTTTATCTCCTCTTTTTAATCTTTAATTTAAGTTATGCCTCTAATATTCTCGAAATTAACTCCTATATTTTCAGGACTAACTTGGGGATAATAGTTAAGGCCAGGATCCTCAAAGTATTCAGGATCCTCAACTATCTCAGGATCCCAATTATTACCGTTATTATTAATTTACTAACATTTATAACGGTTGTATTTCATTTTTAATTAATACATGTTAAGAAATAGTCAAAAGAAGACTTATTGTCAACAGAGAATCGTCTCAAATATGCTAACGACCCAGAATACCAAGTCCAACAACGTTTACAAAGCTGGTCGTAGAGGATCACAGGAATATCGGACATCTTGTTAGCTACCTTACACTATAAATTGATACATGTATCTCACACACGACATAGACTACTGACACTTAGCATACTCTACGAACTTTTTCAATTGTTCTTACTGAAATACTCTCTATAATCATCATTTTATATTAATAAAATCATCAAGGCAGGTGATCATTATCACCTCCCTAGGTTTGTGTCGGAGATCCTTGCAAGGATCAAGGGCTTTCATTATAAACAATCGTGTCATTCTCTTTACCTTTTTCTATTGCACATTTCGAACATCACATCCTCTCTTTCAATTTGGTTGATTTATACTTGTGTAATTTTGACCAAAACACCTCTATTGGTCTTTTTAAATTATAGTATGACGAAGAAGATTAATTCACGATTCATAATCATTTGGAATCGACTAGCCATTAGTTTAGCAAAGTCACCAACCATCATTGGACCAGTTGATCCAAAGATGATACTATCGACATATATTTGCACTAACATGAGATGCTTCCAATTTGTTCTTTGGAATAATGTGGGATCAAGAATTCCTCTTTGAAAAAGCAGAACGCTTTATAAAATTAGTGAGTGTTTCGAACCAGGTGTGAGGAGCCTGCTTGAGGCCATAAACAACTTTTTTATATTTCTAGCAGTAGTTCGGATATGAGGGATTTACAAACCTAGGAGGTAATTGATGATATACTTCACGATCAAGTTCACCATTGAGGCCATAAAATACGTTTTGATTTTTCTACCAGGTGCTTTGGACCGGGGATCAAAAAAAGTTATGGGTCATTCTTTCATTAGCTTCAACAACATCAATCAAATTATGTGAAGTATTAATTTTTGCATTAAGACGCTTGTTATCACTAACCAAAATATTTCTTTCACTAATTGAGATTTCACATTTGTCATTCAGAATAATACATTCATTTTTGTCCATTACAATTTCTATCTCTAATGATTCTATCTTAAGCTTGTGATCTTCAAATATTAATCTAAGACGGGTCAACTCACTATCCAACTTCTCACTAACTTCTATGGCATACTCATAGGATTTATAAATTACTGTCATATCTGATTGAATTGGAGTTAGATAAGGTTCATAAACAGATAAATCAAAATTATTATTAGTAATCATGGATTTTACCTGTTGGACGATGTTATGGCCACGGGATTGTTGGTTGCCATGTAGCGATAGTTTGGCTCAGCATCTTCATCATCAACTTCGAAACCGGAAGACCAGTAACCTTGATCACACTCAATTGATTGTCTAGCCATAATACACAAGTTTCTTTCATATTTTCCTTCACCCTCATCACTAGATGACCAATACCCATCAACATTTCTTGAAACCATAGTGACAAAAGCCATTTCACTTTCAGCAAGTTCTTGTACTCTACGAGCATAGTAGGCAAAGCCTTTTACCTTCAGATTTTGAGGAACATCAGCCAAATTGTTAGGGTCAGGATCCTTACAATAGGCAGGATCCTCAAATATCCAGGATCCTCGGCTATCTTAGGATCCCGACTAATTATCGTTAATATTTTTGTTAATATTTATAACGGTCATATTTTATCTATAACTATCGCGTGTGCAGAAGTAGTCAAGGGAAGACCAATTCTCAATGAAGAATCATCTTAAATATGCTAAAGACCTAGAATACTTGGTCAAATAACGTTCGTGAAGATGGTCATAGAGGATCCCAGAAATATCGGACATCTTGTTAGCTAGCTTAGACTATAAATTGACACTTGTATTCTGCACACGGGACACGGTTCTGAAACCTAAGCTTACACTGTGAAATTGCTTACTTATTTTGACTAAGAACTCCTTGTAATCACCATTTTTATATCAATAAAATAATCAAGGTAGGTGATCCTTATCACCTCCCAAGGTTCTGTGCCGGAGATCCTAGCAAGAATCAAGGGCCTTCCTTGTAAACCATTGTGTCAGTTTCCTTTATCATTTACAATTACATATTCTGAACATCATAGCCTCTCATTCAATTTGGTTGATTAGAACTTAGGAAATTTTTGACCAAAACAATTTGGCACCCACCGTGGGGCCGTGGTGTTCGAAATCCTCAAGAAAATCATGTCTACATAACCGATCCTTTCTTCATCCTCTGCTCCTTCCATTCCAACTAAAAACCTACCACCTCCTCCGAGTTGGCCCCCTCATCAGGGGAAAGCGCCTGACACTTCCAAGAAAAACACCCTTCTGGTAACTAACAAAGGATGTTTGGGATCCCCAAGGCTCCAGGATCCGACTGGCTCAGTCACTACTGCAGAAATCTTTGTTATGATGAGGAAAATGACACAACAGGTGACCCAACAGCAGGAGGAGAATAGAGCCCTGCTCAAAGAAGTGGAGAGGATGAAGGCGGAATTCCAGGAGTCCTAGGGAACAATGCCCACGGTTGTACAACCAAGGATCCTGAACTTTGGCGATGTGGGATCCTCAGAGAATCACCAAAGGAACACAGTTCCTGCCACTGTGGCGTCGCCCTGGGAGACAACCGAGAATCTATAATAAATGATCTCAATGAGCCTTTCAATACTCCTAGAAACCTTGATTATAGTAACATCTTAAACATCAATATTATTAATACTAACCATACTGACGTTGATGCAGGAATAAATCCAAACATGGCTAGGGAACTTCAGCAACTAAGGCAGATGATCTCAAAGTGTACCCAGAGTGGTCCAAACCATACCAAGATCTCAAAGTGTACCCATAGTGGCATCTCCTACAAGTCACAAGATCTCAATATTTGCTCCAGCGATAGCCGGTACCGAAGTTCCTAGGCGCTTCAAAACCCCCATCATGAAGTTATACAATGGAACTACAGATCCTGAGGAGCATATAGCCCAATACAAAGAAAGGATGGAGATCATTCTCATCCCATGAAACTTGAAGGAAGCTTGCCTATGCAAAGGCTTTGGTTCGACCCTTAAAGGATAAGCCCTCAAATGGCTACTAAACGTTCCCCCATACTCTATTACTTCATACGCACACTTAGTCAATATGTTTAATAACCAGTTTTCTTGCAGCAAAACCATCGAAAAGATCACTAGCGATCTTTACTGAGTGGTTCAGGATCCTAATGAGAAACTTAGGGAGTTCGTTAACAGGTATAGCAGGGAAGCTTTGAGCATCCCCAACATCGACATGGCCACATGCAAAAGATTAGATGAGGTCAGGTGTCGGGCATTGAGGTTCATAAGGCTCGAAGAGGATAGAGAAATCCAGAAGAGAAGCAACCATTCGAGTCAATATGAGAATACCAACAGAAAAGGCCGAGTCCTCGATTCCAAGATCCTACAAAGCGAAGCCTTATTCCAAACCGGATCATCACAGGGTCAATGCCCTCGAGGATGAGGGAGAAGAGGAAGAACTTCCTAAGATCACTGACTATTGTTTTTTTGTGGTTATTCCAGGTGGAATTCATGCTATGTAGGATCTTGGAGACAAAGCAAGATGGCCGAAGAGAGATAACAAACCCACCACCTGGAAGGACAAGTCAAAATGGTGTGCTTACCATGAAGACTTCGGCCATATCACGAAGGACTGTATATCCCTGAGAAAAAAGATCAGCTACCTCCTCAGCAAGGTACACCTTAAAGAAATCCTTGGGAGAAAAAGTGAAAAATCCAAGGAGAACGTCCGAGATGATCACAAGATCCCGGAAAAACCAGGATCTCCACCCCCAAATGCTAAGATAACAAATGTTATCTCAGGTGGATCTAACATCTGTGGTACCTCTTATTCCCCGGAAAAAAGACACGCCAAAGTCTCTAATACCGAGAAGGAAGATAGGACACAGAGAAATACCACGGTCAGCGATGAGAAGGAGATCACGTATGACGAGACGGACATGGAAGGAATTCAGGATCCTCACCATGACGGACTCGTGATAACGCTATATATGGCTAACCATTTCGTCAGAAGGATCATTGTTCATGGAGGATCCTCAGTTAACATAGTAATCCTAGACGCTTTAAAAAGAATGGATATTCCCGAATTGGAGATAATTAAAAGATCATCGGTCCTCATAGAATTTAGCGGGGAGACAAAACATACAATTGGGGAAATAAAGCTACCAATATACATTGAAAGGGTAAACTCTATACAAAATTTATGTGTTATTGACACCCTATCTTCTTATAAGGTGATACTAGGTAGGCCATGGATCTATGAAATGAAAGCAGTGTCATCAACTTACCCTCATTGCGTGAAAATTCCTACTCTATGGGGGATAGTAAAGATCATGGGAGATCAACAAGAAGCCAACGAATGTTATAAAACCTTCATGAAATCCACAATCAGACCTCAGCAAGCATATCAATTAGGACAGGGGGCACGACATGTTTTAGAAACAAAGGAGCAAGACATGAAGGAAGTGCCCCTGGGTATTGAGGATCCTAAAGCCAAAGTTCTCATAGGATCCTCAATGCATGACCATATCGAACAAAATCTATTGAACTACCTAAGAACCGAAAGCAAGAAATTCACATGGAAACACAAAGATATGACAGGTATAGACAAGAGTATTATTACTCATAAACTTAATATTGATCCTTCTTTCAAACCAATACACCGAAAGAGAAGGAAGTTTGCAGTCGAAAGGAACCAAATCATTTAAGAAGAGGTAGAGAATCTCCTTAAGACAGGGATGATCAAAGAAGTGAAGTTCCCAAGATGGCTAGGTTGTTGGATTAGTGTCTAAGTCCATAACTATAATTGGTATGTACTTGACCCAATTTGGCATGGTCCATTTGGGTTGCATGGCATCAGAACTATTTTGATAGACTTTTGTGAGAAAAGGATAATTATGATATGTTAATATATTATAAGTTCTAATATATTAATATGAACTCATATTATTTAATTACTATTGATCAAGAATTAATTTGGAATTAATTTTATGATCAAAAGGAGACTAATTAAATATATGGGGATTGATTGTGTAAATCATTCATTCTTATATATGTGGGCTTATGATCCATAGTTCTTCATGTTGGGCTAAACCCATGGATAATCCATGGAGGTTTTAACCAATGGAGCATGAAGAATATGGAAAGACATGAGTTACATGGTGTAACCCTAATAGCCACAATATATAAGGACCCCATGACTCAAGAAATTGGCACTAAGGTGTGTACACATGAGGGCTAGCCGATTTGAGCATAAGTACCTTTTCTCCCAAGTTATTCCAAGATGTTGGTGATGTTGTGTGAACCATTTAAGGTGTCATACTTGAGGCAATAGGCTCTTAAGCTCCATGGAATCAAGCTACAACATCAAAAGGTATGCCATTCTACTATATTCTTGTAGTATAGTTACTTCTTATTATGCTAGTTAGGATGAAACCTTGGAATCTCAAATATTTGCATGTATAATAGAGAAAACATAGATCCAAGGTTTATAGGGCTTCATGTACACCGTAGGAGCGTTAGAATTCTCAAAACCATCATAGCTAACGTGGTTGTCGTACAAAAGAAAAAACGGAAAATGGTGAGTGTATGTAGACTACCTGGATCTTCATAAGGCTTATCCTAAGGATCCTTTCCCCCTACCACATATTGACTCCATGATAGACGCGACGGCTGGCCACGAGCTCTTGACTTTCATGGATGCTTCAACAGGATTCCAACAAATCTAGATGGAGCCATCCGATCAGGAGGACACGACATTCATAACATCAACAGGTATATATTGTTTCACTGCAATGCCTTTCGGTCTTAAAAATGCAGGTGCAACATATCAAAGGTTGGTGAATCGGATGTTTAAAGACAAGTTGGGGGACACCATGGAAGTTTATAATAACGACATGTAAGTGAAGTCAATGAAAGTCGAAGATCACCTCAGAGACCTTAAGGAAGCATTTGACATCCTGGACGAATACAATATGAAGCTGAACCCACTCAAATGTCACTTTGGAATGAAGTCAGGCAAGTTCCTTGGATACATGGTAGCCAAGAGAGGGATAGAAGCAAGCCTGGAATAGATTAAGGGACTCGATGAGTCCATGCCTAAATTCATCCAACTCGTCGAGTTGGTTCATGCACTCGAGGAGTCGGACCCCCTGACAGCATATCTTCGAGTTTTGAGGCTGGAATTAGTCTAGAATCATTACCTTAAACTGCTTTGGACTCATAAAACCTGTTTTTGATGTGGTAATGATTATGGTAAACTAATTTCAAGGTTGTTATCAAAATTTCAAGTTTTATGTGTGTTTATGTAATTCTTGAAATTGTTGATATGATTTTTCATACACTTATGAGTTTTGGTAGATCATAGGAATTATTTGCAAATTGTTGTTAGTTAATTCTTGATCTAAATGTATTTTAATCGAGTCCATAATTTGTCCTCAAGTTATGGATTACCAAAAGACATTTCTTTTAAAGATTCATTAAAATGCATAGGTCACAAAATTGAAGAGTCTTTTTGTTTTATGAACTCCATAACTTGTTCTCAAGTTATGGATGTTCAAGAGTCTCTTCATTAAAGTTTTTAAAACCTAAATTAAACTCATAAGTTATGAAAATCCAATAGTTATTGAATAGTTCAAAACTTGCCATCAAGTTTTGGAATTTGTAAAGTTTCTCCTCATGAATACTTTAATTCCAAGTAAAACCCTTAGAATTTTAAAAGTTAAAATTCAACCCTTATACTTTGTAGTATTATAAGTTAATAATATATATATGTATAAGAACAAAGTCAGTCTTACCGTTAGTAGGCCTCATTCACGAAGCCGGTCTATAAGGGGGTATAAGTTTATTGCCTATAAAATGGCAGTATAATGGGTGTCTACTCTCACCCACCGCTTCCTTGATTGGTGGAGGGTCGTTAGCCGAACGGGTAGGACAAGGACTATAATTCTCCCTTCATTAGAAGTATAATCATAAATATAAAGTAACTAAACCTTTTATAAATTCCCAATCTTAGTTACTTTAGGAAAATGTGAATTTGGTACTAACCCATGAAATTGCACTTTGCACTTTGCTTAAATCGTTAGTGGAGTGTGTGTGGTTAACCAACACACTAACCTGGATTTAACAAGGTAGGCAAAGGGTAACTTAATGTTTATCATAGGATCGGTGGAGAGAGTGTGGTTAACCGGCACATTGATTAAGTGATAAATATTAAGGGTACCAAGTATATTTGCATGGTTATTCACACCTTGTTTTGTGATCCTCGGCATCCCAGTCACAAAACTTGAGAGGGCACAATCGAGATTGAAACATGCCATTGAAAAGTTCAATAAATCTCAAAAGATCTAGGAGTTTCAAATCCAATTAAAACCTAATATTTCTATTTCGTTTTTCATGGTGGAAACTGGTGAATCGTCATTCACCTACTTTCAAATATGTTATGGCTTCGATTACGGCATCCCTCTTCCAAATTATAAAATATTGTGTTGGGTCCTAGCCTTATTATTTCATAGTGGGTGTTATATTAAGGACTTTAAATCAACTAACTTGAATTTCTCCCATTGTAAATGTCTGGTTCAGACAACTATGATCTTCCCAAATCTCATGGAACAAGCTTTCCTAATGAAGATGAAGTCCCGTGGTTGGCTCATGGAAATCATACTTCACTCGCTCCACCTCCTCCAATTATTCTCCCTAACTCACAAGTTGTTGAATAGTTCAAGCTCACTCAAGCCCTATTGGCAACCAAAGTCTATGTGTGCTGACATCTTAAAGATAAAGTCACATATTGACAAGCCGAGAGAGTTGGGTGTCAAACTATTAAGAAAGTTGATTGTTCAATCACTTTCTATGTCACATAGTGAGTTTCCTTTGGGACTACTATGAAACAGATTATGACATGAACCTTAATGATCTTATCTTTTTGCTTGGTGCTGCTGAATCAGCAATGATTTGGAGCACTGGTAAAGCAAATTTGATTAGAATATCAACTACCCAAACTCCCATGGACATTGACAATGGTAACATTAAAAATCCAGAAAAGCTTTCTCTTCCCAATGGAAAGGGGTCGGCCATAGTCAACTCGGTTGACCAATTGGTAAAGAGAAAGGCTTAGTCTGAGACAGTCTCGTGTACCATTCCCAAAGAGTCCATATGCTTATATTTCCAAAGGAAGGGGCATTGGTTGCAAAGCTTCCCTATTAACCTGAAAGATCATAAGGTTGGTCAAGTCAAAAAGTTTGACTCTACCTCAGGTAAGTCCACTATCTAACTCTATCAAGTTCCTATTTGGAGATTCTTATTACATGATGTGACTGGGTCACATGTTGAAGTTTTATGAATAAAAGAAAAAAAGAGGAAGTTTAAAGAAGAGTAAGCTGATTCTGATCGTGAAGATTGATTTCGATCGCATGGTTCGGTGATCAGAATTTTTGAACTGCTGCTTAAGAGTTGTGATAGATTGCTTAGGAATAGATAAAAACATTGTTTCCATATGCATTTTCATTATAAGGATAAGTTTTTTCCGCAAGTTTTAAATAAAAGAAAAGTTTCGTTTTTATTTATTTTAAGTATCCTTACAATGGCATTTGTGAAAATTGTTGCTTATATGATTCCGTTAATAGCAATATTGGAAAATGGATTTGATTCTTTCATTTGTGGTACTGTCATAATTTACCAAATAAGTAAAGATTCTCATCAACCAAGTTTCAGTTGGATAGAAACTTGGAATTATGCAAGTTGTATTGTATGGTGAATGAGAATTTTCATCTTTGGAAAAATTAAGACTAGTTCCTTATTCACATGTATATGTGAGTCACGTGAAGGACTAACGGATCGAGTATACATTCTTGTGCACTGGTCAAGTGCACCACAAATGATCGATAAGACTATTCGTCATGATTTAATAAGTTTAGTAAATATGGTTATACTTACAAGTTTAAGTATAATTTTGAAGCATTGGAAAAGTTTCGATGTATGGCAGAACGAATAAGAAGAATCAAATTTGGCAGAAAGATAAAAGTTTCTCAAATCTGAAAAGATGGGAGAGTACTTTAGTATCATGTTTTATGATCATCTTAATGATTAAGAAACCATATCACATCTAGTCCTCTAAGGACATCTTAGTGCATTCTTATGACTAAGAAGAGGAATCTTGAATTGTTGAAATGGTTAAATCAAGAAGATGAGTCATACTTCGTTCCAAAACAAGTCTTAGAGTCATACTCAAAGATTGTAACTTGAGTGACATATCTTAAAGAAAGGTTTATAACACTTGTCAAATGTAAGAGTAAAATATGTTCTACTCTTGTACATTTGAAATTGGTAAGTTGTGATGTTTTGGATAAAACAAAGACCAACTAAGGCCAATTGTGTGAAGTGTTTGTCTTGATAAAAAATCTGCACTATCTCTTGAATAATTTTTTGACAAGGGATGGTACTTCGCAAGAGAGTCTTATATGTCAAGAGGACAGTGGGAGTCTAAAAGATTCTGAAAGAGTCTAATCAAGAATAAAACATGTAGTTTATCACTAGCACACAACTTGAGGTTTATAACCTATCGTGTTGACATATTCCTATTTTTGTGCTCATTCGAGTTAAAAGTTGGCTTTGCATATGAGTTCTGATAGTTCTCAATTGGTTGCATAACAACTTGGAAGAAATGGCAGGCCCTTGTACTGCCAGGTGGCAAGAATTTAAGATTGCACAAGTTCAATCCAAATGTGTTTGGATTTGTCACTAACCTTGTCTTGTGATTATGGTTTTGACAAATTCACACGGATAGGAACACATACACCATAAAATCTAAGTGTCATAAGGTTTCTCTCCGATTCATGAAAATGATGGTGAGGAAACGCTTTCACTAAGAGATTTTAAGTAGATAGCAATTGTGATATTTGCATTCTCAAAGTCGTTAGTGGAGCGTGTGTGATTAACCGGCACACTAACATGGACTTGTGAGGGATGACAAAAGTCTAAACAATTGAGACTATGATTACGACATCCCTTTTCATAGTTCTGAAATTGTTTAGACACACATGTGTGCTATCTAAGGAAAGGTGTATGATTTTGATAAAGTTTTATCAAAGCATCTTGTATCAGGAATCTGAACTTTGGTAAGAAAGTCAATAAAGTATTGATTTCTAGAAGTACATCTGATTTCTGAGTACATGTCAAAGCTAGTGGGAGCATAAGTGTTATGCGAATAATCGTCATGTTAAGTGGGAGCATGATAATTATGATAAGTGTTGCAAGTTAGCATTATTAATTATAGAAAACAAAAGTTTCAATTGGGAAAAGTTGTTTTGCTATAATTAAGAGAGAGGAAATTATGCTTCATTTCAATTCTAAAAGCTTAGATTGAGGTTTTAATCATCTTTAGTCAAAGATATATATGAATTTTATGTTGGAATGGCTCAACATAAGGAAATTCTATATATGGGTCCCTTATTTGCGTTCTAAAATTCAATTATAATTACGACATCCCTTTTCATAATCTGAATTATGAGAACTTGGAAAATACAACTAGAAACATTATATCAAAAGACTGGTCTACTATCATGTCTTTATGTGAGACATCATGAATCGTGTCCCATATGCTTCGGATATAGGATCGATTGCATGTGCTATAATATTCATTTGTTCTAAATTTTTCCAAATGCCTAGAGCATTAAGAGGGAAAAAGTACTATAACTAGATATGACTAATTTGGTTAAGCAATTGTGGAGGACAATCTAAGGTTTACCAAAGATTGGTTGCTCAGGGACAGTTGGAAGTATGGTGTAAATTTTTGGAGAGGACCATATTGATATATTCTGAAAAGAGGCAACTCTTGTTCAGAACTGATAGTCAAAATAAAAATATGGAAATATTCCTATAGGTGGAAGTTATTCATTAAATCTGTATAAGATTAGGAAACTTAATGCAAGAAGGATGTTCAAAGCAATGTACTTTGAATTTGAGACTTCGTTTCCATGGAATGATCTCCATTGGAATACTTTGTAATGACTGTTGACAAGTCTTTGTGACTTTGTGTATAATCATTACAAGAGGATCAGTGCATATAAGTTTAAAATCTAACAAGATTTCGGTAAATGGGAGGAATTTGGAATTCTTGCATTTACGATAAGGATTTGGGATTGTGAAATACGAATCATTGGAATTATGTTCAATCGATCTATTTCACAAAGTAAAAGATCATAGACAAACTTAGTGTACATACTTGGTGTATGCCATAACTAATGTTTGGAGAAACATAGTGTGAATGCTTGGAGCATGTCATGACTATTGTTTTGATTCAAGTATAAAGTTGATAATTTAAAACAGTATGCAATGAATAATGTGTAATCAATATGGTGATAAATAAACGACGTTCTATTTATATTCATAAGTTCTGAGACCATATTGGATTCGATTGATCTTGTGTTTCACTTTGCATGTTTTGACTTCCAGAATAACTAGGTCATTCTTCCTGAATGACTAAGTTATTCAAACCATCCACATTCGATAATACGTTGGAAGTAGGTATTAAGGCAAGACTGTCATGAAGCTGGTTTGTAGATGTCTTAGGTAGTGGACATAGCAAGAGTTGCTACAACATTCATGAGTGTTCATAAGTTCTGAGTATTGGATTAAACCCATGCTCATTTGACTCAGTTCATGGATTTTTATCACGAGTGATCATGAGACGATAATATCTTATATTCTTCAAACCTAGAGATATGAGTTGTTGCCTTTGAGTTGGTTATACATTGATTGTACGAAAACACATTGGTAACTCGATGTTATAAAACATGCCTTTGTGTATGTCTCAAAAAGTAGAAGAACAAGCATATGAGTCGAAGTTTATCCATTCATTTTACCCTTGTAGGGATAAAAGCAATATCTGTGGGCCCCTCGATGATTTAGTGATGACACCCCGAAGTGCTTGGCCAAGCCTGGACTGATGTGATTTGTTCAATTAGTCAGTCATCATAAATCGGAAATTGGGAAATAACAAATGGACAGAGAGAATGATTATAATCCATGTCTCAGTCCATATGATATCTAGAATGGAGGAATATATGACCCCTTATCTAATGGACGCGTCATTGATTTGTTCAGAGTTCGACAACAGCTTTTAAGAGCTATGATTGCTAGTCGGGTTTTGGAGTCATACGCAATAATAGTTTTAGACTTATCTAAGTGGGAGACTGTTGGATTAGTCTCTAAGTCCATAACTATAATTGGTATGTACTTGACCCGATTTGGCATGGTCCATTTGGGTTGCATGGCATCGAAACAATTTGGATAGACTTTTCTGAGAAAAGGATAATTATGAGTTGTTAATATATTATAAGTTCTAATATATTAATATGAAATCATATTATTTAATTAGTATTGATCAAGAATTAATTTGGAATTAATTTTGTGATTAAAAGGAGACTAATTAAATATATGGGGATTGATTATGTAATCATTCATTCATATATATGTGGGCTTATGATCCATATTTCTTCATGTTGGCCTAAACCCATGGAGTAACCCATGGATACTCCATGGAGGTTTTAACCTATGGAGCATGAAGAATATGGAAAGACATGAGTTACATGGTGTAACACTAATGAGTTACATGATGGCTAGCCGATTTGAGCATAACTACCTTTTCTCCCAAATTATTCCAAGATGTTGGTGATGTTGTGTGAACCATTTGAGGTGTCATACTTGAGGCCCTAGGCTCTTAAGCTCCATGGAATCAAGCTACAACATCAAAAGGTATGTCATTCTACTAGATTCTTGTAGTATAGTTATTTCTTATTATGCTAGTTAGGATGAAACCTTGGAATATCAAATATTTGCATGTATAATATAGAAAACATAGATCCAAGGTTTATAGGGTTGCATGTACATCATAGGAGTGTTAGAATGCTCAAAACCCTTCATAGCTAACGTGGTTGTCATACAAAAGAAAAAACGGAAAATGGTGAGTGTATGTAGACTACCTGGATCTTAGTAAGGCTTGTCCTAAGGATCCTTTCCCCCTACCACACATTGATTCCATGATAGACGCGACAGCTGGCCACGAGCTCTTGACTTTCATGGATGCTTCAACAGGATTCCAACAAATCTAGATGGAGCCATCCGATCAGGAGGACATGACATTCATAACACCACAGGTATATATTGTTACACTGCAATGCCTTTCGGTCTTAAAAATGCAGGTGCAACATATCAAAGGTTGGTGAATCGGATGTTTAAAGACAAGCTGGGGGACACCATGGAAGTTTATAATAACGACATGGTAGTGAAGTCAATGAAAGTCGAAGATCACCTCGGAGACCTTAAGGAAGCATTTGACATCCTGGACGAATACAATATGAAGCTGAACCCACTCAAATGTAACTTTGGAATGAAGTCAGACAAGTTCCTTGGATACATGGTAGCCAAGAGAGGGATAGAAGCAAACCCGGAACAGATTAAAGCAATCATGGAATTGAGATTCCCATCTTAAACAAAAGACATCCAAAGGCTAACCAGAAGAGTAGCAGTAGTCAACAGGTTCATTTCAAGATCCTCGGAAAGGTGCAAGCCCTTTTACGATATCTTGAAAAAGAACAAGAAATTTGAGTGAAAGGAGGAACACGAGAAAGCTTTCCAGGAACTCAAAAAATATATGAGCTCTACACCACTACTAGTAAAGCCTATAGATGGTGAACCACTTCTTCTCTACCTCTCAGTATCTTCAAACGTGGTAAGTGTCGTTCTGGCTACGGATCTTAACGGGGATCAACATCATATCTACTATGTAAGTAAAAGTCTCCTGGATCCTGAGACTAGATACTCTCACCTCAAATAATTAATTGTTGCCTTAGTAACTGCTTCTACTAAACTAAGACATTATTTTGAAACACATACTATACACGCAAAAACTAATTATCCTCTTAAGAATGTCATGAGAAAACCAGAAATGTCTGGGAGAATGGAAAAATGGACGGTGAAGCTAAGCACATTTGACATCAGATACGAACCAAGATCGGCCATAAAATCACAAGCATTAGCAGACTTTGTGGCTAACTTTAGTGATGATCTACAAAACGAAGTAGAAATGGAAGCCAAGAAACTCCTAGATGATGAACACCTGGGAAACTGGACACTTTTCACAGATGAAGCTTCAAATAAAAAAGGAACAGGGCTAGGGGTTATACTAAAGTCACCACAGGGGGACATCCTACCCCAAGCAGTTAGTTGTGAATTCAACACTACCAACAATGAAGCAGAATACGAAGCACTCATCATGTGACTACAAATGGCTAAGGATCTTCAAATCAGGGATCTTCAGGTATTTGTTGATTCTTTATTACTAACCAATCACTTCAATGGATCTTATGCAGTGAAAGGTGAAAGCTTAGCATTATATCTAGAGATCCTCAAAAAATTAGCTTCTGATTTCAAGAACTTTAGCCTAATCCAAGTTCCCAGAGAAGAAAACACAAAAGTAGACGCGTTAGACAATTTAGGATCCTCCCTTAGAATCCCACCAGAGATAAAGATTCTTGTAACCCATATAATAACCCCAGCCATAGAAACTCTATCCGAAAACCAGAAGATCCCAAGCACCCAACAAGCGTAGCAGCTATTGAAGATCCTGACCCCAGGATCCCTCCTCAAAGGGACCTCGATGAACTGGATCCTCAAAGAAATCCACAATCATGGACCCAAACAATTATGGAGTATCTCCAAAATGACATGATCCCACCAACAGAGTCTCAAGATTCGTCGTGATCCAAGGCAAAATCTATAAAAAATCTATGGCAAGTCCGTACCTTAGATGCTTGGAAGATCCTGAGGCTGCAGAAGTCTTGAAAGACATACATGAAGGAGACTGTGGCAATCATACGGGGGGGCAGATCTTTATGCTCCAAGATACTAAGAACAGGATACTACTAGTCGACCATGAAGAGATATTCTTTTCTACATGCTCAAAAATGTGATGCTTACCAAAGACAAAGCAACATCCTACATCCACCGGAAGAGCCACTACATCCAATTGTCTCTCCATGGGCATTCATGAAATGGGGAATGGATATAGTGGGAAAACTACCAATAGCCCTAGGAGGAAAAGTCTTAATGCTAGTGATGACTAATTAATTCTAAAAGTTGATCGAAGCAGAGGCTTTCGTTCAGGTAAGAGACAAAGAAGTAGTCTCATTTATTAAACGCAATATCTTGACCAGGTTTGGGATCCCGGGTAAGATCATATGTGATAATGGATCCCAATTCATAAGCAAAAGGACAACAGACTTTTGCACAAGTTGGGGAATCAAAATGATAACATCGATTCCTGTTCATCCCCAAGCTAATGGTCAAGCAGAATCCAACAATAAAATCATAGTAAACAACTTAAAGAAAAGATTGGACAAGAAGAAGGGAAGATGGGTAGAAGTGGTAGATTAGGTGTCTAAGCCCATAACTATTTTTGGTATGTACTTGATTTGATTATGAGCATGGTCCTTTTGGGTTGCCTTCATTCATGCAACTTGATAGGATGACAAGTGGAGAGAGAGAGAGAGAGAGAGAGAGAGAGAGTAGGATTTATTATGTGAATGATTAATTGGTACTCAGAATAATTTTACTAATATATTATATGATTAATATATTATTTGGAAATCATATTATTAATTAGTAATTAATCAGAAATTAATCTAGTATTAATTTTAGGATTAAAGGAACTGATTAATAATGGAAGGACTGATTATGTAAATCAGTAATAGTTATAGTTTGGGCTAATGGACCTTATGGATATGGGGTGGACGAAAATCAATGGAAAGCCCATACAGTTTTCGTCCAAGGCCCTGTCATATGGGGGTTCATGGATTTCTTAAGGCCTAAGCAAGGGAATTAGAGTTTCCACCTGAAAACCCTAATAGCCTCAACTATATAAACCCTCCTAACATAAGGTTTTTCGGCCCCCTATAAGTTTTAGAGAGAACCCTAGCCGATTTCCTTACCTCTCCAAGTCTTCCTTTTCATTGAGTTTTTGTGACTCCATTAGAAGTGCAACACTTGGGGCGCTAGGCTTTCAGAAGTCAAGATCAAGCAAGGATTGTACTTGTTATTACTATATAACAAGTGAGGTAATGTTCCAAACCCTATTTTACATATGAATTTCGAAATTGGTATGCTATTTATTAGGGTTTATACTTTGGATGATTATTTGCATGTATAACATGGGAAAAACCTAGATCCAAAGCATTAGGGTTGCATGTACACCATAGGAATGTTGTAGTGCTCAAAACCCATCAGCGGTATTAGAGCCTAGGATTTTTTTCTGTTATATGATGCAATTGTAATGTTTTCAAAGCTGGAAGAAAAATTTCGCTTTTGGTTCTGTCTGATTCCACGACGTGGAAAAGCCTGCCACAACGTGGAATCGGATCAGATTTCGTTTTTGGTCCTGTCTGATTCCACGACGTGGAAAAGCCTGCCACGACGTGGAATCGGATCTGATGAAAATTTTCGGAATTTAGCTTAAATTAGATTAGGATGGATACCATAAGTTGTTTTACCAATTAAAAATCCGATTTTTCTAATATGGTAATGGATATCCTAATCTAATTGGAAGATAATGGTCAAAATTTAATATAATTACTAGATTATATGATAAATAATTATTTGTAAATTTTGAATTGTATTTATCTTGCAAAATAAAATTGGATTAGGTCAAGTTTAGATAATGGTAAAATTATATGATTATTTCAATTATTTTAAATTTGATCTAGAATGTTTTGAAAAGTTTCAAAACTTGCCCACAAGTTTTGGAATTTTAAATTTGATTAAAAGGTATTAATTTTGAAATATTAAATTCTAAAACCCTAGTGTTTTAAAAGTTTAAAATTACACCGTCATGGATTTTATTAATTAATTATTATGTGTTTCAATTAAAAGACACTTAATAAATCCATAGATAGGTTTAAATTTAATTTATTAAAAGATTAAACCATTAGTATTTTAAATGTATAAAATACACCCTTATACTATATAAAATTAAAGGTCTAATATATTATATATGTATAAGTAAAAATTCAGTCTCACCGTTAGTAGGACTCATTCACGAAGCTGGTCTATAAGGGGTGTTTAAGGAAGTAGCCTGTAAAATGACCGTCATTGGGTATCCATTCTTACCCACCGCACCATTGACCAGTGGAGAGTCGTTAGCCGAACGGATTTGATAGGACATTTAAATCCTCATTAAAACTATAACGAAATATAAAGTAACTAAACCTTTTCTAAATTCCCAATCTTTGTTACTTTAGGAAAATGTGAATTTGATGCTAACCCATGAATTTGCACATTGCACCTTATTTTTCGTTAGTGGAGGTGTGTGGTTAACCGGCACACTAATATGGGACTAATGAAGGATGGCAATGGGTAGCTCGTATATTATCATAGATCAATTGAGCGTGTGTGGTTAACCGTCACATTGATTAGGTGATAAATGACTTCCAGAGTACCAAGCTATTTTGCATGGTTATTCACACCTTGTTTGTGATCCTCGGTATCCCAGTCACAAACTTGAAGTGCATAATCGAGATTAAACATGCCATTGAAAAGTTCAATGAATCTCAAAAGATCTAGGAGTTTCATTTAAAACCTAATACGTTTAAAATTTCGTTTTCTTGGTGGAATTGGTAAATTGTCATTTACCTACCAACAAATAGTTTACAATTGGATTGCAGCATCCCTCTTCTGAATTGTGAATTATTGTGTTGGGTCCTAGCCGTAATATTTCATTTGAGTGTTATATTAAGGATTAAATCAACTTACTTGAATTTCTCCCATTGTAGATTTCTAGTTTTGACAACTATGGCCTTCCTGAATCTTTTGGAAAAATCTTTCCTCTTGAAGATGATGTTCCACGTTTTGATCAAGGAACTAGAAATCATACTTCACTTCCTCCACCTCCTCCAATAGTTCTCCCTGACCCACGTGCTCGTCGACTTGAAAACATACTTCACTTCCTCCACCTCCTCCAAGGTCATTCAAGCCCTATTGGCCAGAAAACACGAAGATGGAAAGTTTGTATGTGCTCACGTCTTGGAAATGAAGTTGCATATTGACATGCTGGGAATGTTGGGTTTCGTTTTCTCGAGCAAGTTGGTTGTTGACTTGGTTCTTTAGTCACTCCCCGAGTCATATAGTCAGTTTGTTAAAGACTAATATGTGACAGAACATGACGTGGCCCTTATTGATCTGACATATTTGCTAATTGTTGTTGAATCAGCAATGATTTGGTGCACTAGTAAAGCGAATTTAAATAGAAGATCTACTTCCCAAACTTCCATGGAAATTGACAATGGAAACATTGGAAGTCCAAAAAAGTTTTCTCCTCCCAATGGAAAGGGATCGGCCGAGGTCAAACCGTTTCACCAAATGGTAAAGAGAAAGGCTAAGTCTGAGATTGTCCCGTGTACCATTCCAAAAGAGTCTGTTTGTTTCTATTGCCAAGAGAAGGGGCATTAGATGCGAAGCTGCCGTATCTACCTGAAGGATCGCAAGGATGGTAAAGTCAAAATGTATGATTCTACTTCATGTAAGTCCACTATCTAACTCTATTAAGTTCCTTTTTATAGATTCTTAATACATGATGTGATAAGATTGCATTTTGATGTTTTGTAGGATCGAAGAAAAGAAAGGAAGCTTAAAGGAAGAGTGAGTTAAGTCTGGTCGCCAAGAGATGGATTTCAATTGCATGGTTCGATGATCAGATTTTTGTGCTGCTACTAGGGAGTTATGATATTTAGAAACATATTTTTCATGTGTATTTGCATTGTAAGGACAATTTTTCCGCATTTTTTATTAATAAAGAAAATTTTTGATTTTGTCTTATTTTATGATGTCCTTGCAATGGCATTAGTAAAAATTGGTGTTTATATATTATTAGCAATGTTGGAAATAAATTTGATTCTTGGTTATATCATTTGTGGTAATGCCATAACTTACCAAATAAGGAAGGATTCTCATCACCCAAGTTTCAATTGGATAGAAACTTGGAATCATGCAACTTGTATTGTGTAATGTATGAGAACCTTCATCTTTGGGAAATTAAGACTAATTCCTTGTTCACATATGTATGTGAGTCAAATGAAAGATTGATGGATCTAGTGCACATTGATGTGTACAAGTCAGATCCATCACAAAGAATGATAAAGGATATTTGTCATGATTTACTAATGGTTCAATAAATATGGTTATTCTTACGAGTTTAAGTATAATTCTAATACCTTGAAAAGTTTAAGAGTATAAGCAGAATGAATAAGAAGAATCAATTAGGCAGAAAGGTAAAAGTTTATCCAATCTGAAAGGAAAGGAGAGTACTTTAGTATCGTGTTTTATGATCATCCTAATGATTATGGAACCACATCACATATTGATCCTCTAAGGACACCTTATTACATTTGTATGGCTAAGAAGAGGAATTCGATAGGTCATAGATTAGTGGTTTGGTCTAGGCAATCATTTGTATAAGTCTTATAGGGTCTTGATCTTGTAATGTATGTGTTTGTGTTTATTTACGGCTGTGTTGGTGTTTACGGCCGTAAACATGTGTTCGGCCGTGAACCCCGTTCATGGCTAGTCTGTCCCTATATATAGTGTCAGAGTCAAGAGTTTGCGGTCAACTGTGTGTGTAACTCAAGGTGTACCAGACTTTTTATGAATGAACGTGTGCATTGCTTGATCATCTTCTTGTTCAACTCATTTCTTGTTTGCATTTGTTTTTATCACTGGTTTCGATCACTGAATTGGGGCTCTACAATTGGTATCAGAGCAGATCCAGTGTCAAAACAGATTCAAGTCACATTTGTGGTTGAAGGAGTTTTTGTGTTCTTCATTGTTCAAACTTGTTTCTGCATCTGATCGTGTTTTCAAGGCTAAGGAAATCGAAATTTGATTCAAAACACTTGTTTTCATCAAAATCTGGGAGTTTACGGTTTGTTGAGTTGAAGGGATTACGGCCGTAAACGCTTAACTCAGCCCTAAACCATTCAAGTTCAAGAACTGTAAACTATTTCTGGACCGTAATCGATTGTTTCACCGCGAACCATTCATCAAGTGTTGACCGTAAACACATCTTGGATCGTCAAACATCATTTGTCCGTAATCCATTGAACCGTGAATTGAGTGTACGGCCGTAAACACTTATATTGTTCTAACATTTTGTTTTCAAGTATCTTTTCATTTAATCAAGAAAATAAAAAAAATATGGATTCACAAACTTTGACTGCTCATCAAGAATTGGACACTATCATGGGAACCACTACTCGAATTCCTCGCCTACTGTCCGCTGAAGGATTTCCAGGATGGAAATATCGAATGGAAAAGTACATTAAGATGAAAGACTTCAAAATCTGGAGAAGCATATTAAAAGGACCAGTCCGGATCACAACAACACTCGAAAATGGGGATGTCATTGACAAGGATATTGATAATTACACTGAAGCAGATTTTGAAATGGTTGAACAGCAAGAAAAGGCACTGGCTACACTCACAATGGCATTATCCTCAGAGATTGAACAAGGTTTCAGAGAATACTTTATCATGATATTTTTAAAATATTTCAAAAGATTTACTCAAGGAAATGATGAAAACTCACTTTTCTAACCAATCATCATGCATGCAATCTGTCAGATTTCCTTACCTAACTTTAAACTGTCATATCTCACTCATTCCTTAACCAAAATTCGTGATTAGTTTTCTGGAATATAATATTTTGAGTTAGCTTTTAAACCCATCTGACCTCACTGGAAAATTGTAATATTTCGATTTTTAACAATTTTTACAAAACTGTTGCTCAAACAGCACTTTCCTTATGAACATTTGTTTTGTGTTGCATGTTCAAAGGACTTATTCATCACTAAAAATCATTCAAAAACTATTTTGAACTCTTAACATCATGTATTAAGAGGTACAAAAAGATCTTGATTCAAAAGTCTTTGGAACATGTTGCAAAAATTCTCAAAGTAACATCAATAATCTTTACCAAAATCACAAGAACTAAGTTTTCTCTATAATTTATTGAGCCTTTAGGCATGTTTTTCGACATCAAAAATAAGAAAACAATTTTTTATTGTTATAAAATTGTATGAAGATGCATTCGGGAAATGTTCAGCTCAATATATATTTTCTTTATTTTCACATTAAAATAATAAGAAAATAGAGTGTTAAATCATATAAAATACTTACACTTGTAAATAAATTCTAGAAATATTTGTGGATGACCCTTTAAGTCAATAAACATCTCTCATGAAGTTTCATCGATTTTTCTTACTGTTTATTATGGATTTTAATTTTCTTTTTATTTAGCTCCAATAAATCATAAAACCACTATAGGGAATGTGAAAATATTATTTCTTATTTTTCGCAGCTTGTACCTTATATTTAAGACTCAGAAAAATATTTTGGAAATTGTTGAAAATGTATATCTATTTTTCTTGAATTTTTGTGTTTATAATGGACTAAAAACAGGAAAAATAGTTTTACTCATCCAACATTCTTGAAAATTTACCAGAAACTCTTATAATATGTTCGGATTATACATAAAATTTTTGATGATTTTTATCTTCTGTATGCTATTTTTCTTCTATTTTCCCAAGATTTAATACACTTAAATGTACAAAAATCTGAAAAATTGTGTTAAACTTTTTGAAAACACATATTAATATTTTTCCCAGATTATGTACACTGTAAAACAGTTACACAAAAATTATAAGAATTTTTCATGATAATTTACTATTTTTCCATGATTTTATGATTATTCAAGGAATTAAATGGTGAAAAATAGTTAGACAAATCAAAAATTCAAGAAAATTTATCTTAAAGTCTTTGACTTCAATTAAAACTGAAATTCAAAGTTTGCGAAATTTTAGAACTAAATTGATTTAGTTTTTGAATATTTAATCATTAGAACACCTTTTAAAATGTTAAATATTAACATTTCAATAATGAGAATTTTTCACTTAAATTGTTATATAACAATTGATTCATTGAAATTTAATTTTCACAGAAAAATGTTTGTAACTTATCAATATTAAGTTTTGACACAATATTGGCATAATTCTATTGTAGTAGTAACTATACTAGTGTTAGATTTCGATTTGAGACTCACTAGCGAATACCATTATTGTAGGAATCGGTAGTGGTACACGTGGAACGTAGTTCAAGGCACCATTTGCATCATCTCAATGCATTGTGAGTATTCACGCACTCCCCTATTTTCGGTTTTTATGTTTTGGGGTGGAAAAGTATGTCCGAAAAACTATTTATTGTTCGTTGTATTTAAATTGATTCGTATCAAACTCGATTGCTATATTTTGCTATAATTTGCTATATTCTGCTATGTATGTCTATGCAACACGGAACATGAGAACTTATCGTCTTAAGTCCCTTCCCTTACACTTTACTCCAACCATTAACTCTTTGAGCCAATAGTTATTATGGATAGCGCTATTAGGAATTGACAACTCCTCACTCGTCTGATTGCTTGAGTGCATGATACCATATTAATCTATGGAACGATAAGCATAGATCTTGATAGGGCATCAGTCATAGGCTTGGTTGGGAACTCATTGTTTGCTCATACACATACAAACTTGTTATTTATTATGGCAACAAACTCGTTTATTAATTATAGCAATGAACTTTGTTTCACATTATAGCAATGAATTTTAATTCTCATGATGACAACGAGCTTTGTTTATATAAACTTATTTACTCATTTTAGCAATATATTTTTATCTATGGAAACTTATATCAAATCTTTGATTTCGTTTCATGAAACCAACATTATTTTTAACTTGTGAACTCACCAACTATTTTTATAGTTGACGATCGTTCTACACGCTTTTTCAGGAATCATCGAGTAAGTGGCACTTTGGGACACATCACTTTTAGGAACATTCGCATGTGTTGTATTTCAATTTACATTCTAATTTCTTTTAAAAGTTGTTCAAATCCATTGTAAATTTGTAATGATTTTTAATACTATGGTTGGTGTTGTCTTTTAACTTTTGCTATGAAACCCTTTATACTGCCATGCCTCGTGTTTCCGCTTTAGCGGGGTGTGACAGAAATGGTATCAGAGCCGAAGGTTATAGAGAATACCGGTTTTCCTTTGGAGAACCACAAATATAGCCAAAGATTTTCTAAAGTTTTTTAAAATATAGAACATACTACTAGTATAACTAATTCGAGTACGCATTATTGGACTTTAATTAAGTATAGCCTGGCCAACTATGCTTAATTAAGGAAAGTTAATGTGAGGCTGGAAACGGTTATAGTAGAATTATGTTCAAAACAATTTTCAATTTAAACTTTTGAAAAACAAAATTTTTCGGTGTGTGTACGGTCATTGCATATTATAGGCATTCATCTAGATACACTTAGAAACTAAGTGCACTTTTATAACAATGCGTTTATTTAGAAATATTCTTGTCCCTTATCAAGTGCTAGGTTAACCACTTAGGTTATATCACTAGCCACTCTAGGAGCAATGCACATAGTACTAAGAATGGGTATTCCTCGGTAGCTATTGGCTTTAGATGTAAGGTTAGTAGCTAGATATACACTAGTAATAATCTTAAGTCGAAACCTATACCAATTATTCCTCAATACCTCTTCATCGTCTTCGTACTAAAGATACAACTAGGAAAGCGTTCCGATACCGACACAATTGAAAATTGGAGCATCACGTAAGGAGGTAGATGAGTCGTTTCTAAGTAATCACTCGGATATCATTGGAGAGCATTCCCAATTCGACTCATGAGGAGACACAGAGGATTAACCCATTGCTACTGATACGCCTGGCTTCTCTTCTATGCTACAATTTAGCTCTAGGTTGTTTCCACCTTGAGCTTAAAACTTAACATATGATATCCCTTTGACATCTATAAAAGGTCATAAACTGCATTTGGCACCATAAAATGTTTTACAAAGAATTTTTCTTGTCCTTTTTCATGGGGGAAAAGACATCGGTACTCGCCTTAGACTCGCCTTGTACTCGCCTTAGTATTTAGGTACGATCAGCTACCCTAACATACTTATTCCATACTTCTTAATCTTCCATCAAAAAATTATTTCGCTTCATTGGTTTTATTTATCATCGATAAAATATTTCATAACCACTTCATTCAACTTAGTAGACATTTCCTAACAATGTAAGCCATATTCACGCTAAAAATCTTTTAACAACTTGCTTTAATTTAACACTTTTCTTCAAAACTCAATTTAACCAATATTGGTTTTAATCTTGCTATTTCAATTTCATTTCAAATCCATTTCAATGGATAGATGTGCTTTTAAGGGCATATAAACTATTTTAAACCTTGCTTACCATTTTGACACGTTTTCGAAAAACTTAGAAACATTTTCTTTTATAAAAGTGTTTAAACTTTATACTATAAAACTCAAACATATGACATTGAAGTTCATATTATGTGAAAAAGTTTCATCGAATCTTCAAAACACTTTTGTTTTGACATTTTTAACAGTTTCTCATTTAGACATTGTAATTTACTTTAATGTATTTTCTCGAAACCCAACATGATGTTTATGTAAATTTCTACTTCAAACATGTTTGTAAGACATCTCTAAAGCTTGTATTTCAAAACATACCTTATTTGTGTACTTTGCTTCAATATAGTTTTATAATCTATAAAGTTTTTAAAATTTATAGCATTTGAAAACTTAGTGTTCACTTTTAAATTTTCAATGATACACTCTCAACAATGAATAATTATTATTCTAAATATATTGAGTCTTTTCCTTATCCATTTTAATCATTGTTGGACTTCAGTCTAAAAAGTCAAAATTGTCAGATTTTCAATTGTCATTTGTAGGGCTTCTTGTTTTTCACGAATGGAGTTTAACTTAATAGATAACTTATGAATTTTTAGCAATCCTTAGAAAACACATTAAAACTCCCACATGTCTATTTAATCATCAATATACATCAAATACTGAAGTTTGAAATATATATCTCAACCTGGTTTTAAATCTACCTATATGTATTGTACTTATAATTTTAGCAATAACAATCATTGCCGCCACTATCTTGCTTTTTATTTCCCCCGAACTTGATTTCTCGCTCTCCTTCTGATTTTAGATCTCGCACGCCCATAATAGTAACATTATACATTGTCTAACTTTATTCTGTCTATTTTGCTTCTCCTGGTATTATATTCGTATACATACAGACTAGAAGTCTACCCTTTCGTTTTGAGCGATTAATACGTGTATAGTCGTGAGGCATAATTTTGATTTAGTCAACGTTGATATATTCAATTACGCCTTTTATCATATACATCTTATTTTTATTTTGAAATCTACTGTTAAACAAGTAATCCTTATTTACACTTGCTCATTTTTCTCTAAATTTAAAAATTTGATTAATCGCGTAATTTTCATTGTATTTCCCTACTATTAATACACAATGTGACTACCCTTGTTCTTATCATTTTTCAAAATCCGGAAAATATATGTGAAGGATATGTTTCCTTATGTTTCTTCTTTTCTTTAAATACATCAAGAGTTTTGAATTTTACGATTACCTATTCTCTAAATGATTGTTTTTGTAGAAACACTAAACTAAGAATGTACTATTTTCAATTATCGATATTTTTATTCATTTCTTAAAAATAGCATTCTACTTTGCAATTTTCAGTGAGTTCCTAAACTCTCATACTTGTTTTCATAAATATTCTGACTCCTCTTAAACTTGTATTTGTCTTGACTTAGACAATTAGTCAATTTTACAAAAAGCGTAATATCAATATTTCTATAAAAAAAATTCCCTTAATGACGACTTAAACATTTAACTTTAATTTATCTTTTTATTATTTTACTACTTCGTTTGATCGCCACACATGTATCTTCATTATCTTGGAATTATTACACAATTTGATAATAGTGAGATTAATTATCATTTCTAAACACACATTTTGATAACAGTAAGATTTTTATCACTTGTAAACACTTAAAATGCTATCTACACGATGTGATTTAAAATATCATAAACTTTCACCGCCTTCATTAGAAACAATGACTCTGTAATTATATATACTCTTAGAATATATAGTTCTATTATTGTAAGAGTAACCGTAGTAGTAATTATAGCCTCGGAGATCCTCAATCATTTCGTAATTTATTTTGTAGACGACACTTAAATAGCCTTTACATTTGAGATGTACCAAAACTTCGTTGTCTACCCTTAGTATGTATTTTTAGGAACTTACTCTCGATCGCTTCTTTTTCATTCATGCTACCCCTTCTTGTTTCATATTATATATATTCTCCATATTTAGTAGCCAACCCGGAAGTGAATAAATTGTTCTTAATCCCTTCTTTATTAGATGGCGAATTTACACTTAGTGCTAATTTAGAATGCGACTTAAGGATCAATGCGGATTTAACGCTCAGTGCAGTTGGTGCTTCAGCAAAACTTATACCGCTCTCTTACTTCAGATAATATCTAACTAGATGATCTTTTTCGACTAGGTCGCCATGGTTGGATCATGATTCCATGACCCAAATTTTCCATAATCTAGACGAAAGAACTCGAATTAAGGAAACACTAATTTGTTGATAGCTAAAGAGTTGCACTCTTCCCTTGAGGAATTAACCTAAAATAATCAAAGAGCTCTTCAAGTCACCACCTCTCCAGCTATACAATTGTATTCGGCTGAGTTCTAATAGAATGCGTCACGAATTGAATTTCGGGACGAAATTCATTCAACCGGGGGAGACTGTGACAACCGTCAAAATTCAAGTCGGTTCTAGATTCGATAAACTTAGTTGTACGTGTAGGCACGAAACATACTAGACTTAGTAACTAGAAACTAAGTTATAACCTACTAGAAACTTGGAAACAATTAGAATCAATGGATAGTATACTTAGATTTCACATTGATATGTGAATTCTACAACTACTTAACTTTAGTGACTATCCACATTCGGGTCATTCCTTGACTTGAACACCATTTCATGAATCATATACACCCATCATGCACTTGACCTAGTAGTAGAAATTAGGTCATAATCATATATAAACTTGAGTCAAAGTTGAAAACTAGGACTAGTATACTTGATTTCCTCAATTTCACTTAAATCTCGAAACCACTACATAGAATGCCAATAAGCCAATAAAATAAGTTACAAACATTATTACAACTGTAAAAGAGTTATAATACCATAAGATAAATTTAAGTCTCAAAGATTCTATTGATTTTGATATCCAAATATTTACAAACTCTCAAAAACCCTAAATGCCCTAAAAACCTAAATTTATGAAATTTAACCTTAAAAATTCTATAAAAATATTTATGAACCTCATAATATGATCTTATACTAATTAAAATTATAAAAATGCATTCAAGGAAAATAAAGTTTAACTCATTAACATTTACCCTTAACTTATAAATCAAAAATCAAGGTTTTATGAATAAAAAGTTGATTTTAGTCCACATTTTATATAAAAATTGAGATATTTTATAAAAGAACTTAAATTTTATAAAACAAAATGAATGAGAAAGAGGTATTATACTCAAATTTTCGGATCCCTCTCTCCCCATATCCCTCTCTCACACTCTCATTCTCCAACACACACACATCTCTCTTCTTTCTCTCTCTAGAAAACTCTCTCTACCTTCTCTCTAATTTTTTTTCTCTCCAAACACCACTCCATTTTCTCTCTTCCTCCCCCTAAGAACCACGAAATTTCTCCAGAAAATAAGTCCAAGAACACTCAAGATACTCAAATCTTCATCATATTGTGGTGTTCTTGAAGGTAAAATCGATTTCTACTTTACTTTTCCTTCAAGTTTTGCTATTTTCTTACACTTTCTCCTTCTTCTCCTTCTTCATCTTCTTCAAACTTGTTTTCTTTTTGTTAAAATGGTTTTTAAAACATCATGGATGTGTTTTAACACCATGCATGTATGATAAACAAGGTTGCATGTTCATGATCTTAGTGCAAAAATCGATTTTAAGGATTAAAACAACAAACTCAAGTTAAGAGTTTTTGAGAAACAAAATTTTATTCATAAATGCATGTATACATTTTGATAAGTTTTAATCTTTTGATCTCTGGAAACATGACTAAAATATGAGTTTATCATGATATTTTTAAAATATTTCAAAAGATTTACTCAAGGAAATGATGAAAACTCACTTTTCTAACCAATCATCATGCATGCAATCTGCCAGATTTCCTTACCTTACTTTAGACTACCATATCTCACTCATTCCTTAACCAAAAGTCGTGATTATTTTTCTGGAAAATAATATTTTGAGTTATTTTTCAAACCCATCTGACCTCACTGGAAAAGTCTAATATTTCGATTTTTAACAATTTTTACAAAACTGTTGCTCAAACAGCACTTTCCTTATGAACATTTGTTTTGTGTTGCATGTTCAAAGGACTTATTCATCACTAAAAATCATTCAAAAATTATTTTGAACTCTTAACATCATTTCTTAAGAGGTACAAAAAGATCTTGATTCAAAAGTCTTTGGAACATGTTGCAAAAATTCTCAAAGTAACATCAATAATCTTTACCAAAATCACAAGAACCAAGTTTCTCTATAATTTAATGAGCCTTTAGGCATGTTTTTCGACAAGAAAACACTTTTTCATTGTTATTAAATTGTATGAAGATGCATTCTGGAAATTTTCAGCTCAATATATATTTTCTTTATTGTTACATGAAAATAATAAGAAAATAGAGTGTTAAATCATATAAAATACTTAAACTTGTAAATAAATTCTGGAAATATTTGTGGATTACCCTTTAAGTCAACAAACATCTCTCATGAAGTTTCATCGATTTTTGTTACTGTTTATTATGGATTTTAATTTTCTTTTTATTTAGCTCCAATAAATCATAACACCACTTTAGGGAATGTGAAAATATTATTTCTTATTTTTCGTAGCTTGTACCATATATTTAAGACCCAGAAACATATTTTGGAAATTTGTGAAAATGTATATCTTTTTTTCTTGAATTTTGTGTTTATAATTGACTAAAAACAGGAAAAATAGTTTTACTCATCTAAAATTCATAAAATTTTACCAGAAACTCTTATAATATGTTAGAATGATACATAAAATTTTTGATGATTTTTATCTTCTGTATGCTATTTTTCTTCTATTTTCCCAAGATTTAATACACTTAAATGTACAAAAATCAGAAAAATTGTGTTAAACTTTTTGAAAACACATATTAATATTTTTCCCAGATTATGTACACTGTAAAACAGTTACACAAAAATTATAAGAATGTTTCATGATAATTTACTATTTTTCCATGATTTTATGATTATTCAAGGAATTAAATGGTGAAAAATAGTTAGACAAATCAAAAATTCAAGAAAATTTATCTTATGGTCTTTGACTTCAACTAAAACTGAAATACAAAGTTTGGGAAATTTTAGAACTAAATTGATTTAGTTTTTGAATATTTAATCATTAGAACACCTTTTAAAATGTTAAATATTAACATTTCAATAATGAGAATTTTCCACTTAAATTGTTATATAACAATTGATTCATTGAAATTTAATTTTCACATAAAAATGTTTGTAACTTATCAATATTAAATTTTGAAACAATATTGGCATAATTCTATTGTAGTACTAAATATACTAGTGTTAGATTTTGATTAGAGACTCACTAGCGAATACCATTATTGTAGGATTCGGTAGTGGTACACGTGGAACGTAGTTCAAGGCACCATTTGCATCATCTCAATGCATTGTGAGTATTCACGCACTCCCTTATTTTCGGTTTTTATGTTTTGGGTTGGAAAAGCATGTCCGAAAAACTATTTATTGTTCGTTGTATTTAAATTGATTCGTATCAAACTCGATTGCTATATTTTGCTATAATTTGCTATATTCTACTATGTATGTCTATGCAACACGGAACATGAGAACTTATCGTCTTAACTCCCTTCCCTTACACTTTACTCCAACCATTAACTCTTTGAGCCAATGGTGATTATGGATAGCGCTATTAGGAATTGACAACTCCTCACTCGCCCGATTGCTTGAGTGCATGATACCATATTATTCTATGGAACGATAAGCATAGATCTTGATAGAGCATCAGTCATAGGCTTGGTTAGGAACTCATTGTTTGCTCATACACATACAAACTTGTTATTTATTATGGCAACAAACTCGTTTATTAATTATAGCAATGAACTTTGTTTCACATTATAGCAATGAATTTTATTTCTCATGATGACAACGAACTTTGTTTATATAAACTTATTTACTCATTTTAGCAATATATTTTTATCTATGGAAACTTATATGAAATCTTTGATTTCGATTCATGAAACCAACATTATTTTTAACTTGTGAACTCACCAACTATTTTTATAGTTGACGATCGTTTTACATGCTTTTTCAGGAATCATCGAGTAAGTGGCACTGAGGGACACATCACTTTTAGGAACATTCGCATGTGTTGTATTTCAATTTACACTGTAATTTCTTTTTAAAGTTGTTTAAACCCATTGTAAATTTGTAATGATTTTTAATACTATGGTTGGTGTTGTCTTTTAACTTTTGCTATGAAACCTTTTATACTGCCATGCCTCGTGTTTCCGCTTTAGCGGGGTGTGACATTCACGAATGTTGTTCTCGATCATTTTTTGTGCAGAAAAAGGGATAGTGCGTTAATACAGTGCCGTTCGCACACCGCAGCAAAATGGTGTTGCTGAGCGGCAGAACCGAACACTACAAGATACTGCAAGGACGACGTTATGTGACTCCAAACTTCCGGTTTTCTTTTGGGCCGAGGCGATCAACACAACGTGTTATGTTCAAAATCGTGTCCTGATCAACAAAGCTCAGATGAAAACCCCGTACGAGATTCTCTATGGTCACAAGCCATATGTTAGTCATTTCCGTATCTTTGGCTGTCCTTGACTCCTGCGGTGGATGAAGCTATTACAAGTACTCCTTCAGGTTCACCACGCCAAAGACCCGATCCCGATGCTGAATCCACTCCTCTTACTCCTGCAGAAAGAGACTTCATGACCAGAGATACTTCCGCTGCAACTCAGACTTTCATGGAGTTACTCTTTCCCGAGCCGATTGCTAACAAGTATGTGGCCAGCACTTCTAATGATTTCAGATCATCTGCGGTGCCTGAATCAGCAAATGACGGACCCATCAACATCAACAACGTTCCCGTAACGCTCAATGACATCAGCCAGGAGCTTCCCACCAGAATTCAACGCGATCATCCGATCGAAGACATCATTGGTCAGCTGGGCGACGGTGTTAAAACGTGAAGTCAAAGTGGAGACGTCAATACATGTGTCTACTCTTGCTTCATCTCTCAAATAGAGCCAAAGAACGTTGAAATGGCTTTGAATGAGCCCAACTGGGTGGATGTTATGCATGAGGAGTTGAATCAATTTGAAAAGTTGGGGTTTGGAAGTTGGTTGAATTGCCTAATGGCAAAAAGTCACTCGACACGCGTTGGGTTTATCGAAACAAGCAAGATGATTCAGGGGTTATTGTGCGGAATAAGGCCAGATTGGTTGTATGTGGATTTCGCCAAATTGAGGGTCTCGACTACACCGAAGTTTATGCTCCGGTGGCTCTCTTGGAGGCTATTCGCATTTTCCTTGCGTACGCTTCCTACATGAACTTCACTGTTTACCAGATGGATGTCAAGACTACCTTCTTGTATGGAGTTGTAAAGGAAGAAATCTATGTTGATCAACCTCCTGGGTTTGTCAGCTCGAAGTTTCTGAATAACGTCTACAAGTTGGACAAGGCTTTATACGGGTTACATCAAGCTCCTAGGGTGTGGTATGAAACTCTTACGAAGCACTTGCTTGAGCATGGCTATTCACGGGGGACAATCGATCAAACCCTGTTCATTAAGCATGTTGGTGCTGATCAGATTCTTGTTCAAATCTACATCGATGACATCATATTCGGGTCAACATGTCCACAGCTATGCATGGAGTTCGAAAGCGTGATGAAGAATAGGTCCGAGATGAGTTCTCTGGGGGAGATGACCATGTTTTTGGGGCTTCAGGTCAAACAAGACTCAACCGGAATCCTTTTACATCAATCCAAGTATGTTGAAGATATGCTAGAGAAATTCGGGTTTCGAGACGCAAAACCCGCCTTGACGCCAATGGCCGAGCGACCTCTGTTGACTCCAGATACTAAGGGTGAATCCATAGATCAGACTGACTACAAATCAATGATCGGATCGTTGATGTATCTTACCGCGAGCATACCTGACATCATGTTCGCGGTTTGTAAATACGCACGATACCAGGCTAATCCTAAACTTTCACATCTTATTGCTGTCAAAAGAATTTTTCGGTATCTCAAAGGCAGCCCAAAATTGGGTCTTTGGTACCCGAAAAATTATGAATTTGATTTATATTCTTTTGCTGACAGTAATTATGGAGGCTGTGAGCTTGACAGGAAATCAACGTCTGGCGGATGTTAATTTCTTGGAGACAGGCGGGTGTCATGGCAGTGCAAGAAACAACATACAGTCTCAACCTCAACGGCAGAGGCGGAATACGTAGCTGCTTCTGCCTGTTGTTCTCAAGTTATCTGGATACAACATCAATTACTGGATTACGGTTTGAATTTTCTAGAAACCCCTATTTTTTGTGATAATGAAGCTGCAATTCAAATTGCTAAAAATCCTATCCAACACTCGAAAACCAAGCAGATCGATATCAAAGTGCATTTTATCAGAGACTGTTATGAGCGTTCGCTCATTCGGTTGGAACAGGTTCCCATTGCTAATAATCTGGCGGATTTGTTCACTAAACCGTTCAACAAAGCTCGATTCGATGTGCTTGTGGGATTTTTGAAAATGATACGCTTTGAGGAATAATTTTTTTTTAGGTTAGTTTAAATTTGCGCATTTAATTTTCATTCTCACTCATGCACAAATTTAGGGGGAGAAATTAAACAAAAATTAAAAAATTAAAAAAATCCAAAAACAGTTGCTTTCCTGTAAGTGTTGTGTTTGGAAGTGGTATAGTCATGTGATAAAAGGCAATTTGAATATGTGTAATGTACCAAAGTTGAATTCTCTAGGCTCTGTGTTCGATGTGCTGGTAGACACGAAAGATTTAAATGGACTTGACTAGGTGTAGATGAACTTAAGGAATCTAGAGACTTGACAAATCTTAACTTAGATAGTTCCATTTAGTCTGACAATACGATGCTTGGGTAGATTGAGCAGGGAGATATACATGAGAATCCACCGGTCACACTAAAGCAATCTGTATCTAGAACCGTGGTTTAACTCCTCGTTGATGTATGGACTCTGTCGTTAATTCCGGTATTGACGGGGCGACTGGGGAATTCCGATAAATTAGGTCTGTAGAAAGTTATTTTCTTGCTTTCTTTCTGTTAGTCATATGTTGCCTCCTCTACGTCATTGAAATTCATCCGACCTGGACTGCAACATATGTAATTCTATTTCTCTACATCTTCTATCTATGCAATTCTCCCTGTCTGTTAGCCATATGGTGTCTCCTTTGCGTGATTGAAATACATCCGTCCTGGTACACAGCATATGCACCATTCTACTTCTCAATCCCTCTAAATCTGGTTACTCATATGCTTCACCCTCTACGAGATTGGAAGAGATCCGACCAAGGTGTACAACATATGCATTCTAAATCTGACTTCTCCCATAATAATTGTCTGCTCACTTAAAGTAAGGAGTATTTTGGAACTCTCTGATTATTGGGGTATATCAGGAAGCGAGAAACATGTTCTAGTACATCTAAAATTGAACAATCACTAGGTTGTCTGTAGATCTCGCTGCTTAATTTAGGTGGACAACAATATCCTTGGTCGTCGTCAAATGAATGGTCCTTAGGAATTTTATCTAGAAACGTAAGGTCACAATGCCTTGTCATTTATAGTATGTCAAAAATTTGTCACAATCTTTCGTGTTTAAGTGGACCACAATATTGGCGATCGATCAGATCAAGACATGAAGGTAGAGGTACCGATAAACGGATTTGGGTTGTCTAACAACTTTGATCCCAATCTCATAAAATATAATTAGCATTGGTAAATGAGAAATTAGTGTTAATTCATTTTAATTTCAACTTTAATTTTAAATTTTATATTTATTTTGCTAAGAAAATAAGAAAAATTAAAAAAAATTATATTTTAGTTTAAATTCTTAGATTTTATTTTATTTTACTTTTTATTTTATTTTATTTCATTTTATTTTTTATATAGTCCTCAAAATGCATTATTTTAAAAAAAAATAAAAAAATTAGTTTTGGGCTTAATTTTTGAGGCATTTTGGGTTGCAGCCCATGGATTTTGGACCGAGTCTTGGGTCCAGGTATATAAAGTGTTATGTCCGGCTGTAAACTCTCTTCTCACTCATTTTTACTTGTGGCCGTAAACCTCCCTCCCGAATCCTCTCACTGTTGTTCATCGATCCATCCTAAATCCGTGTTTTTACTCGAAATTGTTTGTTTAATCGTGTAGGTATGCTCATTGCGATCACCAAGATGATAATCTAACGCAAAATCAACCGTGAATCGAGGGTGAAATCAAAGAAATCAAACTGTTTGGCTTTTACGGCCAGTTGAAGGGTTTACGGTCATTGAAGGGTTTACGACCGTAAACCCGTCTTCGACATTACACACCCTCTCTAACCGTAAACCCAAATTTGTGAAAATAAATCCCTATATTTTTTAATCACCTATAAAAGCCTAAATTAATTGATAATTGAGTAAAACCCATACTTAATTGCTTAAATAAATTGTTTTCTCACTTGGCATGGTTAATTGCAGATCAAGAATGGGTGACCTCAAGTTTGCAGAAAGTTACAACTTAGCTATATTCTTGGTTGACCCACCAGCAGCCCATGGTGATTTCAGGTCAATGGTGCATGGTCTAGGGAAATGCTGTGATCTACCAAAGCCACATTAAAGATTTTTGGAACTCTGCTGTGGTGAGAAAAGGGGATGGTGTCTCCAAGTATATTGAAGCAAAAGTTAAAGGGAGAAAAATCACTGTTACAAAGCAGATTGTCCGGGAAGTTCTGAAGATTGAAGACCAATCGAATTTTCTGACCGAGATTGAAATTGTTCAAACTGAAGAAATTATCGAGAAAATGGGTTATGAAGGAAAGTTTCCTCCAACTATCAAAAAGTTGTTACCACCATACTGGAGGTTTCTAACCCATGTCTTTGTAAACTGCATCTCGGGCAAGAGATCCGGAGCGGGTGAAATTTCGACTCGGAACACTGGTGCAATCGCCGCTCTTGCTGCGGGTTTTGATTTCAACTTCTCCAAATTTATATTGAATGAATTGGTTGCGAATATTGAAGGAAAGAAAAGAGACAAATTTCTCATGTACCCAAGATTCTTGCAGCTGATCATCAAGAACCAATTCCCTGAGATTGAAAAGGAAGGAGAGACTTTAGACATGAAATCCCTTGGGTCTACCACCTTTGGTCTTATGAAGCAAAACTGTAAGGGTGAATATTTGTTTGAAGGAAAATACCTCCTGGTAAAATTCGGGATGTTTGCTGAATTGAATGATGCATCTGAGTCCAGTGATTCTTCTGACCACTTGGAATCTGAAGACGATGTCATTACCGTCTCAGAGCATGAAGAAGAAGTAGTTCCTCCTGTTTCAATTGTAGCATAGGAACATTACACCATGATAAATATGGAGGTACAGAGTGCCTTCAAATAAGAGTCAAGATGCGGGTGGTGATGGTGATGATGATGGTAATGATGAGGGTTTCAGTGATGATAACTCAATTTTTGGTGGTAACTTGCCTAGACATGATGATCTGGAAATGAATTTTGAGTTTGTAAATGATTATTGCCCAAAAAATGAGGGCCTTGACTCCTTCTTTGACGGTGTCTATGAAGTTGCTCAACCGACAACATAGACACGGAAAGTAGATAATTATCAAGAAGCTACGCCTCCTACCTCTGAACAGATGGCCAGTATTCTAATTCATACGGATGCAGCATCAAGGATTCCTCCCCTTAATGTTGATGTTCCAAATTCTACGCAATCCGTGAGTGATCCACTTGTGACACATACATCCCAGCCTCCATTTAAGAGAAGAAGACATGATCCGAGGCCGGGGGTATTAATTCGGGAACAGACCTCTCCAATTCAGCCTACAATCACAACACAAGACTCTACGCCAATGATTCAGACTCAAGAAGGACCTAGAAATGTATTTAAAACCGGGAGTTCTTTAGCTCCTGGAGGTTCCTCCCTCCCAAGGCTTGATCATGACATCGCTTCTGAGAGACTTGCACAAGCCTTGGAAGCACAAAAAGCAACAGGCCTTCCTCCTCACGGAAAAGGCATATCAATCGAGGAAGGTAACATAGAGGGTGTGGAGCCATCTAATGTAGAGCTCAAGGTCGAGATAGGAGTGTTAAAGCATACATTAATTGAATAAGGTCTCTTGATAGGTAAACTCGACGTTCGACTTTCGGATGTTGAAGCAGACAACAAAACCAAGTCAAAGCAGATAACAGATCTCCAGACTCACCTTGGAGCTTTAATTGCATGCTATTATGACTTGAAGAATAAACTTTTTGAAGAATTTGGTGATAAATTCAAGTCATCAGTGGAACAGCCTACAGTCACTGAAGGTCTTTCCAGTGTCCCTGTCCAGCCCTCTCAAAATGACAACCCTGTGGATCCTCCACCTCCCAGAACCACACGAATTTTCGATCGATTCGATACTGAACCTGTAAATGCCAACACTTGAATTACTATCAAGCAAGCTAAGAGAAAAGTTACTGCTGAGAAGAAAGAAGGATGGTTGTTTATGAAGAACTCTGATGAGAATCGAAGTGCAGACCAGCATCAAATCACAGTGACTGATATTGAAAAATGGTGGTTTGGTGACAAGTTTGGCAATCGATCGGGAATTAAGATGTGGGGATATCATGCTGACTTAAAACTGTGGTTGGTGAAGAGGAACTCTGGCGCTCCTGAATAATACAAGAGTACTCACGACTTTTGTTCTTGGACAAAAGTCGATCTTACGGAACTCTCAAATGCTCCATTCCACAATCCCTCCAAGGACCCTCAGACTTTTAATTTGAAATTCTTTTGGAGCGACAGGTCAAAGAAAAATTTTATGGAATGAAGACAGCTAACTCTATGATTAGAAGAGATCTGGAGGTGCTCGATCCCAAAACAAACGAGCCAATGAAGATAGTGTTGTGGCTTGCTACTAAACAGTTGAAAGAAATTCCAATTCCTCAACATTTTCAAGATGGATATCTGGATCGGATGGAATTTTGGGCTTTTGATGAGGTCACAGCCACTGCATTAATCAAGTTTTCAGACAGTGACACTGTCCTTCGACTTGTTGAAGCTAAAGATCTCCTGAGGTTAAGGGAGAGTGATATTCACACCTTGGCAAGACATCAGATACTCTACAAATTGGATATTATGGAAGCAACCACTAAGGAGTTCACAGGAATGATTGCTAAGATAATTGACAAGAGGCTATGGATGGGGGAATAGATAAATCAGATGTGGTGTTGTTGCAGAATCCAAGATAAAAGAAGACTGAGCTCACGCTAGCCGCAAACCAAGGGGGAGATTGATAGGTCATAGATTAGTGGTTTGGGCTAGGCAATCATTTGTATAAGTATTATAGGGTCTTGATCTTGTAATGTATGTGTTTGTGTTTGTTTGCGGTTGTGTTGGTGTTTACGGTCGTAAACGTGTGTTCGGTCGGGAACCCCGTTCACGGCCAGTCTGTCCCTATATATAGTGCCAGAGTCTGTCAGTCCTAGTGACGTATCCAGAGAGTTTGCGGTCAACTGTGTGTGTAACTCAAGGTGTACCAGACATTTTCTGAATGAACGTGTGCATTGCTTGATCATCTTCTTGTTCTACTCATTTCTTGTTTGCATTTGTTTTGATCACTGGTTTGGATCACTGAATTGGGGCTCTACAGAATCGGGAATTGTTGAAATGGTGGAATCAAAAAGGGTGAGTCATGCTTTGTTTCAAAATCGAGTCTTAAAGTCATACTCGAAGGTTGCGCCTTGAGTGACATATCTAAAGTAGGTTTATAACACCTCATGAAATGTGGAGTAGAAATGTTTCTTACTCTTGCACATTTGATATTGGATGTTGTGATGTCTTGGATAAGACAAAGACCAACTAAGACCAATTATATGAACTGTTTTTCTTGATAAGAATCTGTAGTAACACTTGAATATTTGTTTGTCGAGGAACGTTACTTGACAAGGAATCTTATATGGCAAGAGGTCAGTGGGAGTCTTAAAGGTCTTGAAAAGTTTCAAGAACTAATCAAGAATAAACCTATTGTTCATCACTAGCACACGGCTTGAGGTTTGTAACCTATCGTGTTGACATATTCTTGTTTTTGTGTCATTCCATTTAAGTTGATTATGCATGTGAGTTCTATGAGTTCTTAATTTTTTGCATAAGGCAAAGCACCTGATCAATGAAATTTCATTGATCAGTAAGGGTGATCTACTCTACAAGTTCAGTCCATATGAGTTTGGATTTGTCACAAACCTTGTCTTGTGATTATGGTTATGACAAATTCACATGGATAGGAATACATACACCATAAAATCTAAGTGGAAAAAAGGTTTCTCTCCAATTCATGAAAGTGATTGTGAGGAAACGCTTTCACTAAGTGGATTTTAAGGAGTTAGCAGTTGTGCTAATTGCGTTCTCAAATTCGATTATGATTACGGCATCCCTATTTATAGTTTGAATTGTGAGAAATGGCAAATAGTCTGAACATTCGGGATTTACTATTATAAGTTTTAAAATAGTTTAGACACACATATGAGCTATCTAAGGAAAGGTGTATAAGTTTGAGAAGCCTAGATAAAGTATTATTGAAGCACCGCGTATCAGAAATCTGAACTTTGGTAAGACAGTCAATAGGTATTGATTTCAAGAAGTCCATTTGATTTCTGGGTACATGTCAAAGCTGGTGGGAGCATAAGTGTTATTCTAGTAAGAACATAATTATTATGCTAGTAGGAGCATAATCATTATGATAGGTGTTGGTAGTTAGCAATGCTATTTATAGGAAACAAAATTTTGATTTGCAAAATTGCAGAGTTTGAAAAGTTGTTTTGCTATAGTAAGGGAGAGGATACTTATACTTTATTTCGAATCTAAAAGTTTGGATTGAAGTATTAATCGAACTTAATCATGAGCATATATAAATTGCAAGTTAAAAAATGTTTCAACGTTGGAAATTCCATATATGAAAATATTATAATGAGAGATTGGTAAAGTATCATATCTTTATTATGAATCATATCCCATATGCTTCGGGTATAGGATCGATTGCATATGTTATAATATTCGCATGTTCTAATTTTCCAAATTACTAGGGCATTAAGAGGGAAAAAGGACCAGAACCGGATATGACTAAAGTAATTAAACAATTATCAAGGACGATCTAAGGTTCGCTAAGGATTGGTCGCTTGTGGGCAGTTGGAAGTATAGTAATGGTTGGACCATATTGACATTATTATGAATAGATAGGACTCTATTAATAATGAATTGTCGTATGGCAAGTATGGAAATGTTTCCATAATGGGAGTTGGATATTAAGAATCTATTTGTAGAAACTTTTATGCAAGAAGGATGTTCAAAGGAATGTACTTTGAATATGAGACTTCGTATCTATGGAATTGTCTTGTAATAACCTCCAATGGAATTTTTTGTAATTGGCAAAGTCTATATGGCTTTGGTGCCTAGACATTACAAAATAATCATTGCATAATAGCTTAGGATCTGACACATTTTAACAGTGGAAGAATTTGGTATTCTTACAGTTATGATAAGGATTTGGAATTGTGAAATGAGCATCATTAGAAATGTGTTCGATTGATCTATTTCACAAAGGACCATAGATAAATATAGTGTGCATGCTTGGATCATGGAATAAGTATTCTTTGAATTCAAGTATTAAGTTGATTAATCGGAACTTATGCAATGAATAATTTGTAATCAAAATGGTGATTAAATAATAAGTGTTTTATTTATATTCAAGAGTGTTGAGACCATATTGGATTGGATTATTCTTGTGTTTCACTTCGCATGTTTTACTTCCCGAATAATATGATTATTCAAACATCCACAGTCAATCATACTTTGGAAGTAAGTAATGAGGTAAGGCTGTCATGAATCTGACTGTAGACTGTCTAAGTGTTTAGACATAGCAAAAGTTTGTTGCAGTGTTCATGAGTACTCCTAAAATAAGATTTGAGTATTGGATTAAACCCACGCTCACTTGAATCACTTCATGGATTTTATCACGAGTGATTGTGAGACGATAATATCTTATATTCTTGAAACAGAGACATATAAGTTGTTGTTTACGAGTCGGTTGCGCATTGATAATACGTAAACGCATCAATAACTTGATGTTATAAAACGTATTGTTATGTGTGATTTGATGAGTAAATAGTACAAGCATATGAGTCGGAGTTTATCCGTTCCTTTAACCCAAAGTGGGATAAAAGCGATATATGTGGGCCCATCGATGATTTAATGATGACAAACCTAAGCACTTGGCCAAGCCTGGAATAAGTTGATGTGTTCAATTGTCGTTTGTTGTCAGTCGTCATAAATCGGAAATCGGGAAACAACACATGGACAGAGAGAATGATTATAATCCATGTCTCGTGTCCATACGATATCTAGAATGGAGGAACATTTTATCCCTTATCTAAAGGATGCGTTACTGATAAGATCAGAGTTCGACAACGGCTTTTGAAAGGTACGATTGCTGATCAGATTCTGAATTCGTACTTGCAATAATAGTTATTAGACTTATCCAAGTGGGAGACTGTTGGATTAGGTGTCTAAGCCCATAACTATTTTTGGTATGTACTTGATTTGATTATGAGCATGGTCCTTTTTGGGTTGCCTTCACTCATGCAACTTGATAGGATGACAAGTGGAGAGAGAGAGTAGGATTTATTATGTGAATGATAAATTGGTACTCATAATGATTTTATTAATATATTATATGATTAATATATTATTTCGAAATCATATTATTAATTAGTAATTAATCAGAAATTAATCTAGTATTAATTTTGGGATTAAAGGAACTAATTAATAATGGAGGGACTGATTATGTAAATCAGTAATAATTATAGTTTTGGCTAATGGACCTTATTGATATGGGGTGGACAAAAATCTATGGAAAGCCCATACATTTTTCGTCCAAGGCCCTATCATATGGGGGTTCATGGATTGCTTAAGGCCTAAGCAAAGGAATTAAGGTTTCCACCTGAAAACCCTAATAGCCTCAACTATATAAACCCTCCTAACACGGGTCAAACCCCCTACTCTTTTTTGTGTTTGGGACAAACGCAGTGATCCCTACTGAAGTAGTAATCCCAACAGCAAGATACTTGCTTCAAAACCAAGAGAATAATGACACGATCCTAGCACTGGATCTTGACACTATTGACGAACTTCGGGATCTTTCCAAAATACGCATTGCTGCTCATCAACAGAGATTCACCAAGGCTTACAATAAAAACATAGAAGTTAGGAGGTTTCAAATAGGAGACTTGGTATTAAGGAAAACATTCCAAAACACCAAGGATCCCAACGTAGGTAAATTAGCTCCCAAATGGGAAGGACCGTATCTCATAGATGGTGAAGCAAGGAAATGACCATATTGGCTAGCAACACTCGAAGGAGATGTTCTACCAAGATCCTGGAATGCTATACACCTCAAAGCATACTACATGTAAGTAGGGTCGACTGATCCACAACAAAACCAAGGTACACATGTTCTTTACCTTCAAATTTTCATTGTTACTTATTTTCCCCTCGAATATATTACTAACTTAAGCATCGGAGGGGCGTTAGCTAGACTAACGCCCACCCCTAGCTAACGTTTGCCATGCAGAACAACACACAGCTAAGGATCTCCGTAAGCTATGATCCTGAAACATGAAGGACCCTCGGGGTCGGGTCCTGAACCCAAGGATCTCCCGGATCTCATAATACAAGGATCCTCGAGGACGAAAATCTCTAATCATGCGGATCTTGACATATGAAGATCTCAGTATCTTAACACTTGAGAAGCCCCATTATACCAATGGTATAATCTTTAGACTATCATCTCTACTACGCTTAAGGGTACTTAATCCCCTCTAAAGTTTAAAGAGCTCATTACCTCTTTCACATGAACTAAGGTTTATATACCTCGCTTGGACGCACAATATCCAACTATGGGAAACGGATAATGGGGTCATTTCACAATTCAGTGGCTTGGTAACCCTCTTATCTTTGAACATAAGTTGAGATCCTTAAGGTTTATAACATTTTGATGTTATCAAGAATCGGGATCCTACCCCAGTAATTACTTAAGGTTTATAACATTTTCATGTTATCAAAAATAGGGATCCTACCCCAGTAATTACATAAGGTTTATAACGTTTTCATGTTATCAAAGATTGGGATCTTGCCCTAGAAATTACATAAGATCTATAACATCTTCATGTTATCACACGTTGGGAATTTTCCCCAGAGAATAGAATCGAATTGTAACATTTTCATGTTATTATAAGTAAGGATCTCTCTCATGAATTATATCACAAGTTGGGATCCTTCCTGAATATAACATTAACCTGTTATCTATTGAATCTATGGTGTTACACAAGAATTTTGTCAATGTCCATAACCTAAACAGGTTATCCTATGGAGAAATTTTCCACATGCGACCTGAGATCCTTATCTTTAAGGATCTTTAACAATAAGGATCATTTCCCATAAGGATCCTCATCAACCTTCATTGGTAAAAAGCCTCATTATCGGCAGAAGTTCTCTCCTAAACTGAGATTTATCCTCGGCAAATTTCAAAGCTTAAGAAAAAACTTGGAGATAATCAGGTTCCATCTATCCTTATTCTCAAAAAGCTTTAGATAAGGTTTAAGGATCCTAAACTTTCCAAGATCCTAAATCAATCACTGACTTATGAACTTTCATCTTTTAAATTGATATCTTTAAAGAAGTTTTAAAGATTATGAATTAATCATCAATCTTTTGAATAAACTTTCAAACTACTTAAAAATATTGTATTATGCAGGAAATGAAGAAAGACAAAAGAAATATTAGCCATTATATTCAAAATAAAAGGCTTACAGACCTACAGGAGTCGAATGATTACATCAAAAAATTACCCTTGACACCTAAAAAAGGCCTAGACCTTAGCCTGGTCATCATCGGCCTTCTTCTCCCCTCCCTCGGTAAGCTGCAGTACAGGATCCTGGCCGGCTGTAGTAGGCTTGCCAGTCATCTTGGACAGTGCCTCACGCTAACCGTCCACGTTCCAGGAACCTGCATTTTTAAGATCCTCCGCAAGACGGATCTTGGCCTCCTAAACAGCCACCGTAGCACAAACCTTTGCGTTAGAGATCACCTCCTCCATATTGTGTACATGCTCCTCCTCACTCTTGGCCTTCTCCTTGATGAGCAGCTCCACCCTCCTCAGAAGATCCTCGTTGGTCGTCTTCCACATCTTCTCCTGACCCTGGAGGACTTGTTCAGCCCTCTCCGCCCGAATCTTTAGGTCGGTGGAAACGTGATCAGACACCTATGATAGAGATGTAGTGAATTAGCAAAAAACAAAATGAAAAATGAAGTGAGAGTAAAATCAAGAATTACAGCTTGGGAGAAAGAGACCAACTTTTGGAGTTCTTCCTCAGCTCCAAGGCTCTCCAAGATAAACCTGTGGATTCAACAGTTTTCCTTTTCCGGGATCCCGAAGTCTTCACTGTCAAGTCCACGGTTGATCTTTTAGGAGGAAGAGAGGACGAACTCTTCTCCTTCTTCACCACCAGATGATCCCCTAACATGACCGTATCAAGAACAGCAAGAGTGAAGCGAGCACTGGAGCGAGTGACTTTGGATCCTGTACATAGCAAAAGATTATTAAGAATCCCCACCACAAAGAAACAAAAAAGTTAAGGATCCTTACCTGTCTATATAAGGTCAGTAGCGGAGGAGCTTTCCTGCAGGATGGCTTGATCAAATCGGAAGGATCTATCGGCTTCAGACAAGGCCAAGAACTTCTCAATCTTCTCTTCAGAATCCTCACCGAAGGGAACAAGTTCGTCGAAGTTAAAGGCTGCAAAGGAACAAACAAAATAAGAATAAGATTCCAGGATCACAAGGAAAAGCATTGAAATCCTACCCTTCTTAACCTAATATGTGGGTAAGAGATCCCCATTGGGAACAGAGTCATGTCTCACAAAGAGGTATCTCCCTTTCCAAGCTTCGTCATTGTGCTTGGCTTTCAAGACTAGAGAAGATATGAGGGTTTTAAACTTGAGGAGGAAACGAGAATTCCCAAAGGTTGAGATCATATACACAAGCCAATTCAGAAAGGCCTATGTCCATACCTTTTGATTGATTTATCTGGTCGACCCAATATTGGATCCTCCAGAAAATTGGCATAGCCTAGATATATGAAATACCAGTCGTCCTGAAAAATTCGGAGACGATCCCATGGAAAGGGTGTCTCAAGCCCAAGGAGAAAGCATACTTAGGAATGCACACCCAAGTGGGAGAAACAAAATCAGGCTGAATGAGAGGATCGCAGGGCCTAAAAACCGCTTCGGGAGGATAATCTCCATTGAGTCTTAGAGACTCAATGTCATCATCGCCAAAAGAACATGTCTCCTCATAATAGAGGATCCCTTGGTCGGCAAAATCATCGTCAGGAAGGGCAAAAATGCTTTTACGAGGGACAACCATTTTTCGACCCATGGTAGAAAGAATAAAAGCCTGGAAGAAAGAATTACCTTCTAATCGCAAGATAGCACGAGAAAAGCAAAGAAGAACGGATAGAAGATTATGGGACTAATCGCTCATATTTATATTGGACCAATAAATATGATTTAACTATTAACGGCTAGTAAACTATCTGTTGGATTTCAAATTACCTAGCCGTTAAGAGTTAAAACTAAAAATTACTACTCTCTCTCCTTTTATCTATTTACTTTAAGTTATTCCTTTAATATTTACGAAATTAACTCCAATATTTTCAGGAATAACTTGGGGGCAATTGTTAGGGCCAGGATCCTTACAATATTCAGGATCCTCAAATATCCAGGATCCTCGGCTATCTCAGGATCCGGCTAATTACTGTTAATATTTTTGTTAATATTTATAATGGTCTTATTCTGTCTAGAATTATCACGTGTGCAGAAGTATTCAAGGGAAGACCAATTCTCAACAAAGAATCATCTCAACTATGCTAAAGACCCAGAATATTTGGTCCAATAACCTTCATGAAGCTGGTCATAGAGGATCCTGGAAATATCGGACATCTTGTTAGCAAGCTTAGACTATAAATTGACACTTGTATTCTGCACACAGGACACGGTTATGAAACCTAAGCTTATACTATGAAATTGCTTACTTATTTTTACTAAGAACTCCTTGTAATCACCATTTTTATATCAATAAAATCATAAAGGCAGGTGATCAGTTTCACCTCCCAAGGATTTGTGTCGGAGATCCTAGCAAGGATCAAGAGCTTTCCTTGTAAACCATTGTGTCATTTTCCTTTATCATTTTCAATTACATATTTTCAACAACACAACCTCTCATTCAATTAGGTTGATTAGCACTTAGGTAGTTTTTAACCAAAACACAAACAATCCTTAGTATAGTGGTTTCCGAGACCATATTTATGACAAAAAATATTGGATTTGGTGGAGTGTGAAACTTCCTGAGGTTCCGAGGGGCGATTAGGAATGTTGGGTCGATACACTGGTGGATTTTTAGTTGGTTTCGGATAGGTTTGACGATTTCTTTGTTGTGGAGCTTGAAAGAGGTTTTGAGAAGATTTTGATTGGTATTCCAAGGTCGTCTATACCTCAAGGAAAGAAGTGGAAATTCTTGTTGAAAACAAAGTTCTGAATCGGCTTCTTCTAGATCAATACATTCTTCATATGGGTAACTGAGAACTTGAGTAACAAGTGCTACAGTTGGAGTGGGTCATGTAGGTTGAACAGGTGGAACATGTGGGATGGATCCAAAAAATCCAAATCAGATGGATTCAAAAGTGGTGGGTTGATAGAACTGACCACACTAAGAGGAACTCTTGAGAGTTCTCTTAACTTTTGAGATTTGTTGGATTCATGACCTCGTAGTTCGTCAAACAACTGGTAGAGCTTTAGCTTCTTCATAGATCCATTAATTTGAAGACATGACTTAACATTACCCCATCCTATTCCTAAATTATTGATGAAATTGAGGTTATACTCGAGATGAGTTCAGACTACTCCATACGCTTTCTTGTTGTTCGCAACAATCCAATACCCGTTTGATGCAGAAGCAACAAATTTACCAAGTCTTGTAGTGAAGGTGTCAAAGTCGTTTACCACCGAGGTCCAACTGTAACATCCCAAAAATTCATAGTAAAATTTTCATTTTTAAAACAATAAACCATACAAACGAGTTGTTCCAAAACTGATCAAAGTGAATATATTATTTAAACATCAAAGTAATATTGAAAATTGCCAATGCGGAAAACTCTGGTGGATGTGGTGCAGTCATGCTGGGCCCTTTCCTTTCGTACCGGAAGTACCTAAAGCCATAAATGTAAAACCGTAAGCACAAAGCTTAGTGAGTTCCCCAAAATACCCCCATACCATACATACATCACAATTCAAGGCATAATTAGGTCTATTTCACCCCCTTCGGTCTCTTTCAACCGATACATGGTCTATTTCACCCCCTTCGATCTCTTTCAACCGATACTGGGTCTATTTCACCCCTTTCAATCTCTTTCAACCGATACTAGGTCTATTTCACCCCTATCGGTCTCTTTCAACCGGTATCGGGTCTATTTCACCCCTACAACAAAGCACACAATCATATCAGCAAGAGTCACAAAGACAACAAGCACATACAAGCATAAGAGTAAGTATCATAAGGACAACTATTATCCTACAAACATAATCCAGTGGGTCGGCATTGGTGCCTTAGACCCACATCCATGAGTACAGTGAAGAGACTCGCCTCCCAATCTGAAAGATTGTTGAACAGGACACTACTCCGAATATCAACTCTATCGTCCACCTATTCATTGGAACATGACCAAACTTAACTGATAATCAATATGCCCAAAATACCCCTAGGTCAAACTCTTGGTCAAAGTCAAAGTCAATCGGTTCAACTCGGTGAGTACGCTAAGCATACTCAACATGTATACAGGGCGTACTATGTGTTTGACCAGAGTCAAGGGGCTGACCACGTACTTGCAACGTACCCTTTGGTACACCCAGCGTACGTGGCTGCCACCTTTTTCCCATTAAGAGATTAATCTTTAAGGTCTTTCGTCCAAAATTTAGATCTATCCCTCAAATGATGTTCTTAATCATAAAGTTTCCAACTTTATGATATTGCATGGCTATTAAGTGCTCAATACCAAAAATCCTAACTTCATAACTCTTTAAGACATCGTAGCTCATGCATGGAAAGGAAACTATGGTCCAAGATCACATTTTATGGTTCCTAATAACTCCATAATGGATAAAGTTTCCAAATTTATCCATTAGAATGGTCCAAACAACGAAGATCTAGTCTTTAAGTCTCAAAGGGACCGAATGTGCATCTTTTTCAACATAACCCATTAAGTCCAAGCCTCCAAACTTTAGATATGAATCAATATAATGTTTAGATGGATAAAGTTTCCAACTTTATCCATAACAAGGTCTCAAACTTTCAATGTCTAAACTTTGTGCACTAAAGTGACCAAAAGCTCATAACACCTCAAACTAGCTAGATCTAACAAATGCATCATCGAGATTCAGTCTTTATACCTCTAGAAGAAAGATCAAAATAAACAAATTCTGGATCTACAAGCTCCAATGCAACCAACGCTTCTCCAATGAGCTCCTTCTTCTTTAAGATGCACCAAGAAAACTCCAAAGAACTCAAGAAAACCTTCTTTTGCTCACAAGGCTCAAACTAGGCTTAGGGTTTCAAGGGAGGGTGTTGGAGAGGTGGAGGCTGAGAATGGAATGCGTTTGGGGATGTGAAGGAGCTTAAATAGGGCTTAAACCATGAAAATAGGGTTTAGGTTCTGAACGCGTACACTCAACGTACTCCTAGTACGCCCAACGTACTAGGGATGCCCAGTACTCCCAGCGTACTAGACTAATCCCAAAACCTCCCTAACCTCTAACGGTCATAACTTCTTCGTTTCAACTCCGTTTTCGAAGATCTTATATTCATAGAGAGTAATTAAGGAGCTCTACAACCATATCTAGTTAAATTTGACTTAAAACACATCGAACTAAAATCCTTAATTCATAAAAGAAGTCTGAAACGCCACTTTTCCCATTTTACCCTTTGACTCCAAAGCACAAATCGAAATCTTAGATCACATAATCTACATTACCCACATCCAAATTGGTCTGAACCTCTCTTTCCCCAAAGCCTGAAGCCTTATGATACTTGATCTTCAGGTCACAACCCCAAATTATGAAATGACTCGAAATAGGGTGTTACACAAATGCTCATCCTTCATGTTCTCTGACCCTTTGAACAAGTCTTGAAGTGTATCCCAAATCTCTTTAGTAAATTTTCGCAAGTTAATGTTCTCAAAAAGAGAAGGAGGAACACCAAACACCATTGCAGAGAAGGCGACTTGATCTTCATGGAATTTCTCAATGTTTGTTGCAGTTAATTGTTCTGGTCGAGCTTCTTCTTAACCCATGAGCATGGAAACAACATCTCTAACAACTTGTCTAATAGGAACATTCAGACCTTCTTTTAATGCCCTCCATATTTCTTCACCTTTTTCTTTACCAAGCAAAAGTCTCTCCATTCTTACTTTCCAGTGATCATAATCTTCAACAACTAGCAATGGGGCACACGATGGGCAACCCATGCTATTTGCTATTTGAATCAAGTAAATTTGTTGAGATTGATTAGAAGCAACCATTAAAGTTAAGATATTAGAGCTGAAGTGGTATATAGAAGAACTCTTATCCTAAACACAAAAATGGTTGAGATACCAAGGTAATCAACAATAAATAATAATATGTTCTTATGGATTCAAAGGACAACGAATTAGGCTCTGATACTAATTGTGAATACAAGGATTTGGGCAGAAAAGGTTTGAGAACTCAAACCTTGAATTGACTTAAGATCAATGTATGATTGTAATGAAGATCCAGTCAAGTCTAGTAAACCAATCTTCTCTAAAAATAGAGATAATTAACAAAGTGCTCAAATATGAAAAGTAGTATGTACGGACAATGTAAAGTAAGTCAAGAACGATAAGAATTCAAGAGATAATGATTGACTGAATGATTCTTGATTAGAGTGAAAAGGTGCACACTTCCCACATTTGATATAAGGAAGACACCTCTTTAAATAGCTAAGGAGTAACTAAAAGAAAAATATGATAAAGTGCACATGGACTGAGAGACTTCTGAAGATCAATAGACTGACATCGTCATTGATATTGACCTTGTCTTTTGTACTATACTAGAAAACAATAAGAACACTACAAAATTGTACTTGAAACAATTAATTCATTTTAGACTAAAAATATTTCTAAACATAAATGGATCTCGGACTCGTCTTCACTTCGGAACATCTTTACTTTGGAACGCTTTCACTTGGGAACTCCTTTATCTCGGAAGTCTTCATGTCGGATTACATAAGGATCACTTCTTATTGTTCCAACACTTCTTGGATTTGTTTTTATGATTTTCCATTATTTATTAGTTTATCATTCCCTTTTGCTCCATTGATTTTGTAGTTTTTCAATATAACCAAATTTGCTTATTGCGAAGTTATACTCGCGACTTGGCACATTCTGATTTTGGGTATCTTACTTGAATAAATCTGAAGGTTTGAATCTCATTTACCTGAGATTGCAATTGTGTATGATCTCACACCTTTAGCATTTCTCGCATAATTTTTAAGATAAAACCAAGAAAACCTCATATGGTTCTTAAGAGTTCATCAACCGACATTGGTTGGAAGAAGAAATATTTCTTTGTTAACACAGATTCTCTCGATTATGGGAATTCTTTCTCAAGGATTTAGTGACTAGGGGTAGGAGTTCTTTTTCTATTGTTTTTATTAGGTTTTTACCTAGATACTAATCATAATTGTTTCTCATATCTTGGGCGGTTCCAAAGTTCAAAGAGATATTTCCTTTTCAGGAGGATACTTAAAAATATGGTTCAAGACTTTTGTAACTTTCTGAGGAGAAGAGGAGTTTCAAGACTATGGTATATTGTTCTTCTGAAGAAGATTTTAGTACATATTTGGTGGTCAAAGATCCTGAACCAATCAGCATGCCTCCATGTAGATCTTTGTTTCTAATATTCTAAGCATTTATGATAGTATTTTTCTGTAGGTTCATAGCTTAATCGATCAAGTGTTCCTTTCATTTATTCTTTCAAAGTTGAAGATTTGATATCTTTTGGTCCCTCTGTTAAAACTAAGAAGCCTCCGACTCCAGGTGCGAGAAAATTGGAAACTAAGCCAAACAGTCTTCAGCCTAAGAAGAGGAAGGTTACCTTGGAGATAACTCATGAATTTTTTGAAGGATGGAGGCCTTTTGAAATTAAACAAAGATGCTAATGCTCAACCAAGTTGTAATTTTATTCATCTTAATTTTTATTATAGGTTGGTATTGTTCAGTTTTATAGGCCATAACAAACATGTACAATGCAGAAAACACTTAACAACTAAGAGGGTACATGCAACCTATAAGGATCTATCTCTTCACAAATAAAGGCAACATACTATGAATATCAAGAACCCTAGAGAAACCCTAGTGAAATTAAAATTACAAGGATTAGGGTTTACATACCTTTGATTTATTATAGCAAATAAATCTTGATTCCTTTCCTTTGTTTCTTCAGAAAGATAGTACCTCTAATGGCTTGTACCCAAAACCTAGCATCTAGATGATAAGATGAGAGATGAGAGAGATGAAAATTTTGGCTATCCTTTTGTTATGAGGAGTCTACAAAAATGAAAGGACAAAGGGTCTTGTTTATAGCTGCTCAAGAAACCCCTTGGAAACCAAAGAGTCGTTGCATAATTAATTCTAATTAACCTATAATTAAATCCCCAAATTAATTAGGATTAATTCTTAAATAAATATTACTATTTCCAATTAATATATTAATAAATCATTTATTTCAATTTCCATTTAGTTTATTATTCATATAATAAATTAACAAATTATCCTCTCTCTCCACATGTCATTCTACTCAGTTACTAGTTATGAGGGCAACCCAAAAAGGAGTTTACTTTTAATTTCAAGTGTATACCAAGTTAGTTATGAGCTTAGATACCTTAATGCAATAGTCTCCCACTTAGATTAGTTTATAACTACAATTGCAAGAACAACCTTGAACCAAACAACAAAGTGTGCTTTCCGAAGCAACTGTCGAACTCTTAATCAAATCAGACATTGGCCCTAAGATAAGTGATCGGCTATCCCTTCGTTCTTCATGATATTCTATGGACATGAGGCATGGAATCCAATCAATCTTATTGTACATGATTTTGTTTCCCGATTTCCTGATTTGTGGTGATGTCATTAGACTACAAACTGATGACATCAATTTAGTCTTGGTAGGGCATAACACTATAATGTCAACACCAAATCACCGAGGGGCCCAAAGATATCGTTTTTACTATTGGGGAAAGAGGAATGAATAAACTTTGACTACATAATTGTAACCTTTACTCATCAAATTGTACATGACACTCCGTTTTATAACATCATGTTACTGTTGCATTTACGCAACATCAATGCACAACCGAATCGTAAATTGCAACTTATGTATCTTCGTTTTAAGAATAAAAGATATTATCATCTTAGAATTACTCATGATTGAATCCATGAAGTAATCTCTAAGTGCGGATTTATAAAATACTTAAAATCTCTATTTTCAAAGTACTCATGAATATTGCAGCAATCCCTATGCAATGTCTAATCTCTATAGACACTCTACAATTGATTCATTACAGTCTTAATTCACTACTTACTTCTAAAAGTATGAGTGATTGTGGAAATTTAAATAATCAAATTATTCAGGAAGTAAAACATGCAAAGAGAAACACAAGACTTAATGATTGAAGAAGGCGGTACCCATAATCATAAATAATTCTCTATTAATCAATCACCAAAATCAATTATATTTATTTTGTTACAAACTTTCAACCTATCAACTAACTTCTAAAACTAATAACATCTCTTCAGCCAATGCTCATAGCATGTTGATTGTGTTTGGCTCATCTCAAAGTCTTTATGAAAAGATCTACATGATTATCTTTTGATGATACCTGTTTCACCAGGATATGCCCATCTTCAACCTATGTCTGATGTTGTCACACCCATGGCCGAGGCAGCAGAACATGTCGGGCTATGCGACTTAGTTCCTGTATTACACGTAAACTGAATATATAGCACAAGTACAACAATAAACAAATATTAGTTTTATTCCATCTTGAAGTTTGAATATAAGGTTCTTACAGATGATAATATAGTACATGAGTTGCCTTGAACAGGTAGACATATATTATTGGATAAGGTGTCTAAGTCCATAACTATTCTGGTATGTAGTTGACCCGGTTTGGCATGGTCCATTTGGGTTGCATGGCATCATGCACTTGGGTACACTAAAATGAGAGAAAGGACACTTATGGTTTATTAATATATTATAAGTTCTAATATATTAATAATATTATTTAATTAGTATTGATCAAGAATTAATTTGGAATTAATTAAGTGATCAAAAGGAGACTAATTAAATATATGCGTTGATTGTGTAAATCATCCATTCTTGTATACTGGGCTAATGATCCATGGTTTATCAAGTTAGGCTAAAACCCATAAGATGCTCCATCGAGGCTCCATGGTGTTTTTGAACCCATGGATCTAAGAAATGAAAAGCCATGTCAATTAGGTTTACATGCTATAACCCTAATTCTGACACACTATATAAGCGTCATGTTGTAGACCAAAATCGGCCACTAAGTAAGAAAAATTGAGGGCTAGCCGATTTCTAGACTGTTTGCATTTCTCTCTAAGTTATTCCAAGTGCTTTGGTGTTGTGTGAGACATTTGAGGCATCACACTTGAGGTGCTAGGCTCACAAGGTTCTCAAGGAATTCAAGCTACTAAAAGGTATGTTTTTCTTACTAACTTTTATGTTTAAAAGTTCCCCATGTTTGCTAGATAGGTTATGAACCTTGGAAAAACAAATTTGCATGTATCATAGTAAAACATTGGTCCAAGGTTTCTAGGGTTGCATGTACACCTTAGGAGTGTTAGAATGCTCAAAACCCTACAGTGGTATCAGAGCCTAGGCTTGTTTGTTTGATACTTGATGCAAAATTGTGAAAAAACTTAGTTTTTCTGCATTTTGCATCATGAACTCGCCGAGTCCATGGGGGACTCGACGAGTCCATGAGTAAATTCATCCTACTCGTCGAGTAGATTCGTGCACTCGACGAGTAGGAGCCCCTGAATGTAGATTTGCGAGTTTTGCTGCTGGAAATGGACTAGAAACATTACCCTAAACTGTTTTGGTGTTATAAAACTTGTTTTAGATGGTGTAACGGTTATGCTAATCCTCTTTCAATGGCTATTATCAAAATTTCAAGTTTTATATGGTTTACTTATGATTCTTGAAATTGTTGATATGAACGTTCATGAACTTATGAGTTTAGAAGATCATAGGAATTATTTCTAACTTGCTTGTTAGTTTAATTCTTGCTCTTGATGTGTTTTAATCGAATCCATAATTTGTCCTCAAGTTATGGATTACCAAAAGTCACTATTTTAAAGTCCATTATTAAACACATAGGTTACATAAAATGAAAAGTCTCTCATTTTATTAATTCATTAACTCATAAGTTATGAAAGATGAAAAGTTTTGAAAGTTACAAAACTTGCCCTCAAGTTTTGAAACATGTAAAGTCACTTTAAAACTTTAGTTCCAACCCCTAGAATTTTAAAAGTTAAAATTCAACCCTTATACTTTATAATATTATAAGTTTAATAATTATTATATATGTATAAGAACAAGTTGTTTTACCATTAGTAGGCCACATTCACGAAGCCGGTCTATAAGGGGGGGGGGTATATGGTTGATGCCTATAAAATGGCAGTTTAATGGGTGTCCACTCTCACCCACCGCTTCCTTGATCGTTGGAGGGTCGTTAGCCGAACGGGTAAGACAAGGACTTTAAATCTTCATTAAAAGTATGATGAATATAAAGTAACTAAATGTTTTTATAAATTCCCAATCTTAGTTACTTTAGGAAAATTCGAATAAGGTGTTAACCCATGAAATTACACTTTGCACTTTGATTAAGTCGTTAGTGGAGCGTGTGTGGTTAACCGACACACTAACCTGGACTTAACAAGGTAGGCAAAGGGCAACTTAATCTTTATCATAGTATCAGTGGAGCGCATGTGGTTAACCGGCACATCAATTGAGGGGTAAATATTAAGTGTACCAAGTAATTTTCATGGTTACTTCTCACCTTGTTTTGTGATCCTCGGCATCCCAGTCACAAAACCTGAAGGGCACACTCGAGATTGAAACATGTCATTGAAAAGTTCAATGAATCTCAAAGAATCTAGGAGTTTCAAAACTAATTAAAACCTAATAATTTATTTCGTTTTTCATGCTGGAAATTGGTGAATCGTCATTCACCTCCCTTCAAATATTTTATAGCTTGGATTACGGCATCCCTCTTCTAACTTATAAAATAGTGTGTTGGGTCCTAGCCTTAATATTACATTTGGGTGTCATATTAAGGATTATCTTTATATCTAATCTAAACTTGTCTTTCTTGTTTTCCGATGTCTTCCAACAATGTTGATTCTGGCTCAAACCCTACCGGCTCCTTCTGTCTCATGAACCTTTATGGGAGAGTCATCTTTGATGGATCCAACTTTATAGATTGGATTAGGAACATCAGGATGGTCACTCGGTATGAGGACAAGGAATATTTCCTCGACAAGGAGCTTAAGGAACTTCAGGCGTCTGCTACTCCTGAGGAGATCACTGAATACAAGGCACATGAAAGAGATGCTACCAAAGTGAGATGTATCATGTTGGCCATAATGACAACCGAGCTCCAAAAGTCCTATGAGGACTACTATCCTTTTGAGATGCACCAGCATTTGATGGACCGCTACCATCAGAGTGCTCGTCAAGAGCGGTATGAAATTATATCCTCCATGATAACAACCAGGATGAAGGATGGTGAACCCATCACGGGCCACATGCAGAAAATGAAAAGGTATGTGGACCGTTTGCTGAAACTGAATGTGAACTTTCCCGAGGAGTTGGCAATAGACATCATTTTGCACTCCTTACCTTCATGTTATGATCAATTCCGTATGACATACCACATGAACAAGGAGGAAGTTACACTCAGCAAACTTCAAGGACTTTTGAAGACAGCAGAAAGTGGTCTTGAAGGTAAGTCGGTTGTTACCACTCCTACTCCTACGCGGCCCCTGTCTTGGCAATCGGGCAAAGCAAAGGAAAGAAGAGGAAGAGCCCTTCGAAGGGTACAAGGAGAAGACCCTTGATGGCTCCTCTTCAAGTGGAACCAAGAAAGGTTTCGTCACTCCTTCTGCTAACCCTAAAGAGGCTGAATACTTCTATTGCCATGAAAAGTCCCACTAGAAGCAAAACTGACCAAAGTACCAGCAAGATGTGAAGGATGGGAAAGTTAAACCCAACCATTCAGGTACATACACTATATTGTCTAAAAAAAGTCACCCCATTCTAATTCTTGGGTCCTTGATACAGGGTATGGTATTCACATATGTACTGATTTGCAGGGACTAAGAAGAAGTGAGAATGTGGAGCATGGGAAGATAAACTTGATCATGGGGAATTGGAAAGCTTCACCTGTCACCAAGATTGGAGTTTATTCTTTGTTGCTAAGTAGTGGATTAGTATTAGCTTTGAATAAGTGTTGTTATTCGTCTGAAATGGCGACAAATATTATTCCATTTCATGGTTTGTACAAACAAGGTTTTACCTTTTCATTTGATAATGATAGCGGTGGTATTAATGCTTTCTTTAATAATGTTTTTTATTTTAAAGAATTACCTTGTGATGGTGTATATGAAACTGTGTCGGTTGTTGATAACCTAGGAAATAATGTATTTTGTATCGATTCTTCCACTAGCTTGGATAAAGCATCATTATGGCATTGTCGTCTTGGACATGTAAGCAAGAAACGCATAGGCCAACTCCAAAAGGATAGAGTCTTGGAGTCGTTTGACCTAAAGTCAGATGATAGCTGTGAATCTTGTTTGCTTGGGAAAATGACAAAGTCACCCTTCACTGGTACTTGTGCTAGGGGTGAAGGTTTGTTGGATCTTGTACAGATAGATGTGTATGGACCCTTCAGAACCGCCACAAGAGATGCTAACCGCTTTTATGTGACTTTTACTGATGATTTTAGTAGATATGGATATATATACTTAATCAAGCATAAGTCAAAGACATTTGAAAGATTCAAAGAGTTCAAGCAGGAAGTAAGGAATCAGTTGGGCAGGAATATTAAGATGCTACGATCCGATCGAGGTGGTGAGTATCTTAGTACAGAGTTCCTTGACTATCTTAAGGAATGTGGGATTATCTCATAATTGACACCTCCCAGGACACCACAACTTAATGGTGTGGCTGAGAGGCGCAATCGAACCTTGTTGGATATGGTTCGTTCCATGATGAGTCGAGCTTTGCTACCAATCTCATTTTGGGGGTATGCCTTAGAGACTGCCGCCCATATTCTTAATCTAGTCCCTACAAAGAAGGTTGCCAAAACACCTCATGAGATGTGGACCGGAAAAGTTCCCAATGTGGACCACATCAAGATTTGGGGTTGCGGGGCTTTCGTGAGGCACGAGTCTCACGATAAGCTCGAACCTCGAAGTGAGAGGTGTATTTTCATCGGCTACCCACAGAGATCCTTTAGTTACCTCTTCTACAGACCTAGTGATAATGTGGTATTTGTACCAAGGAGAGGAGTCTTTCGAGAAAGAGAATACATAAGCCAAGGAAATAGTGGGAGGCAAATTGACCTTGAAGAAATTCAAGAGTCAAGTGGTGAAGGAACCTCAAAACCTAGCAATCAACCTGAGGAGGAAACTCATGTTGATCCGACAGAAGAGTCTGTACCTCTGAGGCGTTCGACAAGAGTTAGGAATGCACCTGAGCATTACTATGGTTTCCATATTACTGCGGAAGGTGATACACTTATCATTGATAGCACACCGGTAAGTCTGGATGAACCTAACAGCTAAACGGAAGCCATGGCAGGCCCTGAGGCTGCTAAATGGAAAGAGGCTATGGACAGCGAGATACAGTCCATGTATGACAATCAAGTTTGGAACTTGGTTGACAATGTACCAGTTCGTAAGACAGCCGGGTGCAAATGGATCTTCAAGAAGAAGACCGACATGGATGGTAATGTACATACTTATAAGGCACGACTGGTTCCAAAGGGCTTTTCTCAAACTCCGGGAGTTGATTATGATGAGACCTTTTCACCAGTAGCCAAGATTAAGTCTATTAGGGTTATGTTAGCCATTGCTGCATTTCATGATTATGAAATATGGAAAATGGATGTCAAAACCGCTTTCCTTAATGGGAAGTTGGCTGAGGATGTTTGCATGAGTCAGCCAGAGGGATTTGTCAGTACAGAGTACCCTAATAGAGTGTGTAAGCTTAAGAAATCCATCTATGGATTGAAACAAGCACCTCGCAGATAGAATCTTTGTTTCGATGAGAAAGTCAAAGAGTTTGGCTTTTCGAGGAGTGAAGATGAATCTTGTGTATATGTCAAGGCTAGTGGGAGTATAGTCAGCTTTTTGGTATTGTATGTGGATGACATACTGCTCATAGGAAATGACATCCCAACTCTACAGGAAGTGAAATCCTGGCTTGGGAAGTGTTTCGCTATGAAGGACCTTCGAGAAGCTGCTTGTATCCTAGGGATAAGGATTTTGAGAGACAGGAGTAAAAGACTAGTTGGACTTAGTCAGAGTACCTACTTGGAGAAGGTGCTGAATAGATTCAGCATGCATAATTCCAACAAAGGAGAGTTACCGATCCAGAGTAACGCCAGACTGAGTAAGACTCAGAGTCCGAGTACAGAGGCTGAGATAGCAGAGATGAGTCGAGTACCTTATGCTTCCGTTGTGGGCTCGATCATCTATGCTATGACTTGTACTCGTCCTGATGTGGCCTTTGCGTTGAGCATGGTCAGTAGATATCAGGGGAATCCTGGCAAGGCTCACTGGACTGCGGTAAAGAACATTCTCAAGTACCTGCGGAGGACTAAGGACTGGGTCCTTACCCTCGGTGGGAATGATGACTTGAGAGTATTAGGGTATAGTGATGCTAGCTTCCAGACTGATAGGGATAATTTCCGCTCTCAGTCAGGCTGGGTCTTTACCTTAAACGGAGGAGCAATTTCTTGGAAAAGTTCCAAACAGGAGACAGTGGCTGATTCAACTTGCGAATCAGAGTATATAGCGGCAAGCGAGGCAACGAAGGAGGCTATATGGCTAAAGAACTTTATTGGAGACCTTGGATTTGTACCAGCTATAAAGGAGCCTATAGAGATTTTATGTGATAGTGAAAGCGCAGTTGCCTTAGCAAAGGAACCAAGGGATCACGGGAGATCCAGACATATCGATAGAAAATACCATTTCATCAGATATCGAATAGAAGAAGGACTCCTCGTGGCAAAGAGGGTATCATCGGATGAGAACCCGGCAGATCCCCTCACGAAGGAACTGGGCAGGGTTAAGCATCTCCAGCATGCGAGGCGCATAGGGCTGAAGGATGATATTAGATTTAGTAGTTAGATAGCTTTGAAATGTGTAAAGTGTAATTGACATTTGATGATGAATAAAAGTTGTATTTATTTATGATTAAAGTGTTGCTGTCATTTGTCAATCGTTTACTATCATATCATTTTGCATGTTTTGACTTCCAGAATAATTATGATTATGTTATTTCATATTATTCAAATTCTCCACAGTCGGTCATATGTTGGAAGTAGATATGAATCAAGATTGTCATGAGGTGGCTTGTAGATGTCCAAGGTACTGTACATAGCAAAGTGTTGCTACAACACTCATGAGTGCTCATAAGTTCTGAGTATTGGATTCAAACCCCGCTCACTGGTATCACTTCATGGAATTTATCTCGAGTGATCGTGAGACGGTAATATCATATAAGTCTTCAAACCTAGAGATATGACTTGTTGCCTATGAGTTGGTTATACATTGATTGTACGAAAACGTATTGGTAACTCGATGTTATAAAACGTGCCTTTGTGTATGATTCAACAAATAGTAGAACAAGCATATGAGTCGAAGTTTATCTGTTACTTCTTGGATTAGAAGCGATATCTGGGCCCCTCAATGATTTTGTTTTGATCTATGTACCGGGCCTGGTCAGAACTAAATTTGTATTCGATTAAGTTCTTTGTCAAACAAATCGGAAATCGGGAAACAAACTGCTGGATAATAAGTAAGACATTGTTCCATGTAATTGTCTGGCTGATATCTAGAACAGAGGATTATATGATCACTTATCTTAAATGGCGTATCATGATCATCTCAGTTCCGAGAGACCTTGAAAGAGCTACGATTGATGATCGGTTCCTGAAGTCATACTTGCAGTTATAGTTATTAGACTTATCCAAGTGGGAGACTGTTGGATAAGGTGTCTAAGTCCATAACTATTTCTGGTTTGTACTTGACCCGGTTTGGCATGGTCCATTTGGGTTGCATGGCATCATGCACTTGGGTAGACTAAAATGAGAGAAAGGACATTTATGGTTTATTAATATATTATAAGTTCAAATATATTAATAATATTATTTAATTAGTATTGATCAAGAATTAATTTGGAATTAATTAAGTGATCAAAAGGAGACTAATTAAATATATGGGTTGATTGTGTAAATCATCCATTCTTGTGTACTGGGCTAATGATCCATGGTTTATCAAGTTGGGCTAAAACCCATAAGATGCTCCATGGAGGCTCCATAGTGTTTTTGAACCCATGGATCCAAGAAATGAAAAGCCATGTCAATTAGGGTTTACATGGTGTAACCCTAATTGTGACACACTATATAAGCATCATGTTGTAGACCAAAATCGGCCACTAAGTAAGAAAAAGTGGGGGCTAGCCGATTTCTAGAGTGTTTGCATTTCTCTCTAAGTTATTCCAAGTGCTTTGGTGTTCTGTGAGACATTTGAGGCATCACACTTGAGGTGCTAGGCTCACAAGGTTCTCAAGGAATTCAAGCAACTAAAAGGTATGTCTTTCTTAGTAACTTTTATGTTTAAAAGTTCCCCATGTATGCTAGATAGGTTATGAACCTTGGAAAAACAAATTTGCATGTATCATAGTAAAACATAGGTCCAAGGTTTCTAGGGTTGCATGTACACCTTAGGAGTGTTAGAATGCTCAAAACCCTACAGATATAACAAAAGCTAGTAAACTATTCCATCATTTGAATTGCTTGTTTAGTGATTCCCTGAGAATACACGAATTTTGAGGGTCAACACAAGGTTGGTGAGAGTTACAGGTTTTCTACTAGTGCGGTAATGATACTTTAAAAATTGTTTTCTTTGTAAGTAAAACCATAATTAAAACTGAGTTTGTAAAAAGCCTTTGAATAAACTTTGAAAACCAAATGATGTTTTTTCATAAGTAAAACCATACTTATAACTGTTTTGAAGTGAGAGAAACCAAGCCCATGGTTTATAGACAGTGAGAAAGAGAGTGAGAAAGAGAGAGAGAGAGAGAGAGAGTGAGAGAGAAAGAGAGAGAGACCCAGTTAATGTTTATAGTGAGTCCTATAAGCGATCTATGTGACTGAAGTACCATCCGCGCCTAGAACTCTTCATTGGACGATGTAGTGACTTTAGATAGTAATCACCCGCTTCAATTGATTTGTCAAAGTTATAGCTAGAAACCGCAGGTAGGGATGTCAACCCCGTATAGATCTATACATATGTATCTCGCTCCGAGGATTAACAGTTATAGTAATATGGGTATGCTAAGTGTTTAAACTTAGGTAATGAATAGTGTCTCACTAAAAAAGCCATTAACTAATGTATGTGAATAACCCACCCAATCTTATCTCTTGATAAATATATGGGGCGTAATATCCCATAGTAGATAGCCCTAACTTATATGTGGATAAGTCACTAGAAAAAATGGTTTACGGTTGCTAAGACCCACCTCATGTGGGTTTTTTTCTAGTCGAGAGAAGAAGCCAGAGAGGGGGACAGTGTGAGGGAAATGTTTGGCTGTGTTTTTCTGAAGAAAGTGAAGAGCGAAAGTCTCCTTTTATAATGTGTAGAAAGGTCTCATGCACCATGCAAGCCATGCTATGTTAGAAAGTCAAACACTCAAGGTATCCATACTTTGTCCTTTGGAAGAAGAGTATACACAAGATGGTAAGGTGGTGAAGAGGAGATGTTGATCACATGGGAAAGGGGGAAGGTTGGCTCGTTTTCCTCATGCATGCAAGGAAGGGTGGGACCTAGTGATGTCACTCTCTCAAAAATGGCCCAAAAATGCTTGTAGATTTACGTGCCATAATCTCGACTTCTAATTTTTTTGAAAGTGTCGAATTATAGAGTCGAATTGAATGATTCTAAATACCCGATTGAATTAATTTTTGAAGTTGTAGATCTCGGGGAAATCATTTTAAAAGATTTGCGATTAATTGACCCAAAACATCCGATTTTTCGACGTTTGCAAATATTTTTGCTAAAAATATTTCGAATATGAAATTAGATAATATACCATAACCTGAATCCAATAATGTTCTTGGAATTTCGATCTGAGGTGTGCAAGTGCCTCAATAGATCGAAATGGTTTATGCATTTTCAAGAAAATTAGTATTATAATAGTTTGGTTTCTTATAACGTTCGTATCTTTTGCATACGAACCCCGTTTTGGATGTTCTTTATATTTTCATAAATAAGTGAACATGTACTAAAATACTTGAGTTTTTTCTTTGCTTACAAACTCTTAATACAACATTTCATTTTTTCAGACGTATTAACTACGGTTACAGTTTGTGCTTTGTGATTTATTTGAGATTTTTCACACCTGAAAGTAAGATACCATCTGATATCTTATTTTAATTGAAATGAAACTATTTATTTTTCAAAATATGCATTAAATCTCAATAGGTCAAGTTACAAAGAAATTCGTAGTAAATTGACTGTCTATAGTTTTAGACCTAAATTCCGTGATGTCACATTTCCTCCCCGTTAAAGGTATTTCGTCCCAAAATTATTAAGTTCTAGACTATTTTGTTTCACCAGTAGACGGACTACTGTTGAGCAGTTGCGGGTACTTTTAATTCATGTAATCCTCACGTTCCCAAGTAAACTTTGACCCTCTACGAGAGTTTCATTAGACTTTTACTATAGGTATGTGACTTTGTTTGAGGCTTTTGATTTTTCAATCCATGATCTCAACTGGTTCCTCCATGAAGTGACATTTAGTGTTGACATGGATCTCATCGAATGGAATAACAAGGTTCTCTTCAGAGAGACGCTTCTTGAGAATACACATGTGGAAGGTATCGTGAACTTTGTTGAGTTCTTGAGGTAACTTGAGTTTGTAAGCCACCGGACCAACCCTTGCCAGGATTTCAAAAGGTCCAATGTAATGGAGATTTAGTTTACCTCATTTTCCAAATCAAATGACAATTATCCATGGTGCGGATTTTAGTAGGACACTGTCTCCTACTTTGAATTCTAGGGGTTTGTGTCTCACGTCAGCATAGCTTTTCTAACGACTACATGTGGCCTTCAATTGTTCCTTTATCTGAACAATATTTTTCGTTGTTTCATGGATGATTTCAAAACCAGTAATTAGGGTATCTCCAACATGCTTTTTAGCCTGTTGAGTATCATCAACTTCTGCCCAACATATCGAAGAACGACATTTGTGTCCATACGAGGCCTCAAATCGAGCGGCCTTTATGCTAGAGTGATAATATTGTTTTATGAAAACTCAACTAGGAGTAAGTGAGTATCCCATGCATTATCGAAGTCTATCATAGAAGCGGCGAGCATGTCTTCCAAAGTTTGTATTGTTCTTTCACTCTGTCCATTCCTTTGACGATGATATGTCGTACTCATGTCGAGTTTGATTCTTATGGACCTCTGGAATGATTGCCAAAATCTGGAAGTGAATCTGTTATCTCAGTCCGAGATTATAGATATTGGCACACCATGTAGTCTAACTATTTCCTTGAGGTAGGTCTTGGTGAGTTTCTCCATCTCGTCGGTTTCTTTGATCGCTAGGAAATCGGCGGACATGGTTAAACGGTCAACCACTACCCAAATGGTGTCATAACTGCTTGATGTTTTTGGCAACTTCGTTATGAACTCCATGGTTATCTGTTCCCACTTCCATTCTGGGGTTGACGGTTGTTGTAGTAGACCAGATGGATTCTGGTACTCTGCTTTGACTTTGGATCAAGTCAAGCATTTAGTAACATATATGGCGTTTTTTGCCTTCATGTTGGTCCACCAATAAATCTTTTTAAGATCGAGATACATCATATCTGATCCAGGATGTATGAAATATCTCGACTTATGAGCTTCGTTTAAAGTTATATTCCTGACTTCACCAAACTATAGGGCCCAAATTTGGATCATGAAATATTGTGTTCCATTTTCCTTGAGGTTGAAATGTTTGTCCATTCCTCGTAGGTCTTCTTCTATGATATTTTTGAGTTTGAGGGCTTCCAGTTGAGCATTTTGAATTTGGATGGTGAGATTGGAGTGGATTGTTAGGGTTAAAACCTTTGCACGAAGTGGTTTTGCTCGTTCTTTCCTGCTTAAAGCGTCTTCTACAACGTTTGCTTTACCAGAATGATAACGAATTTCACATTTGTAATCATTTAGCAATTCGACCCACCTTCATTGTCTCATGTTGAGTTCCTTCTGATCGAAGATGTGTTGATGGATTTTGTTGCTGGTGAACACGACACACTTCGTTCAGTATAGGTAGTGTCTCCATATTTTTAAGGCAAACACTACAACTCCCAATTATAAATCATGGGTAATGTAGTTGGTATCATTTGGCTTAAGTTGTATGGATGCATATACAATGACTTTATTCATTTTCATTAATACGCATCCTAACCCTTAGTAATAGGCATCACAAAATACGATAAAGTCTTATGTTCCCTCTGGAAGAGACAAAATTGGTGCACTATACAACAATTGTTTCAATTTCCTGAAGCCAGACTCTTTCCTGTCTGCCCAATCGAACTTCTTGTCTTATGGGTTAGAACGGTGAGGGGTTTGGCTATTTTGGAGAAATTTTTGATGACTCTCCGGTAATTGTCCACAAGCCCTAGGAATTGACGTACATCGATTAGCGTTGTTGGTGCTTTCCAATCCCTAAATGCTTTCATCTTCGTGGGATCGACATAAATCCCTTTGCTACTGACCACATGGCCACGAAAATGCACTTCGTTTATCTAGAACTCACATTTAGAGAACTATACATAAAGTTTCTTCTTCCATAACACTTCCACAATGAATCGCAATTGTTGGCCATGTTCTTCCTTGCTTCATGAATATATTAGTATGTCATTAATAAAAACGATCACAAATTTATCCAAATAGGGTTTATACACCCGCTTCATAAGGTCCATGTACATGGATAATGTGTTGATCAGTCTGTAGGGCATAACCACGAACTTGTAGTGACTGTACCAAGACCTGAATGTCGTCTTTGGAATGTCTGCTTCTAGAAATCTAAGTTGACGATAAATGAATATTAGATCGATCTTCTAGTAGTAGCATGCTCCTTGTAGTTGATCGAATAGTCCATCGATCCTCGGGAGTGGATATCAGTTTTTGATGGTGAGTATGTTAAAATCTCGATAGTCGACGCACATCCTGAACGATCATTCCTTCTTTTTGACAAACAATACCGGAGCTACCCACGGAGAAAATCTTAGCCGCATAAGGCCTTTGTCAAGAAGTTCTTGGAGCTGACTGGAGAGTTATTGAATTTTCGATGGACCCAGAAGATAAGGAGATCTTGTCACTGGTGTTGCACCTAGGATTAGGATGATTCGGAATTCGACCTATCTGACTGGAGGTACTCCAGGTAGATCCTCTGGAAATACGTCCGGGTAGTCGCACACTTGCAGAATGTCTTTAATTTCCGTGCATATCCACCACATGGGCCAAAAAACTGAAGCATCTCTTCTGCAAACACTTTCTCACCTTCTTGCAGGAGATGATTCATTGATTCTTTCCTGATTTATCTCCGTAAATCACAAGTGGTTCGTTGTCGGGTTAAGGTAGTCGAACGGCCTTTTTGTAACATAAAATCTGTTCTTAATGAGGTGATAACCAATCTATCCAGATGATTACATCGAAACATCTAATGGTCATGGGATCTAGGTCGACATGAAACACGTGGTTATTGAGAAGGCAATTAGTGAGTATTTATATAGTGCTTTATAATTGGCGGTTTGCTACTTCTACCGTATAAGCTTCGTTAAGTTTGCATGATCTATGTTTTATATTTCTTCAAAACTTATGGGAAATAAAGCTTTTATTGGTACCAGTATCAAATTATACATAAGCATAAATATTGTTGATAGGAAACATACCAATAACCACAGTTGGTTCCTAGCGACCATCTCCATCACCAATCTCAAATGCTCTTCCTTGGCCACACTGATTCTTTAGTTTTGGGTAATCCTTCTTAAAATGCCCTGGTTGATGGCATTCATAGCAGTTTTGGCTTCCTCCAGCAGCAGTGGTTGAGAGTGTATTGTTTGGGGTCTTTCAGTAGTATTTAGATGTGTGGCTTCTCAAGTTACAATTATTGTAGACAATGCAATTTTTCGACATGGTGGAAATGTCACTTGGTATAATGGGGTAAATTCCTAGAGTAGGGTTTTGATGGGGTGGGAGTGTTGGTAATTGCGGCATAGACATCCACAAGTTTTGGCTTAGATTTATGATGCTTGGAGCTTGGAGTTTACCTTTGACTTCCTATGGAACTTCCGTTTCGTATCCATTGTCTGGTTCTTTTACTCTTTGCAGGGTCATGGTACCCTAACAGAGACACTGCACAGTCAATTGATAGGCCAATTGCATAGAACTATGAAAGGTAGTGGGTCTAGATGCAGTAAGCAGACCTTGAATGGGTGAAGCTATTCCGAAGATGTACCTTTCAGTCCTTTTGTATTATGGGTTCACCATCCTCGGACAAAGATTTGTAAGGTCGTTAAATCGGGAGGTGTAGGCAATCACCTCCTATCCTTTCATCGTAGGATTCCAAAGCTCCTGCTCCATAGCCTAAGCTTCTTATCGAGGAAATTACTCTTCAATCATCATTTGCTTTAAAGTTTCCCAGCCCATGGCATAAGTTGCATCGATTCCTATGGACTTGGCAAGATTATTCCACCAGGTCAGGGGGAATTCATAAGTGTACAAGTAGCATATTTGATTTGGCAGTACTCGATGTAATGGTTGAGGTAGTATTGTTTGGGGTCTTTCTATGGACTTGGCATGATTATTCCACCAAGTCAGGGCGGAATCCATTAAAGTACAATTAGCATATTTGACTTGGCAGTCATCAGTGCAACGGTTGAGATTGTATTGTTTGGGCAGTCCTCAGTTCAATGGCATTCGTAGTAGTTTCAACTACCTCCTGAAGCAGTGGTTGAGGTTGTATTGTTTGGGGTCTTTCTGTAGTACTTAGAGGTGTCGCCTCTCAAATTATAGTTTCTGAAGACCATGCAATTTTCGATATGGTGTAAATTTCACTTGATACAATAGGTTCTTGCCTAGATTTGTGATGCTTGGATTTTGCCTTTGACTTCCCATGGAACTTCCGTTGCATACCCCCAGTCTGGTTCTTTTCCTTTTGTGGGTCCATGGTACCATGACGGATACACTGATCAGTCAATTCATAGGCCAATTTCTTAGCACTATCAAAGGTAATGGATCTGGATGCAGTAACTAGACCCTGAATGGGTGAAGCTAATCCTCAGATGTACCTTTCAGTCTTTTTGTATTTCGGGTTCACCATCCTCGAACAAAGATTTGTAAGGTCTTTAAATCAGGAGGTGTACGTAGTCACCTATGATCATTTCATGGTAATCTTCCAAAGCTCCTGCTCCAGAGCCTGAACTTCTTGTCGAGCACAGTACTCCTTGATCATCATTTGCTATAAAGTTTCCCAACCCATGGCATAAGCTGCATCGATTCCTATGGACATGGCATAATTATTCCACCAAGTTAGGGCGGAATCCATTAGCATACAGGTAGCGTATTTGACTTGGCAATCCTCAGTGAAAGAACTGACGCGAAACACTGCCTCTAGTTTCTCTATCCATTGGGACTTCTCCTTCCGTGCCAAATAAGGATTGGGGTTTGCAGCCCATGAAATCCTTGTATGAACAACGTTTGGAATAGTTTTGGTTAACAACAGGAATGTCGCCACCATTTCTATTATTTCCGATAGTTTTGTTCTGGCCAACCTTATATGCAGCTAAGGTTGTGACAATCCCTTGTGCAAGTAAGGTATGCATTAGAGTGTGATCTATTTAAAATGGTGGGTTTGAGGAATTGATAACTTCTGGGGGTGCGACTGGAGTTTCTGCCGAAGTTCGGGTATCTGGTGATGCAGCTCTTGGAGTCACTCGGGGAGTTGGTGGTGGACGAACTCGTGGACTTTTTCGTTGAGGCATCGACCTAATATGTTTAGACAGATACGTTAGTGTATGTTACAAGTATTCGTGAGTTGTATTTTATGATAGTGTATTTGTGTAATTTGTTCTTGAAATCCTACAGATTTCTAATTTATAAAGTGAGAGACTTAACATATATTCTTAACTGAGCGATGATAGTGTTTTACAAGCAATACAGATAATGAGTACCAATATTTAATAGATAGTGGAAAATAGTTTCATATATTAGAACTGCTTGTCATCTTTGGAAAAAATAGGGGAGAGAGAAGTTTGGAGACTATTGAACGATCTATTGGGAACTATGGGTTTCTATGCTACGACGGCAGCAGAGCTATTGGTTCTTTGTTCTTCTTCGGATTTGGGCGAACTAGGAAAATCTGGGATAAAATATTTTAAGTATTTTTATGATTTTTAAAATGTATTAGTTTATTGGAGTTGATATAAGGATTCTAAGGTAGTAGGTACCTGCAACGAGTCTTGAGAACATCCTTCAATCTCTAAAACTCTCAACCATTATAGTCTATCAAACTTCTTGCTCAAGGTTGGTTGTGCACTAGCCCCACCATAAATAACATAGGCGTGCGTTCCAGGTTTATTTATGGTATGGCTTATGTATAATACTAACCTTAGTCGAGGTGTTTGACCTAAAGGATTGAGTTTGTAGTTTTAGCTAAAGATATGTTAGAATTTCATTAATTGTTCTCATCGCGGGTAAGAGTATATATATAACTCGTATATATATTATTCTTGGTGAGTTTTGTAGTACTATTAACAGTTTTTGTTTTGTACTCCAAAACTATCAATTAAGGATCAGGGTCAGATAAGAAGTACCGCGGGATAGGACCATTTTAGCATATAGTCATTCTAAAATCCAGCAACCCAAGCGACACTTTAAAACCAGTTACCTTGTAACATCCCGGAATTCAGGTACGTCTCTTAAATCCTTCTTCTTTTCCAAGTTGTCAAGTTTAACCCCTTAAAGGAAATATTAAGGCAAATGAGTACGCTGGGCGTACTGAAGAGTACGTTGCGCGTACTCATGCGCTTAAGTTGGACGCGGACTCGCCTAGGTACGCTGGGCGTACCCAGGGTTACTCTGGGCGTAGCGGGCCCAGATGTAAATACTAATTTGAGGCTTGTACACTATAAAAGGAATGTTAATGCCTTATCCCCAGCCGCCATACTTCAGTGAGTGAAACCCTAAGAGAGAAAAAACCCGTCATAAGCTTGTGTGTGTGTTCTTAAGCTTGAAAGTGTCATTTCAAGGTGGTGAAAGAGAAGAGGAGGCCATTTTAGGAGCTAGAAGTTGGTGGACAAGAGTAGATCTGAATTCTTCAGAGGTTGGAGCTTCTTTCTGAGGTAAAAAGCTCAAAGCTTTCCTTGTCATTTTTTATTTGTGCTTCTTGGAACAATTTTTAGGGTTTTTGGTCCCAAGGTGGAGACTTTATGAGCAAATGGTCTCCATTGGCCTAGATCTGCCATATTTCATGGTAATATGAGTTGTATGTTCATAAAAATCCAATCTTGGACGTGAATATTAAGCCATGCATGAGATCTAGACTTTATGAGGAAGAAGGAAAGGTGTTAGAGTGATTAGGGACCTTTATAGCCATGCAAAGGCTTAAGGGTCTCGATTTTATGGATTAAGTGATCTTAGAGAAGTCAGATGGGTCACGTTCTAGGGACCTCTCGTCGTATAATGAAACGCTTAGACTCGGGTCTCTTACAGTCAAATTCCAGAACGGAATATACCTTCCTTCATGTCCTAATGTGATATTATCGCCTTTTAGTATGTAGCACCTCTAGCTACAAGTTTATTACTTTAACAGTGATCGCGATACTTCTACTGATCGCTTCGATTATCTTTCATTCCAATCTTCTAGCTTAAATTAATTGCTACATCGATCGTGGTTCTCTAAACCTCGTAACATACTCATCTTAGTCGGACTCGATTTGATATGACCACTAGGGTCGAAATAACAATCATATTCTTAGTCATTACCGAAACAATGGTAACGACATACATGAACAAAACGTAATCAATTACTAACTTCTTGGTAACCTTGTGACTTTCCCTGATCCAAGTGCGAGTCATGTGCTTCTGGTAGTATAGGCCTCTACTACCTTTCACACCAACTCATACTCGTCCCAAGTATTGTCTTGCAGTTCTCCAAGTCATTATCACAAAAACAAGTTTAACACATTCAAATGTGTCCAAATAATCATATAATTTTCCCTAGACTCTACTAGGACTTCTTCCATGCGTATCTTCAATCATCAGTTCTGCTTCAACTCGGTTGCTGTGGAAATGTCAGACGCTGGGATAACTTCATGGATTATACCAAAAATCTTTCTTTCTGCTAATCGAAAGTTTACTTCTACCGTACTAGACCTTATTATTTATTAGACGCATTCTAAAGGCAAGATATCACTCTTCCGATATCTTCTGATAGGTACCATTCAACATCGTAAGCCTTCTCATTTCCTACATTTACTAAATTCACTATGAGTCTTCACCATGATTCTCTGCACACCAAATCAATCATTTGGTATATTGAGACGAGAATATAGATAGAGGAAGGTTTAGACGCGTATTCTTCCTTATCACTTCGAAAAATTACTTGCCAGTTCTAATATTGTAATTAAACGTTTAGAAATCTGAGCACATAAAGTTTCCAGATCCGGTTGGTAACAAACCATAAATCCGATCAAGCGATACCATCATAAAGCATCGCAAATCATTTAGCACATAAAAGCAATTTAGGCATCTTCCCTAAATGAGCTAGTGCTCGTGTCTATTCAGGTGTACTTCCTAAAATATATTAGACACACTCCTTACGATCATCGCTTAGCATTCTAAGTTTAAGTCTAGAAATAAATCCTTATTCCTAGTTCGCTTAAACTAGTGCTCTGATACCAACTGTGACATCCCCAAATTCACGGTCATTTTAAAAATTTTATTTATGTTTATTTTAAAATCAGAGTAACCTTTTAAAGAAAAGTTTTGCGGAATTTGTTCCCAGAAAAAAATGATAACTACGTTATCAAGAATTTCCGAAGAAATGTATTTTATTCGTTTTTAAAACATTAGGATGTCATCGTCAATACAGAAACATAAGCATAAACATAACTTACATTCATTATCACTAGTGATTTACATCTCCTTAATCTCTCAGTGTAATGTAACTTCATATAGACACATGTGATACAAATAAACTAAGTGGGTCAGGTTGGGAAACCTGGTGAGTACATAGGGTTTTCAACCCACAATAAAATAATTACTATGTTTAATCATCAAACAATTAATCTAATTACCCATCCCCAATATCTTCTTTATTCTTAAGGGTCTACCCTAAGAATCATTTATCCTACATTCGTTCAATCCGAACTCCATTGCTTCGAGGGTTTATACAACAGGCACTAAGTCCATAGCTGCCAATGCTCGTTCGTAAAGCACTAATTCCATAGCTGCTAAAGTTCATTCATCGGGTACTAAATCCATAGCTACCAGTGTTTATCTAATAGGTACTAAGTCCATAGCTACCAACGTTTATCTAACAGGTACTAAGTCCATAGCTACCAGCGTTTATCCACTAGGCACTAAGTCCATAGTTGTCGATGTTATTTGTTAGGCACTAAGTCTATAGCTGCCAATGTTCACTCATACATCTCTCATCATTCATCTACCCATGTTTTACCCAACATATTCGTAGATATAAAATTCCCATACAGTTTAAATTATTTAAAACATGTATAAAATCGTTCATCCAGCACAGATAGCAAGTATACAGGTTATATGCACACATAGCACGTAATTTATATAAAATACTTCATATCTATTTGTAAGATGAAAGTAACTATGCACTCACTTGTTAAAGTGATGATTCCAAACTCGGGAAGCTCTTCGCTTTTAACGATTCTATTTTCCTTCGACGAAACCTAGCATTATTATCGCTAAGTTTTAGTCTAATCTTTATTGCGACTAATTATTAGTCTACATTTATCATTAACTCAAAGTCTACTTTCATGATCTATCAAGTAAGGAACAACCAGGTAGGATCATATCGGAGGTAGGGTCCGTTTGGTATACGAAGTATACTGTTTGGAAATCCCACTTTAAACACCTCACTAAATCACAGCCTAGATATCATTCCCGTAAGTAGATCAATCAGTATAACGAATTTGAATCACTGCTAAATCGTATTTATAGGTTCATAATAACAATATTATATTTAAATATAAGCTATATTTAAAGTACGGTAGGCGTATCTCACTTACAGCGAGTTTTTATTAAAAAACGGGCTTCGCTGGAGCAGTGTTTCTGAGCCTAAAGCTCTTCTTGTCGGAGCCGTCGGGAGCTCCGGGGCTTCCTTCTCGTGCTAGGGAGTTACCCTAGGCTTTGGGGGGTTTCGGAGGCTAGATAGAGAGTTTAGAGAGAGAAAGTGAAGGTTAAGGGTGTCAGAAATGAGCTTCACCCGGCACTTCTATTTATAGGCTGTGAAACATCTCTACTCGTCGAGTCCATGCCACATGTCACCATCTGGTGGCTAGCTTTGGGGAGAAAGCAACGGCCAGGATTTCGCCACATCACCCGATTTCGCACAGCTCATTCTCGACTTAGAAAAATCATAACGTTCGCATACGAGCTCCATTTTTGACGTTCTTTATATCCACGCGTAGGTAAAGACAAGATCTACAACTTTCCTTTTGACTCCGTTGGCGAATTCTCGACCGATTTTAAATTTAACAGTAAGAGAATATTATATTGTTAAATGACCATGTAAAATTCATAACTTCTACATACGGACTCTGTCTTCATCTGTCTTTTTATCGTTGAGCTCCTATTAATGAGATCTTAAATTCTCATTTAGCCTCATACGAAGTCAGATTTGGGAGTTATTTTTATGTATGTTCTCGGTTTAACGTATATTACAACCTTCATTTAGATCTTTAAGGCTAAAAAGTAGTTTATCAAAAAATCACTTTTTACGATTCTCGGTGTCGTGCCGAATTTGCCGTAAAAGTTCGACATGTCATAACTTCTTTGTTATAACTCGGATTTCGACGTTCTTTATATGTACGGAACCCTTGTGACATATACTATAACTTGGTTAAGATTATTTTTTCTAAATAATCTTCTATCGAAAAGTCATTTTCGACACTTATCGTCTCTAATTGACTAGCCCGAATCTGCAGGCGTTACACGTGTAAACATGAAGATGGAGTATCTATGTGTATGTGTGTTTAAAAGATGAAACCATACATAGATACACTCAGAATCTAGTTGTCCATTTCCCTAAGGAGGTAGTCATTGAAATGGTGCCTAACTTTATTTCAAGTTCATGCCATTTATTCATTATGAACTATAACATGAATAATTTTGATAAGACCTTGATGGAGCTGCATTATATGTTGAAAACTATCAAAGCAAGTTTTTAGAAACTTGTAGCTCTAAATCCATTTCTCCTTTATTAGACAAAGGCCACGTTAATTCTAAAAGGAAAAGGAAAGACCAAGGTTGAACAGTTCGACCAAGGTCGTAAAGGAAATACCAATTCCAATTTAGCGCTACCACAGACCCTAGTTAGACCATTTATTTCTACTACCAATAGAAGTGGCTTTTGAAATGTAATTACCCAAAATACCTATAGGGTCTAAAGAAGAACAAAGTCAAAGGGTCTAGAACCTTAGGTATGTTTATAATTGAACTCCATAGTACATCAACTTCTAATTCTTAAGTCCTTGAAACTGGATGTGGTAATCATATTTTCTCAGATATGCATGGACCAAGGGAAAGTAAGAAGCTGAAGCATAGGGAGCCCAACTTGATCTTACGAAACAGACACACTACACCTGTTACAGGGATTGGGATAACAAGCCCGTGCTTAGTAGTGGTTTTTTTATTAGTTTATTAAATTGTTGCTATTCGCTTGATATGGCACGAAACATTATTTCATTTCATGCATTGAGACGATCCAGCATTGTCATATTTTTCTCCGTAGGTTGTACATAAATTCACTATCATTTTCTCAACCTTCCGAACTATATATATATATATATATATATATATATATATATATATATATATATATATATATATAGGGAGAGAGAGAGAGAGAGAGAGAGAGAGAGCTAGGTTCAAATGTGGATAGATAACTACTGTGTGGCTGTAGGAACCAATCAAAAATTAGTGAACAATAAATCATTAATTAAATCAGAAAGGGTATATTTATAATGTTATATATATAGTAATATTTAAATTTAAGAATTGAAATCCCTTTATTTTGGCATTCGATTATTGCAACTCACCTGTCACCCACTCAATCGTACAATTCCTGCTTCAGTGCTTGACGATCGCTACATCACACCTTCACCTCGAACCCATGAAGCCACAAACCCATATGAGTCAGACAGACACAAATTCATGTTGAAGAAGCCAACGAGGTTCATTTGGAAGAATCTAGTGTGTATGTTACTAGGGTTTAAGATCCATATTCCTCCGACTTATTCTACGTACTTTCAACGATCGAAGAAGAGATGGAGGTCGAAGCTGCCCCTTGCACTGACAATGATGGCATCGTTACAAGGAGATCTATACTCTTTTTTTATGTGTGTCGGACACTCTATACTCTTTTTTTATGTGCGTCGGACACTCTCAACCGAGACTACTTTCGTCTGCTTCCATCGATCCCGACCATTCCGGTCAACCTACATCTTCCCGATTTTCGTTACAATTATCGTGACCATTCTGATTTTGTTTATGGTAGAGCGTCTTCCATTTCTGTTTGAAGATACGTTTATTCCAATCGAGCATAAATTCATCAATAAATCAAGCAAAGTCACAAATTGAGGATTTTAAATTTTCAATTTGATTCATTATTGAAATCTCATTTCCCAATCTCGATGTCTTCTACTCCTTCAATATATGTTGCTCCTTTAAATTTAATTTTCCCCACGTATGTTCCCTTTTCCAATTAGTTTAAAGGACTGTTATATGGGATTTTTGTATAACAATTTACATCTCGAATAGTTCCAGTGATAGGAAGGCAGATCTTATTCTGTTTCAGTTTAAAACATGACTTTTTATGTTTTCTTGTTAAAACTATTCACCTAATTGACCATCGATGTGAATAGTAGAAATTAAGAAGGCAAGTTTATGAGTTATATTTGGTAACTAGAAACGTGATTCATAAGTCCATATGTCTAGTCAATGGTTTCAGGCTTTATAATTTTTAATTTTCACATAGATTAATGTATTTTTTTTGGATTTACATAATACACATTATTTTAAACCTTCAAATTCTTTCAGAATTTTGGTCAAGCAATATTCTTTTAGAATAAGGAAGACTTTTGAATAAGGACAACCAATATTCTTTCAGAAGGAGGTAGGTCAATATTCTTTCACAAGGAGAAAGGCCAATATTCTTTCAGAATTTAGGAAGGCCGATGTTCTTCACATATAGACCTGCAAATTGATCAAACCTAAATAACCAGAAAGAGTATGGAAGCTCCCGTTTTATTCATTAAGAATATACATTATTGTATAATGCCTTTTTATTTAAGAGTAAACTCGAATTTTAGATAAAAAGAAGTTGCATGGGTGCCACCTTTGATGCTCTTGTTGGTACTGGATTTGTTAGAGTAGGCGCATACATGACACTAATGGCAATTAGTAAAGTGTTGCTCTTGTATATTAACTCTTTCAGAATAAGTATTTTTTTTTATTGTGCGTTGATACTTGTATGTTCATTATTATTGTTGGTTCTTGAATTTATGCATGTTTAATGTTGGTTTTTGAAGTTATGTATGTTCATTCCAGCAAGAATGCATAATCAAAAAAAAATTATATGTTCATTCATAAGTAAAGTCAAGATATTGTATATTCATTCGTCAGAATAGGGACTTTTTTTTATGTTCATTCTTTAAGTTATGTACGTTCATTCTTGCAAGAATGCATAACCAAAAAAATTGTATCATTTTTTATCAACTTTTAACTCCATAATCTTGAGAATCAATTTTAAATCCTGGATTTATAGAAATTAGGTGTGATTTTTTGGTTAGTTGCAAGAATATCTCACATGCCTTATTTGATTGTTAACTAAATTGACATAATTACCCTTAAAACCGTTTGAGCTTATTAATTAAATAGGATAATCACTTTTTAAATTACCAAAAATGATTGAACCACAAAGGAACCCTACATCCATATAATAGTTATAATTTGTATTATAATCTAACCTCATATATATATATATATATATATATATATATATATATATATATATATATATATATATATATAACAAAAATCAAATAAGAAGAAAAATTTTGGTAGAAAAGTAAAAAAAAAATTATACACGTATTTTTTTCGCGAACAAACAAAATGAATCATTAGATGATTCAAAAGTAAAATGATTTACAAGAAAAATACTAAAAACACTTTTCTGATTTATTTTTAGGTAAATAAAAAAATTCACTTATATGACTATTTTAGTGAATAACAACAAAATCATAATAAAAATGAATCATCGAGATATTTTTGCGGGATTTTACTTTTATGGATCTTGTTATTTTTTATTCATCTAGTAATTCTTTTGTTTTATTCACCAAAAAAATATGTAGAAAAAAAACTTTTTACCTTCCTACCATAAAAATTTCTTATATATATATATATATATATATATATATATATATATATATATATATATATATATATATATATATATATATATATATATATATATATAGGATTAGGATTAAATGTGAAACTTAACTACAGTGTGAATGTATGACTTAACGAGGACGGTTGGATTGAAAAATCTAAAGGCTAAGAGTGATATGGCACTATTGTAATTATTAAGAATATATTTAATCTGTTTACAGAAAAAATCATCCATAAGATATTCTTGACTTTCTGTGCTTATTCAAATAAGGAAATGTCGACTAATTTGGGGTACGTGGTTATCTTTCCCCGATCTATATTCTTGGAACAAAAATACAATAATTCACCGACATTCTACAACCATTGCAAAAGATTCGTGAAGGATTATAAGTTGCGAGATTGTGAGTCAATTCTCACACTAAAAACAAGAGCATATTTGTGACAACCAAAATCAAGAATTCTAAGGTGTAGAAAAAAAAAGAATTAAAAGCGGGAGATTGAATTATATGTGAAAAAAAGTTTCGATTGAAGTTTAAGAATATTGTTCTTTTTCCATTAGCACTAGACGATGATAACTTTGTTGTTCCGCCATTAAGTTTGTTGTTTGTATTATTCTTCAAGAATGAAGCCTTATAACACATGTAATGGATTCTTGGTTTCGTTGCTACCAAGTGTATTTTTACTTTATTGAATAAATTTTAAGAATAACACAGTAGTAGATGTCATGATCATAAGTAATAAAACATCATTCTTGAAGAATTGAAAATGTTTAGATCATACGTTTTTATGGGTAACAACCGCTTTAGCTAAGAATAAAGTTGGTGGTAATTATTGGGGTTTTCTTTTCCAATATGTTTGTTATAATCATGGACTAAAAACAAAAATTCCTAATTGTTTTTCATATTCTTTTAGAATAAAAGTTATGTATTCGTTAAGACTAATTACACCTTCTTTTAGAGTAAAGCTGTTGTATTCTTTAAGATAATTACGTCATATTCTATAAGAATTAATCTAAAGAATTCTTTAAGAATATATCATTTGAAATCACATTCTTTTTTTTGAAAGAGTTACTATTAAGTAGACATGCAACCTATTTTTTAACACATAAATGTAGCATGTGAAATCTCAGTCTCTCTTTGTTTCTAGTATTGATAGCCTCTAATATGGATGATAACTTCAACAGACTGAGCCACATGTTGACGAGGTTCTACGATGGCGGAAGTAAGTATTGATATTGATTATAATAGTAATGGTGATGGGTTAGAGATTAAAAGTAAGACAACCTAAAATAGTGGATTTTGAATTAAAAATATTGATTAGTTGCCTAAATTATAGATATTTAATTTAGATAATAACTAATTAAATTAATTAAATAACTACAATATTTTTGTCAAATGATTGGACCACATTTAGTTTTATATTCACATAATAATTATGGTTTATGTATGAACCTAATTATATATATATATATATATATATATATATATATATATATATATATATATATATATATATAGACAAAACTTCAAAAATGGTCCATGTGGTTCCCGAAGCTGAAGTTTAGTCTCTAATCTATAAAAACCTCACAGATGGTCCCTGTGATTTCAAAAATTTTAACAGATGGTCATTTTCGCTAACTCCATTAGCTTTTGGCCGTTAAATGAAAGTGTATTTCTGTCATTTCACAATCACAGGGACCATTTATGAAGTTTTGCCATAATTTTTTTTTTAAAATAAAAAGAAAAATAATATAATTAATTAATATTAAATGGTCTCTCTCTCTCTCTCTCGCTCTCTCTCTCTCTCTCATTGTATAATTGGAAGTTAAACATTATACAAACCACAAATCCATTGTTGTAACTACAATTTTAATTAGTGGAAAGAAGATCAAAGGCTTTTTGCATTGTAGAATCCATTGCACCACCCACCCTTCACGTTTTCTGTTTTCATTTTCTTCTTTCACTGCCAAGAACAACCACCACCAAGGAGTGTTGTTGTTGTTGTTGTGACCACCGAACACCACTAGGAACCACCTCTTCTAATCATTTTTGCCAATCAGCAACAACCCAAACACACCCTTTGACCACTGCCACATCCCCTCTCTCTCTTTTCTTCTTTTCTCGGATAACAATAGCCCCACCAGAGGTCGCATCAACCTCCAAGAACCACCGGCTGCCATATCGTCTTTCCCCCTTGTGATGACGAGCAAACACCAACCCCCCACTATGAGATCTTGACAAATGAAACGATTTGTTTCTTATTGCTATCGATCAAAAGCAAAAAAGCATCATTTAAATCGATCAACCAAATTTAATCTCAAATTTTGAGAATGAAATCAGATCTCTGATGAGCTGGAATCGATTGAAACATAATCGATTGTTTACAACACATAAATCAGATCTTTCAACACATAATCGATTCTACTTTTTCTCACTGATTTTTCTTATGGTTTTGGGAATGGAATCTGCAATTAATAGCTACACTTTGGCCATTGGTTCTATGTTTGTAACTGTTGCACACACCAACTGTTCGACAAATTGCTCCAATGAATAATCATCTTCTAAAATATTGTTTTTTGATTGGATTTGTTGTACAGATTGTAAACCCAAATGTGTATATCGACGCTCTGCAACATCACACAAGAAGCCATGGAGGGGATGTAAGAACCCGATATTTCAAGTCAATACAATGACCTAAAGTCAAGTATTGTAACCTATTTTGAGATGATAATAAAAATAACAACAAAATGAAATGTTCAAAAATCTCAATGTGAATGTACTAAGTGGTAGATATCGTAACAAGGTTTTCAGAAATATAAAGAACACTAACCGGTAAAACACTGTTAAGCAGAAAACGCGAAATTTCAATAAAATGCTTTTTAGCCTTAGGTATCTAAATGAAAGTCGTAGATATCATTAAACCGTAAACGTATATAAAAAAGAACATCCAAATCTAACTTCGTATGAGGGAGTTATGGTTTTTCTATGTTTCAAATATAGAAGTAGACAGCTAAAAACTCGAAACAGAGATCGAGCGACTTTTAGCCAACACAGCCTAAACGAGAATCGAAGAACTAGACAATAATAGTACAACGGTAAAAAGACAGACGAAAACCGACGTCGGATGAAGAAGTTATGGATTTTTAACGGACTTTCCCAGTCCCGGCCTGTTAAAAATATAATATTAAAAATAAAGTCAAAATTAGCCGACGGAGTCTAACCGAAAGTTGTAGAGCATAATCTCACCTACGCATGGATATAAAGAACGTCAAAATTGGAGCTCGTATGTGAGAGATATGAATTTCTGAAGTTCGAGACATGAATTCCCACCCTGTCAGAGGACTCACGACGTGAGCCTGAAGCTCACGACGTGAGCCAGGGATGGATAGGGCCCAACGTCGGGCTGTCAGAAGTCGAGTCAGCAGATGGATAGGATCGACGTCACGACGTGAGCCACTCCATGCTCACGATGTGAGCTCCAAAATCACTCCCTATAAATTGAAATCGAAGGTCTCGGGTTTAGGCTGCTCAACTCTACTTCCCTTTCTAATTTTACTCTGTGTTAAGCATCCCGAGACTACCCCGACGCCCCGGTTACGTGTAGAAGCCCTAACGGAAGCCCGAAGTCCTGAAGTTCCCGAGATTTCCGAGAAATCGACGTCTTTCCGGTCGAAGTGCTGCCCGAGCAAAGTATTATTTTCATCAAATCGTCACTTCTACCAAGTGAGTCCATACCCCTATCACTACACTTTCAAATACTTAAAATGCTTTTAAACACTTTTAAAGGGGTGGAATACAAGTAAACACATTGTTAAAATCGTGTGAAAAATATCAATCTTTTGCTATACTTATCTTAATATTTTTATAACTATCACATGAAGTTGTTAACATGCAAAACATCACACATCACAACTTTACCCTCATGGGATACAATATGTTTTATTTATATATCTGCATACTACATCATACCAAGGGTAACCATTTCAACTATAACATTATGTTTATACAAGAAAATACAACTCATTATTATGCCTTTATCAACACTGTAGAAAGGGTAATCATTTCAGAAATCATTCATATACATTTCAAAATATGTGACTTAATTGAGAATATGTGAGTCATTCGTCTTCATAGTACCTATCAAGGTATACAAGAAATCCCTATTTTATAACCAGAGTCTCCGTCCGGAGAATGTGATAAGTGTGTATAGATCTATACGGGACTGATGATCCCGCGCCCTGACTGTTAGCTACAGTCCGCAGGGTGACAAATATCATAACATTTCGACGCCTGAAGAACGTCGTTGCAGGCAAATTCATCTTAGTACGGTTATGAAAACTCACAGGATAGACAATTATTATGGTATTATGTTTTTACGGGAAAAGTAATATTACAGTTGCTTTTACGTACAATTACAAGCTTCCTATAGTTTTGATTTATAATAAAACCATACATCATCATTTTAAGCATGACATATTTGCTTACAAGTTACAGTCTTCGACATTTAAGACTGCTTTTCAGTTTTAGAAAAATATAGGATTTTCCTGGTTCAATACATTCATTTCATACAAACAACGATTCATAACTCATTTGATAAGAAAATATCGGATTTTTTGGAAAACAAACGTGAACCTTCGAATGGCATACATTTACACAAATATCTACTTATGAACTCTCCAACTTAATTGTTGACACTTTTTCTTTGAAATAACTTGTATTCTCAGGAAATCGCTAAACACCAGGTTAGCAACTACTTTTGGGGACTAATGCTCTGGCGTTAGTAACATCTTTTGGAGCATCATATTGTATTTGACTTTTGAAACATGTAATACAACAATCATGTAAACTTTTTGAAATATATATTAAGGTGGTGTGTACTTTATTTACTATTCAATTGTTATGATACTGTACATGACGTCATCCGCTCCCGAATGTTTCCGGCATTCAGGTTTGGGGTGTGACAGATTGGTATCAGAGCTTTGTTTATAGTGAATTGAGTATATCAACCCATAAAAGATATACAACTATAAACACATCGGGATTAAAATACTCTGACCAAGAGTTTATACTTTTAAATAATAAAATATTTAACCAAAGTATACATACCTGCATTCATACAAAAATCAGTGTCATACTAGGACAGAACAAAAGTATTGTGGTTGTTGGACAGCACAAGCAGGCTTGGGGACATATAATCAGATCTGGGAGTGATATAGCCTGATCAACTATATTTTTTCGAGAAGTGATTAGCATGTGCCTAGGAATGGTTGTGGTATTGCAGCAAGTCTAAAAACTTACCAACACTACTACAATGAAAACTTTAGAACAGAACATAAACTTAAAATACTATAGGAGTATTTTGTGTTACTATAATTACTTATTTGAGAAATAAAGGTCTTTACTAGTAGGTCAATAGTTGTTGAGTGGATACACTAAGGTTATATGTGACTAAGGTGTCATAGACTTAGAATCTGTGATCTTTTCTTTATTTACTGTTCCTTGTTTGGTTGTGGATTTGGAGTTAGGGTCACTTATTCGAAGGTCTATCCTGTTTTGATTACGTATGACTGGTATGCACTACGCAAGTATTGAAGTAACTGGTAAGGATCATCCTATAATTATCTTAAGTAGTACGTCTATTAATTATACCTTTTACCCCTATTCTCGTGTAGATAACATGGTTGGATTCAATCACCCTGGCGACCCGTACTTTCCCAACCAAGAAAATGATAGATAGCTCGATGCAGATCTAGAAGAGAATCATGCAATTCCATTGGATGATGATTTCGTAGAAAACTTCCCAGATAATTTTGAATCCGAGCCAAATATCTATGATCCACTCCCAAGTAGCTCAAAATCCTAACCCTCATCCGGCTTTTCAAGGCCCGACGCCTCTATGGGCGGTGAACTTAGGCAGGTGGAGCCACGAGCAGGGAAAAGCACCTCCCTACAAAGGAGATCGAAGCTTCTACAACCTAAATGAGGGAGGCTCAGCAGACAGAGTCCTTCCTATTGTGGTTCGTCGAGCTGCTCGCAATGCTGAGCAGGGAAGAGCGAACTTCGACCAAGTCATGGAGATCCGTTCTAACTCCGGAGTCAACACAATATGTCTTCGTCATCTAACCGATGATCAGGACTTTGAAAGGTCTCGTACTGACGCCATACAGGTAGAGTTGAATGCCTGTCAATCTGAAGTTAGGGATCTTCGTCAGAACCAGGTGGCACTACAGAGACGAGTTTGGGAAACAGAACAACAGTTGGCTGAAGCCAAGGGTGAATCAAGTACCAACCAGAACAACTCCCCTCGTGAGTAGAGCCTACTCTACTCTCTCTTTTGGATATTAATTAGGTCTATGTATAGACTCTAGTATTAATTTCATGCTTATGTTAAGACCGTGAACTTCCAGTCTATTAGGTCTTAGTGATGTCAACATTTTTCTCGTACTGGTTTGATGTAAGACCTACTCCTAGGTCATCTTTCTGGAACTTGTTACATTTTTAATACCAGTGATATTGACAAAACATCAAATCTTAAGGGAAAACCACGAGTGTCCATGCGATGTGTTAAAGTGTCATTCGCGTGAAAGTAATAACTAATGCAACCTAGTGATCTAGTCTTTACATTACACGCATTGGGTTCTAAGTTATAGTCTTTCTGTCATAACTAACAACAATAAATCAGATCACGAATCTCAATTGAGAGTGATTATTTCTCAAAATTCATAAGTTTATAGTCAAATGACACCCGCCTTGTGACCATTCTAGGAACTTCCTTCTACACCTTACCAGGACTGCATCATAGGGATGTAGGTCAAATCGTCGAGAACAGTATAACAAAACGGAAAGTTACATTTACGTAAATGATTACAATACATCTAGAACCAACCATAAACGCTCACAAATTCATTTCCTTATCATGTAACAGAATCATGCCTCTGAAGAAACGTAACCAATCAAAACACCAATCCTTTAGATAGATACGGCTACTTTTCAAGCTGCGGTCACAGCTGCCGTTACAGCTATCATGACTCATCTTAATGCTAACAACACAATTGGTAGTGGATATGTTATCGACAATCCCAATCTAGGTGATAACCAAGTACAATAACAAGTGCCTACTCGCAACGACACTCCGAACCTCCAAAGGAAGAACAAGAAACGGATGTTCTGGGATAAGAAGAAGGGCAAATCACCTCAAAGTTAGCCAAGAGACAACAACCAGTGGCAGCCTCTACGGCCATGACATCTGTTACTCCTACTGCCGTTTCTGCTAGTATTCCGGTTATCCCTACCCCAACAAGGAAGTATAACAAGGAAGTATGCTGGGAATCTACCCAAGTGCAATGAGTACAGCTTCCATCACCTGTGAGCCTGCCAAGAGATTCATTGCAAGAACTGCAACAGGAACGGGCAGACCACCCGTTTCTGCAGAGTCCCGATCCGGCACATTACTTCGACCACCAATGTTGGAATCAGTCCAATATGCCACCTTTGTGGTGAAATAGAACATTTCAAAAGGGATTGTCCAACCAAGAAGAATAGCGGGGGATCAGGAGGAGTTTGACCCCAGAATATGAGGAAGTATCAAAGAACCCTGCTATAATGTTGGTACGTTTCCAAACCCCATTATTTAATTATATTTGACTGGTGTACACCGAACGGTTATAGAGAGACCTAGTAGGAGTCATTTCTTGAAAGTTCATTGTTTCCAATTTATCAGAACCCTTGTTTAGCGGTTATTATTAATTTTTGATAAAATAGGGTTCGTAGTAATCATACCAGATTTAGTACATCGTCCTAGTCATCATTTCTGCTTCCAATCATCATAATATATGATTCGTCAAGAAGTCCCGACATCATCATCCGACGTGTTTTGGTTTGGTCCTATTCTGTGTTAAAAGAACTCTTCCCTTAAATCAACCGTCAGATGAAATTCTTCCGATTCATAACGCCAACCCTTATATCACCTCTCACTTCAGAACATCAGAAGTGCCCATGCGAGGAGTACTGTGCCTTTCTAACCTACCCGGTAGCTAATAACCTCTAAGCGAAAAAAACACCAAAGAAGTCTCAGAAGTCACTAACCACCCGAAGTATACCTAGTAAATCTCCTAGAAAGACCACTCGTACCGCAGGCCAAGTTTAAGAATAGAGACTAAGAACTCATTAGGTTAATCAATCGCTGCTAAGTGTATACGCAAGAGTCGTATATAATTTACACTTAACAAGATTTAGGATGTGTGATTCCGCCCTATCTCCTATTCCTTGTCTGGTTGTGGACTTGGGGCAGAGCCACCCATCCGAACATTTTATCAATCTAAACTATATACGACTTGTATACACGAAGTGATGGTGGATGACCTAAGTATGAGTCTTATCATGAACGTTAGAGCAAAAGCCAACAGTCTCACTACAAACCACCGGAGATACCTGAGAGGAAGTTGTGGCGGATTACAATGAGCTTCATAATCAAGTTAACCAAGGCAACAGGTGGACTTGATTGCCATTTTGAATGATCGTCGACAGATCAGCCAAATCCGCACCCTTCCTACAATCTTAAGGAATCAGGCAAAATAGGGAAGTTAACTAGGAAGTGAGTCTGGGAAATTAGTTAGACTACACGGTGTTCCAGTATCGGGAAGTTAGTAGAATCATCTCCTCGTTCAGACAGTCACATCATAAATTGTTAAAAACTAGGCCAGTCATGATGCATAGCCTACCATCTTCAAAACCAACAGACAGAATGACAGAACAGTTCAATCATTAAGAATTGTGCGAGGAACATATGTGATAGACTTTGGAAGAACAAGAATACCGAATTATCAACTAGTCAAGTCCTTTACCATGCTAGCATTTAAAGTTGCTCCATTCGAAGCCCGCTTTGGTCACAAGTACAGATCCTCTCTGCACTGGATAATAGTAGGCGTCACGTAACTAGCTAGAGGTCCAATTTCCAGGCAGCACTCCCACTGGCACGGAAATCATTAGAGAAACGATTGAGAAGATCGTTCAAATTCGTGAACGACTGAAAGCCTCACGAGACAGTCAAAAGAGTTATGCCGACAAGCGACGAAAACCCTTGGGATTTCAGGTTGGGGACCGTGTCCTACTAAAGGTCTCACCCTGGAAGGGCATGATACGCTTTGGGAAGCATGGAAAACTAAACCCAAGATACATTGGATCCTTCAAAGTTACTGCAAGGATTGGTCCAGTAGCTTATAGACTACAACTACCACTCGAACTTAACAACGTACATCCTGTATTTCACATGTCTAATATGAAAAAGTGTCTATCTGATGAAACCCTTGTAATTCCACTCGAGGAAATCGAATTGAACGAAAATCTTAACTTTGTGGAAGAACTCGTCGAAATCATAGAAATCAAGCGAACAAAGCAAAGTCGCATACTAATAGTGAAGGTTCGCTGGAATGCTAAGCGGGGACCTGAATTTACTTGGGAGCGGGAAGATCAGACGCAGCAAAAGTACCCACATCTCTTCCCTAGTCCATAAACACTTACCTTGTACATAATTTCGGGACGAAGTTCCCTCTAACGGGGGGATGATGTAACAACCTGATATTTCAAGTCAATGCAATGACCTAAAGTCAAGTATTGTAACCTATTTTGAGATGATAATAAAAATAGCAACAAAATGAAATGTTCAAAAATCTCAATGTGAATGTACTAAGTGGTAGATATCGTAACAAGGTTTTCAGAAATATAAAGAACACTAAAATCCGGGTTATAACGAAGAAGTTATGACCAACCAAAGATCCGCAACATAACCGGTAAAACACTATTAAGCAGAAAACGCGAAATTTCAATAAAATGCTTTTTAGCCTTAGGTATCTAAATGAAAGTCGTAGATATCATTAAACCGTAAACGTATATAAAAAAGAACGTCCAAATCTAACTTCGTATGAGGGAGTTATGATTTCTCTAAGTTTCAGATATAGGAGTAGACAGCTAAAAACTCGAAATAGAGATCGAGCGACTTTTAGCCGACACAACCTAAACGAGAATTGAAGATCTAGAAAATAGTAGTACAACGGTAAAAAGACAGACGAAAACCGACGTCGGATGAAGAAGTTAAGGATTTTTAACGGACTTTTCCAGTCCCGGCCTGTTAAAAATATAATATTAAAAATAAAGTCAAAATTAGCCGACGGAGTCTAAACGAAAGTTGTAGAGCATAATCTCACCTACACATGGATATAAAGAACGTCAAAATCGGAGCTCGTGTGCAAGAGATATGAATTTCTGAAGTTTGAGACACAAATTCCCACCCTGTCAGAGGACTCACGCCGTGAGCATGAAGCTCACGACGTGAGCCAGGGATGGATAGGGTCCAACGCCAAGCTATCAGAAGTCAAGTCAGCAGATGGATAGGATCGACCTCACGACGTGAGCCACTCCATGCTCATGACGTGAGCTCCAAAATCACTCCCTATAAATTGAAATCGAAGGTCTCGGGTTTAAGCTGCTCAACTCTACTTCCCTTTCTACTTTTACTCTGTGTTAAGCGTCCCGAGACTACCCCGATGCCCCGGTTACGTGTCGAAGCCCTGATGGAAGCCCGAAGTCTCGAAGTTCCCGAGATTTCCGAGAAATCGACGTCTTTCCGGTCGAAGTGCTACCCGAGCAAAGTATCGTTTTCATCAAATCGTCACTTATACCAAGTGAGTTCATACCCCTATCACTACACTTTCAAATACTTTTAAATGCTTTTAAACACTTTTAAAAGGGGGGAATACAAGTAAACCACGGTTAAACTCATGTGAAAAACATCAATCTTTTGCTATACTTATCTTAATATTGTTATAACTATCACATGAAGTTGTTAACATGCAAAACATCACACATCACAACTTCACCCTCATGGGATACAATATGTTTTATTTATATATCTACATACTACATCATACCAAGGGTAACCATTTCAACTATCACATTATGTTTAAACAAGAAAATACAACTCATTATTATGCCTTTGTCAACACTGTAGAAAGGGTAATCATTTCAGAAATCATTCATATACATTTCAAAATACGTTACTTAATTCAGAATATGTGAGTCATTCGTCTTCATAGTACCTATCAAGGTATACAAGAAAGCCCTATTTTATAACCAGAGTCTCCGTCCGGAGAACGTGATAAGTGTGTATAGATCTATACGGGATTGATGATCTCGTGTCCTGACTGTTAGCTACAGTCCGCGGGGTGACAAATCTCATAACATTTCGACGCCTGAAGAACGTCGCTGCAGGCAAATTCATCTTAGTACGGTTATGAAAACTCACAAGATAGATAATTATTATGGTATTATGTTTTTACGGGAAAAGTAATATTACAGTTGCTTTTACGTACAATTACAAGCTTCCTATAGTTTTGATTTATAATAAAACTATACATCATCATTTTAAGCATGACATATTTGCTTACAAGTTACAATCTTGGACATTTAAGACTGCTTTTCAGTTTTAGGAAAATATAGGAGTTTCCTGGTTCAATACATTCATTTCATACAAACAACGATTCATAACTCATTTGATAAGAAAATATCGGATTTTTTGGAAAACAAACGTGAACTTTCGAATGGCATACATTTACACAAATATCTACTTATGAACTCACCAACTTAATTGTTGACACTTTTTCTTTGAAATAACTTGTATTCTCAGGAAATCGCTAAACACCAGGTTAGCAACTACTTTTGGGGACTAATGCTCTGGCGTTAGTAACATCTTTTGGAGCATCATATTGTATTTGACTTTCGAAACATGTAATACAACAATCATGTAAACTTTTCAAATATATATTATGGTGGTGTGTACTTTCTTTACTATTCATTTGTTATGATACTGTACATGACATCCTCCGCCCCCGAATGTTTCCGCCATTCAGGTTTTGGGGTGTGACAGGGGAGGTGGAGATGTTGGTAGAAAAACGGAGAAGAAATGGAGGGAAAGAGCAGATCGGAAACAACACAACAGGTGGGGGTTTGTGGCTTTGCTCAGCAACTGAGGGGAAGCGGAGAGGTTGACAACCGTTTTTTTCCAATGGTCTCTCTTCCTCGACTGTTAGCTTATCTCACCGGAGCTGTGGCTTTGGGGAAAGCATGGGTCAAGCAAAACAATAATAGAGGGTGTTTGGGGTGATGCATCTTAACAAGCAAGAGAGAGAGAGAGAGAGAGAGAGAGAGAGATGATGGGAGGGGGAGAGAGAGAGAGAGAGAGAGAGAGAGAGCGAGAGAGCGAGAGAGAGAGAGAGAGACCATTTAATATTAAATAATTATATATTTTTTTCTTTTTTAGAAAAAATAAGGCAAAACTTCATAAATGGTCTCTGTGATTGTGAAATGACAGAAATGTCTTTCACTTAACGGCCAAAAGCTAACGGAGTTAGCGAAAAGGACCATCTGTTAAAAGTTTTGAAACCACAGGACCATATGTGAGGTTTTTAAAGATTAGGGACTAAACTTCAGATTTTCGGAAACCACATGGACTATTTTTGAAGTTTTGTCATATATATATATATATATATATATATATATATATATATATATATATATATATATATATATATACACATTTTTGAAGTTCCTTGTGATTTGTCAAAAATTGGGACTTTGGTCCAAAATATTTTAGAGTTGCAACACTTGTCCAAAAAGTTTATTTTGTTGCAATTTTGATCCAAAATTATTTGAAAAGATTTAAAATGACGAATTTTCCCTTAATTTATATTTTTTATTCTTTTAACAACAATTAAAAAAACTAAAATAAAATGCTACCTAACCCCCTATCCATCTCTCTCACTGCACAAAACCCATCAGAAAATCAGAATGCTACAACCAACGTACGCTGGAAAATCAGAACGCTACAACCACTGTCCTCCGGAAAAGCAGAACGTTACCACCTAGTGTCACCTTCATCTCTCCTTCTCCAATAAGCCTCCTGTGTTTCGAGAAACCCAGTGTAGTTCCCTTACCGTATAAATTGATATGTAAAGAAGATGAACAGATCTGGCGAGATGTTTCTTCGTCATTTAGATCCGACAAGTATGGCATCTGGAGCTATGTCATCATATTCCTCTTCATTAGGCGGATATGGTAAGATGGAAACAACGGAGATATTGAGTTATTCGTGGAGAGTCGTCTGGAGCTTCCGATGACTGAGGGTTACGATGATTGAGGCAACTGAGGGTTCCGACTAGTTGTTCACGGTGAGGCGTCTGGAGGTGACCACAACCTCTTCTTTAGAGAGAGAGAGAGAGAGAGAGAGAGAGAATCTAGGAAGAGGGATGTTGGTGGGGTGGGGTTTATATTTTATTTTAGTTAAATAATTACTAAAGTAAATAAAAAGAAAAAAAACAAATAGAAAGGAAAACAATGTCATTTGAAATACATTCAATTCTAAAATGGACCAAACTTGCAATAAAATAATTTTTTTGGACCAGCGGTGCATATCCAATACTTTCTAAACCAAAGTTTCAATTTTTGATAAACCATATCGATCAAACTTACTATATATATATATATATATATATATATATATATATATATATATATATATATATATATATGGAAATCTCCAGAAAAATCCTAAAATTTTACCCTAATTTATGAAAAAGTCCTAAACTAAATTTTGTTTACGAAAAAGCATGAATTACCGGTAAAAATGGCGATTTGACCCTTTTTTCGGTTTCCCGGTTTTATTACTTACATGTTTCACTAAAGTCCCATTATTTTACCCTAATTTGCGAATAAGTCCCAAAATAAAATTTACTGATGATTTGGCCGTTTTCTCTATGTAGCATACATTTTATCGGTTTCATTGTTGACCCGGACGCCTAGTCATTAAATGAGATGATGAGATCGATATGTTGAGTTATATAATGTCATGTTTAGCATAAAACTTGATATCCTGATGTATTGTGTAGTTTTTTGGAAGATAAATGCATCCAACGAAGACTACAATAATTACATAAACTAACAACAACTACGTTATTTTTTACATTTATAAGAAATATCAAATTGTTTATCTAATCTTATGTAACCTAATAGATCCATCTCATCAAACATCAACTCATTTTCTGCCCTTTTTTCTTTGAAACACACATTTTATTGGTTTCATTGCTGACGTAGATACATAGTCATAAATGAGCCGATGAGATGAATATCAAATTTTACAGTAAATGTAGCATTATATAACCCACCGTATCCATCTTATCAACTAATTTAATGACTAGGTGGCTAAATCATCAATGAAACCGATAAAATGTATGTTAAATGAAGAAAAAGGTCAAATCATCAGTAAATTTTATTTTGGGACTTATTCGCAAATTAGGGTAAAATAATGGGAATTTAGTGAAACAGATAACTAATAAAACCGGTAAACCGGAAAAAATGGTCAAATCGCGATTTTTACCGGTAATTTATGCTTTTTCGTAAACAAAATTTAGTTTGGGACTTTTTCGTAAATTAGGGTAAAATTTTAGGATTTTTCTGGAGATTTCCACACACACACACACACACACACACACACACACACACATATATATATATATATATATATATATATATATATATATATATATATAAACAAAACTTTTGTGACAAACGTAAGAATATATGCAAAATTCTTATACTATGATAAGATTCGATACCTAATAGATATCTTGATTATCTTAGGTGATGTTTGTTTTTTGTCCGCAGATCTTCTTGGCCTCTTCTGTCTGTGCGGCGCAGACCACGTGCATACATTAGTCTTCGCAGACTATTTGTTTTCTTGAAGACTGCAGACCTAAAAATGTATGCGCGTCATCTTCTTGGCGCAGATGTGGATCATAGTCTTCTAACATCTTCAGATATATTCTAACCTAAAAAAACACATATACTTTTTTTTTTAGTTTTTTTGAATTTATATTTATTCCAACTTTACTAGTGATAAACAATTTGAAAAAAAAAATTACAATACTTCAAAAAAGTTCGACGACACAAAAATGATATTTTTGACAAATTTATAAATAAAAGTTTATTACAATAATGGTCGTTGAAGTTGTTTACATAAATATGAAAAAAATATATATTCTTATATTTTTGTGCCAAATTTTATAAAACATTATTTAATAAAGCATCGTCAATTTCTTAGAAAAAATATTTATTGCACGTTTTTAATTGATTTAATTGAAAAAATCGAAGTTTATTTCCTTTCATTTATATATCAAATTCTTTGATTCCTAATTACAATGTTTTGGCATAACTTTGCGGGAAATCTTCGGAAAAGTCCTAATATTTCACCCTAATTTACGAAAAAGTCTTAAACTAAAATCGGTTTATGAAAAAGTCCCGATTACTGGAAAAAATGACGATTTGACCCTTTTTTCCGGTTTATCGGTTTCAATACTTACCCGGTTTTATTAAAGTCTCATTATTTTACCATAATTTTCATTAAAGTCCCATTATTTTACCATAATTTAGGACTTATTCGTAAATTATGGTAAAATAATGAGACTTTATTAAAACCGGGTAAATAATGAAATTGGTAAACCGGGAAAATATGGCCAAATCGTCGTTTTTACCGGTAATCGGGACTTTTTCGTAAACAAATTTTAGTTTGGGACTTTTTCGTAAATTAAGGTAAAATATTGGGACTTTTCCGGAGATTTCCCTAACTTTGCGACCAAAATTGTTGATTTTTATCAAATATATACGATAATATGTATCATTTTTATTTTCACTTTTTATACAATAATACATAAAAGTTGATTTAGATTTGTTAATTATTTATAACAAAATCATAAATATATTAAAAAATCACTTTGTTGTTTAAAAAAATCAGTTTATTTAGATTTTAGTTTATTTTAGTAGAATGCAGATGTAAAATAAACAAATAGTCTTCTTTTTCAGACTGCAGACGTTTGGTTCATCTATTCTGCTGCAGAGGTCTACAGATGTGGTCTGCAGACTGCAGACATTTTGCCTCAAAAAAAACAAACAACACCTTAATGATTACGATTAAACGAAAAATTTTAAAAATGTATATACAAATAATCATAGATGGAATCATAGAAGCCAGTTATCATTGATGGCCTTTAGCAACTAATTTCCAACAAAAATTTATTTGCTGATTCACATGTTTCTAGTACGTAAAATATTTCCGCCCCCTTTACGACACTGTCATGTGTGGTCGCACATCCTACTACGCACCTTTCGACCTTGGTTTTATCCATTATTATCTTTACAAATATTTTTAGCAAATATTATTTTATATATAAAAAAATTATATATAACTTTTTTCGAAACATACGCCTTTTTATGTACATACTAACTTTAGTATTGTCTAAGTCCACAAAAATAGTTTAATAAAGATATATCTCAAACAACTTGTTTCACCAAATAAAGTTGAACAATAATTATTTTTTCTTTTTTCGTTAAACAATTATAATGTTGTTAAGTACATAAAACGTTTTCTTTATCATAACGATTTAGTAAAATAATGTTGGAAAAACGTTGTTATAAAACAATCTTTTCTAAAAAAATGCGTTTAATATATATATATATATATATATATATATATATATATATATATATATATATATATATATATATATATATATATATAGGGATGAGATCGGTTGACAACTTATAGTTTACCAAGAACCCGAGAACTTAAAATGGAGCGTTAGATCAAAACTAATTCATTAAACACATGATCGTAATCTTATCAATCTCATTTAATGTTTAATTTTTTTTGTTATTGTAAATATTAATAGAAATATCTAAAAAATTACATAATAAATCAAAATTTCTGATTTTTTTAAAATAGTAATTTTTAATTTTTTAAAAAAGTGCAGATTTTTTAATTTTTTGTAGAAAACATGAATTTTTGGAAAAAAATATTTTTTTTAAAAAAAACTACAATTTTTTTAAAAACTTTTAAAAATCAATAAAAAAAAATTTTAAAAAAAAACCGGAATATTTATAAAAAATACTATAATTTTTTAACCAAAAAAATCAACATTTTAGGTACATTTATACATATTTTTACAAATGCATATTTCATATACATATTTGTAAGGAAATTATAAGAAAACTTATTTTATTTACTAATCTATAAAAACAATACAATAAGTATTTTATTCGATACATAATAAAATATAAAAAACAAAAAAATGCTACAAAATTTCAAAGTGTTTTTATGTCTTTGTGTCAATATTTCCATGTTTTCTTCAATTTATCATTTTCCACCTCTTCAATATTCACCGCAATTTCTTTCAAATCTACAAGAAATTTAAAAAGAAATTGATTGATGCAAAAACTCACGAAAATACATATGTGATTTACATGTGAATTACATGTAATTCATATGTGAATCACATGTAATTCATATGTAAATTATAATTCATATGTGATTTACATGTGAATAACATGTAATTCATATGTGAATTACATGTGAATTATTTGTAATTTATATGTGATTTACATGTGAATCACATGTAATTCACATATGAATTACATGTGATTTATGTGAATCAAATGTGATACATATGTGAATTACATGTGATTTACATGTAACTATAACGTTGAACTTTTTATAAATTTAGCTAAGTAAAAAAGAAGCAACCATAGTTGTCCAGATTAAAGTGTTGAACTCATTATACAATGTTCTCTTCCAATCTCTCTCATGTGGCTTAACATGAAGACAGTCTTGTTATTGTGTGGCCAAGATGAGGACAAATTTGTAAAAAGTTAGGGACTTAATGGGAATTGGGAAAGACTCATTCGCCTCAAGTTTCATATTAAGTTATTCTTTATGCATTAAGTCAAACCAACCTGTAAGAACTCGACGATTACGGATTCCAGTTCAAACAGATATCCATTCATCATTTGTGTTAACAATGTTAGAAATATCATCATTAGAAACTTCAAGAATAGGTACAACAGTACCACATCCAACAAACTTGCAACCCTTTCCAACTAGGAGAACATGGTGATTAAAGGCTAATTTCGGTTGCACAATCTAATATCGAATAAACAAATAAACAAAACATGCATTGCTTTCTTCTAAAATGCACTCCAGTCTTAGGATATTCAACCTGACTTACAACCATGTAATGAGCAAATTTATCAAATAAACACAACACCACATGACATAATTCTAATTATGCCACTTGAAATCAATTAGCACATCAACTAGATACCTTCAAGTTTCTGAAGATAACTTGCCCTTACCTGTCAGCATTAGTCAACCAATCAAATACAAAATGTTCAAGCCCACTCCATAGTTTTTCTGCAATTACAATAATCATATCATGTTGTAGAACAAAATGACCTCACTTACAAGGATTAAGGATAGACTAATGGTGGAACAACCAAACCTGTAAGTCCACCAGGTGGACAACACTGCACAAAGCGAATACAAGTTGAACAAAAAATACACTCCAGTGCAACCTGATCCGATCAAAGCATCATTATAACTACGCTTTCACAAACAAGGAGATGCATACAAGAAATATTAAGTCATTTGAACCTTTTTAATGTAGATGTATCATTTGTACCTTTTCGAGATTCACTGCAAAAGAAATCAGAACATATTCATAATTCCAGTGAATATGTTGAGGTCAAGAAGATCATCGACTTCCATTATGGAGGAGATGACTCGCCGATGTCAGCTGAGGGGGAGGCGGACTCGCCGGCACCGGAATCGAACAACAATATGGCCGTAATCGATGAGGCTCAATACTTACAAGAGTAAAATAAATCGTCTGATGTGGTGGTCAAGAACATCAACGACGTCTACTATGGAGGAGATGAGTCGTCGGCGTAGGCTGAGAAGGAGGTGGACTCACCGACACCGCAGATATGTAAGTCATCACCATAATCTTACTCTGAGCTTGAAGAAACTTAGCAATCGGATAATTAAAAGCATAAGCGAACAGTTGCAGTATCATCCATGACGCCATCTTCCCTGCAGCCTGAGAGATATCTTTTGTTTGTCCGATGAAGAGGAGCAATGGAGTGACGAAGATATACAGAAGCATCAGAATTATACCAGTGACAAATAGAATCACCCACGATCTCTGCATATATACATCCAACATATCCACTTGACCTGCTCTGAATGCTTGCCTACACAATGTTTCCAACGCGATGCCCATTCCAAGCTGTAGATCAATGGTTAATCAATTTACGGAAATTCGATTTGAAATCTTTAATTTCGTTTGCAGAATCGACGACATCTGAAAGAAATTAGGGTAAATATGAACCATGATTCCTAAATAAAAACTGGCAATAAAGGAGTTTTCGATGGAGACGACGGCGAGATCTAGAGTTTCGACATGATCGACGAAGTTTTGCGTGATGGCGCCGAGTGAGTATTGACAAACGGAAGTGAAAATTGTAGGTGCAGCAAGGTACCAGAGCTTCTTAACAGAGGAAGGGGTTATTGTTGGACGGTAGAGGGCGGAGGGAGGTGGTCTTCGGAGGTTGTAGGGAGGCAGTCGATGGAGAAGGGAGGGAGTCACAGAACAGGTGAAGAAATCGTGAAAATGAGAAAGATACGAGATAGTGAAAGATTAATTTAGGGATTTTTACATTAATTGGGAATTTGTTTTTTTATTTTTAAATTTGATTAATTAATAAGTATTTAAATTGTCTATACCATAATTTCCCTTCTAATTTAATCTAAAAAGTCAAGGGTAACATTAAGATTGTCGATAATTACAAATATGTCATATTTGATCTAGGCCATTAAATTTTTTGATCCAATGTTCCATCTTTAGTTCTCGGGTTCTCATGGTGAGGAAACGTTTTCACTAAGTAGATTTTAAGGAGATAGAAATTGTGATATTTGCATTCTCAAATTCAATTATGATTACGGCATCCATTTTCATAATTTGAATTGTAAGCAATGACAAAGGTCTAAACATTTGAGACTATGATGACGACATCCATTTTCACAGTTCTAAAATTGTTTAGACACACATGTGAGCTATCACTTCATGGATTTTATCACGAGTGATCATGAGACGATAATATCTTATATTCTTCAAACGGAGACGTGTGAGTTCTAGTTGCGAGTTGGTTGCACATTGACATATGTAAACGCACCAGTAACTTGGATGTTATAAAACATATCGTTGTGTGTAATTTGATGAGTGAGTACAAGCGAGCATTTGGGTCGAAGTTTATCCGTTCCTTTTACCCCATGTGGACAAAAGCGATATTTGTGGCCCCTCGATGATTTAGTGATGACAACTCTAAGTGCTCGGTCGGGCCTGGACTGATTTGATTTGTTCAATTAGTCGGTCGTCATAAATCATAAATCGGGAAACAACAGATGGACAAAGAGAATGATTTTAATCTATGTGTCGGTCCATATGATATCTAGAATCGAGGAATATATGATCCCTTATCTAATGGACACGTCATTGACTAGGTCAGAGTTCGACAGCGGCTTTTAAGAGCTACGATTGCTAGTCGGGATTTTGGAGTCGTATTTGCAATAATAGTTTTAGACTTATCCAAGTGGGAGACTGTTGGATTAGATGTGTAAGCCCATAACTATTATTGGTATGTACTCGGCCCGAGAGTAGCATGGTCTATTTGGGTTGCATAACACCATGACAATTTGTTAGGATGGACTCTTGAGAGAATGTTATATATGATTTATTAATATATTATAAGTTCTAATATATTAATATGAAATCATATGTTTTAATTAATATTGATGAAGAATTGATTTGGAATTAATTTAGTGATCAAAAAAGACTAGTTAAATCTATGGGGACAAATTATGATAATTAGTTATATTTATATGTGTTGGGCTTATGATCCATGTTGGACCAAGTTTTAGTATGGACACATAAAGAGTTAGGCCACATGAACCATGGATCATAAAACCCATGGGTATGGATTTGGGTTATACCCATGACTATTGGAATCCTACATATAAATATGAGCTCCATAACCTAAAAACGCCACTTCTAGTTCTTAGAGTTCATGGAGGTGTTTTTGGTGCATGGAAATTCTCTCTCAAGAGTCACCTTTGTCCTAGGTTAGTTGTGATTCCATATGAGGTGCAACACTTGGGGCACTAAGTTCTTAAAGGCCAAAGTCTTCCTAGCAACATCAACAACATCAAGAGGTATGTCTAAAACTTGTCTTATTATACATATGTTATTTGTATGCTATTTGTAGGCTTAAAGCTTTGGAAACCATATGCATGTATAATTAGAGAAAACATAGATCCAAAGCTTTTAGGGTTGTATGTACACCATAGGATGTTGTAGTATACAAAACCCAACAGTGGTATCAGAGACATGGGTTGTTTTCTATTATTATTTGATGTTATTATTGGTTTTCAGAGCAAAAAAATTGAATTTTCTGCATTCTGTCAGCAGGAATCGCCGAGTCCACTGGGTGACTCGACGAGTTGCTTGAAGATACTTGTGGACTCATCGAGTGCATCAAGGGGCTCGACGAGTTGGCTGTCCTGAGTGCATATTTTCGAGTTTTTGGCCTGTTTTGGATTAGGATCATTACCACAAAATATTTTTGTTCATAAAATTTGATTTTGATGCTATGGTAATGATTATCCTCATCCAAAAACAAGATAATTGTCAAAGTTTCAAGATTTGTATTAGTTTATGTGATTAGCTAATTTCTTGAAAATTGTTGATGTGAATTATCTTTACTTGTGAGTTTGATCTAGATCATAGAAAAATTATTTGATTTTTGTGTTAATTGGAATAATTGATCTTAATGGTTTTTATGACACCATAATTTGTCCTTAAGTTATGGAAAATGAAGAGTTTTTGTTTCAAAAGATTCATTAAAGTTCATAGGTTATGAAAAATGAAAAGTCTTGTTTTTAAATGTCATCATAAAATAGTTTTTATGTCTTCCATAACTTGTCTTCACGTTATGGAACTTGAAAAGTCTTCCATAAAAACCATATTAAAACTCATAAGTTATGGAAACCAAATTTTTTGAAATTGTTCAAAACTTGCCCTCAAGTTTTGGAATTTGTAAAGTTACCCCCCCCCCATGTATACTTTAATTCCAACCCTTAGAATTTTAATAGTTTAAAATTCAACCCTTATACTATTATAATATTATAGGTTTAATATTTATAGATATGTATAAGAGTAAGTCAGTCTTATTGTTAGTAGGCCTCATTCACGAAGCCGATCTATAAGGGGGTATAAGGTTACTGGCTATAAAATGACAGTTTAATGGGTGTCCACTCTCACCCACCGCTTCCTTAACTGATGGAGGGTCGTTAGCCGAACGGGTAGGACAGGACATTAATTCTCCCTTCATTAAAAGTATAATGATAAATACTAAGTAACTAAACACTTATAAATTCCCATTCTTAGTTACTTAGGAAAATGTGAATTTGGTGCTAACCCATGAAATTGCACTTTGCACCTTGTTAAGTCGTTAGTGGAGCGTGTTTGGTTAACCGTCACACTAATCTGGGACTGGAAATGTGTGATAAATGGTAGCTTGATGTTAATCATAGATCAATGGAGCGTGTGTGGTTAACCGACAGATTGATTAGGTGGTTGTAACATTAAGTGTACCAAGTTAATTTTCATGGTTATTCACTCCTTGTTTGTGATCCTCGGCATCCCAGTCACAAAATTGAAGGGCACAATCGAGATTTAAACATGCCATTGAATAGTTCAATGAATCTCAAAAGATCTAGGAGTTTCAATTCATTTAAAACCTAATGTTAAATTTCGTTTTTCATGGTGGAAATTGGTAAATCGTCATTTACCTACCTTCAAATATTTTGTAGCTTTGATTAAGGCATCCCTCTTCCAAGTTATAAAATATTGTGTTGGGTCCTAGCCTTAATATTTTGTATTGGGTGTTATATTAAGGACTTAAATCAACTAAACTTGAATTTCTCCCTCATAGATGTCTAGTTATGACAACTATGGTCTTCCTTATCCTTTTGGATAAAGCTATACTAATGAAGATGATATCCCAAATGGAGATCGAGGTGAAAGATTAATCTCTTTGTTGTGCATTAATGGGACTGGAAATCATAATTCACCACCTCCAATTGTTCTCCCTAACCCATAAGTTCTTGAATAGTTCAAGGTCACTCAATCCCTATTAGCAAGCAGTGTCTATATGTACTCATATCTTGGAGATGAAGTCTCATATTGACAAGTTAGGAGAGTTGGGTGTCGAAGTCTCAAGGAAGTTGACTGTTGACTGGGTTCTGCAATCGCTTTCCGCGTCATATAGTGAGTTCATTAAGGACTACTATGTGGCAGACCACGACATGACCCTTAATGATCTTACCTATTTTCTTGTTGCTGCTGAATCAGCAATGATTTGGAGCACTGGTAAGGCAAATTTGATTGGAAGATCTACTTACCAAACTTTCATGGACATTGACAATGGAAACGTTGGAAGTCCAGAAAAGTCTTCTCTTCCCAATGGAAAGGGATCGGCCATAGTCAACCTGGTTGACCAAATGGTAAAGAGAAAGGCCAAGTCTGAGATAATCCCATGTACCATTACTAAAGAGTACATATGTTTCTATTGCCAAAGGAAGGGGCATTGGTTGCGAAGCTGCCTTATATACCTAAAAGTTCACTAGGATGGTAAAAGTCAATAAATTTGACTATGCTTCAGGAAAAGTCCACTATCTAACTCTATTAAGTTCCTATTTGGAGATTCTTATTACATGATGTGACTAGGTCGCATTTTGATGTTTTGTAGAATCGAAAAAGGAGAGGAAGCTTAGAAGAAGAGTATGTTGAATTTGATCGCATGATTCGAAGATCAGAATTTTGAGCTGCTGCTTAAGAGTTATGATAGATTGCTTAGGAATAGATAAAAACATAGTTTTCATATCTATTTGCATTGTAAGGATAAGTTTTTCCGCAATTTTAAAATAAAAGGAAAATTTTTGATTTTATTTATTTTTAAGTATCCTTACAATGGCATTTGTGAAAATTGTTGTTTATATGATTCCATTTATAGCAATATTGGAAAATGGACTTGATTCTTTCGTTTGTGGTAGTGTCATAATTTACCAAATAAGGAAAGATTTTCATCACCCAAGTTTCAGTTGGATAGAAACTTGGAATCATGCAACCTATATTGTATGATGAATGAGAATTTTCATCTTTGGGAAATTAAGACTAATTCCTTGTTCACATGTATATGTGAGTCAAGTGAAGGACTAGGAGATCGGGTACACTTGGTTGTGCGCTGATCAGGTCCACCACAAAGAACGATAACGCTATTCGTCATGATTTACTAAAGTTTAGTAAATATGGTTGTGCTTACAAGTTTAAGTATAATTCTGAAACATTGGAAAAGTTTCAATGTATGGCAGGACGAATGAGAAGAATCAAATTAGGCAGAAAGATAAAAGTTTCTTCAATCTGAAAAGATGGGAGAGTACTTCAGTATCATGTTTTATGATCATCTTAAAGATTAGGGAAAACCATATCACAATTGATCCTCTAAGGATATCTTAGTGCATTTGTATGGCTAAGAAGAGGAATCGTGAATTGGTTGAAATGGTTAAATCAAGAAGATGAGTCATACTTCGTTCCAAAACAAATCTTAGAGTAATACTCCAAGATTGTAACCTTGAGTGACATAATCTTAAGAAAGTTTATAACACTTATCAAATGTAGAGTAAAATGTTTTCTGCTCTTGTACATTTGAAATTGGTATGTTGTGATGTTTTGGATAAAACAAAGACCAACTAAGGCCAATTATGTGAAGTGTTTGTCTTGATAAGAATCCGGACTAACGCTTAAATATTTGCTTTGTCAAGGAATGGTTCTTGATAAGAGAATCTTATGTTTCAAGAGGTCAGTGGGAGTCCTAAAGATCTTGAAAAGTTTCAAGAACTAATCAAGTGTATTGTTTATCACTAGCATACGACTTGAGGTTTATAACCTATCATGTTAACATATTCTTGTTTCTGTGCCCATTCCAGTTAAAGTTGAATATGCATGTGAGTTCTATGAGTTCTCAGTTGTTTTCATAAGTACTTGGAAGCAATGGTAGGCCCTTGTGCTGCCAGGCGGCAACAAGTTAAGATTGAACAAGTTCAGTCCATATGAGTTTGGATTTGTCACTTACCTCCTCTTGTGGTTATGTTTTTGACAAATTCATATGGATAGGAACATATACACCATAAAATCTAAGTTTCATAAGGTTTCTCTTCGATACATGAAAATGATGGTGAGGAAACGCTTTCACTAAGTAGATTTTAAGGAGATAGAAATTGTGATATTTGCATTCTCAAATTCAGTTATGATTATGGCATCCATTTTCATAATTTGAATTGTAAGCAATGACAAAGGTCTAAACATTTGAGACTATGATGATGACATCCATTTTCACAGTTCTAAAATCGTTTACACACACATGTGAGCTATCTAAGGAAAGGTGTATGATTTTGGGAAGCTTAGATAAAGACTTATCAAAGCATCTCGCATCAGAAACCTGAACTTTGGTAATGAAAGTCAATAGAGTATTGATTTCTAGAAGTCCAGCTGATTTCTGGATACATGTCAAAGCTAGTGGGAGCATAAGTGTTATGTTGATAAGAATAAAATTATCATGTTAGTAGGAGCATGATTATTATGTTAAGTGTTGCAAGTTAGCAATGTTAATTATAGAAAGCAAAAGTTTCAATTTGCAAAGTTGCATGGTTTGAAAAGTTGTTTTGCTATAATTAAGGGATAGGAAATTATACTTCATTCCAATTCTAACAGCTTAGATTGAGATTTTAATCAAATTTAGTCAAGTATATATAGGCATGTTATGTTGGAATGGTTCAACATAAGGAAATTCTATATATGGAAATATTATTTGCATTCTTAATATTAGATTATGATTACGGCATCCCTCTTTATAGTCCGAATTTTGAGAACATGGCTAATAAAAAAAATATAGCAAAAGACTGGTCAGGATCATGTCTTTATGTGAGACATTATGAATCGTATCCTATATGCTTCGGGTATAGGATCGACTGCATATGCTATAATATTTCTATGTGTTCTGAATTTTCCAAATGCATAGGGCATTAAGAGGGAAAAAGGACCAGAACTGTATATGACTAAAATGATTAAGCAATTGTCGAGGATAATCTGAGGCTTACCAAAGATTAGTTGCTCATAGACAGTTGGAAGTATAGTGTTAATTTTGGAAGGACCATATTGACATATTCTGAAAAGAGGCAACTCTTGTTCAGAAGTGATAGTCAAAATGGGAATATGGAAATGTTTCCATAAGTGGAAGTTATTCTTTAAATTTGTGTAAGATTAGAAAACTTAATGCAAGAAGGATGTTCAAAGGAATGTACTTTGAATGTGAGATTTCGTTTCCATGGAATTGCTCTCCATTGGAATACTTTGTAATGTCTGTTTCCAAGTCTTTGTGACTTTTGTGCATAGTCATTACAAGAGGATCATTGCATATAAGTTTAGAATCTAATAGATTGGCAAAGAATCTTGTATGCTTACATTTGTCATAAGGATTTCGAATTGTGAAATGAGCATCAGTGAAGTGTTTTCAATCGATCAATTCTGCAAAGAAAGGACCATAGGTAAACATAGTGTGCATGCTTGTAGCATGGGACAACTATTGTTTTAGTTCAAGTATTAAGCTGATTATTTGAAACATTATACAATGGATAATGAGTAATCAATATGACTCAAAAGTTTTGGGGCCATATAGGATTATAATTATTCTTGTGTTTCACTTTGCATGTTTTGACTTCCCGAATAACTAGGTTATTCAAACCGTCCACAGCCGATTATACTTTGGAAGTAGGTATTGAGGCAAGACTGTCATGAATGGGTCTGTAGTATGTCTAGGTGTTTTAGACATAGTTGCAGTATTCATGAGTGCTCCTGGAATAAGATTTGAGTATTGGATTAAACCCACGCTCATTTGAATCACTTCATGGATTTTATCACGAGTGATCATGAGACGATAATATCTTATATTCTTCAAACGGAGACGTGTGAGTTCTAGTTGCGAGTTGGTTGCACATTGACATATGTAAACGCACCAGTAACTTGGATGTTATAAAACATATCGTTGTGTGTAATTTGATGAGTGAGTACAAGCGAGCATTTGGGTCGAAGTTTATCCGTTCCTTTTACCCCATGTGGACAAAAGCGATATTTGTGGCCCCTCGATGATTTAGTGATGACAACTCTAAGTGCTCGGTCGGGCCTGGACTGATTTGATTTGTTCAATTAGTCGGTCGTCATAAATCATAAATCGGGAAACAACAGATGGACAGAGAGAATGATTTTAATCTATGTGTCGGTCCATATGATATCTAGAATCGAGGAATATATGATCCCTTATCTAATGGACACGTCATTGACTAGGTCAGAGTTCGACAGCGGCTTTTAAGAGCTACGATTGCTAGTCGGGATTTTGGAGTCGTATTTGCAATAATAGTTTTAGACTTATCCAAGTGGGAGACTGTTGGATTAGATGTGTAAGCCCATAACTATTATTGGTATGTACTCGGCCCGAGAGTAGCATGGTCTATTTGGGTTGCATAACACCATGACAATTTGTTAGGATGGACTCTTGAGAGAATGTTATATATGATTTATTAATATATTATAAGTTCTAATATATTAATATGAAATCATATGTTTTAATTAATATTGATCAAGAATTGATTTGGAATTAATTTAGTGATCAAAAGAGACTAGTTAAATCTATGGGGACAAATTATGGTAATTAGTTATATTTATATGTGTTGGGCTTATGATCCATGTTGGACCAAGTTTATGTATGGACACATAAAGAGTTGGGCCACATGAACCATGGATCATAAAACCCATGGGTATGGATTTGGGTTATACCCATGACTCTTGGAATCCTACATATAAATATGAGCTCCATAACCTAAAAAGCCCACTTCTAGTTCTTGGAGTTCATGGAGGTGTTTTTGGTGCATGGAAATTCTCTCTCAAGAGTCAACTCTGTCCTAGGTGAGTTGTGATTCCATTTGAGGTGCAACACTTGGGGCACTAAGTTCTTAAAGGCCAAAGTCTTCCTAGAAACATCAACAACATCAAGAGGTATGTCTAAAACTTGTCCTATTATACATATGTTATTTGTATGTTAGTTTTAGGCTTAAAGCTTTGGAAACCATATGCATGTATAATTAGAGAAAACATAGATCCAAAGCTTTTAGGGTTGTATGTACCCCATAGGATGTTGTAGTATACAAAACCCAATAGTTTAGTGTTCCACCATCTCTCTTTGAGCACATTAATTTGTGAAAATCAACAAATGAGATATGGGACACACTTCGAGATTTGTTTGAAGGCTCGGAAAACATGAAAGACAAGCTTCTAACTTCTATGGTGAACGAATTTGATATATTCACTACCACTCCTAGTGAATATGTTGCCTATGCATCAAATCGGTACATAATAGTGGTAAACAACATGACCTCACATGGTGTTCTCCGAACTCCTCTTGAGTACATTCTAAAGTTCATTAAAAATCTTTCAAAAGGATTGGGCAATGTCAAGTCATGTCTCAGAGTAATGGATCTCTGTAGAAATTAAAGCTCTATCAAATTTTTGACGAACTACAAGGTCATGAGTCCAATGTTGTTCAAAACTTAAGAAAACTCTCTAGAGGTCCTCTTGCTCTTGTATGTTCGGTCAATCCACTTTTTCCAAACCCATCCATTTCGGATCCATTCATAGTGGTCCCACCTGTTCAACCGGTCTCACCTGTTCTGAATTTCCCATACAAAGAAAACTTTGATCTAGAAGCTGCAGATGCCAAACTTCATTTCCAATAAGAGTTCGCTCTATTATCTATGAAGTTCAGGAGACCATGGAACAACAATCAAAAACCTCCTCTGAACAAATTTAAAGTTCCTCACTAAAACAATCCTCAACCTTATCCCAAACCAACTCAAAATCCACCAGCTTATCAACTTAACCTTTCAACTTGCACTTCAAAATCACAAGAGGTTCCAACTTCAGCTAAACCCAAGATTGTATGTGTTGAATCTATATGCCCAAGAATCATTATGGAATGATATTGCTAATAATATATGATCCTATAGGGTCACACTTTTATCAAGTTGGCACATTTTGTATATTTATTATTAATGTGATTATTAATAAATAATATCGATTCTTGTATTTTAATTAGGGAATAATTATTGATTTATGAAAATAATAATTATAAGAGAGTATAACTAGTTATTATTTCATATGGTATGAATTAATAAGTCATGCACAATATTTACTAGTTGGATTCTTTTGTCTTTTACCTAAAGACAAAGCTTATATTTTATAAACTTGGAGTTTATACAAAAAAAATAAAGAATTCATCCTCTTATGAGAGGTATGGCCTAAATATATATAATATTATGAAGGTTGCTTGTCAACCTCCATGCCTTGCCCATGATTTTTGAAAATAAGAGATTTATTTTATATTATTTTAATGTAAATCCCTTACCTTCCATGGTCTATAGAAGGGATGTTGAGGCTTGCATTTTGCACAAGTGAAACACTCTCTTCTTCTCCCTTTCTTCTCACCAAGACCGTAAGTAGCATGGACCTACTTCTCTTGTTTTTCTTTTGAAGATCATTCAATTCTTTGGTGGTTGAAAATGCTTCTCCTTTAGTGCTTATTTGAGTTGAGCACTTAAATGCTTAAGAAGTACTTTATACAAGAAGGAATTAGCATTCCCAATGCCTTAATCTTGATGGTGGATACTTGTAGAGAAGATCGTGTTCTTCGATCTTTACATCTTCATCAACACCCCAAAACCAAGTGGGTTCAAAGGCTTCAAAGGTTATCTCTAAAAAATCCTATGGTTGTTTTTATTTCATTCTAACCTTTATAAATGGATCCATGATGGTTTAGTTTTGTTATGAACTAAAAATATACTTGTTATTTTTAAAGTCTTTCGTTGCCGGTTTGAAAGACCCCTTTTATAATTAACATTATTACTCCAAACATGCTACATGCATATTCATAAACATATTTTACATATATGGTTTTGTTACTCAAGACTGGATACAAACCGACCAACAAGGTTTTTACAAATTTTTATATATTACATAATTTCCCAGGAATCTATACACAAAATACAAAAGCTATAATATTATCTATTCTATATCTTCTAATAGTACATAACTATTTTGGATGTTTATCACCTGCAATAAGTAAACACTGAGAGAGATAAGCGAATGATGCTTAGTGAGTTCAATAACAATTACAATATAACGTTATGCCATATATATATATATATATATATATATATATATATATATATATATATATATATATATATATATATATCAATATGACAGAAGCAAAGGGTAACAAAGAACAACAAAGGCAGATGAGTATCATATGACAGGCTTTCCATATCAACGAATAATCTGATTTAAAGATTTACAATCAATGAGATACAACAATTTCAACATGATATACATCAATAAGACTTCAGCCCAAGTGGCATAGAAAATACAATTTCGAATTATCATTGGGCTAGTAATTTACAGGCTTTCAGCCCTACCTAGCCTTCTGCCAATGCCAAAGTGATGCTTAATCATTCACTTCATGGTCAAAGGCTACATACCAATACCCAAGTGATGCTTAGTCATTCACTTCGTGGTCAAAGGTATAGCTCATTATCATAATAACACGGGAAAGCACATTGCACATATAACACATAATATACAATTGTCCCAATATTGAACTCACCGTGAAATAACCGAATGATAAAATGATAATTTGGGCATCACTTCGCCTCTAAAAATGACTTTTTTTTATGAAACCGGGGATTTTAGTTGAAAATTAGGCCTTGCGCGGGCAGAGTTTCAACTTGAAAATATAATTTTCTCAGGTCTTCGGTGCGTCGGAACTTGCTTCGGGTGTTAGGCATGTTTCCTAGGCTTCGGGGGGTGTTAGGGTAACTTGAAAGGAAGTAGAAGGTAAAAGAGAGTGAAATTTGTAACCAAAATTCGGAGAACCTCGCTTTCTATTTATAGTACCCGAGGGCTCACATTACGCTGGGCGTAATTCTCCGGTACGCGGGGCGTACTGCCTCGCAGACCTCTTCGCTGGGCGTAACTTCGTACGTTGGGCGTACGAAGTGGATCGGCTTGGACGCGTCAAGGCTATGACACGTGGCACTCATGCGAAGGAGTAGGGAGGGTGACGGACTCCGGAGCACTTACATGAGTAAGTTGGGCGTATTCCTTCGGACCAGCCTCGAAGTTTGTGCCCAAAACTTCAAAAATTCGTATCTTTCGCATACGAGCTCCGTTTCTGACATTCTTTATATGCACGCGTAGGTGAAAATATGCTCTACAACTTTCATTGAGACTCCGTCGGCTAATTTTGACTTCATTTTTAAAGTTATATTTTTAACAGGCCGGGACAGGAAAAGTCCGTTAAAAATTCATAACTTCTTCATCCGACGTCCCTTTTCGTTTGTCTTTTTACTGTTATACTACTATTGACGAGATCTTCGATTCTCGTTGAGGTTGTGTCGGCTAAAAATCACTCGATCTTTATTTCGAGTTTCGGGCTGTGTACTGCTATGCCGAATCTTAGAAAAATCATAACTTCCTCATATGAAGTCAGATTTGGACGTTCTTTTCATGAAAATTCTCGGTTTAACGAATACTACGACTTTCATTTAGATCACTAAGGCTAAAAAGTAGCTTATCGTAAACTCACTTTTTACGTCATATGGCGTCATGTCGATTCTGTCGCGTAACTTCAATAAGTCATAACTTCTTCGTTATAATTCAGATTTCAGTGAGGTTTTCGCCTAAACGTTTATAATGAGATAATTTACAACTTTCGATAACATCATTTTTAATTATTTCCAACTTTATATTTTCGTTAATTTCAATATTTGACTTTTGATTGGAATCTCATAAGACTTGCAATACTCCCCGAATGATTCTAAACATAGTTTTACTTCAAATCTCATAAAACTATCTTGTTAGAACTCATTGCTCAAAACCATATACCATTTAATAATGTTCATTTTAAAAACGCGATAACTGAATGTGTATGTTACACGGTTTTTGTGAAAAACCAACTTATATTTCGTATCAAAATCTAACAGTGGTATCAGAGCCATATTTTATATGTTAGAATGATTTTTTATGTTTGATAATCTTTGGTGTTTGGAAAATAAGTATGGATTTCTTTTGGTTAAGAAAAATCCATATTTGTCTTCTTTGGGAACTTCTTGGTTAAAATTGTTTTTTTATATATAACCATTTTTCATGCATTTTGGTCATATAAAAGTTTCCTTAGAAAAAAAAAACAAAGAGTTTTTTTTTGTAATATTTGATATGTTGTTGTGTATAAACAAGCCATTTGGACTTTTGTGTTGTGTTTGGTTGATATTTATTTATTCATAAGATGTAGTAGATAAATAAGTAATTTTTCATTTGTTGACTTGTTGTATTAAATTAGTTAGACTAGTTGTATTTCTTTTTAAATGTAACAAGATGAAGAAATGACCTCCTTGAAGATGACTTAACCATTTAAGACCATAATCCCAACCACAAGCTTCCACTTTTGGTTTTAGGCTTAATTATAGTCTTAATGGTTTAAGTGTTGCAACTTTCACAACATGAAGATTTGAAGTCCTTTTGCAAGCAAGAGTCGACTTGGCAAGTGGGAGCTTGAAGACCTTTTGAAGTGTCCCTTAATTCTTTTAGGAAATACTTAATAATTCTTGTGATGACTCACAAAAATTATTAGTAGACATCCCTTGGTTTATACACATTATAATGCATGCATGTGATGTTTATTTTATGTTAAATGTATGTTATGTTTTATGTATAAAAATAGTTTTTACATGTCAAATAACATTTTTTTTCTTAACATAATATCACTTGGAGTTTGAGAAAAAAATATTTAAAAGATAAAATAAGATGTTTATAAATGGATATTATAAAAACGTTTTACCGGTTACCGGTTAAAGGTACATGAATTGTTGGATGCATGCAATATTCATGAGACCATGTTTTTATAAACTATAAATGTAAAACATATATAAAACATTTTCTAAAAATGCAAGTCATTGCCGTCCTTTTGAAGAACACTCGTTATCATTTGAGGGTCTTAGTGTCACGGGGTCACCTGATCACTAGGATTGGATTTAGATGTTCGGGGTAGTTTTGTAGTTTCTGGTTTCTAAAGGGTCACCTTGTTACTGGTTAGTTGCAATGCTACAAGTTGTTTTAAGAAGGATGACTTGATCGGAACCTTATATGATAAAGGTCACCTAAGCATGAGAGGTCCGAGGCATAGATGGGATAAACATGCCAAGCTAAGCAATAGTTGTTTAGGATCCCATAATCTAGGAGTTACATATCGTATGCAATTGGAAATCGCTACCTACCGAGTGTGATTAAGTTTATGGGATAAAGGTCATCTAACCATTTACTTGTTTCGTTACTTGGATCCTAGACTTTAATAAATTAATGTTGTAAGAAACAATAAATGGTATTAATTTTTAAAGACTAAATACTAAAAATACTAAATGAAACTTTGTTAAATTTTGTTGATAACTGTTAATAATTTTACGCCATACAAAACCTCTCTCTTGTTGAGTTTCAAGAGACAGTAACATTTGATGGTTATAATTTCTATAACTGATATAATATCTTGAGGTTCTACCTTTAAGATAAATAGAAATTAAATATACTGAAAGATCCCATACCTAAATAACCTCTGCAACCAATTAGTCTGATCATGATACTTTGATGGAAGTATTACTGTGGTGATATTGATGTGTCTCATATCATATTGAAGTAATTAACCATGACTTGCAGAAAGTCTTGGATAATTATGAAACATATAAGATGTCTCATCAAGTAAAGCAGATATTCAATCAGAACACTAGAAATTGTTTCAAGTCTGTTCAAGCATTGAATAAAAGGAAGTCTAAGAGATTGTGAACTCATATAGACTTATAGTTCGGTTAAGGGAAATACATCATACACCCAGAAATCAAGAAATCAAGAAAGTACCAAATGATTAGTGTTGTTTCTATTGTGGAAGAAATTGGACACTAAAGGAGGAATTGCTCCTCTCATCTCATCAAGCTGAAAACTCTGGCTTGGACAAGACTTAGATATCTATATTATAGAACTATTTATTTTTCCATCATTCGCTTGTGTATGTAATACTTCATGTGACACTAATAATTGATATTAGGTGTTGATAATTAGAAGAAATAATCAACTGATTACAAACGAATGGTATTTCATGTTGAAGATATAACAAGTGTTGTTATAGTCTTTTGTATAAACAATAGATGTATTGTACCTATCCTTATAGGGATATGTAACAGTTGTAATTTATGAATAAATCCAGATTTACTTATCGTTTAATGGATGTTCACATTCATGTTCTGAAACGATGTATTATGTATTAAAGAATATTTTCTCATAATGTTATTTATGAAGTAAATCTATAATCATTCATTAAATTAATAGTTCTGATCATAACACCTATATAATCAAATGATATTTTATTAGAACTTATCTATTTCATAATCATCATGACAATGTAAATAAGAAATACATATACCAACTTCAAAAGGATGAAATTTTTTAAGGCAAATGAGCTTGAATTATTTGATATATGTGAATCCTATTTATATGGGAAGATGATTCACAAGTGTCTTTATCTATTACTAGTTAAAGAACAAAAGGCTTGACAAAGAGTTATACATAAGTGATGTATGTAATCTTTTTCAATGCATAAATACATTTGGTGATAGATGTTTATTCAATTTCACTGACGATTATGAAATAGAATATTTTCTCATAATGTTATTTATGAAGTAAATCTATAATCATTCATTAAATTAATAGTTCTGATCATAACACCTATATAATCAAATGATATTTTATTAGAACTTATCTATTTCATAATCATCATGACAATGTAAATAAGAAATACATATACCAACTTCAAAAGGATGGAATTTTTGAAGGCAAATGAGCTTGAATTATTTGATATATGTGGATCCTATTTATATGGGAAGATGATTCACAAGTGTCTTTATCTATTACTAGTTAAAGAACAAAAGGCTTGACAAAGAGTTATACATAAGTGATGTATGTAATCTTTTTCAATCCATAAATACATTTGGTGATAGATGTTTATTCAATTTCACTGACGACTTTTATTCATTATGGTTGAAACCTTTGATTTGCTTAAATTGTTTCATAGTGAAGATTGATTGAAATACGACTTAATGAGGCCATCATTAACCTTTCGTTGTAATAAAGAAAATGAGTTTTGTAAACCAAGTTTTCTTGGAACATCTTAGGAGTTGTGGAATCGATTTACAACTCATTCCGACAAAAACACTCACTCATCATTAGTATGTTCCTTGTGGCACAGGATCACCTGGTCACTTGAATCTATCTTTTGATATTCGAGGTATCCTTCGTATTCTCTAGTGGGATAGGGTCACCTATCCACTAGCTGAATGTCGATAGTACAAATTTTTAAAGAGCATAAAACATAGACCTTGCAGTCTATTATATGATGTTTTAAAAGAACTATTTACTTTACAAAATTTTGGAATTATGCTCACTGCAACAAATATATATTGAATATATATTTCCAACTAAACAAGTGGATTAGATACTTATATTAGACTGGGGATGAAATGGTTTATCCTTATCTAAAAGGCATAGAGTTATAGAGCTTATGTTAGACAATAAGTTTAACCACTCTAGCATCTACTAACTGCATTTATGTAGAATATCCTAAATGATTGTTTAGGATGAAGTTTCTACTAATCCCACTAATTTTCATTCCATTAGACAAGTGATTAGAAAGTTCTTTTCCTAAGTGGGAGCAATTTGGAGATTTAAGAGCTAAAGATCCATAAGCAAAATGCATCATAGTTTGGAACTAGAAAGTTTTCAACTGTTGTTGAATCTGCTCAATAGTTGATAAAAAACTAATAAAACACATAGAGATGCATTCATGTATGATTATCAAGTATAGGCTTGATTATTCTTCCTCGATATAGTTTAACTATAAAGAGTAGGTGAGTTTTCAAGGGAGAAAACATATATGAATGAAAATATTTCCAAGATTTAAGCTAACATCTCAAAGTAAGAATCTTCTTTCTTATAAGTTAATTACATAGTGTGATTTAATTATGAATCTAGATGACTCTTGTTTTTATACAAAGCTAGTGGGAGCGCAGTAACATTCCTAGTATTATATGTAGTCGGCATACTAATTCTTGGAATAAAGATCTATATAGATAGATCATGCAACTTAAAGGATTAAGTAAAATTGCATTAATTGTCAAGGATCTTAAAGGAGCTTAAGGTAAAGGAATCTGAGAGAGTTATCTTGTCAAATACCACGTGACATGATTTTGAGCACTCCTAAAAATCCTAGTACAATTTTTGAACTAGATAATATGATTGTATTCCATATGCTGCTATAATAGGATTAATCATATATGTCATAATTATGCATAAAGGCCAAATGAGAAGTATGCTTAGAGCATGTCAAAGGATACCAATATAATCCGAAAACAAGTCATTTTGTGACTTAGAGGAACATTCTAAAGTACTTGCAAGAACTAGAGAAATATTCCTAATCTACGGAGTATTTGAAAGAAAGATATGTTTAAAGTTGTTACACATGTGCTAAATTTTCAAATAGATTGAGATGATTCTTAATCACAATCGGTCGTTTCTTCATTATGAATGAATAGAAATATACATGGATAGTGTTTCCATGAAAATTTTAATTACAGTTACAAAACAGAGTTAGAGTACATTATGGTCTGGAGAACCACATACAAAGAAGCTTAATGTATAGTTCGTTAGGACTACGAGTAATCCCATTACGCAAGTATTGGTATGTAAATCATATTTAAGCATCTAATTCATTCTCAATAGTTTTCTTTATACATGAGTTATATATAAAACTGAAAATGATTGTATTCGCAAAGTTTATACAAATCAAGTTTGTCAAATCTACTTAAGAAAGTTGCTTCATTAGCTAAAGCATGAAAGTCAAGCTAGTGCTATAGGGCATTGTTGATATAAGTAGATGTATTTGACTCAAATTTAGTATTTGGATATTAGAATAGTACAAACAACATATATTGAAATGAATTGATATATTGGATATGAGTCTTTCATTGAATAATTGTTGTGTTCTATGTTAGCATGTTTAAATCCTTGAATAACTAGGTTATTCTAAATGTCCATGGTCGTTCATAGTTATGGGAGCACCTATGAGGTAAGACTAATATGAGTGGATTGGTGAATTTTCATGGAGATGAAAATAGCAAGAGCTGCTACCAACTTCATAGATACTTGATTAGGAGAATAAGTATTGGACTTGACCCGCATCAAAACCACTTTATGGATCGTAGTCAAGAGTTATGTTTTGATCAAGGTTGTATATTTGTATTCTTAGACCTGAGATACATATTTGGGACTTGAAGTGTGGGAATTGTTGTGCTTTGACATGTTTTAACGTTGTTCCGTAAAAGGTAGTCATATGGGCCATCGTTGGGTATGACATGAACTACATTAATGATCGTATGTAGTCGAGATGGGATTTGTCCCTCTTATTGGTTGAGAGCTAGAAATTTAAGGCCTTACTTAAATTTGAATAGTAAATAAGATTTATGGCGATCCATATCTCATGTTTTACATGATGTCTGAGACAAAGGAATAATTAATGTCACACCTTTAGTAACAATTGTATATTAGAGCTCCTGGAATTGGATGTTGATGAGATGGCACCCTTCATATATTATTAGGGGCAGTAGCCCGTTGCTAGACGTCAGTTACTGTCTATGTCAGTCTATAATGAATCTTGTGCAAGTAGGAGATTGTTGAATCTATATGCCCAAGAATCATTATGAAGTGATATTGCTAATAATATATGATCCTATAGGGTCACACCTTTATCAAGTTGGTGTTAGGTTTTGTATACTATAACACTCCTATGGTCCACATACAACCCTAATAGCTTTGGATCTAACTTTTATCTAGTTATACATGCAACAAAAATTTCCAAAGCTTGAAACCTACAACTAGCATACAATATTGGTAATTGAAACATAAAAGTAAGTTAGAAGAATACCTCTTAATTGTAGCTTGTAGGAACTGGTATTTCAAGAGCCTAGCACATCAAGTGTGATGCCTTAAATGTCTTATAACAAACCAAGAACAAGAGGAGGAATTTGAGAGAGAAGTAAGGAGACATAAAATCGGTTATGCTTCTCTTAGACTCATAGGGGGCGATTTTAGCAAGCTAGGGATTATATATAGTTTGGAATCCTTAAGGTTTAAACTTGTAAACCTTAATTCACTTAGGCCTTTAATCCAATAACTTATTAGCCTTATGGACTAACTCTTCATGGATCCTCATAAAGAATTAGTCCATTTCTAATCAACATGGATCATTAGCCCAAACTATAAATATTACTGGTCTTTCAAGAGCCTAGCACATCAAGTGTGATGCCTCAAATGTCTTATAACAAACCAAGAACAAGAGGAGGAATTTGAGAGAGAAGTAAGGAGACATAAAATCGGTAATGGTTCTCTTAGACTCATAGGGGGCGATTTTAGCAAGCTAGGGATTATATATAGTTTGGAATCCTTAAGGTTTAAACTTGTAAACCTTAATTCACTTGGGCCTTTAATCCAATAACTTATTAGCCTTATGGACTAACTCTTCATGGATCCTTATAAAGAATTAGTCCATTTCTAATCAACATGGATCATTAGCCCAAACTATAAATATTACTGATTTACCTAATCAATCCCTGCAAATTTAATTAGTCTCTTTTGATCACTAAATTAATTCCAAAATAATTCTTGATCAATAATAATTAAATAATGTGATTTCTCAATTAATATATTATACTTACAATATATTAATAAATCATAAATAACCTCTTTCTCAAATACCCATCCTATCAAATTGTTCCAGAGTGTTACAACCCAAATGTACCATGTTGTATCGGGTCAAGTACATACCAATTATAGTTATGGGCTTAGACACATAATCCAACAGTCTCCCACTTGGATAAGTCTAATAACTATAATTGCAAGTACGACTTCAAAACCCGATTGGCATTCGTAGCTCTCAAAAAGACCGTTGTCGAACTCTGATCTTATTAGTAACGAGTCCATAAGATAAGAGATCATATATTCCTCCATTCTAGATATCGTATGAACTGAGACATGGATTATAATCATTCTTCCTGTTCATGTGTTGTTTGCCGATTTCCAATTTATGACGACCAACTAATTGAACAAATCAAATCAGTCCAGGCTTGGCCGAGCACTTAGGGTTGTCATCACTAAATCATCGAGGGGCCCACAGATATCGCTTTTATCCCTATTAGGGTAAAAGGAACGGATAAACTTCGACTCATATGCTTGCTCTATTTACTCATCTAATCACACACAATGATACGTTTTATAACACCGAGTTATCGGTGCGTTTACATATCATCAATGTGCAACCGACTTGTAAACTACAACTCACATGTCTTGGTTACAAGAATATAAGATATTATCGTCTCATGATCACTCGTGATAAAATCCATGAAGTGATTCAAATGAGCATGGGTTTAGTCTAATACCCAAATCTTATTACATGAGTACTCATGAATACTGCAGCAAACTTGTGCTATGTCTAAACACCTTTAGACAATCTACACACCCATTCATGACAGTCTAGCTTCAATACCTACTTCCAAAGTATGATCGAATGTGGATAGTTTGAATAATCTTATTATTCGGGAAGTCAAAACATCTGAAGTGAAACACAAGAATAATCGAATCCAATATGGTCTCAAAACTTTTGAATATGAATAAAACCCCTTTTATTTAATCACCATATTGATTACGCATTATTCATTGTATAATGTTTCTATTAATCAAATTAATACTTGAATTAAAACAATAGTTATCCCATGCTCCAAGCAGGCACACTATGTTTACCTATGGTCATTTTTTTGTGAAATAGATCAATTGAATACATCTTCAATGAAACTCATTTCACAACTCCAAATCTTTGTTACAAGTGTTAGAATACCAAATACTTGCCACTATTAGAATGTGTTAGGTACTAACCTTTATGCAATGATCCTTTTGTAATGTCAATGCACCAAAGCCATAGAGACTTGGACAATGAAATTACAAAGTATTCCACTGGAGATTGATAACAAACAATTCCATGGAAGCTAAGTCTCAAATTCAAAGCACATTCCTTTGAACATCCTTCTTACATAAAAGTTTCCAACCTACACATAGATTCTTAATATCCAACTCCCAATATGGAAACATTTCCATATTTGCAATATGACAGCTCATTATTAATAGAATCTTGTCCATTCATAATAATGTCAATATGGTCCATCCGTTACAATACTTCCAATTGCCCACAAGCAACCAATCTTTGGCGAACCTTAGATTGTTCTTAGCAATTGTTTAGCAACTTTAGTCATATCCGGTTCTGGTACTTTTTCCTTCTTAATGCCCTAGGCATTTGGAAAATTCAGAATACATAAATATTATAGCATATGCAATCGATCCTATACCCGAAGCATATGGGATACAATTCATAATGTCTTACATAAAGACATGATACTTTACCATTCTCTTGCTATAATATTTCAATATATAGAATTTCCTTATGTTGAACTATTCCAACATAACAATCATATATATCAATGACTAAATTTGATTAAAATCTCGCAATCTAAGCTTTTATATTTGAAATGAAGTATGAGTTCCTCTCCCTTAATTATACCAAAACAACTTTTCAAACTCTGCAACTTTACAAATTGAAACTTTTATTTTCTATAATTAACATTGCTAACTTGCAACACTTACCATAATGATTATGCTCCAACTAGCATAACAATTATTTCTTTAATATCACAACACTTATGCTCCCGCTAGCTTTGACTTGTACTCAAAAATAAGTTGGACTTCTAGAAATCAATACTTTTTGATTTTCTTACCAATGTTCACATTTCTGATACAAGATGCTTCGATAAGACTTTATCTAGGCTTCTCAAACTCATACACCTTTCCTTAGAGAGCTCACATGTGTGTCTAAACTATTTTAGAACTTATAGCAATAAGTCTCAAATGCTTAGACCATTTACCATTTCTCACAATTCGAACTATGAAGAAGGATGTCGTAATCATAAACAAATTTGAGAATGCAAATATCACAAATGCTATCTCCTTGGAATCTACTTAGTGAAAATGTTTCCTCACAATCATATTCATGAAGCGGAGAGAAACCTTTGTCACTTATATTAATGGTGTATATGTTCCTATCCATGTGAATTTGTCATAACCATAATCACAAGACAATGTTAGTGACAAATCCAAACTCATATGGAGTGGGCTTGTTCAATCTTAATTTCTTGCCTCCTAGCAGCACAAGGGCCTACCATTGCTTCTATATTGTTATGCAAACAATTGAGAACTCATAGAACTCACATGCATAGTCACCTTTAAGTTGGATAGGCAAAGAAACAAGAATATGTCAACACGATAGGTTACAAACCTCAAGTCGTGTGCTAGTGATTAACAATAGGTTTATTCTTGATTAGTTCTTGAAACTTTTCAAGGTCTTTAAGACTCCCACTGACTTCTTGACATATAAGATTCTCTTGTCAAGAAACATTCCTTGGCAAACAAATATTCATGAGTTAGTCTGGATTCTTATCAAGAATGACACTGCATATAATCAGTCCTAGTTGGTCTTTGTCTTACCCAATACATCACAACTACCAATTACAAATGTTTTATAAACCTACTTAAGATATGCCACTCAAGTTACAATCTTGGAGAATTACTCTAAGACTCGATTTTGGAACGAAGTACGACTCACCTTAATTCATTTAACCATTTCAACAATTCCCAATTCCTCTTCTTAGCCATACGAGTGCACTAAGGTGTCCTTAGAGGATTAATTGCGATACGGTTTCATAATCATTAAGATAATCATAAAACACGATACTAAAGTACTCTCCTTTCCTTTCAGATTGGAGAAACTTTTATCTTTCTACCTAATTTGATTCTTCTTATTCGTTCTGCTATACATTGAAACTTTTTCATTGATTCAGAATTACACTTAATCTTATAAGTATAACCATATTTACTAAATTTTAGTAAATCATAACGAATAGCCTTATCGTTCTTTGTGGTGGACCTGACCAGCGCACGACCAAGTGTACCCGATCCCCTAGTCCTTCACTTGACTTACATATACATGTGAACAAGGAATTAGTCTTAATTTCCCAAGGACGAAGGTTCTCATTCATCATACAATACAAGTTGCATGATTCCAAGTTTCTGTCCAAATGAAACTTGGTTGATAAGAATCTTTCCTTATTTGGTAAATTTAGACACTACCACAAACGAAAGAATCAAATCTATATTGCTAAAAAATAGAAACATACAAACATCAATTTTCACAAATGCCATTGCAAGGAAATATAAATAAGTTAAAACAAAAATTTTCTTTATTTATAAAATTTGCGGAAAAACTTTTCCTTACAATGCAATTACAAATGAAAACTATGTTACTATATATTTCTAAGCAATCTATCATAACTCCTAAGCAGCAACTTAAAATTCTGATCATCGAATCATGCGATCGAAATCCATTTCTTCGCGATCAGACTCATCCTGCTCTTTCTTTAAGCTTCCTTTCTATTCTCCGATCCTACAAAACATCAAAATGTAATCTTATCAGATCATGTACTATGAATCTCCAAATAGGAACTTAATGGACTTACTTGAAGCACAGTCAAACATTTTGACTTTACCATGCTTGTGGTCCTTTAGGTAGATACGGAAGCTTCGCAACCAATGCCCCTTCTCTTGGCAATAGAAACAAGTGGACTCTTTGGTATTTGCACATGGAACTATCTCATAACTAGATTTTCTCTTATGATCAAAACTTTTGACCATGGCTAATTCCTTTCCTTTAGGAGAAGGAATCATTTTTGCGATATCCATGTCATTGCCTATGTCCATGGTAGCTTGGGAAGTAGATCTTCCTATCAGGATTTCTTTCCTAGTGCACCAAATCATTGCTGATTCAACAGCAATAAGCAAATAGGTAAGATTGATAAGGTTCGCTTCATGATCTGTCACATAGTAGTCTTTAATAAACTCACTGTATGACTTAGGTAGTGAATGAAGGAACAAGTGAACAGCCAGCTTCCTTGGGAACATGACACCCAACATTCCCAGCCTGTCAATATGCGGCTTCATGTCCAAGACGTGAGCACATACAGACTTTCCATCTTCATGTTTGCTTTCCAATAGGGCTTGAGTGATCTTGAACTTTTCAAGTCTTTGAACATGTGGGTTAGGGAGAACTATTGGAGGAGGTGGAGGAAGTGAAGTATGATTTCTGAGAACATCATCTTCATCAAGAAAGCTTATTTTCAAAAGATTGGGAAGACCATAGTTGTTTTAACTAGACATCTACAAGGGAGAAATTCAAGTTTAGTTGATTTAAGTCCTTAATATAACACCCAAAATGAAACATTAAGGCTAGGACCCAACACAATATTTTACAATTCAGAAGAGGGATGTCGTAATCCAATTGCAAAATATTTGAAGGTAGGTAAATGACGATTTACCAATTTCCACCATGAAAAACGAAAATGAATTTTAGGTTTTAAATGAATTGAAACTCCTAGATCTTTTGAGATTCATTGAACCTTTTCAATGACATGTTTAATCTCGATTATGCCCTTCAAGTTTGTGATTTGGATGCCGAGGATCACAAACAAGGTGTGAATAACCATGAAAATTAGCTTGGTACACTTAATGCTACAAATCACCTAATCAACATTGATCCATGATTAACATCAAGATACCTTTTGCCACACATTGTTAGTCCCAAATTAGTGTGCATGCTAACCACACACGCTCCTCTAACGACTTAACAATGTGCAAAGTGCAATTTCATGGGTTAGCATCAATTCACATTTTCCTAAGTAACTAAGATTTGGAAATTTATAAGTGTTTAGTTACTTAGTATTTTATTATACTTTTAATGAGGATTTAAATGTCCTGTCAAACCCGTTCGGCTAACGACCCTCCCCTGGTCAAGGGTGTAGTGGGTAAGAGTGTATACCCAATGACGGTCATTTTATAGGCCGCTTCCTTAAACACCCCTTATAGACCAGCTTCGTGAATGAGGTCTACGGTAACACTGACTTTTAACTTATACATATATAATATATTAGACTTTTAATTTTATATAGTATAAGGATGTATTTTAAACTTTTAAAATACTTGATGGTTTAATCTATTAATAAATTATACTTTTAATTTAATTAAACTTAAACCATATGATTATGGATTTATAATACCCTTTTAATTAAACATTTAATTAACTATTAATAAAGTCCATAAGAGTTAATTGAACTATTCAAAAACATCAAGATACTAAATCAAATTAAAACTATTTAATTAATTTTAAGTTATGAACCCATTAGTTACATTTTTGAAAACTTTTCAAATTACTAGGATTTCTATGAATTCAATGTTTCTTAATTGAGACATTTCAAATTTTAAAACTTGAGGGCAAGTTTTGTAATTCTTGAAAAACTTTTGAACTCCATAACTTAAGGAGTTAATTAGTTTTATGAAGATGTGACTTTTCAAGTTCCATAACTTATGGAACTCTTCAATAACATTAAGCTCAATTTAACAAATATTTATTTGTAACTCCTTAAAAAACCTTTTGAGTTCCAAATTTGATGAAAAAATTTGTAACTCCTTAAAAACATTTAGATCAAATTATAAACTTATAAAATAACCATTTTTATCTTTTACCAATTTGATCATAACACAATTCTTGTATTAAGATAATTTCAAATCAAAAATTACAAATAATTGGTTTTATCATATAAACTAGTAATTATCTTAAAATTTGACAATTTATCTTTTAATTGGATGAGTATAATCACTACCATATCAGAAAAACAGATTTTATGATACAAAACAGTTTGTGGTAATGATTCTTATCCAATTGAGGCCAAAAAGCCCAAAACACTGCCAACAGATGATCCAACTCGTCGAGTCGGATAATGGACTCGATGAGTTCATCACTTATGGACATGGACTCGACGAGTTCATGTATGGACTCGTCGAGTCCTCCTGCCAGAGTGCATTTTTTTGAATTTTCCAACCTTGGACAATTAGCTATGCATCTATATAACAGAAAACTACCCAACATGATGGCGTTCGACACTTTTCCCCATACAAAGCGTGATAAGGTGCCATCTTAATGCTTGATTGGAAACTATTATTATAGGAGAATTCTACTAGAGGTAAGTGTTCATCCCAGTTACCTTGGAATTCTAGGGTACATGCTCTCAGCATATCCTCTAATGTTTGAATTGTTTGTTCGCTTTGACCATCAGTTTGCAGATGGTAAGCTGTACTCAAACACAACTTGGTACCCAATTCCTCTTGTAGAATCCTCCAAAATCTTGAGGTAAAACGGCTGTCACGATCGGATACAATCGTTAACGGAACACCGTGTAGCCTCACAATTTCCTTCACGTAAGAATTCGCAAGTTTATCCATAGACCATTTCTCGTTAGCGGCTATGAAATGCGCACTCTTAGTGAAGCGATCAACGACCACCCAAATCATGTCATGACCGTTCCTTGTTCTGGGCAGTTTAGTCACAAAATCCATGGTAATGTCCTCCCATTTACCCATGGGTACAGGTAGAGGTTCTAAACTCCCATACGGTTTCTGATGTTGTGCCTTAACCCTAGCACAAGTTACACACTCGGCCACATACTTAACAACATCGAGCTTCATCATCGGCCACCAGTAATAGGGTTTTAGATCCCTATACATTTTCGTACTGCCGGGATGAATCGAGTACATGGTTTTGTGAGCTTCTTCCATCAGAAGACCTCTTACTCCTCCCTTCTTAGGTACCCAAATCCTATCTTTGAATACCTTCAATTCTTGACCGTTTGTATCAAACACCAACGTTTTACCCAAACGTTCCTCCTTCCAGTCATTTTTCTCCAAAGCTTCTTCCTGAGCTTTCTTTATACTTTCCACAATTGTCGAGACGACTTCAATTCTCAGCGCTCTTGGCCTTTTCTTTTCAAGATTTACCTTCCGACTGAGAGCATCAGCAACAACATTTGCTTTACCAGGGTGGTAAAGTATCTCACAGTCGTAGTCCTTGAATAGTTCTAGCCAGCGCCACTGCCTCATGTTCAATTCCTTCTAATTAAAGTGATATTGAAGACACTTATGATCAGTGAAAAGTTTACACTTAGTACCATAAAGATAATGCCTCCATATCTTTAAGGCGAATACTACCGCTGCCAACTCCACATCATGAGTGGGGTAGTTCTTTTCATGCTCTTTCAACTGCCTGGATGCATACGCTATCACTTTATCCCTTTGGGTCAGAACACATCCTAAATCAACTCCAGAGGCATCACTATAAACTGCGAAGTCATCAACTCCTTCAGGTAACGAAAGAATCGGTGCTTCACACAATCTCTTCTTTAACTTTTCAAAGGCTTCCTTATGCTTTTCATTCCAAGCACAAGTAGCTCCTTTGTGGGTCAAAGTTGTTAATGGAGTAGCGATCGAAGAAAAGCCTTGGATAAATCGGCGATAATATCCGGATAATCCTAAAAAGCTTCAAATCTCCGTAGGACTTTTTGGTTGTTCCCACTTCATTACAGCTTCAATCTTTGCTGGGTCAACCATTATTCCATCTTGGTTAACCACATGACCTAAAAATTGGACTTCTTGAATCCAAAATTCACATTTGGAGAACTTTGCATACAGCTTCTCCTCTTTCATAACTTTTAGCACTTCACACAAATGCTTTTCATGCTCCTGCTTGCTTTTCGAATAGATCAAGATATCGTCTATGAATACTATCACGGATTTATCAAGGTATGGTATACAAACCCTGTTCATCAAATCCATGAAAGCTGTTGGGGCATTGGTTAATCTGAACGACATAACCAAAAATTCATAGTGGCCATATCTTGTTCTGAACGCAACCTTTTCGATATCCTGCTCCCTCACCTTTAGTTGATGGTATCCTGACCTAAGATCGATCTTCGAGAAATAGCTCGAACCTTACAACTGGTCGAACAGGTCATCGATCCTCGGCAACGGATACTTGTTCTTTATGGTCGCTTTATTCAGATCTCTGTAATCGATGCACATTCTCATGCTCCCTTCTTTCTTCTTTACAAATAACACAGGGGCTCCCCAAGGTGATGAACTAGGTCGAATGAAACCTTTGTCCAATAACTCCTGAAGTTATGTCATACGTTCTTTCATTTCGGTTAGCGCTAATCGATACGGTGCTTTGGCTATCGGCGTCGTTCCTAGTAACACAATACGAAACTCCACTTGTCGATCAGGGGCCAATCCGGGAAGATCTTCGGGAAAGACTTCCGGATAATCACACACCACCAGAATATCCTGCACCACCTTCTTTTCCTTCTGAGCATCGATCACGAACGCTAGATATGATGTACACCCCTTGGCCAAACACTTTCTGGCTTTCATTAGGGAAATGATTCCAGAATTTACTCTGCTTTTGTCTCCATACACCATAAACGGCTCCTTCCCTGGCAGGTTTACTTTTACTATCTTCTTCCTACACATTATTTCGGCATCATTGGCGCTAAGCCAATCCATTCCTAAAACTATGTCGAAACCATTTAACTCGATAGGCAATAATTCCTCGTGGAACTTATTCCCATCCAAGTCAATAAGGATGTTTTTCATACGATGGCTAACAGGTACAAACTTGCAACTAGCAATTTCGACTAATAAAGCATTAACTAGTCTATCAACAGGCAAAGCTAGTTTTCTACCAAATTCATGCGAAATAAAGGAGAAATTGGCTCCAGAATCAAACAAAATTTGGGCAAGCAATTCGTTTACGAGAAAGGTACCTGAAGCGACATCGGCTTCTTCTTTCGCAGCTTCGAGTGTCATCTGAAAGGCTCTCGCCTTCGGCTTTGGTGGCAGATTGGGTTTCACTGCGTCTTTCTTCTTCGGGCAATCCCTCAAAATATGCCCTTCTTCATGGCACCCATGATAGACGTTATTAGTGAAGGTGCATTCATTGGCATAATGCCCTGGCTTTCCACACTTGTAACAAGTAACTCCTGTTGGATTAGTGTCTAAGTCCATAACTGTTTTGGTATGTACTTGACCCGATTATGAGCATGGTCCTTTTGGGTTGCCTTCACCATAGCAATATGTAGGATGAATTAAGGAGAGAAAGGTTTAATTATGATTTATTAATATATTATAAGAATAATATATTAAAGGAGAAATCATATTGTTTAATTAATATTAGTCAAGAAGTAATTAAGAATTAATTTTGTGACTAAAAGAGATTAACTAAACTTAGGGGACTGGAGTTGTAATTATAAGATAATTACAATTGGGCTATGGATCACCTAATAATATATAGGTTGGACGAATTCTATGGGAAGCCCATAAGGAATTCGTCCAAGGGATATGTTAAAGGTGTCCATGGGCTGCTTAGGGCCTAAGCAGTCAGATTAGGGTTTCCTAGTTGCAAACCCTAATAGCCTAAGTATATAAGGAACCCTTGGGCACCAAAAAACGTGGCTAACACTTGGATTAGGGTTTCCAGCCGTTTTTGGTGCCTCCTCTCTCTTCTCTCCTTCATCCAATTGATTATTGGTGTTTGTGACTCCATTAGAGGTGCAACACTTGAGGCACTAAGCTTTCTGAAGCCAAGGATTGATTGTTATTGTTATATAACAATCAAAGGTAAGATCTAAACCCTAATTTCAGTTATAGTTCATTAGATCTAGGGTTTATGGCTTTGGATTATCAATTGCATGTTCATTAGACAAACTAGATCCAAAGCTATTAGGGTTTGCATGTACACCATAGGACTAATGTATTGCTTGAAACCCATCAGTGGTATCAGAGCCTAGGTCGTTTTTCTATTGAATAGATGCAAAATTAGACTGCCAAAGATCAGAAAATCGAAAAAAATTTGTTGTCTGCGCCGCCGACTCGGCGAGTCCACCAGTGGACTCGGCGAGTAGCCCCGACTCGGCGAGTCCATCAGTGGACTCGACGAGTAGGTTGAACTCGGCGAGTCCATCAGTGGACTCGACGAGTCCATCAGTGGACTCGACGAGTCCAGGGTGCTATTGACCGGATTTTCGATTTTTTTGAGCAGATTTTGTTAAGGATAATTACCAAAACTCGTTTTATTGCCTAAAATCGATTTTCATGTTTGGAATGTTTATCCTTATCAAAATTGATGGATTTGGTTAAATATGGATAATATAGGATTATTATTAGATAAGTATTTGACCTAGTAAGTTTGAAAAAATTTCAATTTTCACCCTTTAGGTTTTATAGTTTAAATTTGAACTTAAAAGTTTTGTTTTTGAAATTTAAATAGTTAAACCCTAATGTTTTGAAAAGTTTCAAAACTTGTCCTCAAGTTTTGGAATTTAAATTTTTGAATAAAAGTTTAATTTTGAAATATTAAATTCTAAAACCCTAGTATTTTTGAAAAGTTCAAATTACACTCTTATGGTTTTATTAATTAATTAAAGTGTATAATTAAAAGAGAGTTAATAATTCCATAAAGTTTTGGTTTACATTTAACTAAATTAAAAGTATAATTTATTAAATTAGACCACCCAGTATTTTAAAAGTGTAAAATACACCCTATACTATATATAACATTAAAAGTCTAATATTATATATATGTATGAGTAAACAGTCAGTCTTACCGTTAGTAGGCCTCATTCACGAAGCTGGTCTATAAGGGTTGTTTAAGGAAATTGCCTATAAAATGGCGATTGAATGGGTATCCACTCTTACCCACCGCACTCTTGACTGGTGGAGGGTCGTTAGCCGAGCGGGTAGGATAGGACGAAACCTTCCATTATAAGTATAATGAAGTACAAAGTAACAAAATGTTTTCACAAATTCCCAAATCATAATTACTTTAGGCAAAATGTGAAATTGTATGCTAATCCATGGAATTACACTTCACACCCTTGCCAAACGCTAGTGGAGCATGCGTGGTTAACCGGCACACTAATTTGGGGTTGACATTGGTTGTGAAGGGTGCTTGATGTTTATCATAGATCAATGGAGCGTGTGTGGTTAACCGGCACATTGATTAGGTGATAGTATCATTGAGTGCATCACGTAGATTCGCATGGTTATTCACACCTTGTTTGTGATCCTCGGTATCCCAGTCGCAAATTTGAAGGGCATAATCGAGATTAAACATGCCATTGAAAAGTTCAATGAATCTCAAAAGATCTAGGAGTTTCAATTCATTTAAAACTTAAATTTTTTTTTTTCATTTTTCATGGTGGAAATTGGTAAATCGTCATTTACCTACCTTCAAATATTCTGCAACTAGATTATGGCATCCCTCTTCTAGGTTGTAGAGTATTGTGTTGGATCCTAACCTTGATGTTTCGTTTGGGTGTTACATCAAGGATTCTAATCAACTTGACTTGAATTTCTCCCGTTTTATAGATGTCTAAATCTTACAATGGTCTTCCCATGTCCCTTGGAACAAGCTTTCCAAATGAAGATGACGTTCCACGGTACGATCAAGGAAATGAGAGTCATGCTTCACTTCCTCCACCTCCTCTAATTATTCTCCCTAACCCACAAGTTCAAAGGCTTGAAAAGTTCAAGCTCACTCAAGCCCTATCGGCAAGTAAACACGAAGATGGGAAACCTGTGTGTGCACACGTCTTGGAGATAAAGTCACACATTGACAGGTTAAAGATGTTGGGTGTCGAGATTTCAGGTGAGTTGGCTGTTGACTGGGTTCTTCAGTCGCTTCCTGAATCATATAGTGAGTTCGTTAGAGAGTACTATATGATGAACCATGACGTGACCCTCATTGATTTGACCTATTTGCTTATAGCTGCTGAATCAGCAATGATTTGGTGTGCAGATCAAGAAAATTTGTCTGGTGAATCAAACTCCCAAACTTCAGTAGACATTGAAAATGGTGACATTGGAAATCCAGAAAAGGTAAATTCTGAGATAGTTCCTTGTGTCATTCCAAAAGAGTCCATTTGCTTCTATTCCCAAGAGAAGGGGCATTGGAGACGAAGCTGCCCTATTTACCTGAGAGATCTGAGAGATGGGAGAGTCAAGACGTATGGCTCTACTTCAGGTAAAATCTATTAACTAACTCTATAAGTTCCTATTCTTTGATTCTTAATACATGATGTGATAAGATTACATTTTGATGTTTTGTAGGATCGAAGAAAAGAGAGGAAGCTTAAGGAAGAAGCGTGCTGAATCTGATCATGAAGAAATGGATTTCGATCGCATGGATTCGATGATCAGATTTTTGAGCTGCTACTCTAGAGTTAGGATAGAATGATAAGAAATATGAAATAGCATAGTTTTTCAGTTGAATTGCATTGTAAGGACAAATTTTTCCGCAATAAAATAAATTTTGATTTTGTCTTATTTATTTATCCTTGCAATGGTGTGTATGAAAAATTGATGTTTAATTGTTTCTACTATTAGCAATAATGGATTTGATTCTTAATTATGTTATTTGTGGAAATGTCGAGAATTTGCCAAATAAGGGAAGATTCTCATCGCCCAAGTTTCAATTGGACAGAAACTTGGAATCATACAACTTGCTTGCGTGATGAATGAGAAGCTTCATATTTGGAAATTAGACTATTTTTGACAAAGTGTCAAGAGAAGGACTAGGAAATCAAGTACACTAGGTTGTGCGTTGATCAAGTCCACCACAAGAGTGATAAAGATATTCGTCATGATTTACTAAAGTTTAGTAGATACGGTTATACTTATAAGATTAAGTATAATTCTGAGTTGATTGAAAGAGTTTCAATCAATAGCAGAACGAATAAGAAGAATCAAGTAGGCAGAAGGATAAAAGTTTCTCTATTCTAAGAAGAAGGGAGAGTACCTTTTATTGTGTTTTATGATAAGTCTTAATGATTAAGAACCATATCTCAATTGATCCTCCAAGTGAGTCTTAGTGCATTTGTATGTCTAAGAAGAGGAATCGAGAATTGTAGAAATGGTTAAAATCAAGAAGTCAATCATACTTCGTTCCAATATCAAGTCTTAGAGTTATATTCCAAGATTGTGAATTGAGCAGGTTTATAACACTCAACAAATGTGGAATTGGAAAAAGTCTTCTTATTCCTGCATATTTGAGATTGGTAGGTTGTGATGTCTTGGATAAGACAAAGACCAACTAGAACCAATTATGTGAAGTGATAGTCTTGATAAAAACTACACTAACTCTTGAATATTTGTTTTGTCAAGGAATGTTTCTTGACAAGAGAATCTTATATGTCAAGGAGTCAGTGGGAGTCTTAATGGTCTTGAAAGGTTTCAAGAACAAATCAAGAGTTAAACCTAGTTGATCATCACTAGCACACGACTTGAGGTTTAAAGCCTATCGTGGATGACATACTCTTTTTCTGTGCCATTCCAATTGAGTTAATATGCATGTGAGTCCTATGAGTTCTCATTTGAATGCATAAAGACAAAGCACCTTGATCAATGGAAAGTACATTGATATGAAAGGGTGAGTTGCTTGGAAGACATGGTGGGCATTCATGTTACCATGAGGCAAGAAATCGAGATTGAGCACGTTCGGTCCATATGAGTTTGGATTTGTAGCAGACTTTGGTTTTGACAAATTCACATGGATAGGAACACATACACTTTAAAATCTAAGTGTCATGAGGTTTCCCTCCTTCATGAAAATGGTTGTAAGGAAATTCTTTCACTAAGTGAGATTTTAAGAAGATAGCAATTGTGAAAATTGTATTCTCAAATTCGATTATGATTACGGCATCCCTTTTCATAGTTCGAATTGTGAGATTTGGCAATTGGTCTGAACATTTGGGACTTAGTAACATAAATTCTGAATTGTTTAGACACACATGTGAGCTATCTAAGGCAAAGGTGTATGAGCTTAAAAAGCTTAGATAAAAGCTTATCAAAGCATTAGGTATTAGAAATATGAACTTGAGAAATTCAATAAGCATTGTTTTCTAGAAGTTCAATTGTTTTCTGAATACATGTCAAAGCTAGTTGGAGCATAAGTGTTATGCTGGTAAGAAAATAATCATCATGTTAGTGGGAGCATGGTTATTATGGTAAGTATTGCAAGTTAGCAATATTAATTATAAAAAACAAAGATTCACTTTGCAAAGTTGCAAAGGTTGAAAAGTTGTTTTGCTATAATTAAGGGAGAGAATATTATACTTTGTTTTAAAATCTAAAAGCTTAGATCCAGAAATGTTAATAAAATTTAGTCAAGGATACATAGCACGTTCTCAAAATTCGATTATGATTACGGCATCCCTCTTCATAGTTCGAATTGTGAGAACATGGCTAACAAAATATTATGGCAAGAGACTGATAAAGTATCATGTCTTTATGTGAGACATTATGCATCGTGTCCAATACGCTTCGGGTATAGGATCGATTGCATATGCTATAATATTTGACCATTCTAAAATTTTCCAAATGCTTAGGGAATTAAGAGGAAAAAAGGGACTAGAATCGGTTTTGACTAAAATAATTAAACAACTATCAAAGGACGATCTGAGGCTCACTGAGGATTTGTCGCTTGTGAGTAGTTGGAAGTATAGTAATGGATGGACTATATTGACATTATTATGAATAGATAAGATTCTATTAAGAATGAGTTGTCATATGGCAAATATGGAAATGTTTCCATTAATGGGAGTTGGATATTAAGAAATATGTCTAGATTAGAAACTTTTATGCGAGAAGGATGTTCAAAGGAATGTACTTTGAATGTGAGACTTCACGTCTATGGAATTTTCTTGTAACAATTTCCGATAGAATACCTTGTAATTTCATTAGCCGAGTCTTGGTGACTTTTGTGCTATGACATTACGAAAGAATCATTGCATAAAATGTTACAATCTGACATATTCTAAAAGTGGCAAGAATTTGGTATTCTTATACTAATAATAAGGATTGGGGATTGTGAAATGAGTTTCATTGGAAAAGTTTTTCAATTGATCTATTTCACAAAGTATGGACCATAGGAAACCAAAGTGTGCATGCTTGGAGCATGGGACAATTGTGGTTATAATTCGAGTAATAAGTTGATTTTCTGAAACAGTAAGCAATGAATAATGAGTAATCAATATGGTGTTTAAATAAAAGTGTTTTTATTTACGCTCAAAAGTTTTGGGTCCATATAGGATTAATATTATTATTGCGTTTCACTTTGCATGTTTTGACTTCCAGAATAACTGGGTTATTCGAACCTCCACAGTCGGTCATACGTTGGAAGTAGGTATGAAGGAAGACTGTCATGAATTTGTCTGTAGATTGTCTAAAGTGTTTAGACATAGCACAAGTTTGCTACAGAGTTCATGAGTGCTTTGATAAGATTAAAGTATTGGATTAAACCCACGCTTGCTTGAATCACTTCATGGATTTATCACGGGTGATTAGTGAGACGATAACATTGTATATTCTTAAAACCGAGACGTGTGAGTTGTTATTTGCTGGTCGGTTGCACGTTGATGATAAGTAAACGCACCAGTAACTTGGTGTTATAAAACTTATTGTTGTGTGTGATTCGATTAGTAGGTGCAAGCAAGCATTTGAGTCGAAGTTTATCCATTCCTTTTACCCAAAGTGGGATAAAAGCGATATCTGTGGGCCCCTCGATGATTTAGTGATGACACCCTAAGCGCTTGGCCAAGCCAGGACTAAGTTGATGTGTTCAATTGTAGTCTGTTGGCAGTCGTCATAAATCAGATGTCGGGAAACAATACATAGACATAGAGAATGATTTAAATCCATGTCTCATGTCTATACGATATCTTGTAGAATGGAGGAATATATGATCCCTTATCTAAAGGACACGCGTATCTGATAAGATCACAGTTGACAGCGGCTTTCGAAAGCTACGATTGCTGATCAGGTTCTGAAGTTATGCAAAATAGTTATTAGACTTATCCAAGTGGGAGACTATTGGATTAGTGTCTAAGTCCATAACTGTTTTGGTATGTACTTGACCCTATTATGAGCATGGTCCTTTTGGGTTGCCTTCACCATAGCAATATGTAGGATGAATTAAGGAGAGAAAGGTTTAATTATGATTTATTAATATATTATAAGAATAATATATTAAAGGAGAAATCATATTGTTTAGTTAATATTAGTCAAGAATTAATTAAGAATTAATTTTGTGACTAAAAGAGATTAATTAAACTTAGGGGACTGGAGTTGTAATTATAAGATAATTACAACTGGGCTATGGATCACCTAATAATATATAGGTTGGACGAATTCTATGGGAAGCCCATAAGGAATTCGTCCAAGGGATATGTTAAAGGAGTCCATGGGCTGCTTAGGGCCTAAGCAGTCAGATTAGGGTTTCCTAGTTGCAAACCCTAATAGCCTAAGTATATAAGGAACCCTTGGGCACCAAAAAACGTGGCTAACACTTTCATTAGGGTTTCCAGCCGTTTTTGGTGCCTCCTCTCTCTTCTCTCCTTCATCCAATTGCTTAGTGGTGTTTGTGACTCCATTAGAGGTGCAACACTTGAGGCACTAAGCTTTCTGAAGCCAAGGATTGATTGTTATTGCTATATAACAATCAAAGATAAGATCTAAACCCTAATTTCAGTTATAGTTCATTAAATCTAGGGTTTATGGCTTTGTATTATCAATTGCATGTTCATTAGACAAACTAGATCCAAAGCTATTAGGGTTTGCATTTACACCATAGGACTGATGTATTGCTTGAAACCCATCAATTCCCACGCTGCATTTCCCAGCATGTTTCTTCTTGCACTTGTCACACCACTTGGCTTCGTCTCCTCCTCTGAATTTTCTTGAACCAGACTTCGAGAATTTGTTCTTTTTATTGGAACCTGACGTTCCTTCAAACTTTCTCTTTTCGCCAACTTCAACCTTGCTGGCGGCTCTCCCCTTAATCATATCTTCAACAGACTTGGCAGCCCAGATAGCTGCCTCCAAAGTAAGTGCCTGATGTACTGGCACCGCATACTCCCATAGAAGTCCCTTTGCGTACCTGTCAATTTTCGCCAGCTCATCTGGGACAATACGCAAAGCAAACTCCATTTTGTCTGTGAAGTTATTCGTATACTCGTCAACGGTCATACTCCCCTTCTGCAACATTAGAAATTGGTTTTCTAACTCAAGTACGTTTTGGGCCGAGCAGTACTTGCGCTTAAAGTGCACCAAGAACTTTGCCCAAGTCATTTGTAGTGGCTCATTAGGGCTTAGGGTTTTCCCCAATGTGTTCCACCAACGAGCAGCACTACCCCTGAACTGACGTACTGCAAAAGTGGTTTGTAACTTGCCTTGGCAATCATAAGTCATGAAAGCCAATTCCATTTCCGAGATCCAGTCCATTACTCCGACAGGATCTTCTTTTCCAGTGAAGGTCGATGCCTTGCAAGTCATAAAGTCCTTATACTTACACCCATTTCTCTCCACTCTACCCTCGTGGTTATTCCTCCCAACCACAAGCGGTTCACTATGACCAATCGATCTGTTGTTGTTCCCTTCTTCAGATCAATCGTCATTTAGTTCACGTTGTTCAACAGGAACTGAAGGTTCATCCCTGTTGTTTAGCAACATTTGCCTTAACTCCTCCCTTTGTTCAGCCAACATGGTCTGAATCATAGTTCGTACTCCAGCCATAGTGATGGGTTCTGGTGCAGCTCCTACTATAGGCACCTGTTCCACCACTTCGGGTTGAGGTTGTTGGTTTCTGTTTGCATTTCCCGCTCCACTTCGAGTTCTTGCCATTACAATCTATATACCGAATAAGGCGAATTTAGGTCTTTATCCTTGTTAGATATTTCAATTCCCTTATCACTCCGAAACGTTTACATGTTAGTTCTAATCTCGTAATCATACGCTTAGAATCCTACACACATAAGGTTTCCAGATCCGGTCGGAAACAGACCATAGATCCGAACAAATAATGGCATATATGGCAACATATAGCATTTAGCACATAAAGGCATTTTAGGCACCTTTCCTAAAATAAACTAGTGCTCATGTCTAAAATATGGTAGACACTCACCTCACAATCATCACTTAGCATTCTAAGTTTAAGTCTAGAAATCCTACAGTTTTTTAGTTCGCTTAAACTAATGCTCTGATACCAACTGTGACATCCCCTAATTTCTCGGCCAGAAAAGACCGGTTTAATTTATGCTTTTTAAAATAAAATCAGATAAATCTTTTTAAAAGATGTTGCGGAATTGGTTCCCAAAACAACATATGATAAAAGTTTATCAAAACCCTTCTTTAAGAAGGTATATATTTTCCATATATATCAAAACCTTGGGATGTCATGTTCCGATACAGATCAAAAGCATAAACAAGACATTATAAGCCTTAATACAGTTATTTACAACTACTGGCCTATAATCAAAAATCTCTCATCGTCCTCCGACTATGCTCGGGGTCCACTATCTGTAATCATAAAAAGCTGAGTGGGTCAGGCTTGGGAGCCTGGTGAGCATATAGGGTTTTCAACACACAATAATAATAACTTATTAAGTTCACCAATCAACGATAACCCTGATTACCCATTCCCGTTGTCCTCACTTTACGTCCCTAAACACCTCTCACAAGGGACCTAACCTAAGGAATATCATCGGGTTGGACACTACTGCTAAGGGGACTCCTCAGCCATACATGTCCTAAAGGCAACCATGAGGGGGATTGGAGTACGCCAATGAACATTTAGTTCATCAACACCTACAAGTTGCGAACTTGCTAGTGTACCACTGGACTGTCTAGAAAGGTCCGTCATCGTTATCTATACTCCGCTAGACAACTACAACGACAACACCAACAACAACACCGAGGCCTCTCATCATTTTAACACCCACCGACTATTTCATCTACCCATGTTCTACCCAACATATTTGTAGATAAAATACATATACAGTTTAAAACTTGTATAAAACATCTATTCAACAGTCACCTCAAATAAACAATTAACATATTCACACATAGCACGTATTTTAAGCTAAATACTTCATATCTATGTGTAAAGTGAAAGTAACTACACACTCACATGATTTGATGATAATCGGGCAGCAATTCGTTTCCTAAAACGTTCGTTTCTAATAAAACCGGGAGTTTTATTGAGAAACCGGGCTCTGCAAAGGTCGGGCTTCGAAACCGAAAAGATAATTTTTCCGGGCTTCTCGGGCACTTCGTGGCGTATTCCGGGGGTTATAATCGATACCGGGGCTTTGGGGGATGTTAAAATGAAGAAAATATGAAGAAAGGGGCTAAAAGTGGCAATTCCTTAAAAATATCCGAGAAGGCTCGCAGCCTTCTATTTATAGGGGGAAGCTTCTGATCGGACGGCTGAGAAGGCTCCAGGTGGCGCAGATCCGAGGCTCGCAGGACATGGGCTCGCACGTAGCTGCGCATGCGAGGGGGCTGCTGGCAGCTTCTTACTGGACCGAGGTCTAGGTCCGAAGTAGGGGGTTCCGTGGCTTCATGCGAGGGTTCGGACACGAGGGAAGAGGGTACGTGTCGCCTTCTCACTGGATCACTTCGGATCAGATCAGCAGCTCGGATGACTCAGCACATTTTCGGACACGTGGCATGTTCTAAGCGAGGACACGTGGCCGAAGTCCACCTATGCGAAATTCCTCGGTTTTGGGGATTTTTCTCGTTTTTTGCGCCAAAACTTCTAAAATCCATAACTTTCGCATACGAGCTCCGTTTTTGACGTTCTTTATATGCACGCGTAGGTAAAATTATGCTCTACAACTTTCGTTTAGACTTCGTCGGCTAATTTTGAATTTAAGTTTTATATTATTATTTTTAACAGACCGGGACAGGAAATCCGTTAAAATTTCATAACTTCTTCATCCGACGTCCGTTTTCGTCATACTTTTTACCGTTGTGCTACTATTTACGAGACCTTCGATTTTCGTTTAGGTTGTGTTGGCTAAAAATCACTCGATCTAAAATTCGAGTTTTTAGTTGTCTACTACTAAGCTGAAACTTCGAAAAATCATAACTTCCTCATACGAAGTCAGATTTGGGTGTTCTTTTTATACTTAACTCTCGGTTTAACGAACACTACGAGTTTCGTTTAGATCACTAAGGCTAAAAAGTAGTTTATCAAAAACTCACTTTTTACGACATTCAGCACCGTGCCGGTTTTGTCGTGAAACTTCGACAGGTCATAACTTCTTCGTTATAACTCGGATTTCGGCATTCTTTATATATCCGTAATCCTTGTCACGACCACTACAACTTTCTTAATAGATATCGGCTTTATCTAATATTTATTTTCGATGCTCATTTTTATTCTTAATTAATTAACTCCTAGTAATTAAGCATAAAACACATAAAACACATAGAATTTACATAATTCCTTTCTCATTTCTTCAAAATGAGTTACAAAGGTTAACCTAGATTATCATATCAAGATTAATACCTAGGCTAGAAACACGAGTGTTACAAGTGTGATGTCTCAAATGTCTTATAACAAACCAAGAACAAAAGGAGGAATTTGAGAGAGAAGTAAGGAGACATAAAATCGGTTATGGTTCTCTTAGACTCATAGGGGGCGATTTTAGCAAGCTAGGGATTATATATATAGTTTGGAATCCTTAAGGTTTAAACTTGTAAACCTTAATTCACTTGGGCCTTTAATCCAATAACTTATTAGCCTTATGGACTAACTCTTCATGGATCCTCATAAAGATTTAGTCCATTTCTAATCAACATGGATCATTAGCCCAAACTATAAATATTACTGATTTATCTAATCAGTCCCTGCAAATTTAATTAGTCTCTTTTGATCACTAAATTAACTCCAAATTAATTCTTGATCAATGCTAATTAAATAATGTGATTTCTCAAATAATATATTATACTTATAATATATTAATAAATCACAAATAACCTCTTTCTCAAATATTCATCCTATCAAATTGTTCCAGAGTGTTACAACCCAAATGGATCATGTTGTATCGGGTCAAGTACATACCAATTATAGTTATGGGCTTAGATACATAATCCAACAGTTGGCACATTTTTTATATTTATTATTAATGTTATTATTAATAAATAATATCGATTCTTGTATTTTAATTAGGGAATAATTATTTTTTTATGAAAATAATAATTATAAGAGAGTATAACTAGTTATTGTTTTATATGGTATGAATTAATAATTCATGCACAATATTTTGGACTAGTTGGATACTTTTTTCTTTTACCTAAAGACAAATTTTATATTTTATAAACTTGGAGCTTATAAAAAAAATAAAGAATTCATCCTCTTATGAGAGGTATTGCCTAAATATATTTAATATTATGGAGGTTACTTGTCAACCTCCATGCCTTGCCCATACTTCTTGAAAATAGGAGATTTACTTTATATTATTTTAATGTAAAGCCTTTACTTTCCATGGTCTATATAATAGATGTAAGAGGCTTTCATTTTACACAAGTGAAACACTCTCTTCTTCTCCCTTTCTTCTCACCAAAACCGTAAGTAGCATGGACCTACTTCTCTTGTTTTTCTTTTGAAGATCATTCAAGTATTTAGTGGTTCAAAGTGCTTATCCTTTAGTGCTTATTTGTGTTAAGCACTTAAAGGCTTAAGAAGTACTCTAAAAAAGAAGGAACTAGCATTCCAACTGCCTTAATCTTGATGGTGGATACTTGTAGAGAAGATCATGTTCTTTGATCTTTACATCTTCATCAACACCCCAAAACCAACTGGGTTCAAATGCTTCAAAGGTTATCTCTAAAACATCATATGGTTGTTTTTATTTCATTCTAACCTCTATAAATGGATCCATGATGGTTTGGTTCTGTTATGAACTAAAAATAAACTTGTTATTTTTAAAGTCTTCCGTTGCCGGTTTTTGTGAAAAACAAACTTATATTTTGTATCAAAACACAACAGTATGTCATAAACATGGTCTCGGAAACCACTATAAAAATGGTTGAAATTCTTTAGAAACCTAAGGCTAAGGACTCTACTTACTATGCTCGTCGTACACAAGAGCTAGCAGAAAGTGAAATAGAGTTTGTCACTACAGTTTCTCCGAATGTAGATGGGTATTGGTCATCTGGTGATGAGAAAGAACGAAAATATGGGAGAAATTTATGTATTATGGCGAGACAATCTATTGAATGTGATGAAAGATATTGGTCATCTGGCTCGAAAGATGAAGATGAGGATGCTGAACTACTGCTACATGGAAAAAAAACGACCCACCGGGCAAAAGCATGATCCAACAGGTAAAACCTATGATTACTGAAAACAACTATGATCTATTTGTTTTTGAACCTTACCTAACTCAAGCCAAATCAGATATGATAGTTATGCTTAAATCTTGTGAGTCTTCCAAAAATGTGAGTGAGAAGTTGGACAATGAATTAACCAGACTTAGATTACATTTTGAAGATCGCAACCTTAAGATAGAGTCCTTACAAAGAAAACTTGTAATAGCTCAGGATTAATGTATTATCTTAAATGAAAAATGAGTCATTTCAATTAGTGGAAGAAATATTTAAGGTCAATGTTAATATACGTCTTAATGCTAAGATTAATAGTCATCATAGTTAATGACTCATAATTTTCGTCATCCTTGGTCCGAAGCACATGGTCTCGGAAGCGAGTTTCCAAAACCTATTTCTAGTCCCCTGAAAGAACTTTAAAATATGACTTTTATGGGAGACATTCTGAACCACGTCTATTCGGATACTCTTGTCTCACCATTGTCATCCATTCAACATACTACAGAACGATATCAATCCTTGATTCCCGAGTTCAAACCAATCAATATTACATGTCCTGATTCCATGCAATTTCCGCCTTTGATATCCCTAGACCTGAATTAATCTCCAGAAATTCCACGTGGCACAGGGGGGCACTAGAGTTTTTTTTTCAAACTCTGGTCCTCCAAAAAATTGTGTTATTGAGGAAATTATTCCTGAGATATCTGAACATGACTCGGATAGACCTAATGAAAATGCTAACTCTTTTTGGGCGTCCCTCGATATAGATGTTAATGAAGACATTAGGTGTGATGACGACTCTTCGTTTGATTATTCCGTTCCGAATTCGAGAGTTATTTCAAAGTCTACCTTGGTAATGATAAAATCTAAGTATAATAATCCATCTGTCGGACAATCTTCTAAGTGAACATCTGACTCCAAGAAGAAACTATGGTTGAACAAAAAGGATATTGTTCATCAAAAGGTTGAAGCCAATAAAATATTCAATGAAAGAAACTAGATCTGGACAATGCTCTAGGTTCTTTTTAAAATCCAATCATAAAGTGTCTCAAAAATTGTAGCTCGGATACTCAAGATACTTTAGTGAAAAATCATGTAAAATCTATTAATATTGAGACCTCACCAAAGTAAAGTAACTCTCCTTGGAAAGTATCTTCTCCAGTACTTACTGCTACATCAGATGGCAAAAATTTTAAAACAGGGTTTTAGAAATAAAATGTGCATACGAGAGAATGTGAATAAGGGAAAGGATACTTCGAACACTTTCGTAAGGAATTCTTCAAAAGGTTCAGTTCTAAAGTTTGAATGGAAAGTTAAAGGAAATGTCATCTCAAATAAATCTCGGAAAACAATTATCTGTGAACCATCTTGGAAGATTGTCCTTCCGAAGAATGTTGTGTCTAAACAACCAAAAGTGGAGTATGACTTTTGGATCAATGAAAGGACTTTGACATTTTTCATATTTCCAAAAGAATGTCATAAAGAGAAATCTGAGATCCTAGCTGTTCAAAAATCAAAATCCAAATACAAAGCCAATGCTAATGTCCCTCATTCTAACTTGGAGCCTAAAAAATCCAAAACTCACTGATCTTACAAGACTTTTGTGATTCTGAACAAAATACAATATGGTATATGGACAATGCTTGTTGCATGCACATGACTAGGAAAATGGATTTTCTATGTGATCTCAAATTAACTCCAAATGCTAGTTATGAAATATATGGAAACAATACAAATTCTCAAATTCGAGGTTATGGCATCCTGACCAAAGGCAACTTCTCTATCTCCAATGTGGCTTATGTGGCTGATCTCAAGCAGAATTTGATACGTGTAGCCCAACTCACTGATGCAAATTAGATAGTTGAGTTCTGTAAGAAGCATAGCTACATCATGAAAGAAGATCGGAAAGAATGCCTTATCAAATCAGATCGGAACAAAAATATGTATCCTCTGGATATCAATATGATTATCAGAAAGCCTCAAATGTGTCTTATCACAAAGACAGTTCTTGATGCCAGTTGGCTTTGGCATCGGAGGCTGGATCATCTGAATTTCCAATACATGCATGATTTGGTTTTTGGAGAAATGGTCCGAGGTTTGCCACGCTTAAAGTTTGAAAAGTATTATATGTGTGATGCATGTGAATGTGGGAAGCAATCTAAGAACAGTTATCCTATTATGATTGAAAAATCCATTTTCGAACTAGTTGAACTTCTTCATATCGATTTGTATGGTTCATCTGTCGTCGAAATCTTACACCACAAGAAGTACATTCTTATGATCGTTGACGATTACACAAGATTCACATGGGTTTTCTTTTTAAGACTGAAGTCAGAAACAACTTCTGAGCTCATCAATTTTATCAAAGGATTTAAACTTTTGAAAAAGCTACCCGTCCAACGAGTTTGTAGTGACAATGGATCTGAGTTCACTAATTCCATATTTGAAAAATTCTTCAATGACAAAGGCATTGAACACAACTTTTATGCTCCATACACTCCAAAAAAATGGTGTCGTTGAACGAAGGAACCAAACTCTAGTTGAAGCTGCTCGGTCGATGTTGAACTTTACGAATCTACCACTTTATCTTTGGGATGAAGCAGTCTCCATGACTTGTTTTACTCAAAATCATAGCATTATCAACTGGCGACTAAACATGACATCATATGAAGCAATTATGGTCGGGAGCCAAATATCTCATTCCTACACATATTTTGATGTGGATGTTTCGTCAAGAGCAATCATGATCAACTCACCAAGTTTTAACTGAAAACTGATGAATCCATCTATTTGGGATACTTTGCTAAATCAAGAGTTTATCGAGTTCTTGTAACACCCACAGATTCGGGCTAGTCAATTAAAATATAATAAGCTATAAAAAATAATATTTTATACAAGATTATTTAGGATAAATAGTCTTAACCAAATTTATAGTATATGTGACAAGGATTCCGCACATATAAAGAACTTTGAAATCCGACTTCGAATGAAGAAGTTATGCCTCTTCGAACTTCTACGATTAAACTGAAACGATTTTGCAAATCGTAAAAGTGGAATTTTTGATAGATCACTTTTTATCCTAGGTAATCTAACGAAAATTCGTTGTAGTCATGAAACCGAGAGCATACATATAGAGAATGTCATAATCTGACTTCGTTGGAGGAAGTTATGATTTTTTGAAGTATTCAGCGCAGCTGTGTTAGCACAGAAACCGAAATTCAAATCGGTCGATTGTTAGGAGAAACAATCTAAATGAGATTTGAATATCTCGTTGAAATGATTCTGTAGATATAAATGCAGTCGAGAACGGAATTCGGATGAGAGAGTTATGAATTTTTAGCGGACTTTAACAATTTAAGCCTGATAAAAGTAAAACTTTATGTAAGTCCCAAATTTGCTTGTGTATCAATCAGATCCAATTGATGGTGTGGAATCCCAATCAATTGGATGATGCTAGATCAAAATAAAGAAGAAGGAGAAGAATAATAATATGAATCCCAATGTATTGATGAATAGAGTGATGCTCCTTTACATGAGATTCACACACACTTAAGCTCATTTCTCTCTCTCTCTCTTCTCTCTCTTAGCCGTGAACTCTCCTCATCTAACACCTATATATATAAGGCACATGGGTCGTGAACAGGTTCACGGCCGTAAACACCCACCTGGGTCGCAAACAGATTTCGGTCTTAGACGGAAAATTACAATTTCCTAGAAAAGTAAAGTATAAACCATATTTTTGACCCAACAATCTCCCCCTTGGTTTATAGCTTTCTTTTCTAATTGACCCAACAAACTCCCCCTAAAAATTTAGCTGGCTTTTCTTGTCAATCTTCATTTGGAGCTTGGCTTCAACGTTAATCTTCGATTTCTTCATAGCTTCAAGATGAACATATGAATCTTCTAAGTGAGTGACTTCATCTTGAGCGGATGGGTTTTTCTTCAAGATTCGACTTTGAACGAAAGTTGGTTGAGGAAGCTTCATGTAGATATTCTTGAATATTTGCGCTTTCAACTTGAGAATCTTCAGAGAGAATAGAGAACGAAACTTTTGGATCACTTCAACAGGTACATAGATAGCAGCAAATTGATTGAGGAGGCTTCAATGCAATCTGTCACATTGATAGAGGGGCTAAAAGATTGAATGTTGAAAAATGATCTTCATTTCTTGTTCCTTCGAATGAATGTTCTTCAATGATCACTGATGCGTCTTGAGAAATAACAGTGACTAAAAAGTCCATGTGGATCACAGAAAGAATCATAAAGACCCTACTCACCAAAGTTGTTCAAGGATGAATCCTTGGCTCAAAAAGAGACTTCTCGCAGTCTCTGTGTGAACTCGGAGGAATGCACTGCGGTTTGTTGAGTATCAGAGAACTACTTGTGGCTAGTTTTCATGTTAGCCCATGTATATCCTTGATCATAGATCTCAATACACTTATCAAGTTAACGAGTTAACTTGGCCCTTGGTGAGACGTTCAGTGATACCTGTTTCCATGTTGGGTGAATCGCCCTGGTGCCGTGACAGTTCTTAGGTAAAGAAAGCTGACAAGACCAATCTGAAAATTTGTACAGTTTCAGACTTTCAATTCCTTAGATACGACAGTTCTTAGAAAGAGACTATCTGACTGGCATTTTATACAATGTCACACCAGGTATGATCCATTATCCGTCAATTCATGGGTGAAATCTAGAACATTAAAAATGTTCACCGTATATTCAGAATTAAATGGTTTTGGATTTTTGGTTTCACTTAGTGTCATGGTGACAACGACATCTAAGATCATAAACACAGACTTTTTGGCAACCGTCAGCCGAGTTGTTTTATACTCGGACCTCAAGGGGTACCAGTACATGGAAATGATTTGATGGAGAAAATTTTAGATATGGGTGAGGAATGGTTGGGTGTTTCACATTGGTCGTGGTGAAAATGACCTTTGATCATTAACATTTGATGCGAAGACTCCTATTAAGACTGGTATATGTCTCAATATGAAAGAGTCTATCACTCGCATTTGAATTTTCCGTCAATTCCTTGTGAAAGTAGTGTGAAGTGTAATGACCGTCAATTCCTTTTCACTTTCAGGTTTCTTCTCCATGCTCAGAATATTTCGATACATACTCCTTGAGTCTCATCTTCTCCTGAATTCACTTTTCAAGGCAAATGAATTTTTTTTTGAGATAAACATAAAAAATAAAAGTAAACTTAGCACACTAAGAAATAAAAATAAAAGTAAAATACGCTCAAAAACACTATTTTTGGATTTTTCATATTTTTCTGAAAAAGAAATTAAAACATAATCAAATTATTTTTGTATTTTTTAAATTTTATAAATTTTTGTTTTGTTTTTTTTTTAATTCTCCCCCTAAATTTGTGCATATAAGAAAATATGAACATATTTAACCAAAAACAAAAGTAAAATACAAAATGTAAATTAAATTTTTTTAAAATTTATTATTATTATTATTATTTTTAAATTTTTTTTTAAATTTTGATTTTAAGAAATTTGTCTTTAAAATGAATCAGTTTAAGGGAAACTCGGGTGTATCGAAAGAATTCAAACCGAAAGTCAGCAATTGAAGACGCAAGCAGCAACGAATTCAGGCTTAGATGTGTTTCAATCTCGGAACAGATCCAAAAATTCTTCTCATCATTAAGCACAAACCCCATTTGTGATCTTCTCCTTTTCTTCCTTTCCCGCAAAGGACACATACTCTCACTTGAAGTTCTGAGTGTTGTACAGTTGAGAGATGTCCCCTACCATGTGCTTGGAACAGCCACTATCAACAAACTGAAGTCTGATGATATTCCTCCATAGCTGCTCCAGCACAAAGTGCAGGATCTGTTGGTCTTTGGAACCCAGTCCATTTTGAAACTGGGTTGACCTTTGTTATCAACGCACGGTACTCTCTCCCATGACATATCCTGTTTATTACAGACAGAAGATGAAGAAATATTAGAGTCATTAGAAGATTTGGGAGAGTAAACCTTCGGAACCCATCTGTAGTCGGGTTTAACCCATTTCTTGCTCGCTCGGTTGAGTGCCTTAGCACTGGCTTTGGAACTTGAAGTCGGCCGCCGAGATGACTTTGACCTAACCAGTCTTTATTTCACTGGAGCATCTTTTGAGCTTGTCTTCTTGGTCGAATTTCCCTTCTTGTCCTTGGGATTTTGATTCTTGGCCTTCGGAGTTGGATTCTTGGCCTTCTGCACGTTCCAGTCACCATTGCGCGATTGTGACGTGGAAGGGCTTCATTTGTAGAATCTCCCTCTTGGTGCATTTTGCCATCCTTGTGCATAGTAGGGAACGTATGCGCAATTTGAACAATGTCTGGCAATGTGTCCAGGTGTTCCACAGTGAAAACATGTATTTTTCTTCACGTGGGATTTGTTTCTTTCTGCCCCTGGTGGCGTGTCCTTGCCTTGTCGCTGATTTTTCCCACAAGCACACTTGCTACAGGCACTCTGTTTAGCTTGAATTGGTGGCATGTATTTACCAACAGCAGGTTTGTCAGAAGCAACTGAGTTAGAAGCAACAGATTTTGAGTTCAAGGAGTCATTGGTTTGGCAATCATCGGAATTCGCAGAACTAGAATTAGTTCTGTTCTCCTTGTCCTCATCCTCTACTACTTTACCTGCCCAAGAAATTGAAGCTTTATAATTGTTCAGCTCAACACTTTCTTGCACAACCACGGCAGTTTTGTCATACTCAAGATGTGCTTCTCTGTCCATTTCTTCTTTGGTCAAAGGGTTAAACGGATAAGTGTGATTAAAAGGAGAAGGAACTTTATCATACCCTAGTCCCTTTTGTTGGTTATCTTTAAATTTCAAACTATTTTCCATCATTGACGCAACAACTTCACTTGACACATCAAATTTTCTGAAATTAAAATCTGCATTTTCAAACTTATTTTTTGTAGGGTCAAAATATGTTGTAAAAAGTCGAAGTCTGTTTAATTGTTCTCTTCGTATGAATTGTTATGTATTTGCTAAGGTGTCTCATGTTCGAAGCTTAACGTCTAAGCCTTAGTATTTTCTGTACTTCCTGTTTCCTATAAATAGGAGCTGAGCATTAAGTAGATAGTAAGAGTTAGAGAGTGATTGTAAGAGTTCACCCTTTTTACTTTCGTTTTGTACTTGTGTTCATCGGAAGTAATAGAGCTGAAACCAGATTATATTTACTTCTCGTTTTCAAATTACATTTGATTTACTCTTATTTGTTTCATACTCGATTATCACTTCAACAATTGGTATCAAAGCATGAATCATTATTGTGATCTGATTTTCAGTTGAATCTCTAGTCTTTGAGTCGCAAGTTGTCTCAAACGTTTCCGCACTGTTTGATTCAGAAAATCATCTCTGATCTACAGTTTTGATTTGATTCTGCATTTGATTTGCATAATCGAGTAATCAATTTTAAGTTTCTGATCGATTTGTTCATTCAAATTCAAATTTCTTCAAGTTTCTCTGAAAAATCTCATTCATACATTCATGGCGAATTTCAACATGAACATGATGACTTCATTCTCTCATCTGTTAGGATATTCTACGAAGATTCCTCTGTTGATTCCGGAGTATTATGATCAGTGGGCTGATCGAATGGAGGATTATTTGAACGGTTTGGATGAGGAGCTCTGGAGGTGCATTACTGGAATTGTTCAACCTCCACCAAATGTTCAACAAATTGGACCATATGGAACAACATCTGTAGTCGGCGATCAATCCACCAGGCTGAAGAAAAACGAAAAGCGTTGTTTGAGAGAATTGCGAGGTGCCTTGCCACCTGTTGTTTACAATTACATCCGTGGTTGTAAAACTGCGAAAGATATCTGGAATACTCTTAAGGAAAAGTATCAAGGAAGCGAGAAAACGAAGATAAACTTTGTTAAGCAATGTCTTGTAGAGCTGAAAGAATTCAGACAAAATGAGAGTGAAACGATTGAAGTTTACTATGATCGTCTTAATGAACTAATCTATCGGTGCAATCGTTATGGAATCACAAGGTCTGCTATGGAGTTCAATCTCACCTTCGTGATGGGACTTCGTAAGGAATGGAGGAGTGTAAGCATGATGGTGAAGAATCAACAAAGTTTCAATACATCATCTCTAAATGATCTGTATAATCAGCTGAAAACTCACGAAAGTGAATTAAACGAGATGGCAGAAGAGTCGAAGCTCGGTCTGGGAGGTCCATTAGCTCTTGTTTCAAAATTGTCTAAAAAATAAGTTGTTGAAAAAGGTGATTCTGATGGTGAAGAGGGGTTTTTAATGAATTCGGATGATGAGGCAATCGCTTTTTACTCAAACAACAGAGTTAAAAAGTTTTTCAAGAAACCGTTTAATCCGAAGATGAAGCAGAGTGAGGGAAAAGGAAGTTTCGTGAACAAGTCTGCAGGAGAAGAGAAGAAGAGGTTTGAAAAGAATGCTGAGAAGGTTACTAAGGTCAATAACGAGAAGAAACTGAGAGGAGATTCGGGTGTTGACTGTCATTATTGCAATGGAGAAAATTATCTAGCAAATGATTGCATGCTTCGTAAGAAGGAGGAGAAAAAGAATAGGGTCAAGGACGAAGCTTATTATGCGGAGATATTGGAAGAACTGCGTTTGAAGGCGAAAAATATGTCATTGGTGGCTAGAGGTGAACAGGAGGAAGAAGGCACGTATCAGATCTGGTCATCTGGATCTGATGACGAAGAGATGCGTAATCCTACGCATGGTGATATGTTTGCGAAGCTGGAGGAAGATTCTGACAAAGAAGTGACTGGTCATTGCTTCATGACCAAAAGTGATGATAAATCTCCAATGACAACCAAGGTACGTGCTATTCTTCAGTCTTTTAACATTCCTTTACAAGCTTATGATTCTGAAATAATTGCATTTGATGGTATTGTTGCTTACTTTGATGCAATCGTTGTGTCTGCTAGTAATGAAGCTAAGAAACTTAACATCCAATTGCAAGAGACACAAACATTGTTAGATTCGAAATGCAGCAGAGTAGAGTATCTGGAATTACAAATCACAAATATCATGTGTGATAGGGATTCGTTAAGCAGTGATGTTAAAATGTTGTTAGCTCAAAGAAACATCTATTGTAACTTTTCAAAACGTTTATATGCTAAATTGACTGCTTTGCATCATTCGTCTGACATTAGCAAGAACAACATAGGAAGTTATTACCTTTCCTAGCTTTCGAAAGAGAGAAAATTGATAGCGTGTCTTATGATTGTGAGAAAACCATAGCAGAATTCGATAAAGTGCCTGATGATCGATTTGCTTATGGTATTGTTAAGTTAGATGAATTTTTGAATGCAGATGAACTTGTTGAGATAGTAAATGATACCTTAACCAAAAATGAACAAATCAAAATTTTGAAAAGAAGTGAGAACTCGAAACTCGACTCTCAATCCAATTTTGCTGATGTCGATGATAATTCTGATAGTTTTAGCGAAATCAGTGAAATTGAGGAAGAGGAAAGTGTCGATTGTTCACAGTTGTCTGTCATTAATTTCACATCTAAGTCTAAAGGAAAAGAAAAATGTAATGATTCGTTGGTTAAGAATGGCACTGACAAACCCCTCAACTTCGAAAGTTTGTGATTTTGACAATGTGAGTGTCAAAGATAGTCAAACAGATAGTAGTGATGATGAGGATGAAGCCCAAGTTTCGAATGAATCTAAGCCTGACAACCCTGTTTAAAAAAAAACAACCATTCCACGAGTTGTTATTGATCAAGTATTTAGGGACACTGAAAATTTCGACAAAGTTTTATCCGAAAAAGGAGCCCATTATTTGGAAACAAATCAAGTGGTATATCCAAATTTCAAGTGTTCAGATGATGTTGTATTTCCAAATCAAGTGTTTGTCACTACTAGAAATATTGAAAACATTAAACCAGAATTCAACAAAATGGTCGAAGATGACAACAAGAAAACAACAAACGAAGGATTCTTTTCAAATCAAAGCACTGTCGAAAATAATCTAACAAAGAATTCGTATGTTTTTCAAAGACAAAAACCACAACGAAAATGGATTGTAAAACAAGAAAATCCAAAAGAAAGTTTGAAACAGGACTCTAAAGAAACAATTGAGAATGTGAAACTTAATTCAAACGAATTTAAGGATCGTGTTGAAAAATTTTCAAAGGAAAACGAAATTTCAAAAAGAAAGGCAAGAAAGAAATTTTTTTGGCAAGTTGTGTCAAATTAAAAGGAATCCAAAATGTTTGAAAATAAGATGTCTAAATCTGAACAAACAAAGTTTTCAAAACATTCGGATAAAAAGGAAAATCCCGCTCAACCAATTTCGTCTGATTCTGAAAATAAGTCTGTGAAGTTTTCAAATTCAAAAACTTTTCAATCAAATGATTCACAAAAGACTTTTCGTTCAAAAAGCCAACAAAAGTTTTCAACTTCAAATTCATCCTTTTCAAAACCAACAAACAATCAGAATCGATTTTCTTTAAATCGAACAAATCAACCTTTTAACCATGTTCGAAAATTCGAGAATGGTCGAAAATTCGACAATATTCAAAAATTTGTGAATGTTCGAAAATTTGATAAGGTTCAAAACTTTGAGAACAGTCGAAAATTCGAAAATGTTCGAACGTTTGCAGACAATCAGAAATTTGTGCATGATAAAAGTAAGCAATCTGAAAAGTTTACTCCTCAAAAACCAAATTTTCCAAATCCTTCTGGAAAGCAGAATTCGAAAGTGTCATACACAAAGGGTTCGTCAAATGTGAAAAATATAGATCATTGGCTAGAAGGAAAAGGGAAGATGTTTCAATCTCGTAAGTATTCACAGCAACAGATTCACGAAGCATATGAGAAATATTTGAATGATTCTTCAAATGGAAGTTCCTCTTCCAAAGAATCAAATATTCCTGTGAAAACATAGAAACCAGTTTCGAAAGATAAAACTGAGAACAAAAAGGCGAATGTCAGTGACAAATCTAAACATTTGAAAACTTATGTTTCTGCTCCTTTACCTAATGATGTCGACTTAATTGACTCTTTCAAATCCAAAGTTTGTAACTGGGTTTTAGGTTCTTCATTTCATTCGGTTTTCAAAACTAATAACCAAGGACCCAAGGAGCCTTGGGTACCTAAATTCTTTCATTAATTGCAGGTTCTTTGTGACGAGCAATATGATGAGAAAGGGTACATCGATAGTGGTTGCTCACGTCACATGACTGGACGAAAGGAGAATTTAAGAGATTATCGAAGTTTGGAAAATGCCGGGGTTGTGAAGTTCGGGAACAATCACAAATGTCAAGTAAAAGGATATGGGAAAGTCACAAATGGGAAGTTTACTGTAAAGAGAGTTGCATATGTCGAAGGTCTTCAACATAACTTGATAAGTGTTTCACAACTTGTTGTGGGCACTGGCAATCAAGTGGTGTTTAACGAAGAACGCAGCATCATTTCGAATGTTGAAACTAAAGAAGTTTTGCTTAAGTCCAAACGATATGGTGACATGTTTACTCTTGATATCAAACCAATCATCGGCAAACGCTCAGTGTATTACTTTCGAAAGCCTCCTCTGATGTCAGCTGGTTATGGCATCGACGTTTATCACATTTAAACTTTCTAAATTTGAATAAGTTGGTCGTTGATGATCTTGTTCGAGGTTTACCTGTACTAAAGTTTGATAATGATACTTTGTGTGCAGCTGGTGAACAAGGAAAACAGCATCGCAAAGGGCATCCAATTGTCACAGATTCGAAAATTGTTGAACCGTTGGAACTTCTTCATATTGACCTTTGTGCACCATCAACTGTTGAAACTCTCAACGAGAAACGGTACATTTTGGTTATTGTTGATGATTTTTCACGTTTTACTTGGGTGTATTTTCTCAGGTTAAAATCTGATGTCGCTCAAACAATGATTGAATTTATCAAGAATTGAGACAAGTCTGAAAAAGAAAGTTCGTAAAATCAAAAGTGATAATGGTTCGGACTTTAAAAATATTGTGCTCGATTCGTTCTTAACTGAGAAAGGAATTTCACATAATTTATCATCGCCGTATACACCACAACAAAATGGTGTGGTTGAAAGGAGGAATAGGTCACTTTGCGAAGCAGCAAGAACAATGTTGACATATGCGAATCTTCCTCAATATCTTTGGGCAGAAGCAGTTTCGACAGCATGTTTCACTCAGAATCGTTCTTTTATTCATCGTCAATTTAATATAACTCCGTATGAAATCATCAATAACCGAAAACCTAATGTCAAATTCTTTCATGTTTTTGGTTGCAGGTGTTTTATCATGAATCTCAAAGATAATCTTTCGAAATTTCAAGCTAAGGCTAATGAAGGAATATTTTGGGATATTTACAAAATTCGGTTGCATACAGAGTGTTGAATAAAGCGTACAAGAAAAATTGAAGAGACATTTAATCTCACTTTTGATGACTACTTTGTGAAACAAGTAGAAAAACATTTCGAACAAAAACCAATTATTAATGAGTCGAATGATGAGTCAGAAAGTTATCATTCCTTAGATTTCGATTATGATTTAATTTTTGGTGTACCAGACAGGGTTGCTGATGCTGAAGTAAATGCTGCGGATAATCAAACTCCTGAATATTCGAAACATACTGATGATTCGACAATAACAACCGATACAACTGCTGATGGCGAAAGTATGCTAGATGCTCAAGTGGAGGGGGAGCACTTGAATATTCCTTCAAATGTTGAGGGGGAGCATCCTTTCGAGGGGGAGAAGAGTAGTTTGAATGATGTTGTCGAGGGGGAGCATCAGAATAACAATTATTTCGAGAGGGAGCGTGATGATACTGAAACAATAAATCTTGATCAAAATGATGAATTTCATGACCTAAATGATAATATTTCTGTTGTAGGATCTGAAAATGAAGAGATGCACGAAGATGCTCCTTTAGACTTTGATCCAGCATATCCACCATTAGAGAAATGGACAAGGAATCATCCGAAAGAACAAGCCATTAGGAATCCACAAGATGGTGTTTTGACTAGAGCTCAAACTCGTGCAAAGAATGAGGTATTAAATACTCATCAAGAATTTTGCATGTTTAATGTTTTCATCTCGAAAATTGAACCAAAGACAGTTCAGGTTGCAATGGAACACTCAGATTGGGTTGTTGCAATACAATCTGAACTGGCTGAATTCGATAGAAACAAGGTTTGGAGATTAATTCCTAAACCTGAAAATGTTTCGATTGTCGGATTAAGATGGATTTTCAAAAACAAAACCGACAAGGATGGGAATATTGTACGAAATAAAGCACGATTAGTCGTAAAAGGATATTCGCAACAAGAAGGTATAGATTATGAAGAAACCTTTGCCCCTGTTGCAAGACTCGAGGTTGTTCGAATATTTTTAGCTTATGCATCTCACAAAGATTTCGATGTTTATCAAATGGATGTGAAATGTGCTTTTCTCAATGGTGAACTCGAAGAAACAGTTTACGTTGAACAACCTCCAGGTTTCGTAAATGAAAAGCATCCTGATCATGTTTACATATTAGATCAAGCAGTATATGTGTTAAAACAAGCACCAAGAGCATGGTATGCAACTCTTACCAGTTTCTTAAAACAATCGAAATTTAAACAAGGATCAGTTGACCCCACATTATTTCAAAAGAAAGTTGGGAATCATCTAATGCTTGTTCAAATTTATGTCGATGATATTATTTTTGGCTCTACTGACCCTGCTTTGTCTAGTGAATTCGAAAATTTGATGAAAAGCCAATTCGAAATGAGCATGATGGGTAAAATCAATAATTTTCTTGGTTTAAACATTTATCAAAGCAGAGAAGGAATTTTCATCAATCAGGAAAAATATACAAGGAATTTTCTCAAAAAAATTGGAATGACAAATAGCACGAAGTTAAGAGTACCAATGGCGGTTGGAACAAGGCTAACACCTTCGTTAGAAACACCTGCGGTTAATCTTACCTTATACAGGAGTATGATAGGTTCATTGCTTTATCTTACTGCAAGTCGACCTAATATCATGTTTTCTGTATGTAATTGTGATAGGTATCAAGCAAATCCACGAGAACCACACTTAACTGTTGTGAAAAATATCTTTCGTTATCTCAAGGGAACAATTTCGTTAGGATTGTGGTATCCTTCGAAATCAGGATTTTTTATTCAAGCATTTTCAGATGGAGATCTAGGAGGATGTACTTTAGATCGAAAAAGCACAAGTGGTGGATGTCAATTCCTGGATGGAAAGCTGGTTAGTTGGCAGTTGAAGAAGCAAACGTGTGTTTCGATTTCTACTGCTGAAGCTAAATATGTTGCAGCTGCTGGTTGTACTTCGCAAATTATTTGGATCCAGAGTCAGTTGCGAGATTATGCCATTAATATGAAAAAGATTCCATTGTATTGTGATTTACAAAGTGCTATACGCATTTGTCAAAATCCAGTACAACATTCGAAAACCAAACATATTGCTCTTCGTTATCATTTTATCAAAGATCATGTGGAAGATGGCAACATTGAAGTTCATTTTGTAAAAACAACTGATCAGCTTGCTGATATTTTTACAAAAGCTTTGGATGAAAAATCATTTGTTCGAATTTTGACAGGTTTGGGAATGATCGAAGCAAGTTCAATTCTAGGAATGATTTCGAATGTATGACAAAGAAGTGTTATACAAATGTGTCGATTCAGAGGCAACCATGCTTCATTCAGAGGCTGATAGTATTAACCATTCAGAGGTTACTGTTCACATTCAGCGCTTCGACACGCTTCGAATTCGACATCTAGAGCAATTTGGTTTGGAGTTCAAATTTTCGTTAGTTGGTCAAATTTTCGTTTGTTTATTAAATTTTCGTTAGTTTATCAAATTTTCGTTGGTTTGTCAAATTTTTCGTTAGTCGGTCACATGTTTTTCGTTAGTTAGTATCTTATTTTTATTTTCGAAAAATCAAAAACTCTAAAAAGATTTTATTTTTCTTTTGTCGTTTTATTTTCGAAAAATCAAAAACTCCAAAAAGATTTTATTTTTGTTTTGTCATTTTATTTTCGAAAAATCAAAAACTCCAAAAAGATTTTATTTTTGTTTTGTCATTTTATTTTCGAAAAATCAAAAATTCCAAAAAGATTTTCTTTTGTTGTTTGTTTTCTTTTTCAAAAAACTTAAAAACACAAAAATATTTTCTTTCTTTTCGAAAAATCAAAAATATCAAAAAGATTTTTGTTATTTTGTTATTTGGCTTTTCTTCACACAGATTTCATGAAAGCTTTACAAGGGTCATGCTTGCATTTCTATGGGAAGGTAAAATTTTGACAATTTTGTACTAGTTAGACTGTCCCTAGAAGCATGCTGCAGCATGTCGACCCAAGCCTCCATTGACTCAATGTGTGATTTCGAAAGCCTTAATGAAATTTTCATTATGAAAATTTCTTCCCAATGAGGCTTGTATTCACATTAGTCTCCTGAGCTACCTTACTCTTCTCAAATGAGTTAAGAGTTGTCTGTTTGGTCCAATCATAACAGAGGTAAAAATGATTTCGTGAACCAATCTTTTTCATCTCAAAATTCTAACACATTTCACACACAATGACATATGTCCGAGAGGTCATCGATCAAACCAATCATGACTTAGTCATATCAAACTTCTGTGTTAATGATCTAACATCATGAGACCGTGATGAAAGTGAAACCCACATATACGAACACAGTTAAGGAATTGACAGAGAACTATGTTCCAGATTTTCACGAAACATTTGTTTCTGTACCAATTTTCGAAACTCCAAATCATATTCAATTCTTTTGAGTGGTCTTGATCAAATATTCGAATCCCACGATATTTGTTACCCAACAAGATCCAGCACACAAATTTTATTTTCTTGAATATGATTTTCGTGTGAGTTTCATATGCTTTCTAAGTCACTTTCAAATTAATCCAAAGCATACTTGTCACTGACTACACTGGTCAAACAAGTAATTTATGTTACAATTTCTCACCTTATGTTTAGGTTGATATGTAACGAAATTGTAAACCACCCACAAAGCCTTGAAAAAGAAGCCCTTCGATACTTCTCTATAAGTATTCGATTGAAATTCACGGGAACATACACAAGTAGTTGATTATCTCTCTTGATAATTAACGAAGCAACCTTTGACCGGGGTTTATCTGCTTTTGTGTGAAAAATTTGTTTTTCGACATCACAGATCCAAATTTTTATTATCATTGCTTCTTATCTTATCTTTGGCACACTGCACTCACGAAATCCTTGAGGTTCTGAGTAATACCAACTCAGGCTGATGCGGTGGGCACTCGTGTTACCATGAGGCAAGAAATCAAGATTGAGCAAGTTCAGTCCATATGGTTTTGGATTTGTCGCAAACTTTCGTTTTGAAAAATTCACATGGATAGGAACACATACATCATAAAATCTAAGTGTCATAAGGTTTTCTTCCTTCATGAAAATGATTGTGAGGAAATGCTTTCACTAAGAGAGATTTTAAGAAGATAGCAATTGTGAAAATTGTATTCTCATATTCGATTATGATTACGACATCCCTTTTCATAGTTCGAATTGTGAGATTTGGCAATTGATCTGAACATTTGGGACTTAGTAACATAAATTCTGAATTGTTTAGACACACATGTGAGCTATCTAAGCCAAAGGTGTATGAGCTTAAAAATCTTAGATAAAGGCTTATCAAAGCATTAGGTATTAGAAATATGAACTTAAGGAATTCAATAAGCATTGTTTTCTAGAAGTTCAATACGCTTGTGGGAACAGGGCACATAAAATATTATGGCAGAAGGCTGATAAAGTATCACGTCTTTATGTGAGACGTTATGCATCGTGTCCAATACGCTTCGGGTATATGATCGATTGCATATTCTATAATATTTGACCATTCTAAAATTTTCCAAATGCCTAGGGCATTAAGAGGGAAAAAGGACTAGAATCGGTTTTGACTAAAATAATTAAACGACTATCAAAGGACGATCTGAGGTTCACTGAGGATTTGTCGCTTGTGAGTAGTTGGAAGTATAGTACTGGATGGACTATATTGACATTATTATGAATAGATAAGATTCTATTAAGAATGAGTTGTATGGAAATGTTTCCATTAATGGGAGTTGGATATTAAGAAATATGTCTAGATTAGAAACTTTTATGTGAGAAGGATGTTCAAAGGAATGTACTTTGAATGTGAGACTTCACGTCTATGGAATTGTCTTGTAACAATTTCCGATAGAATACCTTGTAATTTCATTAGCCGGGTCTTGGTGACTTTTGTGCTATGACATTACGAAAGAATCATTGCATAAAATGTTAGAATCTGACATATTCTAAAAGTGGCAAGAATTTGGTATTCTTATACTAATAATAAGGATTGGGGATTGTGAAATGAGTTTCATTGGAAAAGTTTTCAATTGATCTATTTCACAAAGTATTGACCATAGGAAACCAAAGTGTGTATGCTTGGAGCATGGGACAATTGTGGTTATAATTCGAGTAATAAGTTGATTTTCTCAAACAGTAAGCAATGAATAATGAGTAATCAATATGGTGTTTAAATAAAAGTGTTTTTCATTTACGCTCAAAAGTTTTGGGACCATATAGGATTAATATTATTATTGCGTTTCATTTTGCATGTTTTGACTTCCAGAATAACTAGGTTATTCGAACCTCCACAGTCGGTCATACGTTGGAAGTAGGTATGAAGGAAGACTGTCAAGAATATGTTTGTAGATTGTCTAAAGTGTTTAGACATAGCACAAGTTTGCTGCAGAGTTCATGAGTGCTTTGATAAGATTAAAGTATTGGATTAAACCCACGCTCACTTGAATCACTTCATAGTTTTATCACGAGTGATTGGTGAGACGATAACATTGTATATTCTTGAAACCGAGACGTGTGAGTTGTTATTTGCTGGTCGGTTGCACATTGATGATAAGTAAACGCACCAGTAACTTGGTGTTATAAAACTTATTGTTGTGTGTGATTCGATTAGTAGGTGCAAGCAAGCATTTGAGTCAAAGTTTATCCATTCCTTTTACCCAGGGTGGGATAAAAGCGATATCTGTGGGCCCCTCGATGATTTAGTGATGACAAAGGAAAGTGCTCGGCCGGGCCAGGACTGATTTGATTTGTTCAATTAGTCAGTCGTCATAAATCGGAAATCGGGAAACGACACATAGACTGAGAGAATGATTTCAATTCATGTCTCATGTCTATACGATATCTTGTAGAATGGAGGAATATATAATCCCTTATCTAAAGGACACGAGAATCTGATAAGATCAGAGTTGACGGTGGCTTTTGGAAGCTACGATTGCTGATCAGGTTCTGAAGTCATACGCATAATAGTTATTAGACTTATCCAAGTGGGAGACTGTTGGATTAGTGTCTAAGTCCATAACTATTTTGGTATGTACTTGACCCGATTATGAGCATGGTCCTTTTGGGTTGCCTTCACCATAGCAATATGTAGGATGAATTAAGGAGAGAAAGGTTTAATTATGATTTATTAATATATTATAAGAATAATATATTAAAGGAGAAATCATATAGTTTAATTAATATTAGTCAAGAATTAATTAAGAATTAATTTTGTGGCTAAAAGAGATTAATTAAACTTAGGGGACTGGATTTGTAATTATAAGATAATTACGATTGGGCTATGGATCACCTAATAATATATAGGTTGGAAGAATTCTATGGGAAGCCCATTAGAAATCGTCCAAGGGATATGTTAAAGGAGTTCATGGGCTGCTTAGGGCCTAAGCAGCCAGATTAGGGTTTCCTAGTTGTAAACCCTAATAGCCTACATGTATATAAAGGACCCTTAAGCCCCAAAAACGTGGACAAGTAATCCTTTAGGGTTTCCAGCCGTTTTTGGTGCCTCCTCTCTCCTCCCTCTTCATCCAAGTTGCTTAGTGGTGTTTGTGACTCCATTAGAGGTGCAACACTTGAGGCACTAAGCTTTCTGAAGCCAATCAAAGCAAGGATTGATTGTTATTGCTATATAACAATCAAAGGTAATTACTAAACCCTTATTTCAGTTCTTATTTGATAGATCTAGGGTTTGTAAGTCTTGGATTCATTGCATGTACAATAGAGAAACCTAGATCCAAGCATTAGGGTTTGTATGAGCACATAGGATTGTTCTTATGATTAAAACCTATCAGTGGTATCAGAGCCTTGATTGGTTTCTGTTGTATGTGATGCAATTGTCGTTTTTCTGCTGAAAATCAATTTTTTTGCCTTTGCCCGACTCAACTCGGCGAGTCAGTATCTGGACTCGGCGAGTTGACCCTACTCGGCGAGTTCAGGACTGACTCGGCGAGTCCGAGAGTCTGACAGAGTATATTTCAGGATTTACTTGCTGTTTTGCTGTAGGATTGATGCCAAAATCGTTTTTTGATAATAAAATCCAAATTTTATTCTATGTAAATGATTATCCTTACCAAAACAAAAGATAATTTCAAATCTTTTGAATAATAGTTTCTTTATATGATAAATATAGATTATTCAAATTATTTGGTAATTATCTTGTGACTAAAATTTGATTAGGTCAAATGTAGATAATCACTAAATTAATTGTTTGATTTATATTATTTGTTATTTGATCCCTAGTAAGTTTGAATAGTTTCAAATTACTCCATTTAGGTTTTATAGTTTAAATTTGAACTTAATAGTTTTGCTTTTGAAATTTAAATAGTTAAACCCTAATGTTTTGAAAAGTTTCAAAACTTGCCCTCAAGTTTTGAAATTTAAAATTTTGATTAAAAAGTTTAATGTTGAAATATTTAAATTCTAAAACCTAATGTCTTGAAATGTTTCAAAACTTGCCCTCAAGTTTTGGAATTTAAAATTTTGATTAATAGTTTAATTATGTAATATTTAAATTCTAAAACTCTAGTATTTTGAAAAATTCAAATTACACCCTCATGGTTTTAATTAAAAGTTTAATTAAAAAAGAAAGTTAATAAAACCACCTAGTATTTTAAAAGTGTAAAATACACCCTATACTATATATATGTAATATTAAAAGTCTAATATTATATATATGGCGATTGAATGGGTATCCACTCTTACCCACCGCACTCTTGACTAGTGGAGGGTCATTAGCCGAACGGGTAGGATAGGACGAAACCTTCCATTATAAGTATAATGAAGTACAAAGTAACTAAATGCTTTTACAAATTCCCAATCTTAGTTACTTTAGGGCAAAATGTGAATTTGTATGCTAATACATGGAATTACACTTCGTACCCTTGTCAAACGTTAGTGGAGCGTGTGTGGCTAACCGGCACACTAATTTGGGATTGACATTGGTGGCGAAGGGTGGCTCGATGTTTATCATAGATCAATGGAGCGTGTGTGGCTAACCGGCACATTGATTAGGTGATAGTAGCAATTGGGTGCACCACGTGATTCGTATGGTTATTCACACCTTGTTTGTGATCCTCGGCATCCCAGTCACAAATAGAAGGGCATAATCGAGATTAAACATGCCATTGAAAAGTTCAATGCATCTCAAAAGATCTAGGAGTTTCAATTCATTTAAAACTTAAATTTCTTTTTCGTTTTTCATGGTGGGAATTGGTAAATCGTCATTTACCTACCTTCAAATATTCTGCAACTAGATTACGGCATCCCTCTTCTAGGTTGTAGAATGTTGTGTTGGATCCTAGCCTTGATGTTTCATTTGGGTGTTACATCAAGGATTCTTGTCAACTAACTTGAATTTTCTCCCGTTTTGTATATGTCTAAATCTTACAATGGTCTTCCCAAGTCCCTTGGAACAAGCTTTCCAAATGAAGATGACGTTCCACGATACGATCAAGGAAATGAGAGTCATGCTTCACTTCCTCCACCTCCTCCAATTATTCTCCCTAACCCACAAGTTCAAAGGCTTGAAAAGTTCAAGCTCACTCAAGCCCTTTTGGCAAGTAAACACGAAGATGGGAAATCTATGTGTGCACACGTCTTAGAGATGAAGTCACATATTGATAGGTTAAGGATGATGGGTGTCGATATCTCAGAAATATTGGCTGTTGACTGGGTTCTTCAGTCACTTCCTGAATCATATAGTGAGTTTGTTAGAGAGTACTATATGATGGACCATGACGTGACCCTCATTGATTTGACCTATTTGCTTATAGCTGCTGAATCAGAAATGATTTGGCGTGCTGATCAAGCAAATTTGTCTGGCAAATCAAACTCCCAAACTTCAATGGACATTGAAAATGATGACATTGGAAATCCAAAAAAGGTAAATTCTGAGATAGTTCCTTGTGCCATTCCAAAAGAGTCCATCTGCTTCTACTGCCAAGAGAAAGGGCATTGGATACGAAGCTGTCCTGTTTACCTGAGAGATCTGAGAGATGGGAGAGTCAAGACGTATGGTTCTACTTCAGGTAAAATCTATTAACTAACTCTATAAGTTCCTATTTGTTGATTCTTAATACATGATGTGATAAGATTACATTTTGATGTTTTTGCAGGATCGAAGAAAAGAGAGGAAGCTTAAGGAAGAAACGAGCTGAATCTGATCATGAAGAAATGGATTTCGATCGCATGGACTCGAGGATCAGATTTTTGAGCTGCTACTCTAGAGTTAGGATAGAATAATAAGAAATATGAAATAGCATAGTTTTTCAGTTGAATTGCATTGTAAGGACAAATTTTTCCGCAATAAAATAAATTTTGATTTTGTCTTATTTATTTATCCTTGCAATGGTGTGTATGAGAAACTGATGTTTGATTGTTTCTATTATTAGCAATAATGGATTCTTAATTATGTTGTTTGTGGAAATGTCGAGAATTTGCCAAATAAGGGAAGATTCTCATCGCCCAAGTTTCAGTTGGACAGAAACTTGGAATCATACAACTAGGTTGTGTGATGAATGAGAAACTTCATATTTGGAAATTAGACTATTTTTGACAAAGTGTCAAGAGAAGGACTAGAAGATCAAGTACACTAGGTTGTGCGTTGATCAAATCCACCACAAGAGTAATAAAGATATTCGTCATGATTTACTAAAGTTTAGTAAATATGGTTATACGAATAAGAAGAATCTAGTAGGCAGAAAGATAAAAGTTTCTATATTCTAAGAAGAAGGGAGAGTAACTTTTATTGTGTTTTATGATAGGTCTTAATGATTAAGAGCCATGTCTCAATTGATCCTCTAAGTGAGTCTTAGTGCAATTGCATGTCTAAGAAGAGGAATCGAGAATTGTAGAAATGGTTAAATCAAGAAGTCAATCATACTTCGTTCCAATATCAAGTCTTAGAGTCAAGATTCTGACATGAGTGACAAGTCTTAAGTAGGTTTATAACACTCGACAAATGTGGAATTTGGAAAAGTTTTCTTATTCCTGCACATTTGAGATTGGTAAGTTGTGATGTCTTGGATAAGACAAAGACCAACTAGAACCAACTATGTGAAGTGATAGTCTTGATAAAAACTACACTATCTCTTGAATATTTCTTTTGTCAAGACAAGAGAACCCTATATGTCAAGGAGTCAGTGGGAGTCTTAATGGTCTTGAAAGGTTTCAAGAACAAATCAAAAGTAAACCTAGTTAGTCATCATTAGCGCACGACTTGAGGTTTATAACCTATCGTGTTGACATTATTTGTTTCTGTGCCATTCCAATTAAGCTAAATATGTATGTGAGTTCTATGAGTTCTCATTTGAATGCATAAAGACAAAGCACCTTGATCAATGGAAAGTACATTGATATGTAAGGGTGGGTTGCTAAACCACTTGGAAGACATGGTGGGCACTCGTGTTACCATGAGGCAAGAAATCAAGATTGAACAAGTTCAGTCCATATGGTTTTGGATTTGTCGCAAACTTTCGTTTTGACAAATTCACATGGATAGGAACACATACATCATAAAATCTAAGTGTCATAAGGTTTTCTTCCTTCATGAAAATGATTGTGAGGAAATGCTTTCACTAAGAGAGATTTTAAGAAGATAGCAATTGTGAAAATTGTATTCTCAAATTCGATTATGATTACGACATCCCTTTTCATAGTTCGAATTGTGAGATTTGGCAATTGATCTGAACATTTGGGACTTAGTAACATAAATTCTGAATTGTTTAGACACACATGTGAGCTATCTAAGGCAAAGGTGTATGAGCTTAAAAATCTTAGATAAAGGCTTATCAAAGCATTAGGTATTAGAAATATGAACTTAAGGAATTCAATAAGCATTGTTTTCTAGAAGTTCAAGTGTTTTCCGAATACATGTCAAAGCTAGTGGGAGCATAAGTGTTATGCTGGTAAGAAAATAATCATCATGTTAGTGGGAGCATGATTATTATGGTAAGTATTGCAAGTTAGCAATATTAATTATAGAAAACAAAGATTCACTTTGCAAAGTTGCAAGGGTTGAAAAGTTGTTTTGCTATAATTAAGGGAGAGAATATTATACTTCGTTTCAAAATTCTAAAGCTTAGATCGAGAAACGTTAATAAATATAGTCAAGGATACATAGTGCATTCTCAAAATTCGATTATGATTACGGCATCCCTCTTCATAGTTCGAATTGTGGGAACAGGGCACATAAAATATTATGGTAGAAGGCTGATAAAGTATCACGTCTTTATGTGAGACGTTATGCATCGTGTCCAATACGCTTCGGGTATATGATCGATTGCATATTCTATAATATTTGACCATTCTAAAATTTTCCAAATGCCTAGGGCATTAAGAGGGAAAAAGGACTAGAATCGGTTTTGACTAAAATAATTAAACGACTATCAAAGGACGATCTGAGGTTCACTGAGGATTTGTCGCTTGTGAGTAGTTGGAAGTATAGTACTGGATGGACTATATTGACATTATTATGAATAGATAAGATTCTATTAAGAATGAGTTGTATGGAAATGTTTCCATTAATGGGAGTTGGATATTAAGAAATATGTCTAGATTAGAAACTTTTATGTGAGAAGGATGTTCAAAGGAATGTACTTTGAATGTGAGACTTCACGTCTATGGAATTGTCTTGTAACAATTTCCGATAGAATACCTTGTAATTTCATTAGCCGGGTCTTGGTGACTTTTGTGCTATGACATTACGAAAGAATCATTGCATAAAATGTTAGAATCTGACATATTCTAAAAGTGGCAAGAATTTGGTATTCTTATACTAATAATAAGGATTGGGGATTGTGAAATGAGTTTCATTGGAAAAGTTTTCAATTGATCTATTTCACAAAGTATTGACCATAGGAAACCAAAGTGTGTATGCTTGGAGCATGGGACAATTGTGGTTATAATTCGAGTAATAAGTTGATTTTCTCAAACAGTAAGCAATGAATAATGAGTAATCAATATGGTGTTTAAATAAAAGTGTTTTTCATTTACGCTCAAAAGTTTTGGGACCATATAGGATTAATATTATTATTGCGTTTCATTTTGCATGCTTTGACTTCCAGAATAACTAGGTTATTCGAACCTCCACAGTCGGTCATACGTTGGAAGTAGGTATGAAGGAAGACTGTCAAGAATATGTTTGTAGATTGTCTAAAGTGTTTAGACATAGCACAAGTTTGCTGCAGAGTTCATGAGTGCTTTGATAAGATTAAAGTATTGGATTAAACCCACGCTCACTTGAATCACTTCATGGTTTTATCACGAGTGATTGGTGAGACGATAACATTGTATATTCTTGAAACCGAGACGTGTGAGTTGTTATTTGCTGGTCGGTTGCACATTGATGATAAGTAAACGCACCAGTAACTTGGTGTTATAAAACTTATTGTTGTGTGTGATTCGATTAGTAGGTGCAAGCAAGCATTTGAGTCAAAGTTTATCCATTCCTTTTACCCAGGGTGGGATAAAAGCGATATCTGTGGGCCCCTCGATGATTTAGTGATGACAAAGGAAAGTGCTCGGCCGGGCCAGGACTGATTTGATTTGTTCAATTAGTCAGTCGTCATAAATCGGAAATCGGGAAACGACACATAGACTGAGAGAATGATTTCAATTCATGTCTCATGTCTATACGATATCTTGTAGAATGGAGGAATATATAATCCCTTATCTAAAGGACACGAGAATTTGATAAGATCAGAGTTGACAGTGGCTTTTGGAAGCTACGATTGCTGATCAGGTTCTGAAGTCATACGCATAATAGTTATTAGACTTATCCAAGTGGGAGACTGTTGGATTAGTGTCTAAGTCCATAACTATTTTGGTATGTACTTGACCCGATTATGAGCATGGTCCTTTTGGGTTGCCTTCACCATAGCAATATGTAGGATGAATTAAGGAGAGAAAGGTTTAATTATGATTTATTAATATATTATAAGAATAATATATTAAAGGAGAAATCATATAGTTTAATTAATATTAGTCAAGAATTAATTAAGAATTAATTTTGTGGCTAAAAGAGATTAATTAAACTTAGGGGACTGGATTTGTAATTATAAGATAATTACGATTGGGCTATGGATCACCTAATAATATATAGGTTGGACGAATTCTATGGGAAGCCCATTAGAAATCGTCCAAGGGATATGTTAAAGGAGTTCATGGGCTGCTTAGGGCCTAAGCAGCCAGATTAGGGTTTCCTAGTTGTAAACCCTAATAGCCTACATGTATATAAAGGACCCTTAAGCCCCAAAAACGTGGACAAGTAATCCTTTAGGGTTTCCAGCCGTTTTTGGTGCCTCCTCTCTCCTCCCTCTTCATCCAAGTTGCTTAGTGGTGTTTGTGACTCCATTAGAGGTGCAACACTTGAGGCACTAAGCTTTCTGAAGCCAATCAAAGCAAGGATTGATTGTTATTGCTATATAACAATCAAAGGTAATTACTAAACCCTTATTTCAGTTCTTATTTGATAGATCTAGGGTTTGTAAGTCTTGGATTCATTGCATGTACAATAGAGAAACCTAGATCCAAGCATTAGGGTTTGTATGAGCACATAGGATTGTTCTTATGATTAAAACCTATCAGTGGTATCAGAGCCTTGATTGGTTTCTGTTGTATGTGATGCAATTGTCGTTTTTCTGCTGAAAATCAATTTTTTTGCCTTTGCCCGACTCAACTCGGCGAGTCAGTATCTGGACTCGGCGAGTTGACCCTACTCGGCGAGTTCAGGACTGACTCGGCGAGTCCGAGAGTCTGACAGAGTATATTTCAGGATTTACTTGCTGTTTTGCTGTAGGATTGATGCCAAAATCGTTTTTTGATAATAAAATCCAAATTTTATTCTATGTAAATGATTATCCTTACCAAAACAAAAGATAATTTCAAATCTTTTGAATAATAGTTTCTTTATATGATAAATATAGATTATTCAAATTATTTGGTAATTATCTTGTGACTAAAATTTGATTAGGTCAAATGTAGATAATCACTAAATTAATTGTTTGATTTATATTATTTGTTATTTGATCCCTAGTAAGTTTGAATAGTTTCAAATTACTCCCTTTAGGTTTTATAGTTTAAATTTGAACTTAAAAGTTTTGCTTTTGAAATTTAAATAGTTAAACCCTAATGTTTTGAAAAGTTTCAAAACTTGCCCTCAAGTTTTGAAATTTAAAATTTTGATTAAAAAGTTTAATGTTGAAATATTTAAATTCTAAAACCTAATGTCTTGAAATGTTTCAAAACTTGCCCTCAAGTTTTGGAATTTAAAATTTTGATTAATAGTTTAATTATGTAATATTTAAATTCTAAAACTCTAGTATTTTGAAAAATTCAAATTACACCCTCATGGTTTTAATTAAAAGTTTAATTAAAAAAGAAAGTTAATAAAACCACCTAGTATTTTAAAAGTGTAAAATACACCCTATACTATATATATGTAATATTAAAAGTCTAATATTATATATATGGCGATTGAATGGGTATCCACTCTTACCCACCGCACTCTTGACTAGTGGAGGGTCATTAGCCGAACGGGTAGGATAGGACGAAACCTTCCATTATAAGTATAATGAAGTACAAAGTAACTAAATGCTTTTACAAATTCCCAATCTTAGTTACTTTAGGGCAAAATGTGAATTTGTATGCTAATACATGGAATTACACTTCGTACCCTTGTCAAACGTTAGTGGAGCGTGTGTGGCTAACCGGCACACTAATTTGGGATTGACATTGGTGGCGAAGGGTGGCTCGATGTTTATCATAGATCAATGGAGCGTGTGTGGCTAACCGGCACATTGATTAGGTGATAGTAGCAATTGGGTGCACCACGTGATTCGTATGGTTATTCACACCTTGTTTGTGATCCTCGGCATCCCAGTCACAAATAGAAGGGCATAATCGAGATTAAACATGCCATTGAAAAGTTCAATGCATCTCAAAAGATCTAGGAGTTTCAATTCATTTAAAACTTAAATTTCTTTTTCGTTTTTCATGGTGGGAATTGGTAAATCGTCATTTACCTACCTTCAAATATTCTGCAACTAGATTACGGCATCCCTCTTCTAGGTTGTAGAATGTTGTGTTGGATCCTAGCCTTGATGTTTCATTTGGGTGTTACATCAAGGATTCTTGTCAACTAACTTGAATTTTCTCCCGTTTTGTATATGTCTAAATCTTACAATGGTCTTCCCAAGTCCCTTGGAACAAGCTTTCCAAATGAAGATGACGTTCCACGATACGATCAAGGAAATGAGAGTCATGCTTCACTTCCTCCACCTCCTCCAATTATTCTCCCTAACCCACAAGTTCAAAGGCTTGAAAAGTTCAAGCTCACTCAAGCCCTTTTGGCAAGTAAACACGAAGATGGGAAATCTATGTGTGCACACGTCTTAGAGATGAAGTCACATATTGATAGGTTAAGGATGATGGGTGTCGATATCTCAGAAATATTGGCTGTTGACTGGGTTCTTCAGTCACTTCCTGAATCATATAGTGAGTTCGTTAGAGAGTACTATATGATGGACCATGACGTGACCCTCATTGATTTGACCTATTTGCTTATAGCTGCTGAATCAGAAATGATTTGGCGTGCTGATCAAGCAAATTTGTCTGGCAAATCAAACTCCCAAACTTCAATGGACATTGAAAATGATGACATTGGAAATCCAAAAAAGGTAAATTCTGAGATAGTTCCTTGTGCTATTCCAAAAGAGTCCATCTGCTTCTACTGCCAAGAGAAAGGGCATTGGATACGAAGCTGCCCTGTTTACCTGAGAGATCTGAGAGATGGGAGAGTCAAGACGTATGGTTCTACTTCAGGTAAAATCTATTAACTAACTCTATAAGTTCCTATTTGTTGATTCTTAATACATGATGTGATAAGATTACATTTTGATGTTTTTGCAGGATCGAAGAAAAGAGAGGAAGCTTAAGGAAGAAACGAGCTGAATCTGATCATGAAGAAATGGATTTCGATCGCATGGACTCGAGGATCAGATTTTTGAGCTGCTACTCTAGAGTTAGGATAGAATAATAAGAAATATGAAATAGCATAGTTTTTCAGTTGAATTGCATTGTAAGGACAAATTTTTCCGCAATAAAATAAATTTTGATTTTGTCTTATTTATTTATCCTTGCAATGGTGTGTATGAGAAATTGATGTTTGATTGTTTCTATTATTAGCAATAATGGATTCTTAATTATGTTGTTTGTGGAAATGTCGAGAATTTGCCAAATAAGGGAAGATTCTCATCGCCCAAGTTTCAGTTGGACAGAAACTTGGAATCATACAACTAGGTTGTGTGATGAATGAGAAACTTCATATTTGGAAATTAGACTATTTTTGACAAAGTGTCAAGAGAAGGACTAGAAGATCAAGTACACTAGGTTGTGCGTTGATCAAATCCACCACAAGAGTAATAAAGATATTCGTCATGATTTACTAAAGTTTAGTAAATATGGTTATACGAATAAGAAGAATCTAGTTGGCAGAAAGATAAAAGTTTCTATATTCTAAGAAGAAGGGAGAGTAACTTTTATTGTGTTTTATGATAGGTCTTAATGATTAAGAGCCATGTCTCAATTGATCCTCTAAGTGAGTCTTAGTGCAATTGCATGTCTAAGAAGAGGAATCGAGAATTGTAGAAATGGTTAAATCAAGAAGTCAATCATACTTCGTTCCAATATCAAGTCTTAGAGTCAAGATTCTGACATGAGTGACAAGTCTTAAGTAGGTTTATAACACTCGACAAATGTGGAATTTGGAAAAGTTTTCTTATTCCTGCACATTTGAGATTGGTAAGTTGTGATGTCTTGGATAAGACAAAGACCAACTAGAACCAACTATGTGAAGTGATAGTCTTGATAAAAACTACACTATCTCTTGAATATTTCTTTTGTCAAGACAAGAGAACCCTATATGCCAAGGAGTCAGTGGGAGTCTTAATGGTCTTGAAAAGTTTCAAGAACAAATCAAAAGTAAACCTAGTTAGTCATCATTAGCGCACGACTTGAGGTTTATAACCTATCGTGTTGACATTATTTGTTTCTGTGCCATTCCAATTAAGCTAAATATGTATGTGAGTTCTATGAGTTCTCATTTGAATGCATAAAGACAAAGCACCTTGATCAATGGAAAGTACATTGATATGTAAGGGTGGGTTGCTAAACCACTTGGAAGACATGGTGGGCACTCGTGTTACCATGAGGCAAGAAATCAAGATTGAACAAGTTCAGTCCATATGGTTTTGGATTTGTCGCAAACTTTCGTTTTGACAAATTCACATGGATAGGAACACATACATCATAAAATCTAAGTGTCATAAGGTTTTCTTCCTTCATGAAAATGATTGTGAGGAAATGCTTTCACTAAGAGAGATTTTAAGAAGATAGCAATTGTGAAAATTGTATTCTCAAATTCGATTATGATTACGACATCCCTTTTCATAGTTCGAATTGTGAGATTTGGCAATTGATCTGAACATTTGGGACTTAGTAACATAAATTCTGAATTGTTTAGACACACATGTGAGCTATCTAAGGCAAAGGTGTATGAGCTTAAAAATCTTAGATAAAGGCTTATCAAAGCATTAGGTATTAGAAATATGAACTTAAGGAATTCAATAAGCATTGTTTTCTAGAAGTTCAAGTGTTTTCCGAATACATGTCAAAGCTAGTGGGAGCATAAGTGTTATGCTGGTAAGAAAATAATCATCATGTTAGTGGGAGCATGATTATTATGGTAAGTATTGCAAGTTAGCAATATTAATTATAGAAAACAAAGATTCACTTTGCAAAGTTGCAAGGGTTGAAAAGTTGTTTTGCTATAATTAAGGGAGAGAATATTATACTTCGTTTCAAAATTCTAAAGCTTAGATCGAGAAACGTTAATAAATATAGTCAAGGATACATAGTGCATTCTCAAAATTCGATTATGATTACGGCATCCCTCTTCATAGTTCGAATTGTGGGAACAGGGCACATAAAATATTATGGCAGAAGGCTGATAAAGTATCACGTCTTTATGTGAGACGTTATGCATCGTGTCCAATACGCTTCGGGTATATGATCGATTGCATATTCTATAATATTTGACCATTCTAAAATTTTCCAAATGCCTAGGGCATTAAGAGGGAAAAAGGACTAGAATCGGTTTTGACTAAAATAATTAAACGACTATCAAAGGACGATCTGAGGTTCACTGAGGATTTGTCGCTTGTGAGTAGTTGGAAGTATAGTACTGGATGGACTATATTGACATTATTATGAATAGATAAGATTCTATTAAGAATGAGTTGTATGGAAATGTTTCCATTAATGGGAGTTGGATATTAAGAAATATGTCTAGATTAGAAACTTTTATGTGAGAAGGATGTTCAAAGGAATGTACTTTGAATGTGAGACTTCACGTCTATGGAATTGTCTTGTAACAATTTCCGATAGAATACCTTGTAATTTCATTAGCCGGGTCTTGGTGACTTTTGTGCTATGACATTACGAAAGAATCATTGCATAAAATGTTAGAATCTGACATATTCTAAAAGTGGCAAGAATTTGGTATTCTTATACTAATAATAAGGATTGGGGATTGTGAAATGAGTTTCATTGGAAAAGTTTTCAATTGATCTATTTCACAAAGTATTGACCATAGGAAACCAAAGTGTGTATGCTTGGAGCATGGGACAATTGTGGTTATAATTCGAGTAATAAGTTGATTTTCTCAAACAGTAAGCAATGAATAATGAGTAATCAATATGGTGTTTAAATAAAAGTGTTTTTCATTTACGCTCAAAAGTTTTGGGACCATATAGGATTAATATTATTATTGCGTTTCATTTTGCATGTTTTGACTTCCAGAATAACTAGGTTATTCGAACCTCCACAGTCGGTCATACGTTGGAAGTAGGTATGAAGGAAGACTGTCAAGAATATGTTTGTAGATTGTCTAAAGTGTTTAGACATAGCACAAGTTTGCTGCAGAGTTCATGAGTGCTTTGATAAGATTAAAGTATTGGATTAAACCCACGCTCACTTGAATCACTTCATAGTTTTATCACGAGTGATTGGTGAGACGATAACATTGTATATTCTTGAAACCGAGACGTGTGAGTTGTTATTTGCTGGTCGGTTGCACATTGATGATAAGTAAACGCACCAGTAACTTGGTGTTATAAAACTTATTGTTGTGTGTGATTCGATTAGTAGGTGCAAGCAAGCATTTGAGTCAAAGTTTATCCATTCCTTTTACCCAGGGTGGGATAAAAGCGATATCTGTGGGCCCCTCGATGATTTAGTGATGACAAAGGAAAGTGCTCGGCCGGGCCAGGACTGATTTGATTTGTTCAATTAGTCAGTCGTCATAAATCGGAAATCGGGAAACGACACATAGACTGAGAGAATGATTTCAATTCATGTCTCATGTCTATACGATATCTTGTAGAATGGAGGAATATATAATCCCTTATCTAAAGGACACGAGAATCTGATAAGATCAGAGTTGACGGTGGCTTTTGGAAGCTACGATTGCTGATCAGGTTCTGAAGTCATACGCATAATAGTTATTAGACTTATCCAAGTGGGAGACTGTTGGATTAGTGTCTAAGTCCATAACTATTTTGGTATGTACTTGACCCGATTATGAGCATGGTCCTTTTGGGTTGCCTTCACCATAGCAATATGTAGGATGAATTAAGGAGAGAAAGGTTTAATTATGATTTATTAATATATTATAAGAATAATATATTAAAGGAGAAATCATATAGTTTAATTAATATTAGTCAAGAATTAATTAAGAATTAATTTTGTGGCTAAAAGAGATTAATTAAACTTAGGGGACTGGATTTGTAATTATAAGATAATTACGATTGGGCTATGGATCACCTAATAATATATAGGTTGGACGAATTCTATGGGAAGCCCATTAGAAATCGTCCAAGGGATATGTTAAAGGAGTTCATGGGCTGCTTAGGGCCTAAGCAGCCAGATTAGGGTTTCCTAGTTGTAAACCCTAATAGCCTACATGTATATAAAGGACCCTTAAGCCCCAAAAACGTGGACAAGTAATCCTTTAGGGTTTCCAGCCGTTTTTGGTGCCTCCTCTCTCCTCCCTCTTCATCCAAGTTGCTTAGTGGTGTTTGTGACTCCATTAGAGGTGCAACACTTGAGGCACTAAGCTTTCTGAAGCCAATCAAAGCAAGGATTGATTGTTATTGCTATATAACAATCAAAGGTAATTACTAAACCCTTATTTCAGTTCTTATTTGATAGATCTAGGGTTTGTAAGTCTTGGATTCATTGCATGTACAATAGAGAAACCTAGATCCAAGCATTAGGGTTTGTATGAGCACATAGGATTGTTCTTATGCTTAAAACCCATCAACAATTCCATCAAAGTCTGGTGTTTTTAGAAGAATAAAACAGAAAGTTCGTGGTTCACGAAAGTCTACAGATGGATCCTCTAGGTTTTCTCCAACCATGGTTCGTAAACCACATCTTAATCATCAAGGAGTTCTTATTCGTGAGGTTCCAGCTCCTGTTTGTCCTTCGTCAAAGAAACGAAGAGCTGACGATGTGGCAAATCATATTTCCAAGAAGAAGATTAAGAAACGAAAGTTTGTTATTCAAGAGGAATCGTCCGAAGATGAGAAAGTTCCTGAAACACCTGAAACTACTCTCTCCAAACCAACATCGACTCATGAGCAGACTGAGGTCATACCACTCGAAGTTACGTTAACCAAGTCAGTTACTGAGGAGGTTCGAACTTCAGACATCACTACAAACATATCTGATACGGTTGTAAATGTCAACATGGGTGAAGGAGATTCGCATACAGAGCTTCCAGTATCAACCCAAGGTATTCCAGCATTATCTCACATGGATACTTGTGTTTCATTACCACCTTATATCATTCCTGTTTCAAACACAACAAACTCACCTACTTTTGAGCATGTTATTCAAAATCCATTTACCACACTTTTCTCATCCCAATCTACTGATCCACCCAAAACTATTGATGAACATGAAACTGATACTGACGAAGGAGGTTTTGGAGGTACTTTCGATGATTTGGAATTTGATGATGAGGAAGAAAATTTTCCAGATCACATGTTAATGTCTATGAAGCAGTTCAAGATTCTTAACAAGAAGTTGAATTCGATTATTCAATCTCAAGCTGATATGGAGGGAAGTAATTCGATGTCAAGTATGGAGATTGATGGTCTCCTCAAAGCTGTCGAAGCCAGAATGATTTCCAAATGTTCTGGATTGATTACAGAATCTAAATCACGCATCATGGAGAAGGTAGATCAACATGATCAGAATAATGAGTTGAGGGTGAAGTCTCAATCTTCGAGATTTGAGGGGGGAAGTTAAAGATTTTAAACGATTGGCTAAGGAACGACATGTACTGTTTGTTCAAGATGTGAAGAAGGTAAGGGAGGATGTTAATTTGCAAATTCAAGATATTCATGAAGACATGGTGAAAGAGATTGCTAGTGTTCAGAAAGACTATGTGTCTCTCAATTAGAAGATGGATATTATTTGTGATGCAGTCACAAAGTTTGTTAAATTGTACGAAAGTTTGAGTCCTCAAATTACTCAACTTTTTACGAATAATAGTCAAAGCTTTGTGGAAGTTATTAGTTTGTTAAAGGAGTTGAAAGCACTCGTTGTCAAGCCTGTTACATCTTCGCTCATTACTCCTGAGTTCTTGTCCCAGAAGTTTATTCAGTTTGAAGCTGTTTTGCATAAACAACTAGCTCCGTTATCCAGGATTTCGAATTTACTACCAACATATGCCCCGCCTGTTGTCACAGGGGTGCAAGGGGGAGAAAGGAAGGTTGGTGATGGTGTTTTGCATGAAGAGGTCAAGGTTGTTGGAAAAGTTTTCACAACGAAAATTCCAACAACAAAACCAATTATTTCAACTGCTGCCCCGGTGAGTTCGACAGTGATAACTACAAAGCCAATTGCCAAAGGCATTGTGATTGGTACTTCAACTAAAGGTGGTAGTAGTTCAAAATCGAAGAAAGTTGTTGATGATTCTTTGAAACAAGACAAAGGGAAAACGATTGTTGTGGAGAAATCAAAAGAAGAGAAGAAAGCCGAAGTTGAAGCTGAAATGGAGAAACAAAGGGTGATTCAGAGTATTATTAGACTTCGTGCGAGTGATCCACCTGGAATGGATAAGGGTGATCCAAGCAAGCATTACAATTATGAAACTATCGAAGCGAAAGTTGCATATAATCATATGTATGCTTTTCTGAAGAAGCTGAAACAAAGCTATGATGTTGCTAACTCAGATATGAACCAACTGGATTTCCCTGTGAATGAGATGATGTTCATCATGGCTCAATACAGGATTGTTGAAAAGTTTGATAATGATGATGACTACACTTATATGAAACTTAGGTTTCATGCTGTTCTTGGGAAAGTTCCAGAGGAGATATGGTATTTGGTAAAGATAAGAAGGTGATCAGTATTACAAAGGATGTTCTGTTCGAAAACATGATGCAGAATTTTCGTTTTCATGTTGCAATGGAGAATGGTCAAGTCTGTGATTTCTCTGTTGCATATTTTCCTTTAATGAACTTGTATGATCTTATACAAGTTGCATTGCTTTTGAAAAATAAGAATGCTTCGCATCTTCAAGGAACAGATCCAGAAGTGTTTAGACTTGGTCTTACTCACATCAAAATATTCAGAGAAAATTACTATGAGTGTTTGGCCTTTACTGATGTGGAGTTGACTACTGCGAAGGGGTTGGAAGTGAAAGTTTCTATGGAAGTCACGAAGACTCAAGCTGAGTTGAAGAAATATGCAGATGGGTAGATCTGATTAAATCCATTTGGATTGGTCTTCGCAGGAAAGGATAAGAATGGGAAGGCTAAAAGATTTTTGTTCCAGGCGTGCGAAGTGGAGAGGTACACTACATCCCAGTATACGAACTTTATTGTTCGTATGAATAACTGTTCGAAGAACAACCAAGGGGATAAGAAGGAGTTAAAGAATATTATTTCATGGTATATGGAGATACGAAGAGTGATGTTGTTTGCTGCACAAATTCTCTCAACTTGAGAAGTTCGACTTGTTTACAAAGGGGAAGATTGTAGGGTCAAAATATGTTGTAAACAGTCGAAGTCTGTTTAATTGTTCTCTTCGTATGTTTTGTTCTCTTCGTATGAATTGTTACGTATTTGCTAAGGTGTCTCATGTTCGAAGCTTAACGTCTAACCCTTGGTATTTTTTGTACTTCCTGTTTCCTACAAATAAGAGTTGAGCATTAAGTAGATAGTAAGAGTTAGAGAGTGATTGTAAGAGTTCACCCTTTTTACTATCGTTTTGTACTTGTGTTCATCGGAAGTAATAGAGCTGAAACCAGATTATATTTACTTCTCGTGTTCAAATTACATTTGATTTACTCTGATTTGTTTCATACTCGATTATCACTTCAACATTTTTCAATGTTTCAAGCTCGGCAGTCACAATGGCAAGTTGTTTCTCGATAAAATTGTAGCACTCACACTTATTGCTATAATCTTCCTGTAGTTTTCCAAAGTCATGAGTCTTCATCTCTAAGGGTATATCCTTCATATTTAAGGTCATCATTTTCCCTTTTTAGTAACTCAATTTGTTCACGAAGAAATTTAATAGTAGTTTCAAAAGATTGAGAGCATGAAACTTCATTGGCCGGAATGTTTGCGGAACTCATTGTTTACCAAAAATGCCCTTTGACTAAAAAACCTCAAAAGTCAGCCTTAAAAGTCAAATTTAAAAAGTCAAACTTAAAAGTCAAACTTGAAAAGTCAAACTTCAAAGTCAAACCGAAAAGCTAAATTTGAAAATTTGAAAGTTAAACGAGAAAGTCAAAGTTTAAAGTCAAATGTCAAACTTGAAAGTCAAAGTCAAATTTTTAAGATCAAAAGTCAATTTGGGAAGTCAAAAATTAAAAGTCAAAGTTTTGGGTTGAAAGTAAAATTTTAAAATTCAAAAAAATTGAATTTTGGGCAAAATTTGTTAAAAATGCGAAATTAGGTGCGAAAGAGAATCCTTTTTAATTAAATCTAGAAGGAGAGTATCAAGTTGCTTGCTAGATGAGATGGTAAGGCGCCTGGTTGATTTCGCAAGGGACCCAGGTTCGATCCACCTCCACACCCGGAAATTTTTGAAAAAACACGCTAATGCGAGGATGTTGCGTGCGAGGCTGCTGGCCGAGAACCGTTTGCGACCGAGAACGAGATGCGCCACCGCAAACCTGCCTGACCGAACACATGCGAGGCTGGCCGTAAACCCTTCTTCGGACCGGCCGTGATCCCTTCTCCGGAGGCCGTGAACCATTCTTCGGATTGCGAAAAAACAGCGTTTTTCACCCCTTTTTGCTCCAAAACTCGATCAAAAACTCGTTTTTACGAAATACTCAAAGAACAAACCCCCCTTATTTTGCCAAGAGTTATCCAAAAACGCAAAATCCTTCAAAAATAAGATCAAATACGCTCCAGATATGGCAACATTGATTGATACAATCCAAGCTCTGATACCAATTGTAAGTCCCAAATTTGCTTGTGATACCAATTGTAAGTCCCAAATAGAGTGATGCTCCTTTACATGAGATACACACACACTAACACACACTTAAGCTCCTTTCTCTCTCTCTCTTCTCTCTCTTAGTCGTGAACTCTCCTCATCTAACACCTATATATATATATATATATATATATATATATATATATATATATATATATATATATATATATATATATATATATATATATATATATATATATATATGTATATATATATATATATATATATATATATATATATATATATATATATATATATATATATATATATAAGGTACATGGTTCGTGAATAGGTTCATGGCCGTGAACCAGTTCACGGCCGTAAACACCCACCTGGGCCGCGAACAGATTTCGGTCTTAGACGGAAAATTACAATTTCCTAGAAAACTAAAGTATAAACCATATTTTTGACCCAACACTTTAAAAACAAAGTCAAAATTTGTTGACGGAGTCTAAGAGAAAGTTGTAGATCTCGTCGATAGATACGTGTGGATGTATAACCCATCGAAAAAGGAGCTCATACAAAAAAGAGATGAATTTTCTAAGAAAACAGAAGTGTCCACGCATAGCCGCGCACCCAGACAAAAGGCGCGACGCGCCCTGACCCTCCATTGAAATTGTGACTCATGGCACCACACAGAAGGTGACATGTTAGCATGGCTGACCATAAGCGTGGCGCACAAGGAACACAGTGTGAGGCGCGCCATCAGTTTTTAGCTATAAATAGACGCGGTTTTTCTTTATTTTGTTCACACCTCTTCTTCAATTCTCTCTAGAACGCCTTCTAGCTCTTAAGCCATTTTACTCCCAATTTTTCGATGACTCTAGTAAGACCCTTGGTGTCAGATAACTGGAAAATAAAATCTCGTGGGTCAGAGTTATGCCCGCATATTTTCCCGGTTTTCGCTAAAAGCTTTATAAGTTAAGCTAAATTTATTTTATTCAAGTGTAACTTTTAATTATAGTCATAATCGTAATTATGAACCTATAATTAAAATTTATCAGTGATTCTAAGTCATTATATTGATTCATCTACTTACCATGATGATGTCTAGGATGGATTTAGTGAGGCGTTTAAAGTGGGATTTCGAAACTGTATACTCTGTATACTAAACGGACCCTACCTCCGACATGATCCTACCTGGTTGTTCCTTCCTTGATAGATATTGATGTAGACATTAGGATTAATGAGGAATATAGACTATAATTATTATAGTCACCAGGCTTATAAAACTATACTAAGACTTGGTGCTTTATACATCTAGGTTTCTTCGGAAGTGCGAAGCGAAGCGCTATCGAATTCTCCTGACACCCACTTAAGTCAGGTGGGTGAATGGTCCCTTTCATGAACATGGATTTAATACAAGTATTAAATAACAGTTAAACACTTTATATGTGAAGTATATGCTTATTTACGGGAACATATATATATATATATATATATATATATATATATATATATATATATATATATATATATATATATATATATATATATATATATGTTTAGATATGTAACACCCGGATTCCCAGGTGTCTTATTTTAAGTATTTACCTTGAGTTTTAGGGAGGGACTCGGCGAGTAGGCGCTCAGACTCGCCGACTAGGATCGCGAATTCTTGTCTGGATTAATGAGGGACTCGACGAGTCGATACGTGGACTCGGCGAGTCCGCACTGTAAAGTGAAACCCTAAATCTCAGGGCCTGAGCCCTATTTAAATGCCTTTATGGCCTCCATTTGCGGCCACTTCACCCCTGAGAAACCCTAGAGAGCAGAGAGATCGTTTGTGGTGCAAGAGGAAGGCTAACTCACCATTTCTTGTGTGTTTTAGCAAGAAGGAAGGAGGTAGAACAAGCTAGGCTGATTGTGGAGCTTGGATCTGTGTTGTTCACACTGAGATACACGTTTTGAGGTACAAGTTCCTTCCCATTTCGTGTATTTGATAGATTCCTGGAATCTAGGGTTTCCTTTGTACAATTTTGAGTTAGATTGTGAAGCATGTGAGGTCCCTTTGGGTATAGATGATAGATCTGGACCTTGAGAGGTCCAAAAGGTCCCAAGCTTCCAGCTTTATGAGCTTTCATGAGAGCCTTGAGAGTAAAACCCCATTTAAATGGTTATTTCTTCATTTTTGGTCTTATAAGCATTGCATGAACGTAAAGTTTGAACCTTTACGTGACTTTCGAGTGTTAGAAGGTTGGATCTACTGGTTGGTGAAGCAGATCTGACCTCAAGAGATCTTTTGAGAGTTTTCATGGGAGGAACTCGACGAGTCGAGTCGGGTTGCCCCGCGACTCGCGACCTGTGACGACCCGTGGAGTATAGGGTTGACTCAGCGAGTCAAGTGAGGACCAGGGGCGAAGAGGACAGGCATGTACTCACCGAGTCACTCTAGTGCACTCGGCGAGTTCGGTCAATGTTGACCGTTGACTTTTAGGGTTTAGTCAGTGTTTTGACTTATGAGCCATTAGAGGGGTAGAATGGTCTTTTGCCCTTCTTAGAGAACTTATAGAGAGGGGTTGGCCTAGCCTTTAGAAGTTGTATTAATTAGAGTAATTATTTATGTGATTAGGCGAAGGCTAGTGCAGTATTTCAGAGTTCGAGGTTTACCGAGTTACCCGAGGTGAGTCTTCTCACTATACTTTACCTAGAGTGGTAATTAGAGTTATGTGACAGAGTATCTTGTATGCTATTTATGTGATTGTGATACACTGCATTATTTCTATGTGATTCATGCCGTGTATGTTCCAGAGTTACAGATTTAGAACCGGAAGGTTCACAGAGTTAGGACCAGAGGGTCCACAGAGTTAGGACCGGATGGTCCATAGAGTTAGGACCGGATGGTCCACAGAGTTAGGACCGGAGGGTCCACAGAGTTACAGCCTCGAGTGGCTAATATGTGTTATATGTGGTATTTTGGGGAACTCACTAAGCATTTATGCTTACAGTGTTGTGTTATGTGTTTCAGGTACCAGTGAGGATCGCGGGAAGGCGCCGGCATGATCAGTACACACACATGAGGAGTTTTTATACATTATGATCTTGGGATGTGTTTCTATGGATTGATATGTGATACAATGAGATTTTTATAATATCTATGAATGAAAGTATGCTTTTAAAAATGTGAAAAATTGTTTGAAAAATTACGGTGTTACAACATACAAGGTGCGAACCAGATAAGGTTCTATACGTGTTATAATATATAAATAATATTATCACATGGTAATAAATAATAAAAGTGTTATTTGTGAAAATGATAAAGGAAATATAAATACTCTATGAAAATATTAGGATAGGTTTGCCTAAGGTAGAGTTAGTATTTCAAGAAAGGTTCATAAGTCGGGTAGTCTTGCCTATTAGGGAAATAAGACTTATAAATGATGATTAGTTCAATTAGGTTTGAATAGTGGGTAGCATCATGTGAAGGGTATATGTGTTAGGAACGAATAATAGAACTTTTTCCTAAGACACTATCAGGTGTCGATGTACGATAGCTTCGTACGGGAGTACATCTTAGTATTCTTATTGGATGACCACAAATGGTGGGTCCAGATCAAGCAACTGTAAAGGAATGTTAGGTCATCTCCCAGGATAGGTGACAACACTTGATCATTCTAGGCGGACTTGTGAATTATGTTTCTAGTGTATAATCATAACCTACAGACGTAGATGAAGGGCAATACCAAATCCATCAAATACTCTGATAGCTCGGGTGCCTTTATGACTTTCACCAGCCAAGGAACCCCGTAGCGGTGTCGTCAAGTCCTTTATTCTATTTGTAACTGGGATGTCGAGGATCACAAACAAGATGTGAATAACCATACAAATATGCTTGACACTCTCGATGTCATTTATCATCTCTAATTAATGTTCCGGTTAACCACATGTGCTCCATTAATAACGATAACTTTCGAGATGCCCATTATTACTCTTTATAGTCACTATTAGCGTGTCGGTTAACCACACGAATTCCACTAACTACATATAAAGTATAATGTGCAATTTTATAGATTAGCATACTTTTCAAATTTTTCCTAAAGTAACTAAGAGTGGGATTTTATAAAAAATAGTTTAGTTACTTTATATCATTATACTTATTAATGAGATTATGTCCTATCAAACACGTTCAGCTAACAACCCTCCACCATACAAGAGAGCAGTGGGTAAGAGTGGATACCCAATGGCGGTCATTTTATAGGCCGCTTCTTTAAACTCCCCTTATAGTATGGCTTTGTGAATGAGGCGTACTAGCGATTTGACTGACTTGCCTTATACATATAATATATTAAAGCTTTTAATTATACATATAGTATAAGGTGTATTTTAAAACAATTTTAAAATACTAGGTTTAAATTTAAATTTTCGAAATGAATGTAAAAATTAATTTAATTTAATAATAAACCAATTTGATTCCATCTTCATATTTTAATTAAATAATTAATTAAATTAACTAAATCTTAAAGATAATTCACAAATTCAAGATATAGGATATCTGATTACAAAGATAAATATTCAGTTTTACACAATTAAAAATATTATCTAAAGTAATTATCATAATCAATTTTGAATTAAGCAAAAGAACAATTTCGTTGATCAAAGGGTTCACCACATCATTGCAATCAATTGCCACATGTGGCAGAACAAAGAAAAACGCGGATCTAAAGATCCCCACATCATGGAAGAAGATGATCACAACGTGGTGCTGCGACAGAATGACGATTCTAATAATTTTCCAAGTCAGGTTTTGTTCAAGTTCAAGCAATATACTATCAATTGTTAAACAACCATACGCTCCGATACCACCGATGTGTTTTACATGCAATAAAGCAGATAAATTCTTATACACTTAAGGATACATGAAACCTATTAGATCTAGTCAAAACACTATTGAAGTAACGTCCTATTGAACAACACAAACCCTATAACCCTAGCTAACTTCGAGAAACATAGAAAATGTTACATACCTTTTACTTATTGTAGTAAATAAGTAATCAAATCCTTCTTCAAAACTCTTGGAAGCTAGCACTATAAATCTTGTGCCTCTGATGTTTAACACCCAAACCCTAGAAACTAGGAAACTTGAAGAGAGAGGGGAAGAGAGGGGAAATTTTCAGTTGGCTCTAAGCATTAATGATGGACGAAAATTAAAGGATGGTAGACCCTATTTATAGATGTTAGAGAAACTCTAGATAACTCTTACTTGATTAAAATAATAATGAGATTTTCTAACATGTTCCCTAAGGGCACATATAAAAAGCATTAATTGAAGTATTAATCAATAAGAAGATTACCATAATCAAATATGATAAACATTATTTATAAATAATATTCTTTATAATTAATGTATTTGACATTTAATTATGGTAATATTACACATAATTAATGTTTATCATATTTAATTATAGTAATATTTTTTATAATTAATACTTCAATTAATGCTTTTTATATGTGCCCTTAGGGGATATATTAGAAAATCTCAATAATAATATCTTAAATCAAGTAATTACATTGTTTCCTAATTATCTCCAAGGCGCATTCCAAAAGCTCCCAAACCCTTAGAAAACCGTCCAAAGGGTTCTGGAACACCTTCTTGATCAACTATTGAACAATTACAGCTTAGGTCCTTGCACTATTAATTAATCCAGTTAATCCTAAAATTAATTCTAATTAATTTCTGATTAATTCTTAATTAAATAATACTAATCCTAATTAATATATTATTCTCATAATATTTTAACAAATCATTTATTGCTATTTATTAATCATATAATAAATAAATCATTCTCTCTCTCTAAAAGTCATCATTTTCAATTACTAGGTTTGAGTGCAACTCAAAAGGACTTTGTTAATAATTCAAGTATATACCAATTTAGTTATTGGCTTAGACATCTAATCCAACAATTAATACAAGTGAAGATTAGCATCTTGAAGTAGTTTACTCTTGTTTGGTGGATACTTCTAGAGAACTTCTTCTTTGGAGCTTAATGCATCACTTCATCCACTTCCATCTCTCATGATAATCAAATACTTCAAAGGATGTAATCGTTTCCTTTATATGGTTGTTTTAATATTTCCTTGATTTCAAAATGATCATTGGTGGGTTAAATGGTTTTAGTTTATTCAAATCTAAAATTACTTCATTGCTAATTTTATAGTTCGGAGGTAAATAAGTATTTTTGAATAAAACCCAACAATGATCATTCATATTCCATATTCTGTTAACATGTTATGTATGGATGATTGTAGTGACTTTGGAGGTAAACAAGTATATATAATGATATATTTTTACTTGTTGCATAACAAAAAGCCTAATATTTTTGTAAGGGCTCTTTAGTGAACTCACCCTTTATGCATAAATGGTTCTTCAAATAGGATTTTCAACTCTTTGAGATGGAAGGAAATACATGTCTCAAACAGCAACATTAAAGTAAGATATTTGATGAACAATGGTTTTGAAATCTTGAACTTTTGACTTGTACGTATAAGAAAGAACAAAATTGGGATATAACTTGTAGTCATGTGATAATAGCATTACAATCATTAGACAAGCTAGACCATTACCATATGCGTCATGCTTATTTGACATTTATAGTTATTGAGCTTCATAAAAAATGTAAATGATGCATCCTCTACCCGCTCTATCTGAATGGGAAATACCAAACCAAATAATGGTTGTGTTACCCCCTTGGTAATTGAATAGTTTATGTTTGGATTTGTCATTGTTAAGAATAATTATATTTTCTAATAACATAATAGAAAAATATATAAAAATTCCTATTAGAAATATGATATATTTCTAAGAACATTCCAAGCTTTTTTATGAGAAAAGTCCATCCCGTCACTTTAAAGTTTTTATGCTCCTTAGCCACCTCGAAATAGCATCTTCATCATCATTCATACGTTCATTTTCAATGTTTTGATAAATGAAATTGAGCATCGTAGCCTTTCCTTTTAAATCCATAAACTTTAATTGAGTTATTGTTCTATGTGTGTGATAGGTTTGACAACCCATTTTATAGTGAAACATATGTGTCGTGTGATTCTAATTACACTCTTATTCACTTAAAAATGAGTTCATCCGAATTTGGTGTTTAGAAATGTAAGAAGGAAAATCGTTATGTGTTTTTTTTCTAATATTAACCCATTTCATGAAGGTTTAAAGAAACCACTACCAGCTATGATGCCTAGAAATCAATAAAATAATTGAATAAAATTTCATTTCCTTTTAGTTTGTTTCGAGAAATATGTCAATCAATTTCGATTCTTTCTTTTTTCTTTAATCTTTTTGAATCAATGATGCGATCTAAAGAATCTAACTGAAAGGACTTAGAAAAAAGTTGAATAATTATTTTTCCATCCAGATGTTCTATCAGCAAATATGAAAGAAATGGAATTTTGGGTAGCTGACACTAACAAAAAAACTAATAGATGCTTAAAACTGGATTTATGGTGCGGAAATTAAGTTCAGGAACAACGGAACCGTCATGAAGATATTTTTAGAATTAGAGGAGATTTTATTAAATGTGAAGAAGCTATGTACTTCACAATTTATGGATGTGTCGACCAAAAATTCATTTTGTGAATAATGGTTTGACAGTATAGTAACTTTGTAAGGTTATTTCATCATTTTGTAAGGTCTTGTTAACTAATGAAAATGAAAATTACTATCATTTGTGAAACCCCGTAAAAGGTTACATATTATTGTTTAAAATGACAATACATTTTTTTGTTATACTTGATACCTACGATTACTTGGGACTTGAATATGGTTAAAAACAAGTAGTATTTATGTGAACTACAAACATTTTGATGTAGCTTTTAATTAAGTTGAATGCATTATCGTCCATTTCAACTCGCTTCTCTAGTGGTGCACTTGCATCACATGCTTATTTGATTTTTTCATAGAATTGAGAAACTCTTGTATGTCTTAAGACATTGTAATCAATAGCATTTACATATTATGAAGAGATAACTTTCTACACTCCTTAGTTGTTGAAGGTATTAATAGGATTTCCAATACTAGTAATCGATCTTATATACACTGAAAATGGTGAATCATTTCTGAAACAATCATATCATAAGACCTATTTTTGTTAATTTATAAACTTAATGACCAAATGTTGACTATTTAAATACCATATATCTAGGAGGAAGTTATTTTGTGGTCAAAGTATAAATAAGGAAGATCCTCAAAAGGATTGGCCAAATGGTGTTAAAAATGAGAACAGTAAATCTTAGGAGTCATTTTTTCCATTTCTCAAAAGTTAAAGCTAGTATTCGATCTCTGATTGTTCATAAACTGTAAAGATAAGTTAATAGTATGGATATAAGATTATAAGGAAAGTGAAAATGTTAAAAACCTTAGAAGAGTATTTTGGTAATTGTGTAACAAATGCTTGGTAATGACAATCGATGGTGTTTAAGAGGTGTACAAAGCTTAAGGGGACAAGAATAGCTTGGATTTCATTAAAGGAGAGTAATAGCGAATACATGTTCCATAAATTTATGGTGTTTTTATAAAGATATTGATGTAATGATTTTTCCTAAATTACTTAATATGTGTTTTAGTTGTATTCTCATCTACTTGTTCATAGCATGAAAAAGATTTTTATAAAGGAGTTTGGTAAATATAAAAGAGTTACGATGTTTTGAAAAGAGTTTTGGCATGAATACTTATGCATTCATATAGGATTGAGAAATTACATGTGTATTGCTTCAAAGTCCATGGAAAACGAGACTAATATATTCCCCGAAAGGGTAGTGTGGTATTCTATACATGTCCCACTTATTCAAGAGGCTAGCTACCTTTGGTAACGGAGCGGCGACTTGATAGCTCGCACGTACGCATTATGAGACTAAGAGAAATGATAGAAGATGTGACATAGGGTGTTATGTGCTAACTATGTCATAGTCATTAATGATATCAAAACGAGAAAACTATGAGTGGGACTATAAAATAAACGGGAATGGATGTAGTTTCATATTTCATTATATTCACTCTATTTATGATGTTTTTAAATGCTTACATATTTTAACTAAATTGAAGAGCTGTGAATTATGAGTTTCAAACATTTTAAATATTTTATTGTAAGAGTGTTGATATGATTTATGAATTGAAACAGATTTTAGGAATTCACCATAGGACAAGGATGATGTTAATCCTTGACTATAAACTTAGTGAAGTTTTGGTATTAATCATTTGACATTCCCAATGCATAACCTGCTACTTTTTAACGTGTATTCAGGTTCTAGTAGTGAAAGATGACTAGAGGATTCATGACATTTTGAATTTCATTGTTTGTAGTGGTTATTTATCTTATGTATGATATTTGAATTGTTAACCCTCCTCTTAAACCTAATTATTTTGTTAAACTTAAGGATTTTTGGGACTGTTTTCCGCAAATGAAGTTTTAATTATTTTGAAAAACTAATTATTTTGTTAAACTTAAGGATTTTTGGGACTGTTTTCCGCAAATGAAGTTTTAATTATTTTAAATGGAATTAAAATAGTTTTTAAACATAAAACCATGGTAATGATAATGTTATTCAAGAAACAACATGTCCTCCTCAATACATGGTAATGATTATGGAGCTTTTTACCCTTTGAGGGCCTTGATGTCTTTTACATTTTCTATCATTATGATAGAGAGATTTTATCTTGGGTATTTTATTTTAAAAATATATCATATCAAAGTTCATTATATTCATCTTAATTTGGAAGATAACCTATTTAGGTTAATTGTTGGTATTTTATTATTAGCTTTATTAGTCATGAATTATATCCAAAATTAGAGATAGTTATTTCCTTATAGGATTAGTGTGTGTATATATATATATATTAAAACACAAAAACCTTAGCAACAAAACTTTTTCCATACTTCAGAATTTGACCACCACAGTTTCTATTCTTTGTCAACTTTGGTCCTTCTTCACATTGGAGCTTGACTTATCAGTTAAGTTCTCACAGTTTAGACATTGGCCACAATAGTTTGAATTGTTGGCAAATTTAATCCTTTGAAGTTGTGGTCGATACATGTATTTACCCTCCACCGCCTTCACCCATGTTGTAAGCCAATCACAGTAGGATTGGTGTCATTTTTCACACTACTGACTGCTCCTCTTCTTCTACTCTGATTTCCATTATATCCTTCTTCTACTTTCCAGTTCCTTCCATCACTCCCATTTTCCTCACCCAAAAGATACTCACCAACGTCTGTGTATGTTGCTTTCAATCGGTCGGAAGGAAAAGAAGTTGTAGCATGCCTCCTCGTCGCCGATTATGGCTTCGCACCCTTCTACAACGCTAGGGCTCCAATGGGTCGAGATGTATTATGCTCAATCGATTGTTCGTCTCTCCTCAGTCATCAATAATTGAGACGATTTAGGTGTATACCAAGAATGAAGACCAGGAAAAGAATTACTGCTTCCAAATGATTAGGTATGATGTCAATAACTTCATTGTCGACATTCACATCGCATGATATTACTATTTTCATATGGTGCAGTTTTTCTGGGTATTTGTTTTTACTTCTGTTATGTGTTCTATACATGGGTGGAGCAGCTATTAGCTAGGGGTAGCACGTATTACCCCTCAAGATCATTGGAGAAGTGTAAATAAAGTTTATGTTTCAGAGGTGCTACTCCTTAATGTTTTCGAGGAAGATGAAGAATCAACGGATTGGTCACCCAATGTTTATTTCACTTGAAATTAGTATGTAGATTCCAATTCCGATTGCCTTTTCTTGACTCGAGGCTCAGTTTCATCGTCTTATTCTTTGGATCTGGTTTTACAGGTCGGCTTGAAAGGTGAATCCAAAAACCTGTCTTCACCAAAAGGAGATTCATCTATTGATTGGGTGGAATCGTTGGTACTTGAACAAAACCATAGGACACTTGGAACTTACATGACAGTACAAAAAATCGATTGAACAAGGTATAGATAGGTCTTTTGGTCCCTGAAATCTATAATTTGTTTGTACAAGTCTTTTAGTTTTTGGTTTCACAAACAGAAAATTGATTTTGGATTTTGCACATGACTTGTTTGATTAAATGCTTGAACCAAAATATATAAGCTAATGGAATCAGTAATTAGTTTTATCTTTGTACTATATTTGATTTTGTATTGTATTCTATAATAAAAAATGAAACTACTCTGAAATTTCTTGTATTTAATCTGAACCAAGTGATCTTGTATGTAATTTCATGAATGTGATAATGTTCAATACGGTATACAATCCCTTCATTACTCTTAATTAGCAACCATATGCTAAAGAATTTCATGACTTCATATAAGTTACTCTTAATTAGCAACCATCTGCTAAAGATTAGTCAAATATTTTGTTAATATGATGTGTGTGTTGTGTCTTTGTTGTTCTTGTTTATGTTCGGATGTGTGTGGTATGTATGATTTTCATTCTCACTAAAAACCTAGAGACAATAATGGGATAAAAAAATATGGGTTACATTTGACATGATCATAATGGTCTATTTATGTGTGTGATGTGTGTATGTATTGTTTATGTGATTCTCCATTTATTTCTAATGTGCATCGGTTCTATTTATTTGTAACATACAACTAGCATTAACGTGAACATAAAACTTATAAGGTATGCCATTTCCTTTTAACTCATCTTGTATTCGCCATTTCATAACTAGTGAAATCTTTGTGGTTAATTTGGTTTTACTTTTATATTATACCGGGAAATGTTTTTTTGTGCTACCCCTACCGAAAATTTCAGGTTCTGCCCTTGGTTTTATATTCATATATACATTTCTTATATGTGATAGGATTTTTGATTACTTTTGAATTTCATTGATTGTTATGAATATGTGTGTTTCCATAAGTTGATGCTATTAGTTTTGTTCTCATTTCCTTTAATTGTTTTGTTTTTTTATTTGGCTTCGATTACACTCATAACTAGGATAACCTTGTCTTTTCAGCTTTCGGCTTATATCCACTGCTATAGACTTATTCTGTCTCATCTTTGTAATCTTTTAGCAAAGATGCCTCCTCGCAGATCAAACAGACGCACTACTCCGATAACTCCAACTCCAACGCCACAATTCGATCATGCTGCTCTCCAAGCAACGATATCCTCCGCAGTGGCAACTGCTCTAGCTCATTTCGGTGAAAATGGTACCTACGGATCTGGTAGCGGTACCCACTTAACCAACCCCGGAGATTCTCACGGACACCCAAGGGAGTATTCGTACAAGGACTTCATGAATTGCAAACCCAATTCCTTTAAAGGGAATGGTGGAGTCATCGCTCTGATGCGATGGTTCGAGAAAACAGATTCGGTCTTCGAAATCTGTTCGTGCCTAGAAGGGAGCAAAGTGAAGTTTGCTGCCTGCACCTTCTCTGACAGAGCCCTAACATGGTGGAACAGCCATGTTAAGTCACTGACCCTATCAGTGGCTAACTCAATAGGTTGGGAGAACCTAAAAGAGTTAATGCTGGAAGAATACTGCCTGTTGGGCGAAGTTCAAAAGCTGGAACAAGAACTATGGGAGCTCGCAATGGTCGGCTCAGACATAGTGGCCTACACTGACAGGTTTAGCGACCTGGCGGCACTATGCCCCGGGATGGTTACCCTGGAGAGCAAGAAGATAGAAAGATACATCTGGGGTCTAACTGCTCCGATCCAAGGAGATGTGTTGTCTTCTAACCCAGCCACATTCGATAGTGCCAAACGTCTGACACAGCGACTCATCGACCATGGAGTCCGCCATGGTGTAGAAGTCCCCGTTCCCGAGCCATCAAAGGGAGAGGACTATAAACGAAAGTCGGGGAACAAGAGTAAGAAGAAGAGAACAACACAGGAACCCTACAGGAGGAACAAACGAGTACTACGTACGCCGCCACAACACCTGCTACTCCAACATCTGCCAGTCGGTATGCTGGAACCCTCTCGAAGTCTGGAAAGTGCAACTACCACCACACTGGAGTATGCCGGGAAATGCAGTGTCTGAACTGCCACAGAAAGGGACACACAGTCCGTTTCTGCAGGGCACCGGCTCAACCGATCTCCCAAGTCCCCGGAGTTGAAGAAAACCAAGCCTACTATGGCTTTGGTAAGAATGGACACTATAGGAGGGACTGCCCGATAACAAAGAACTCAGGAGCGGATGGACGAATTCTAATGATCACCGCAGGAGAATCAACCCCGGAGTCGCCAGTGAGCAGCAATACGTTTTCGACTTTAAGAATTACTTTAAAATTTAATTTATATTTGTATAAGATTAAAACTTGGGGAAAACACTTAAAAGTAATTATAATAACTCACTTATTGAAATAAGTCACAATATTCAAGAGAACTAAAAGATCCGTTCAGAGAAGCTATGATGGCTTAGTATGTACATTAGGGTTGTGCATAGCTAAGATTTTGCAGAATTAGAGTGAGTAATTCCGCCTTAATTCCTGTTCCTTGTTTGGTTGTGGATTTGAGGCAGAGTTACTCAGTCGACCGTCTAATTCATCTTAAATATTCATAACTTGTATATTCCAGGCGATCGTAGTGGTACCGAGGAGGATCGTAGTATAAAGTATTGACACTAGTTATCAAAGCACTTTCATTTGTATGTACTCGCTCATCGCGGTACAATACGTAGAAGTGCTAACATCAAGGAGAAAACAGAAAGCACTAGAACATTTACAAAGAGTACATTTTCGAGCACACTAGGGAGTACATCATTGTATAACAGATGTTTCTTTCAAATCGGCCAACTTTATTCAGTAAAGAGTCCGTTGCTATCATCTTTCATGAGTTGGCGTGGTCCTCACCATACTAAGCTCATATGTTTCTATCGCTTTGACCGTCAAATTCACGAAACCTTCGTCATTCGTAACGACAGTCCGACCCAGACCTCAGTTTTTTCCTTCGTATTCTAAACCCCGAAGTACTCGTGCGAAGAGTACTTTGCCCTCCGAAACCTTGCCTCCATATATTCAGCAAACCTTCCGAAATACCACTCGTTTAGCAGATCAAGTTCGGGCACAGAGGCTAGGGACGAATACAGCCCACCTACCACTATTTAGTGTATACGCGAGGGTAGTATATGATTATGATTACGCAGATTTAGTATGTGCACTTCCGCCCTATCTCCTGTTCCTTGTTTGGTTGTGGGCCTGGGGCAGAGTCGCACATCCGAACGTCTAACTAATCTTAATCATATACGACTTGTATACACGAGGTAATGGTAGATGGACTGAGTATGAATCTTATCATGAATAGTAGGGCAGAGTTGCCAGATCTACGAGTGGGTATTCTGCCAATCAGAGGAGCGCAACCCCATTAGTACTGCTAAGAAAGCTAATTTCGGGACGAAATTCCATCTAACGGGGGATGATGTGACAACCCGAAATTTTTTCCCTTGTAAGTCAAGCCAATCAACCAAAAGTCAGACTTAAGTTCATTGCCTTCTAGCCTTGTTAAGGGTCATTCTAACGAGTTTTAAGCCTAGTACATTCAAGGAATTAGTGTTAGGAAGTACCTGCTAGAGTCACTGTACAACATTCAAGCCTTAAACACTACCAAAAGGAGTTCACGGCCATAACACATGAGTTTACGGCCGTAAACTCAAGGCTGGCCATAGACTCCCCCCTTAAGTCTCACTTCCTTCACTTTTCTTTCATTCTTACACTTTCAACTCAAGAAACTTCCATTCTCTCTCAAGTGTCATCGAGTTATTCACTTTGATCTTCAAAAACGTAAGTGTTTCTTCCATCTATTTGTTGTTATCCTTCTTAATCTAGTATCACCCTTTGATTTCATCCATGAAAATCATCTTTTTGGGTAGATCTTCAAGATCTTCATCTTTCACCAAGAACACACACTTGTTCTTGGTGGCCGAAAACTCCTCAAAGGCCCTCAAAAGTGTGAGTATTCCATATATCATCTAGTTAGACGAGTTAAACACTAGATCATAGTCTTGAAACAACCACCTTAGCATAAACATCAATAGTTAACGGCCATGGAATCTCCCTTGGCCGTAAACCCATGTTTTGGTCACTTGTTGGCCGCAAACCCTTCTCATATCCAAGCATTAGACCTTGAACCCCTAATGGATCATAGATAGGACTTTAAAACACCATCATGTGCATAATGTTCATGAGTTTACGGCCGTAAACTCCTTGCTTGGCCATAAACTCATCCATCTTGGCCGTAAACACCAATTGGTGGCCATAAACATCCCTTAGATGAATCACATGTGATTCTAACACTTGGTCCAAGTGTTTCCTAGTCCCTAGAGGTGTTTCTTGCATGTGGTTGCTTCTAAACACTATATGCATGCCAATATATGTCATTTAGGACTCGTTTGTGTCTCGGGACTTCATCCGTGGAACTTCTCATCCTTACGCGCATGTTCGTTTGAATCACCCACATAAGGTGAGTTCATACCCCTATAATGAATCTTTTAACTGTTTTAAATGCTTTTATGGGGGGAATACAAGTTGAACACAATGATAATTGTGTAAATGTTTGTTATAAACATCTTTCAAAAGATTGCTTATGTCTTTTATAAGTGATCAAAACATTTCATAAACTCTTTTAAAGTTATGTTACTTTATAGTTTAACAAAACTTCGTTTTTAAAGTACAAGCATAACTTAGTAGAAAAATGAGTCCTTTCAATAGCAGTTCAAGTAAAATACTAGTAAACTATAAGGGGTATAGTTTAGAGGTTCAGTTCATACTAGATGCTAGAACATACTATAAAGAGAAACAGGGAGGTAGATACAATACATCAGAGAGACATACTATATACTATAACAAAGAGAACATACTAAGATACTATAACAGAAAGAACATACTAAGATGCTATAGCAGAAGAACAATACAGGATCTAATTATACCAATAATCACTAACTCATTGTTCTAAACAAAAGGTGATAGTAAATTGGGTATACATGATCATATAACTTTAATGTGAATTTACACGGCTTAGCAATTTGTTTGCGGAAGTCGCGTTTGGTCCCCAGAATCTCTTGCAGGGAGAGCGTATAGTATGGGTACTATCCATCACATTATGACCTTAATAAAACAAACATGTTTTAAGGTAATCAGTACGTCAGGATGTCAGTTCAAAAGACAACTGTGTACTTACATTTTTCCCATTACTTTCATATTGTGACAGTTCCACTTGAAAGTTAAACGCAAACTATTTTTCGAGTTAATATAGTTATAAACTAGGGAAAACTTACATCTTTTCAAAATGACAAACAAAACAGTCGAGTCTAGTACATTCAGTAGAAAGGGGCCTATAATGCTAACTTTATGACTCCTTAGTTTATACATCAGGGATATATATTAATCGGATTGGACAGGTAGTAGGATGTGTGCTTTCTGCTTCATTTTCTGTTCCTTGTTTGGTTGTGCGCTTAGAGCAGATTCACCCAACCTACTATCCATCCGATCTTAGCTATGTATATATTCCGTATACACCAAGTAATCATAAGGAGTACCATGTATGGGTCAGGTCATAGGACACTAATTCAATGCACCGTTTTCTAGTACAAAACATACTTTTCAAATAGAACATTTGGTAGTCAAAACTAGAAACATACTAGTAAAGGTTTAACCCATTTTATTAAACCAGTATAACTTAAAGGACCTTAGGTGGTTAATTCTATAATACCTTAGTTTATACATCAGGGTTATATATAATTAATACCCGATAGGTAGTTGGATGTGTGCTTTCCGCCTTACTTCCTGTTCCATGTTTGGTTGTGGGCTTAGGGCAGATTCACACAATTAACTATCTATTCGATATTAGATTATATATAGCTAGTATAAACTAAGTGATTATAGAAGGAACTATTGTAGTTACCATTTTTACTAAAAGAAATAAGGGTTTTCTTAAAGAATCTTTTCATCAAATATAAAGGAACTATTACAGTTAACTCCGTAAGTACCAAGTGAATATGTCAGGATTATATACAACGATGATCTAACAAACAATGGGATGTGTGCCTTCCGCCTTATTTCTTGTTCCTTGTTTGGTTGTGGGCTTAGGGCAGATACACACAACTGATTGTTTGTTTATTTTGGGTTTTATATAACTTGTATCCATTTAGTACTCATAGAAAGGATTGTAGAGTCATTTTTACTTAGCTTTCATCAAAGTAGGAAATATAGGATTTTCTGGAGGAACACGCGAACTTTTCTAAAAGAACTTACAACTTTCTATAACTTTCTTACAACTTACTTACATCACTAAAATCTTATGAACTCACCAGCTTAAATGATGATCTACTCTTTCAAAATAACTTGTATTCTCAGGAGACCAGTACACAGGTACGCGCACTGGGATTTAGAAGATGGAGCAGTATAGCTTCATGTCTTTTTGTTATTTGCTATGTATTCTATATTATGTGAACCACATACTTTGTAAACACTTTCTTTCTAATGAAATGGTTGTTTATTACTTTGATTACTATGATGCATGACTTGTGATACTAAACATGACGTCCTCCACCCCCGAACGTTTCCGCCGTTCCGGTTTTGGGGTGTGACACAATGTCTCAGAGGCGTGAGGCATGCACAGTCTGGGTGCGGCGCACAGGTCCGATTTTGGTCCTATAAATAACCAGACACCCTCATCTGTTTTCCACACTTCCTATTCTCTCTCTCTCTCTCTCTCGATTTCCTTCAATTCTAGCCCCATTTTCCCTTAGTTTTAAGTATATGGTGAAGCCCTGAGAGCCCGACATCTAGTAGCTAGCAGGCCGAAGTTCTGTCAGTCCAATTTCTCGACTTTTGTCTAGGAAATCCTTGTAAGTTAAATTACACTCAACATTATTTTGTGTAATTTATATTTATATTCATAGTTGTTGTTATGAATAAATAATATTTAACAGTAATTCCATGTCAAAATACTGATTGATCTACTTATGGGAGAGGTGTCGAGAATGTTCATGTTGGTTTGGATGTTGGATTTCAGAAAAGCTATGTGCCGAAATGATCCTGCCTCCCAACTGTCCTACCTGATTGATCCTTAATTGATAGGTATTGATTTAAACATTGAGGTTAATGAGGAATCTAGACTATAATTATTATAATCACCAGGATTATGAAACTAGACTAAGGCTTAGTACTTTGTGCGTCTAGGTCTTTTGAAAGTACGAAGCGAAGCACTACCGAAATCGTCGGTCATCCACTTTATCAAGTGAGTGCATAGTTACTTTCATATTACAAATAGATACGAAGTATTTAGATAATTGAATGTTATATGTGTTGGATAAAGGTGTCTATGGTCCTAACTAAATTGGCATAATGTTGATGAATAAAAGTAAAGTCATTTTTGGGTTGCCCTCATAACCAAGAAATTGTTTAGATTAATTATACGAGAGAGATAAATGTTTTATTAATATATTATGTGGCTAATATATTAATTAGAAATAGTTATAATTAGTTTAGAATTAAATGGAATTAATTTGGAATTAATTTTGGGTTAATTATAATTAATTAAATGTTGAAGGACTATAGTTGTAATTGTTTAAAAGTTGATCAGAGGACAGGTTCAGAACTTTCCGATGTTGGATGATTTTGAGGCTCCTCTTGGAGCCTTCTAGAAGCCTTCATATAGATAATCGAGGAACTAGATAATTTCCTTATTTGAAATAGTATTGTTTTATGTTCAAATTAGGGTTTCTAGGTATTTCCTAATCAGCTATAAATAGAGCCTTATATCTGGGGATTTTCAGCCATGCTATTCCTCACACCAAATCCAAAAAAAATTCTCTCTCTCTCCCCTCTCTCCTAATCCTTCTAGGGTTCTTGTGTTATGGGTGAGAACCATTAGAGGCTTGCACACAATTGAAGCTAGTTTTCAAGAGACTATTGGATTGATCTAGTTGGATCAAATGGTTTGTTTACAATAAAAAAAATCAAAGATAAATTATTCCTTTTGTGAATTTTGATTTCCATTAGGGTTTAGAACTTTTTTTGTTCAATAAGTATGTTGCTTCAATAGAGTTATGTATAATTTATATTTATATTCATCGTCTTCGTTATGAATTTATAAATAAGATTTATCAGTAATTCCATGTCAAAATACTGATTAATCTACTTACAGGAGAGGTGCTTAGAATGGTCATGTTGGCTTGCTTGTTTATTTCAGAAAAGCTATATGTTGAAATGATCATGCATCCCAACTATCCTTCTTGGATGATCCTTACTTGATAGATCTTGATGTAGACATTGGGATTAGTGAGAAATCTAGACTATAATTATTATAATCACCAGGATTATGAAACTAGACTAAGGCTTAGTAAAGTACAAATCAAAGCGCTTCTGAAATCGTCGATCATCCACTTTTATCAAGTGAGTGCATAGTTACTTTCATCTTACACATAGATACGAAGTATTTCGATAATTAAGTGTTATATATGCTTATGTGCAAAGTTGTTATGTGTTAGATGAAATATTATAAAGATAGATCTTATATGAAATATATCGTATATGTATTTTATAAATATAATACATTGGGTTACGAAGGGTAGTGAAAGAAGCCATAGTAGATGAAAGATAGGATGTCATAGTATGATGAAAGATGTAGGCAAAGATAGGTGATAACCACCGTACTAATTAATTACCGTCCCATGGAACTCCGGCAGTGATGGACTCCATGCCTATTCGATGAACGCATGCAGCAATGGACTTCATGCCTATTTGACAGTCATGTGGAACACTGGTAGCGATGGACTTTGTGCCTATTCCTTATGACAAATCCTTAGGAATGAATATAGAAAGAAATCAACTAACATGTATTGCGGAGAAATCTCTGTAACAGTACTTTCAGCAACGATGATTAAAATAATCATTAGGACAGATCCTTAGGAATGAAAATAGAGAGAAACCTATTGACATGTACTGCGGAGAAATCCCTGTAACCGTATTTAGAGAAATCCATGTAACAATACTATCATCAGCAATGACTAAGATGAACCTTAGGATAGATCCTTATGGACAAATAAATAAGAAAATAGGGATGGATAATCGGGTTAATTGTTTGATAATTAAACATATTAATTATATTAGTGTGAGTTGAAAACCCTATGTACTCACCAAGTTTCCCAACCTTACTCACTCAGTTTATTTGTATCCCAGGTAGCAGTACAAGGTTCATGAATGATGAGAGATTTAATTAGATGTAGACTGATAATCTAAGATATTGTAAGGCCTGTTTAATCTTATGTCTTGTACCAGTCATGACATCCCAAGATTTTATAAATCAATGAAAAACATTTCTTCGGAAATACTTTTATGGGACCAAATTCCGGATATATAATAAATTCTGTTTTAAATAGGCATAAATAAAAAGTTTTAAAATGGCCGTAAAATAATTGGGATGTCACGGTTGATATCAGAGCATTAGTTTAAGCAAAACTAGGAATATTTTTGGATTTCTAGACTTAAATTTAGAATGCTAAGTGATGATTATGAGATGTGTGTCTATTATATTATAGGTAGTACACCTGAATTGACACAAGCATTAGCTTACCTTAGGACAAGATGCTTAATTTCCTCTTATGTGCTAAATGATTTATAACATGCATTAGGTTGCCTAAATTGTTATTAACTGATTAAATTTAAGGACTGTTTCCGACCTAGATTTAGAAATTCTATGTGTTCAAGATTCTAAACATTTAATTACGGTATTAGAACTGGCATATAACTTTTCGGAGTAATAAGGAGAATCGTGTGTCTAAACCTTACATATCTAAATTCTCGTCTTGGCACATTCAACACCTGGTTCACTATACAAAATGTCATGGTGAAGACTTATAATGGACTAGAAAATATCAACAGAAGTCGACATCCTGAGCCTAAGCATGTGATGGGTCATGCACCGGTCGTTGCACCTGCACCCGAACCTATCACAATGGCAGAAGTTCAGGAAATGATGTGAACCATGATAAACCGACAAATGGATGAGACAAAACTACTACTTCAGGAGAATAAGGATAAACTTACTGCACTAGTGGGGCAATCTGAGTTACATAAGGAACAGTTGGAAGAAGGAAACTGTTGTCGAGACATTAGACATGTTGAACCGCGAAGGAGTACGGAGGACATACTGAAGAAGAGGTTGATAGAGATGGATAAATTATGGAAACTTCATGGCATCTCAACCATCAAATCTTTCCGGAAATCCAACAACTATGATAGTATTGGATTGGATTAACAAAATGGAAATGTCATTTCAAAGCTATAATTGTAGCGACAGACGGAAGATAATCTTCGCAGCCAAACAACTACAGACTGGTGTTTTAAGCTGGTAGAAACAAGTGATCCTCACTATCCCGACTGGAGAAGAATGGAAGATGTCATGGGAGGACATCCTTTTACGGTTAAAAAGGGAATACTTATCAGAGAGACCTGTCAGAAATAAGCAAGGAATTCCAAAATTCGAAGAAAGGAGACGTGAGCGTCACTGAGTATGCAACAGCCTTTACTGAGAAAATGAATTGGGTTTCTCACATGGTTCTTACTGAAACCTCTAAGGTATAGAGGTTTGCTAATGGACTACCAATGGATTTTCTTCTAGTGGTGAAATTAGCAACTACTTTGGAGGCAGCCATCCGAATTGCATAATTTCTTGAGGATATGATCAAAGGAAGAACCACCACCCACGTTAAAGTCAGTAAAAAAGGATTAATGAAGGATCCTTAGAATCCAACAAAAAGAGGAGGTTTCAAAACCTAGCCCTAACAACGAGTCGAAATGGTGCGAAAAATACAGAAGGAAGCATTATGGACAATCCAAAGAAGAGGTGGCCTAGTTCGGCTGTGGAAGGATTGCTCACTACTCTAGAAACTATACCCAAAGCATAAGTTACAAGTGTAAAGAAATGGGGCATTTCAGGAGTAACTATCCAAAGAAAGAAGTTGAACAAGCATCTCAGATGACTCTCATGACGGTAAAGGAGGAAGCAGAAGTAGCTTCAGGAAGCCAATAGGAGGAAGCTGCTTATCTAGGATGTCTAATATATAAAGTAGTCAAACCATATAAATAGTATTGTAGGATGTAGCCTGATGTAAAAGGCATGATGAACCCGAATAAAGATGTAAATGTTTTCAAGAAGTAATATAAACCCAAAGTACTTTACATTATCCGATGTGTTAAGTTGCTATATGATTTTCTTGTATGGTGATTTGGAGAACTAAGAGGCAATACTGGGACGAGTATGAATAGGTGTGAAAGTTAGTAAAGTCCTATACTAATAGAAGCACATGACTCACACTTGGATCAGGGAAATTCACAGGGTTACTAAGTCTCTAACTAGTTGAGCTATTTTCTTCATTTCCATCATTACCTTTGTTTTGGTAATGACTGTAAAAATAAATATTATTCCGACCTTAGTGATCATATCAAATCTAGACCTACTAATCTATGAAGTAAGTTCGACGTAGCATCCAACTTTAGTTAAAATATCGAAGGGAAAGAAAATCGAAGCGATCAGTAGAAGTGTCACACCCCCGAACCGGAACGGCGGAAACGTCCGGGGGCGGATGACATCATTGTGCAGTATCATAACAATTGAATATAAATGAAACATAGCAAATCCAAATATCATACATTGAGATAACAAACTTACATTGTTTTCACATCATGTATTTGTTTTCAAATTACACAAAAGACATTAGTAAGTAACTTTCAAATTACAGCAAAATAATCCAGAAATCCGCAATCCATAACCTGCTCACTAAATTCCTGAGAATACAAGTCGTTTGAAAAGTGTCAACATATAATATGTTGGTGAGTTCATAAGCACTTTTGTATAAAAATTTGTGATAGTTTAGAAACCCAGAAAATCCAATATTTTCTTGTCAAAATAGTTGTAAGTCTTGTTTCCAATCGAGTATAATTACGTATGTGGTTTATTCGTAACTTTTCGAAAATTGTATAAAGTTCGTTTTTCCCCAGAAAATCCTATATTTTCTGATATACAAAAATAGCAGACTTAAAACCCCAAGACTTGTGTGATAAAGTTTCATTCAAGATATTCAAAATCGAAATTGATTACAAACAAAATATGTGATCAGCGTAAATTGTGTAATTGTTTGTGATCTTAGAACGCCAAGGCCGGGGAGGTATGAGAAATCAACAGGTGTTTGTGGACAATCCGCACAATGCATATGACTATCAACACAATGAATGTGAAAAATCAATACCCTGCATGGGGATGATCAACACAATGTGCAAACTGTTCGTAATGTGCTCCCACGTAAATTTCCAAATAATACTGTTATATTCTAAGTGAGTCGTTATAACCATACCAATATGACGGAGTGCCTGTCTAGACGTTCTTTAGGTGTCAGTTTCGTTTAAGAAATTTGTCACCCTAGACTGGCCGGTCTAGCTGTAGCGAACAGCGAAGGTGCGGGGTGTCAACCCCATATAGATCTATACACAAATTCCCGCTCTCCCTCCAGGAGACTCTGGTTACAACTCTTACAGGAATTTAAATGTACACTAATATATATATATATATATATATATATATATATATATATATATATATATATATATATATATATATATATATATATATATATATATATATACAGTGAAGATGCGTCTGACTAGGATACTAACAGATATTTACGCAAATAGTTGAAATCTGTTATTTATTAAATAAATAACAATAGTTGTACTTGTTGACTAGATGTTTCGTTTCGTTTCATAACCTTAGTTGTGCTCGTTGACTAGGTGTTTCGTTTCGTTTCATAACCTTAGTTGTGCTCGTTGACTAGGTGTTTCGTTTCGTTTCGTTTATTGAAAATAATCCACTTTAAATCATATAAATCAAAAATGACTCAACATTATCGATGTTGGCAAAAGTGGCCCTTCCTTTTTATAAATTTTCAAATGAGACCCACAATTGTCAAAAAGTATCATGAGTGATCCAAAAATACGAGAATTGTTGAAAAATAGCCCATTTCCTTTTAGAATACTCATTTTAGGCTCATATTTAAGAAAAATGTCCAAAATTACCCTTATTTATTAGGTATTTCCATTTTTGGTCCAATTAAAATCGAAATCTCAAATTTAGCCAACATTTCGAAAATGACCTTATATAAATGTTTATGGCCGAAAATGGTCCAAAATAATATAAATTTTCATAATTTTACATCTTCCCAAATTTTTATGCCAACAACTTTGTTTAAGCAAATTTTGAAGCAAATTCATGTGGTTCTTTACCTAAGATTTGTGAATTGGTTCATAGTTCAAATAAACACTAGTTTTTGTTTCAAATCAACACATAAAATGTGAAATATAGTCCAAACTCTTGAGATTTAACCAAAATCTCGAGTTTTTGGACTATTCATATGGAGTTTCATAACTATAAACACACACAACATAACATACATTTATAGACAAGCAATTATATCAAGATTTCACAAGACCTTTGACTTATATACTCCCCCAAAACAGTAAAAACTCAAAAATAGGGGTATGAAGCTCACCTTGGTTTGATTTGGTGGATGATTTGGAGAGATGAGGAGGAGTTCAAATCCTAACTCTTGAAGAGTTTGATAAACTCTTTGAACCTTGGAACATCCTAAGAATATTAACACATAACTTTATGTGTAAATATGATGAATTAAACAAGATAATATGTGGAATCACTACCCAAAACTTGAAATACTTACTAGGAACTAGGGAATGCTTTGAAGAGTTTAGACTTGAATCTGGAATATGTTTGAGAGTGATTTAGGAGTTCACAGAATGTGAAAAGAGTTTGTGAATTGAGAAATGGGGTTTACGCTTCTAGTAAGGAGATGGAGGTTGAGATGATGTTTGCTTAGTTATCTGATAGATAATATGTGTTTACCCGTGAAAGCCTTGAAAATGGTTGAGATATTGCATCATAAAGTCAAATGTATTTGTCTTATTCATATCTTATGGCCGTAAACCCCATGGAATTGAGTTGTTTACGGCCTAAAAGCCTCCTAGATTTGAGTTCACGCCCAAGATGCCTTCTAGAAGTGTTTTTACGGTCTAGATACTTCCTAGGGAAGTGTTCATGGCCAATTTTTGGAGTCCTTATAGTGTTTACGCCCAAGGTGCTTCCTAGGGAAGTGTTTACTCTCAAGATACTTCCTAGGGAAGTGTTTACGCCCCAAATGAGTTTTCCTTTAAAGTTTACGACCAAATGAAGGTCCACCAAGGTGGTTCACGGCCAAAAAGCTCCCTAGGATGGTGTTCACGGTCATACATAGCTTAATGGAAAGGATTTATGGTCTTAGATGATATTCTTCAGTGCATATACTGTTGAATTAGTGTCTAAGCCCGTAACTATATTTGGTAAGTCCTTGACCCGGTTGTGCATGGTCCTTTTGGGTTACCTTCACCAAAGCAACATGATAGGATGATTTGTGAATAAAGAGGTTATCATGATTTATTAATATGTTATATGAATAATATATTAATGGATAAATCATATAATTAAATTAATATTAGACAAGAATTAATTAAAAAATTAGTTATGTGGCTAAAAGATATTAATTTATTATCAGGGACTTAAACTGTCAAATGTGTGATAGTTGAGTATTGGGCTGAGGAGCCTCTTGGACTAGGCATGGACGAAATTAAGGGATATTCATCTCTAATTTCGGCCCTAAGGCTCTATTCCAGAAGCTTCCTTGGATAGCTTAAGGCTTAAGCAATCCATTAGGGTTTTTTGACTAAAACCCTAGCAGCTCTAATATAAATAGGACCCCTAGGCTACAGAAATCGGCTACCCTAATCCTAAGAGTGATAGAGCCGATTTCAAGAAGCCTCCAACCTCTCTCCAAGATCATTCTTTTTATATTGGTGTTTGTAAGCCATTAGAGGAGTGACACTTGTGACTCTAAGCTTCAAAGACAAGAAGAATCAATCAAGTAACAAGAGGTAATCATCTAGATCTGTTTTGTAATGATAATTTCGAATTATATCTACTAGATCTAGGGTTTGAAAGTCTTGGATGAATGCATGCACAATTAGAGAAACCTAGATCCAAGCATTAGGGTTTGCATGAGCACATAGGATCTTCTTTTGGCCAAAACCCATCAGTGGTATCAGAGCCTTGACTGGTTTCTATTGTATTGATGCTTTGTGTCTTCATTCAATCTTTAAAATAGAAATTTTTGCCCCCTGACTGACAGACTCGGCGAGTCCCATAGTGGGCTCGACGAGTAGGATGAACTCGACGAGTCCATAAGGGGACTCGGCGAGTCGGAGCGTCTGTCAGAAGGATTTTCGGGATTTCTTGTTGTTTTGCTTAAGGATAATTACCTAAATCGTTTTTGACTAATAAAATCCGAATTTATTACTGTTTTATGATTATCCTTACCAAATCAAAAGATAATTACCAATTGTTTAAATAATAAATTCCTTATTTTATAATATTTGATTATTTGAATTAATTGTTGAATTATCTTGCAAGTAAAATTGACTAGGTCAAATTTAGATAATTATTAAATTAATTGTTTAATTTAAATTATTTGCTATTTGATCCTTTGTGTTTTGAAAAGTTCAAAACTTGTCCTCAAGTTTTGAAATTTAAACTTTGTGATTAAAAGTTTAATTTGAACTATTTAAATTTCAAACCTTAGAATTTTACAAGTTTTAAAATTCAACCTTATACTTTATAATATTATAAGATTAATATATATATATATATATATATATATATATATATATATATATATATATATATATATATAACTTAAATGCTAGTCTTACTGTTAGTAGGCCTCATTCACGAAGCCAGTCTATAAGGGGGGTATAAGGTTATGGCCTATAAAATGGCCAATTAATGGGTGTCCACTCTCACCCACCGCTTCCTTGATTGGTGGAGGGTCGTTAGCCGAACGGGTAGGATAGGGCAACCACCTTCTCATTAATAAGTATAATGAATTATAAAAGTAACTAAGTATTTTTTACAAAATTCTCAATCTTAGTTACTTTAGGCAAAAGTGAATTTGATGCAATTCCATGAAATTACACTTTGTACCCTTGCTGAGACGTTAATGGAGCGTGTGTGGTTAACCGGCACATTAATTGGGTTCTAAGCAAAGGTAGCAAAGGGTGACTCATTGTTTGTCATAGTTCGATGGAGCATGTGTGGTTAACCGGCACATCGAATAGGTGACTGTAACAATGAGGGCACCATGTATATTTGCATGGTTATTCACACCCGCTTTGTGATCCTCGGCATCCCAGTCACAAACTAGAGGGGCATATCGAGATTTAAACATGCCATTGAAAGGTTCAATGAATCTCAAAGTATCTAGGAGTTTTTAAATACATTTAAAACTTAATCTCTTTTTCGTTTTTCATGGTGGAGAATTAGTGAATCGTCATTCACTTACCTTCAAATTATTTGATTGTTAGATTACGGCATCCCTTTTCTAATTTGTGAATAATGTTGTTGGTTCCTAGCCCTAATTTCTCAGTTGGGTGTAATTGGGGAATTCGTTTCTAATCAAACTTTGTTCGTTTTCCTTTTCAGATGTCGAACATCAACAACAACGCTTCTGGTTCAAACTCCTCTGGCTCGTTCTCACTCATGAACTTGTGTGGGAGAGTGATCTTTGACGGGTCTAATTTCAATGATTGGATCTGCAACATTCGAATGGTCACTCGCTACGAGGACAAAGAGTATGTCCTCGACGAGAAGCTGAAGGAGATTGACATCAACATTGCCTCTGTTGAAGAGATCACTGCCTTTGAGGCCCACGAGCGTGATGCCACGAAAGTCCATTGCATCATGCTGGCGACTATGACTGCAGAACTCCAGATGTCCTATGAGGACATGTACCCCTACGAGATGCACCAAGATCTGTTGGACCGGTACCACCAAAGCGCTAGGCAAGAAAGGTATGAGATCATCACTTCGATGATCACTACAAAAATGGGTAATGGAGAGTCCCTTACCGCTCATCTGCAAAAGATGCAGAGATATGTCGATCGTCTGCTGAAGTTAAATGTGAACTTTGATGAAGAGCTGGCAATTGATATCATCCTTCACTCCTTGCCTCCCTGCTATAGCCAGTTCCGCACGACCTACCACATGAACAAGGAGGAGGTCTCTTTGAGCAAGCTTCAGGGCTTGTTGAGGACTGCTGAGAGCAATCTCAAGGATAAATCTGTTGCATCAACCCCAACTCCCACTGTTGCTCCTGTCTTGGCAATAGGACAAGGGAAGGGTAAGAAGAGGAAGGCTCCCTCAAAAAGCCACCACAAGGGAAAGTCCCAAGATGGTACCTCTTTTAGTGGAACCAAAGTTGGTTCTGCTAAACCCAAATCTAACCCTAAGGAGGCAGAGTGCCACCACTGCCACAAGATAGGGCATTGGAAGAGAAGCTGCCCAGAATATCTGCAGGCCATCAAGGATGGGAAGATCAAGCCATCTTTCGCAGGTATTTACACAATTAAATCTAATGATTCATCGCATGCTAATTTTTGGGTTCTTGACACAGGATGTGGTTTTCACATATGTTCTTATTTGTAGGGAATAAGAAGAAATAGGGATGTGGAGCATGGAAGAATAAATCTAATCATGGGAAACAGAAGATCGTCACCTGTCACCAAGATTGGAGTTTATTCCTTAGTGCTTAGTAATGGATTAGGTTTAGATTTAAACAATTGTTGCTATTCGCCAGATATGGCAAGAAACATCATTTCATTTCATGGTTTATATAGACAAGGATTTAGATATTCATTTGATAATGAAAAGGGTTCTATTTATGCTTATCTTAATAATGTTTTATATTTTGAAGCATTGCCTTGTAATGGAATATATGAGACTGTGATGGTTGTAGATAACTTAGGAAATGATGTGTTGTGTGTGGATTCTTCCAATAGTATGGATAAAGCATGCTTGTGGCATTGTCGTCTTGGACATGTCAACAAGAAACGCATAGCCCAACTCCAAAAGGATGGAGTGTTGGAGTCATTCGACCTTAGGGACGATGACGTGTGCGAGTCTTGTTTACTTGGAGAGCTGACCAAGTCACCCTTCACTGGCACTTGTGCGAGGGGTGAGGGTTTATTGGATCTCATACATACAGATGTATGTGGACCCTTTAGATCCACCACAAGGGATGTGAACCGCTTCTATGTGACTTTCACCGACGATTATAGCAGATACGGGTATATCTACTTAATCAAACACAACTCAAAAACTTTTGAAAAGTTCAAAGAGTTTAAACAAGAAGTGGAGAATCAGTTGGGCAGGAAAATCAAGATGCTTCGATCTGATCGAGGTAGAGAGTACCTAAGTCTTGAATTCCACGACTACCTCAAGGAATGCGAAATTGTTTCCCAATTGACGCCACCTAGGACACCACAGTTGAATGGTGTGGCTGAGAGGCGTAATCGAACCTTTCTAGACATGGTTCGTTCCATGATGAGTCGTACTTCGCTACCTATCTCATTCTGGGGGTATGCCTTGGAGACTTCCGCCCATACCCTTAACTTAGTCCCTACGAAGAAGGTTGCCAAAACACCTCACGAGATGTGGATAGGGAAAGCTCCCTTGTTGGCACATATCAAGGTTTGGGGTTGTGAGGTTTTCGTAAGACGAGAGACTCACGACAAGCTCGAACCTCGTAGTGAGAGATGTATTTTCATCGGCTACCCGCAGAAATCCTTTGGATATCTCTTCTATAGACCGAGTGACAATGTTGAAGAGCTTCAAGAGTCGAGCGATGAAGGAACCTCTAACATTGGCGCTCAACCCGAGGAGGAAACTTCGGTTGAACCGATTGACGAGTCCTTACCTCTTAGACGTTTAGATAGAGTTAGGGTTCGACCCCAGTTTTATGGTTTTCATATTACTACCGAAGGGGATACGTTCATTAGTGATAGCACACTAGTGAATCTGGACGAACCTAACAGCTATAAGGAAGCCATGGCAGGCCCGGAGTCTGCAAAGTGGAAAGAGGCGATGGACAGCGAGATCCAGTCCATGTATGACAACCAAGTTTGGAATTTGGTTGACCATGTACCACGTCGTAAGACGGTCGGGTGCAAGTGGATCTTCAATACGAAGACCGACATGGATGGGAATGTGCACACATATAAGGCGTGATTGGTCGCGAAGGGTTTCACTCAAACTCCCGGAGTTGACTATGATGAAACCTTCTCACCAGTTGCGAAGATAAAGTCTATCAGGGTGATGCTAGCCATTGCCGCATTTCATGATTATGAGATATGGCAGATGGATGTCAAAACCGCTTTCCTTAATGGGAAGTTGGTTGAGGATGTTTACATGGCTCATCCAGAAGGTTTTGTCAATGTGAAGCATCCCAATAGAGTGTGCAAGCTTGAAAATTCCATTTATGGACTTAAACAAGCATCTCGCAGATGGAATCTTTGTTTCGATGAGAAAGTTAAAGAGTTTGGCTTTCTGCGAAGCGAAGATGAATCATGTGTATATGTCAAAGCCAGTGGGATTATAGTAAGCTTCCTCGTATTGTATGTCGACGACATATTACTCATAGGAAACGACATCCCGACACTGCAGGAAGTTAAGTCCTGGCTCGGGAAGTGCTTCACTATGAAGGACCTCGGAGAGGCTGCCTATATTTTGGGAATATGGATAGTGAGAGACAGAAATAAGAGACTGATAGGACTTCGTCAGAATACTTACTTGGACAAGGTACTAAAACGTTTTAGTATGGAGAATTCAAAGAAGGGGGAGTTACCAATCCAAACTAATGCCAAGTTGAGTAAGACTCAAAGCCCGAGTACCGAAATCGAGATAGCAGAAATGAGCCGAGTACCATACGCTTCCGCACTTGGCTCAATCATGTATGCTATGACTTGTACTCGCCCTGATGTGGCCTTCGCTTTGAGCATGGTCAGCAGATATCAAGGGAACCCTGGCAAAGCGCATTGGATCGCAGTCAAGAACATTCTTAAGTACCTTCGGAGGACCAAGGAATGGTTTCTAGTCCTCGGTGGGAGTGATGACTTAAAGGTGCGAGGGTACAGTGACGCCAGTTTTCAGACCGACAGAGACAATTACCATTCGCATTCGGGCTGGGTCTTTACCCTAAATGGAGGAGCAGTGACTTGGAAGAGTTCCAAGCAAGAAACCGTAGCTGATTCAACGTGCGAATCAGAGTACATTACAGCGAGCGAAGCGTCAAAGGAGGCAATATGGTTGAAGAACTTCATTGGAGACCTTGGAGTTGTGCCAGCCATAAAGGAGCCCATGGAAATTCTCTGTGATAATGAAGGAGCGGTTGCCTTGACCAAGGAACCCAGGGATCATGGTAGATCTCGACATATCGACATAAAATATCACTTTATTCGACATCGGGTGGAAGAAGGACTCCTCGTAGTGAAGAGGGTATCGTCAGAGGATAACCCAGTAGATCCGCTTACGAAGGGACTGAGCAGGGTTAAGCACTTGCAACACGCTAGGAGCATCGGGCTGAAGGACGATATTAGTTTAGATTAGATAGTTTAGAAACGTGTAATAGATAAATTGTAATTAACATTCGATGATTAAATAAAAGAGTATTATTTATTAGTAATGTTATTGTCTTATGTTAATCATTTACCTATTGTTTCATTTTGCATGTTTTGACTTCCTGAATAACAAGATTATTCGAACAGTCCACAGTCGTTCATATGTTGGAAGTAGGTATGAATGAAGATTGTCATGAATTGGTGTGTAGATTGTCTAAAGTGTATTAGACATAGCAAAAGTTTGATACAACGTTCATGAGTGTTTATTGTGACAACCGTCAAAATTCGAGTTAGTTCTAGATTTGAATAAACTTAGTTGCACGTATAGGCACGACACATACTAGACTTAGTAACTAGAAGTTAAGATATAACCTATTAGAAACTTGGAAACAATTAGAAACAATGGATAATGTGCTTGGATTTCACATTGGTATGTGAATTCTACAACTACTTAACTGTAGTGACTATCCACACTCGGGTCATTCCTTGACTTGAACACCATTTCATGAATCATATACACCCATCATGCACTTGACCTAGTAGTAGAAATTAGGTCAAAGTCTCATAGAAACTTAAGTTAAAGTTGAAGACTATGACTAGTATACTTGATTCCTCAATTTCGTTGGATCTCGGAATCACTACATAGAATGCCAATAAACCGATAAAAAAATAAATTACAAACATTATTTCTAACTTGAATAAGAGTATGAAACTCTAAAATAGTTTGAAGTCTCAAAATTTAATTAATTTTGATATCCAAAGACTTACAAACTCTCAAAAACCCTAAATGCCCTAAAAACTCACATTTATAAACTTTAACATTAAAAATTCTATAAAAATAATTATGAAGCTTCTAATATTATCTTATAATAATTAAAATTATGAAAATGCATTTAAGGAAAATAAAAATTTAAGTCATTAACATTTACCCTTAATTTATAAGTCAAAAATCAAGGTTTCATGAGCAAAAACTTGGTTAGGGTGTATATTTTATAAAAAGTTTGATATTTTTATAAAAGAATTGAAATTTTTTTATAAAATTAAAAGGGAAGGAGGGCATAATACTCTCAAAACCGTCCACCCTCTTCCCAAGACACCTCCCCTCTTCCCAAAACACATAATCACTCCTTTCTCTCTCACACTCCACTTTCTCTCTCATTTTCTCTCACTTCTCTCTACCTTCACCACTCCATTTTCTCTCTTCCTCTCTCTAGGAACCACGAAAATTTCCAAGAAACAAGTCCAAGAACACTCATGATGCTCAAAATCTTCATCATCTAGTGGTGTTCATTAAGGTAGAACATGATTTCCTTTCTTTTTCCTCCACGTTTTCAAGGTTTTTCTTGCATTTCCTTCTTCTTCTACACCTTTCTCTTAGAAAATATGTGTGCATGTTCATTCACTTCAGTTTTGATGATGATGGTGGTAGGATTTCACCCAAAAACAACATGCATGTTGTAAATGGTGAAATCCAAGGACCTAAACCTAAGTCAAGATCATGAAAATGCACTTTTCTACAAGTTTTGGTGGAAAATCACCACATGCACTCTAAGTTTTCTTTCAAAAACGATTTTTGAACATTTCAAACTCATGAATGGTCTTCAAACAAACATGCATGTGATGATCTTCAAGCTTAGATGCTAGATCATCAAAGTATGTTGTTAAAAGCTTTCAAATATGTTCATGAAGGATTTATTTCCAAATAAATATCTAAAACTCCTTTTCTGACCAAATCCGATTTTTTCCAGATTCCCATCAACAAAATGAGATGTTCAACAACTTTTCAGAAAATAATTCATTTTTCTCGAATTATTATAATTATTGAAATAAAATAGGGCAATAAATCATATAAAATACTTTCTGAGGTCTATAAATCCTAGGTAAATGCTTGGACGACCCCTATGCTAAATAATGACCCCACATTAAATTTCATCGGTTTTTGTTACTGTTTAATATGGTTTTGAATTTTCTTTTTGTTTGGCTCCAATAAATCATAAAAGCACTTTAGGGAATCTTAAAATAATATATAACAATTTTCGCAGTTGCTACCAGAGGTATAAGACTCAGAAACATATTTTCAGAATTTTTCATAATGCATTCCTATTTTTCCCCGATTTTTGTATTTATAATGGCCTAAAAATAGAAAAAATAGTTCTGCTCATCCAAAATTTATGAAAATTTACCAGAACACCTTGTAGTACATTAGGAGGCTACATAAAGTTTTTGATGATTTGTCTCTTCTGTATACTATTTTTCTCCTATTTTCTAAGATTAAATACACTTAAATACACAAAATCGGATTTTAGTATATAAAAACCACAATTGGTATTTTTCCAAGATTATTTACTCTGTAAATGAAGTTTACAAAATTTTTGGTAATTTACTTTAACTGTTTAATAATTATTATTCAATTAATGATTATTTAAGAGGCTTAAACAAGGAAAAATAGCAACACTAATTGAAAAATATCTTTTATATTTTTCACAGCTTCTATATATATAATAACAATGTTACAAAAATTTTGAACAATTTTGCAAACTGTTTTCTATTTATCTCCATTTTTATTAGAATAAATGCACAAAAATCATAAAATTGGGTTAAACAGTTTATAAATCCATTTTTATATTTTTCCCAACTTAAGAATGTTTAATAACAGTAATACAAAAAGTTTGGATAACTTTGGAAACTGTTTTCTAATTATCTCCATTTTTATTAGAATAAATGCACAAAAATCATAAAATTGGGTTAAATAGTTTATAAATCCATTTTTATATTTTTCCCAGGTTAAGTATGTGTAATGGCAGTAATATAAGAAGTTTGGGGAATTTTCTTAACTGATTGCTATTTTTCATGAATTTTTATCTATTTAGAGAATTAAATATAAGAAAATTGGTTATACATATCTATAAACCATGAAAATTTACCTGGAAGTCTTTTAATGTAGTTAGAACCAAAATCTGAAGTTTGGTAATTTTTATTAACTTTTTACTATTTTTCCTAATCTATTTATGTTCGTTGTATTTATTTTGACTCGTATGAAACTTGGTTGCTATACTTTGTATGTATGTGTATGTTACTTTAATTCATGAGGCCTTATCGCGTTTAAGTCCCTGGAATCAATTCACACAACTCATTAACTCATTTGAGCCTATGGTCATTATGGATAGCACTATTAGGAGGTAGACAACTCCTCACTCGCACGATTCGCTTGAGTGCATTTTACCATATTTCCCTATGTTAGCGATAGACATAGAAGAGGGCACCCTCGGTCATTAGGCTTGGGTTGTGAACTCATGGTATAATCATTATGCACATACGAACCTTGTATCTTGTTTTAGCAACAAACTTTATTTCCCATGAGAATATGAACGTTGCATCTCATTTGGGCAACATACTTTATCTCTCATGATGACAACGAACTTTGTTTATGCAAACTTATTTACTCGTTTTTGCAATATATTTCTATTTATGGAAACTTTATTTCCCATGAGAATATGAACGTTGCATCTCATTTGGGCAACATACTTCATTTCTCATGATCACAACAAACTTTGTTTACGCAAACTTATTTACTCATATTTGCAATATATTTCTATTTATGGAAACTTTATTTCCCATGAGAATATGAACGTTACATCTCATTTGGGCAACATACTTCATTTCTCATGATGACAACAAACTTCGTTTATGCAAAACTTATTTACTCATTTTTGGAATATATTTTCATTTATGGAAACTCTTATAAGAACTTTGAGTTCAATTCATGAAACTAATATTATTTTTAAATCTGTGAGTACTCACCAACTATTTTTATAGTTGACGCTCGTTTTACATGCTTTTTCAGGAATCATCGAGTAAGTGGCACTTAGGGACACATCATTGTTAGGAGCATTCGCATGTGTTGTATTTCAATTGACATTGTTATTTCTATTAAAATTTGTTCAAACCCATTATAAATTTGTAAAGATTTTTAATACTATGGTTGGTGTTGTCTTCTAACTTTTGCTATGAAACCCTTTATATTGTCATGCCTCGTGTTTCCGCTTTAGCGGGGTGTGACACTTATGAACTTGATTTGAGCATTGGAATAAACCCACGCTTGCTGGAATCACTTCATGGAATTTATCACGAGTGATTGCAAGACGGTAATATCATATGGTCTTAAAACCTAGATATATGGTTTATTGTTTGCTAATTGGTTGTGAATTGATAATGCGTAAACGCATCAGTAACTTGATGTTATAAAACGCATTGTTGTGTATGATTTGCTTAGTGGATAGTAAATGCATATAAGTCGAAGTTTATCTGTTCCTTTTATCCTAAGAGGGTAAAAGCGATATCAGGGCCCATCAATGATTTGATTTGACTTATGTGCCGGGCCCGGTCAGGACTGAATTGATGTGTTCAATTAAGTTCTATGTCAAATAAATCAGAGATCGAGAAACTAACTGTTGGACAATAAGTATGACTATGTTCCATGTAATTGTCCGCACGATATCTAGAACAGAGGATTATACGATCCCTTATCTAAAGGACATGTTACTGATAAGATTAGAGTTTGACAGCGTCTTTGAGAGCTACGATTGCTAATCGGATTGTGCTTACATTTGTAGTTACTAGACTTATCCAAGTGGGAGACTATTGGATTAGTGTCTAAGCCTGTAACTATATTTGGTAAGTACTTGACCCGGTTGTGCATGGTCCTTTTGGGTTACCTTCACCAAAGCAACATGATAGGATGATTTGTGAATAAAGAGGTTGTGCATGGTCCTTTTGAGTTCACGCCCAAGATGCCTTCTAGAAGTGTTTTTACGGTCTAGATACTTCCTAGGGAAGTGTTCATGGCCAATTTTTGGAGTCCTTATAGTGTTTACGCCCAAGGTGCTTCCTAGGGAAGTGTTTACTCTCAAGATACTTCCTAGGGAAGTGTTTACGCCCCAAATGAGTTTTCCTTTAAAGTTTACGACCAAATGAAGGTCCACCAAGGTGGTTCACGGCCAAAAAGCTCCCTAGGATGGTGTTCACGGTCATACATAGCTTAATGGAAAGGATTTATGGTCTTAGATGATATTCTTCAGTGCATATACTGTTGAATTAGTGTCTAAGCCCGTAACTATATTTGGTAAGTCCTTGACCCGGTTGTGCATGGTCCTTTTGGGTTACCTTCACCAAAGCAACATGATAGGATGATTTGTGAATAAAGAGGTTATCATGATTTATTAATATGTTATATGAATAATATATTAATGGATAAATCATATAATTAAATTAATATTAGACAAGAATTAATTAAGAAATTAATTATGTGGCTAAAAGATACTCCCTCCGTCCCAAAATAATAGTCCATAGACAAAAAACACACAGTTTAAGAAAACATTAATTACCATTAACTTTATTAAATAAAATGACAGTCTTACCCTTCTGTTGCATTTAATTCTATGGTAGTTGCATTTAATTTTATGGTAATTTAACTAACAATGAGGGGTATTATGGTTAAATACATATTTATTTTTAGAAGTAGACAATTATTTTGGGACAAACCAAAAAGGAAACATGGACTATTAATATGGGACGGAGGGAGTATTAATTTATTATCAGGGACTTAAACTGTCAAATGTGTGATAGTTGAGTATTGGGCTGAGGAGCCTCTTGGACTAGGCATGGACGAAATTAAGAGATATCCATCTCTAATTTCGGCCCTAAGGCTCTATTCCAGAAGCTTCCTTGGATAGCTTAAGGCCTAAGCAATCTATTAGGGTTTTTTGACTAAAACCATAGCAGCTCTAATATAAATAGGACCCCTAGGCTACAGAAATCGGCTACCCTAATCCTAAGAGTGATAGAGCCTATTTCAAGAAGCCTCCAACCTCTCTCCAAGATCATTCTTTTCCTATTGGTGTTTGTAACCCATTAGAGGAGTGACACTTGTGACTCTAAGCTTCAAAGACAAGAAGAATCAATCAAGTAACAAGAGGTAATCATCTAGATCTGTTTTGTAATGATAATTTCGAATTATATCTACTAGATCTAGGGTTTGAAAGTCTTGGATGAATGCATGTACAATTAGAGAAACCTAGATCCAAGCATTAGGGTTTGGATGAGCACATAGGATGTTCTTTTGGCCAAAACGTCTTGGATGATTTCTATAAATAGGAATATGTTTATTGTGCTTAGAAAGCTAAAAATGATGGCCCTAAGGTTCAAGCATTCAAGGTTGCAACATGATACAAGTTCTTATAGCTATTTTCTGTGATTCTTAATCAAATCCATTCGTCTAGTTTTGCTTTTATAAACTTGTTTACTTTCAAGAGGTTGCCTTGTATGTGGTTTCCAAAGTGTATACTTCCATATACATGCAGTTATGCTCTCGTGGTTTTCAAGGTTCTCATGGTAATAGGGTTACAATTTAGACCCTGCTTGATCCTAATATTTCGGGTTGTCACAAGAAGTGTCGCAGTCATCCTTGAGACAGGGCAGCTTGTAGCTAGAAGTGCTACATGCTAGAATGTGCTTATATCACATTAGAACATAAAGGCAGGTATCTTTCGTTCTAGAGTCTGACTCAAAGAAACCTAAGTCTAGCCATTACATCAAACGATGAGAGGTCATTAGAACATGACCCATCGGTTTGTTATGATAGTCGAAGTAAAGAGCTTAACTTAGGTTAAGTCAGTTCTAGAAGGAGCAGGAGCCTCCAATAGAGATCGAATTTAGAAGGAAGAGCATGTGAAGGATTGAGCACCATCAGCAGTGAAGAAGTCCAATGTGACAACTGTCAATTCAGGTCATTCTCGGACTCATGCATCTTTATAAAAACCATTCATGCACAACATGTCATGGCCTAGTAGTATAAATTAGGTCAAAATCTTGCATAAACTAGGATCCAACTAAGATCTAGGACTAATATACTTGACTCTTACGATTCTAGTAAGTTGTTTAACTACAATAGGAAATGCCAATACCATAATTAGAATGAAACTTCAAACTTTGTTACAATTGAAAAAGGGTATAAAACCCTAAAAATAAATTAAAATATTCTAATTTCATTCCAATATGATGGTGAATTTCAAACAATGTTCCAAAAACTCAAAAGAGCCCAAAAATCCAAATTTATAAACTTTAAAGCTTAAAAACTTTATAAAATTTGCTATAAACTTCCTAATATAAAATTTTTATTAATCAAATTATAGATTATAATCAATGAAATAGAAATTTAAATTATCATACATTAATCATAATTTATTAGTTAAAAACAAGATTTTTAAATAAATCAAAAATTGCTTAAAGAAACATTTTTATAAAAATTTAGGTTTTATAAAAATTGAAGGGAGAATTATATAATTTGAATTTTAGGAGAGAGGGAGCCTCTCTCACTCATAAATTCCGTGCATCCTCTCCCCATGCTCTCTCTTCCCAAAAACTTCAATCATTAAACTCATTCTTACACTTCAACTTCCCTCTTCATTCTCTCTCTCACACTCCACCCTTTCAACTCTCAAACTCTCCTCCTCTCTCTCCAAACCCACGAAAATCATCAGCCAAGAACACCTCTCCACACTCAAATCTTCATCTTCTAAGGTTGTTCCTCAAGGTATTCACGAAAATCCTTCATTTTCCTTACTTTTCCTTCTTGTTTTTAAAGGGTTTTCTTGTACTTCTCCTCCTTCTACACCATTCTTTATGAACATTCATGAACATGTTCATGAATGTCGTGTTTGATGATGATGGTGGTAGGGTTTCACCCAAGAACAACATGCATGTTGTTTAATGGTGAAATCCAAGGACCAAAACCTATGTCAAACACTAAGGTTCGGATTTTTACAAGTTTTAAAGGCTCATACACCTTATGCATTCAATTATTTCCTTTAAAAACATCACTATAACAAACATATGTCCATGCATGGTCTTCAAACCGTGATGCATGTGAAGAACACCAAGCTAAAGAGCTTGATGATCAAAGTACATTATTAATAGTGCATGTAAATGATTTTGTCTAGAAAAATATCTAAAAGTTCTTTTCTGTTCAAATCAAAATTTTTCCAGATTCCCATTAAGGTAATATGAATATCTGGAAAATCCCAAGAGTTTTTATCGTTTCCTTGATGTATTAAAATTGTTGCAAGAAAACAAGGGCATAAATCACATAAAATACTTCCAGAGGTCTATAAATCCGGAATAAATTCGTGGATGACCCCTATGGTGAATAATGACCTCTCATTAAATTTCATCGATTTATGTTGCTGTTTAGTATGATTTTCGATTTTCTTTTTGTTTGGGTGCAATAAATCACAAAACCACTTTAAAGAGTGTGAAAATTGTATCTAACAATTTTCGCAGCTCTTACTTGTGGTGGGAGACTCAGAAAAATAATTTCAAAATTTTTCATCATGCCTTTCTATTTTTCCCAATTTTTGGTAGTTATAATGGCCTAAAAATAGGAAAAATAGTTCTGATTATCCAAAATTCATGAAAATTTACCAGAACATCATACATTAGGAGGATACATAAAAATGTTGATGATTTTCCTCTACTGTATACTATTTTTCTCCTATTTTCTAAGGTTAACTAAACTTAAATACACTTAAATACACATAAATACCCAAAACCGGATTATACAATATGAAAACCACTTTTGGTATTTTTCCCAGATTACTTACACTGTAAATGATGTTACAAAAATTTTTGGTAATTTATTTTAACTGTTTGTTATTTATTCTTCAATTAATGATTATTTAAGGGGATAAAACAAGGAAAAAGAGAAATAACCACTGAAAAATATCTTTTATATTTTTCCCAGCCTAGTTATGTATAATAACAGTTAAATAAAAAGTTTGAGTAATTTTGGAAACTGTTTTCTATTTATTTCAATTTTTATTAGAATAAATGCTCAAAAATCATAAAATATAATTAAACAGCTTGGAAATCCATTTTTATATTTTTCCTAGCTTAGTAATGTGTAATAACAGTAAAATAAAAAGTTTGAGAATTTTCATCCTTTGAATGCTATTTTTCGTGAATTTATTTGGTTATGAAGGCTTAAAAACTTGGAAAAATAGTTAACCATATCAAAAATTCAAGGGAAATTTTCTGGAAGACCTCTACTGTATTTAGAATGAAAATACAAGGTTTGACAATTTTTGGAAACTGTTTGATAATAATTTACATTTTTAGGAATTTAAAACACCTTTAAATGTGTTGAAATACCCTAAATTAATATTACTAAATCTGGAAAATTAATATCCAAAATTGTCTTAATCACATGAGTTATAGAATTTCACCATTTCAGAAAAATTGTAATCAATTAATATAAAACCAATATTAGAACATAAATTTGGCATTTCTCTATATGTAGAGTTTAGTATATTAGCATTAGATTTCGACATGGAAACTCACTAGTGTGTGTCTGATGTCGTAGGATCCCGGTAGTAAGACGTTGGTGTATTCCGAGGCACCACTTGTACCTACTCGAAACATTGTGAGTATTCACGCACTCCCATATTTTCAGTTTTTATGTTTTGGGGTGGAAAAGCATGTCCCGAAAAACTATTATTTGAATGTTGTATTTAAATTGATTTGTATCAAACATGATTGCTATTTTATTGCTATGTCTCTCTATGTATGTCTATGCAACACGGAACATGAGAACTTATCGTACTAAGGCCCTTCCCTTATCTCTAACCATTAACTCTTTGAGCCAATGGTCATTATGGATAGCGCTATTAGGAATTGACAACTCCTCACTCGCCCTATTGCTGGAGTGCATGATACCATATTCATCTATGGAACGATAAGCATAGATCTTGATAGGGCTTCAGTCATAGGTTTGGTTGAGAACTCATTGTTTGCTCATACACATACAAACTTGTTATTTATTATGGCAATAAACTCGTTACTCATTATAGCAATAAACTTGTTATTTATTATGGCAATAAACTCGTTTATCAATTTTAGCAATCAACTTTGTTTCTCATTATAGCAATGAACTTTGTTCTCATTAAAGCAATGTACTTGTATTTATGAAAAGTCTTATACCAAATCTTGATTTTATAAACCTGTGAACTCACCAACTATTTTCATAGTTGACGCTCGTTTTACATGCTTTTTCAGGAAATAATTAGTAAGTGGATATAGAGATTCATCATCATAGAGCATGCTGCATCGTGTGGAAGTTATTTTATGAAGTTATATTTTGAACAATGTCATTTTGGAAAACTTGTACTTTGTTTTGTTTAAGCTATGGGTTGTAAACTTTTAAATATTGCTATGGTGATGTATCTTTATCTTTTGCAATGAAACCTTTGTCGTTGTCATACCTTGCGTTTCCGCTTTAGCGGGGTGTGACAGAAATGGTATCAGAGCTAAAGTTATAGAGAACATCAGTTTTCCTTTAAGAAAACACAACCTATAACCAAAACTTATAAAAATTCTTTTTACATCAAACATATTACTAATATAATTAGGTCGGGAATTGTATCGTTGGACCTCAATTAAACATAGCCTGATCACCTATGTTTAATTAAGGAAAGATTTATACAAAGCTTGAGCTAATTATAATGGGAATATGTTCAACAAAATTTTTGAGAAAACTTTATTTCAAAATTCAAAAAGGTTAATTTTGGTGTGTGTAAGCATTGCATATTATAGGCATGCATTGTCATTTATTTCATATCTCATTGAATCTATGTCTCAGTCCACTATGTTGACATCGTCATCTTCTCACGCTACCGCCTCAGCTGATGAGTCCGGCTACGTCACTGTTATTCCTCGACGTGATCCCCCCGCCTCGGTGGAGGAAGACCCCTCGGAAGACACAGAAGATACAGGAAAGTCGGTGGAGATCAGCAATGACAACGCCCCGAGTCAGCAACGTGAGGCATCGCCTGCATCGGTGTTGCCACAACCACCACTTTATGGGCTTCGTATTCGGAGGACAGCAAGGAAGAGTGTCCCTATCCCGGGAAGGATAGCAACCAGTACAGCAGGACTTGGCACGGCAGGAACCAGTCGGGTAGGACCCAGCATGGCAGGACCGAGAGCACCCCCACCTCAGCGAGTTATAGGGATACCTATCAGGCAGTCAGGTATGACCCCGGAGGAGTCCCGAAGGATGCATTCGATGGCAGCGGGCCTACATCACAGTCTTGCTGTGATAGCTGAGCATCGGGAAGTTTTGGATGAAGTGTTGACAAGGATGGAAATCCTGTTTCAGCATTCGATGGAGACTGCTGACACTGCTAGTGCTGCTAGACGAGTGGCAGGTCGTGCGATGACCGCATGTTATGTGTTTGGAGGGCTGTTACTGATTGTGGTGTGGATGTTTCTTGTTGGGATAGCGATTCGTACTTGGTTCTGATTTTAGTATTTTATTGTGTCATGAAATGAAAACCCATGTTGCGTATCTTTTGGGGAAAGACATTAAAACTTTATTTTGGGATTGATGTATTGTTTTGGTTTTAAGACTATTTCAAATGGTAATGAAGAAGTTTATTTTATGTTTGAAAACTTTTACTATGAGGTCAAACCCTAGAATTTATTTAGTCAATAGTTGAATAAAAAGATTTTTCTTTTTCTTTCCTTTCTCAAATCTATGTGCATAGTATTAATGCAAACCATTAATTTGACAACACTTATGGTTTTCAAAATAGTAGTGAACTAAAAATTATACATTATTTTATGTATTCATACGTATTTCTTCTCTTGTGTATTAGAACCATGTCAGGAAGGCCTAATCGCGGGCGCCCACAGAACGAAACACCCGATGTTGCTCAAGTGGTAGCACAACAACTCATGGCAGCAATCCCAAACATTGTCACTCAAGTAACTGCGGGTCTTAATGCTAACCAAGGAACTAGAGGAACAAATCAGGGAAGCAATGAAAGAGAATGCAACTACAAGTCCTTTATGGCCTGTAAACCTAAGGAATTCCATGGAAAGGAAGGTGCGGTCGGGTTGCTGAAATGGATTGACAGTATGGAGTCGGTCCTTCACATTAGCAAATGTCTCGAACGCAACAAAGTGGAGTATGCAACTTGTCTACTCCAAGATAGGGCGTTGACCTGGTGGAATACTTTAGTGCAAACCCGAGGCCGTGCGGCGGCATCTCAGCTAACTTGGGAAGATCTAAAGAAGCTGCTAATAGAGGAGTATTGTCCCAAGGATGATATTCAGAAGCTTGAATCGGAGTTTTGGAACCATTCTATGGTTGGAACCCAAATAGAGAAGTACACAGTCCGATTTCATGAACTAGCAAAACTGGTACCTCACATGGTTACTCCTGAGGAGAAACGGATAGATCGTTACATCTGGGGTCTGGCACCAGAGATTCGGGGAATGGTTACTTCAGCAAACCCAACTACCATTCAAAGTGCAGTAAGTCTAGCAAATCGACTAACCAATGATGTGATAAGGACGGGAGCATCGGCAAAGGAAAACTCTAGTAGCAAGAGGAAGCCAGCAGATCAGGGAGAGAAGAAGTATGGAGGCAAGTCGGGGAGGAAGCAGAAAGTCTCAAGAAACTTTATGGTAAGAGCCCAGGAGCAAGAACCAGTGAAAACTCAGGAACAGAAAGTCATGGAAGTGCAGGAGCGAAAGCAGTACACGGGACCGCACCCGAAGTGCAATAAGTGTAACTTCCATCACAAGGGAGCTTGCCCAGTGTGCCAAAACTGTAAACAGACATGCCATTACCCGAAGTATTGTAAGCTGAATAAGGATGGAAAAAGGGCATGTTACGAGTGCGGGAGTACTGATCATCTGCGTAGTGCTTGTCCCAAAATGAACAAGGGGCCTGGTAACAATGGACAAGGCCAAGCTAGGCAAAATTTCCAAGGAAATCAAGGTGGGCGGCCAAGAGGTGTAGCCTTTGTGATTGGTGCAGAAGAAGCTCGTCAGAACCCTGAAGTGATAACAGGTACGTTTCTCCTGAACAATCATTTTGCATCAGTAATATTCGATGCAGGAGGAGATAGGAGTTTCGTTTCTTTAGCATTTAGACCGGTACTCGACTTGAAATCAAGAAAGATGAGGAATACTCATACTATTGAACTTGCTGATGGGTATGAAATTAGGGCTAATGAAATAATTCCTAGCTGTACTCTGAATTTAGCTGATAAACTCTTTAGCATTGACCTAATTCCTATCGAGCTAGGTAGTTTTGATGTAATAGTAGGAATGGATTGGTTATCCAAGAATAGAGCGGACATTGGTTGTTACGAGAAAATCATTAGGATACCTCTCCCTAATGGAGAAACCCTTATCATACACGGTGAGAAGCCAGGAAGAAGTTTAAACATTGTATCGAGCATAAAGATTCATAAGTACCTGAAAAAGGAATGTATCGCATTCATGGCCCACGTGATAGAATGAGAATCTGAAGCTAAGCAACTCAAGGAGATCCCGGTGGTTCAAAACTATCCCGAAGTGTTTCCGGAGGAATTACCCGGTCTACCCCCTCACAGACAGGTCGAATTTCGGATAGACTTAATTCCCGGAGCGGCACCGGTAGCAAAAGCACCATATCGCCTCGCGCCATCCGAGATGCAAGAACTGTCCGGACAACTTCAAGAACTTCTAGACAAAGGGTTCATACGACCAAGCTCTTCACCTTGGGGAGCCCCAGTGTTATTCGTCAAAAAGAAAGATGGGTCGTTCCGAATGTGCATTGATTATAGAGAACTGAACAAGTTGACAATCAAGAATCGATATCCTCTTCCTCGAATAGATGACTTGTTCGATCAGTTGCAGGGCGCTTCATACTTCTCAAAGACCGACCTCCGATCAGGATACCATCAACTAAGAGTTCACGAAGGAGACATTCACAAAACAGCATTTAGAACCCGTTATGGACATTATGAGTTCTTAGTCATGCCTTTTGGACTAACGAACGCACCCGCTGTTTTCATGGATTTGATGAATAGGGTCTGTAAACCATACCTAGACAAGTTTGTAATTGTATTTATCGATGACATACTTGTTTACTCACAAACCAAAGAAGATCATGAGAGACATTTGAAGCTAGTGTTGGAGTTGTTGAAGGAGCAGAAATTGTATGCCAAGTTCACTAAGTGTGAATTTTGGATTCGGGAAGTACATTTCCTTGGTCATGTGATCGGCGAAAGAGGAATTCGTGTAGATCCAGCTAAGATCGAGGCAATCAATAAATGGGAAGCCCCCAAAACCCCGACAGAAATACGACAGTTCCTAGGATTAGCTGGGTACTACAGACGCTTCATTGAGAATTTCTCTAGGATTGCTCAACCATTAACATCTTTGACCCAAAAAGACAGAAAATTTCTCTGGGAAGAAAAACACGAAGAGGCGTTTCAAATCCTGAAAAACAAGTTGTGTAATGCACCAATTCTGGCTTTACCAGAGGGATCAGAGAACTTTGTAGTGTATTGTGATGCGTCTCATCAAGGATTAGGATGTGTGTTAATGCAAAAAGATAAGGTCATTGCGTATGCTTCCAGACAACTCAAACCGCATGAGAAGAATTATACCACCCATGATCTAGAACTAGGAGCAATAGTTTTCGCTCTTAAAATATGGAGGCATTATTTGTACGGAACCAAGTGCACCATTTATACCGATCACAAAAGCCTTCAGCACATCCTAGATCAGAAAATGTTAAACATGCGGCAGAGGAGATGGGTAGAGTTGTTTAGTGATTATGACTGTGAGATACGATATCACCCAGGGAAGGCTAACGTAGTAGCCGACGCTCTTAGTAGAAAAGAAAGAGTGAAACCTTCCCGTGTGAGAGCTTTGGGAATGGTAATTCAGACAAACTTGAAATCTCAAATCATTGATGCCCAGGAGAAAGCTTTATTCAAGGTGAAACTTTACATGGTTTAGAAGTGAGATTTGAAACCAAACCTGATGGAGTTCGTTATTGAAAATCTTCCAGGTGAAACTTTACATGGTTTAGAAGTGAGATTTGAAACCAAACCTGATGGAGTTCATTATTTTAAGGACAGAGTTTGGATTCCAATGGTTAACAATCTGAGAGACATAGTACTAGAGGAGTCTCATCGATCTAAATACTCAATCCACCCTGGAGCGGATAAGATGTACAAGGATCTTAAAGAGTACTATTGGTGGCCTGGAATGAAAAGGGATATTGCCTTACATGTTGGAAAGTGTTTAACTTGCTCAATAGTCAAAGCTGAACATCAAAAACCATCCGGCTTATTGCAACAACCTGAAATTCCCCAATGGAAATGGGAGCAGATATCCATGGATTTCGTTACCAAACTTCCTAGAACTGCTAAAGGTCATGACTCAATTTGGGTCATAGTGGATCGACTGACGAAATATGCTCACTTTCTCCCCATTCGGGAAGACTTCAAGATGGAAAAGTTGGCCCAAATCTACATCGACAAAATTATTTCTCTGCATGGTGTACCCCTATCCATCATTTCTGATAGAGATAGTCGTTTTACATCACGATTTTGGTGGATGTTACAGAAGGCACTAGGGACCAAGATAGATTTGAGCACAGCTTACCACCCTCAGACAGATGGGCAAACAGAGAGAACAATACAAACATTGGAAGACATGCTACGGGCGTGTGTCATTGAGTTCAAAGGAAATTGGGATACTCATTTGCCTCTAATTGAGTTTTCCTACAATAACAGTTACCACATGAGTATCCAATGTGCCCCATACGAAGCATTGTATGGACGCAAGTGTCGTTCTCCATTGTGTTGGACAGAAATCGGAGACAGACAATTGACTAGACTCGACCTTATCCAGGAAACAACTGACAAGATTGCTATCATCAAAGATAGGCTTAAAGCCGCCAGAGATCGTCAGAAAAGTTATGCGGATAATCGTCGGAAACCATTAGAATTCCAAGTTGGAGACAAGGTACTACTAAAGGTGTCGCCTTGGAAAGGGCTTGTACGTTTTGGTAAGAAAGGAAAACTAAGCCCGAGATATGTTGGACCCTTCGAGATCATTGAAAGGATTGGTCCGGTGGCATATAAACTCCGATTACCCCAAGAGTTAAGCGCCATTCACGACACATTCCACGTCTCCAATCATAAGAAATGTTTAGCCGACGAAGCATTGATAGTACCCCTGGAGGAAATCAAGATCAATGATAAGCTAAACTTTGTTGAGGAACCGATAGAAATCCTTGACAGGGAGGTAAAACAACTCAAGCGGAGTAAGATTCCGATTGTGAAAGTTCGATGGAACACAAAACGCGGGCCAGAGTACACCTGGGAGCGTGAGGACTTCATGAAGGAAAAGTATCCACAACTTTTCCCATGCGATGACAAACGATGACATAGAATGAATTTCGGGACAAAATTCTTTTTAAGTGGGGGATACTATGACAACTGTCAATTCAGGTCATTCTCGGACTCATGCATCTTTATAAAAACCATTCATGCACAACATGCCATGGCCTAGTAGTATAAATTAGGTCAAAATCTTGCATAAACTAGGATCCAACTAAGATCTAGGACGAATATACTTGACTCTTACGATTCTAGTAAGTTGTTTAACTACAATAGGAAATGCCAATACCATAATTAGAATGAAACTTCAAACTTTGTTACAATTGAAAAAGGGTATAAAACCCTAAAAATAAATTAAAATATTCTAATTTCATTCCAATATGATGGTGAATTTCAAACAATGTTCCAATAACTCAAAAGAGCCCAAAAATCCAAATTTATAAACTTTAAAGCTTAAAAACTTTATAAAATTTGCTATAAACTTCCTAATATAAAATTTTTATTAATCAAATTATAGATTATAATCAATGAAATAGAAATTTAAATTATCATACATTAATCATAATTTATTAGTTAAAAACAAGATTTTTAAATAAATCAAAAATTGCTTAAAGAAACATTTTTATAAAAATTTAGGTTTTATAAAAATTGAAGGGAGAATTATATAATTTGAATTTTAGGAGAGAGGGAGCCTCTCTCACTCATAAATTCCGTGCATCCTCTCCCCATGCTCTCTCTTCCCAAAAACTTCAATCATTAAACTCATTCTTACACTTCAACTTCCCTCTTCATTTTCTCTCTCACACTCCACCCTTTCAACTCTCAAACTCTCCTCCTCTCTCTCCAAACCCACGAAAATCATCAGCCAAGAACACCTCTCCACACTCAAATCTTCATCTTCTAAGGTTGTTCTTCAAGGTATTCACGAAAATCCTTCATTTTCCTTACTTTTCCTTCTTGTTTTTAAAGGGTTTTCTTGTACTTCTCCTCCTTCTACACCATTCTTTATGAACATTCATGAACATGTTCATGAATGTCGTGTTTGATGATGATGGTGGTAGGGTTTCACCCAAGAACAACATGCATGTTGTTTAATGGTGAAATCCAAGGACCAAAACCTATGTCAAACACTAAGGTTCGGATTTTTACAAGTTTTAAAGGCTCATACACCTTATGCATTCAATTATTTCCTTTAAAAACATCACTATAACAAACATATGTCCATGCATGGTCTTCAAACCGTGATGCATGTGAAGAACACCAAGCTAAAGAGCTTGATGATCAAAGTACATTGTTAATAGTGCATGTAAATGATTTTGTCTAGAAAAATATCTAAAAGTTCTTTTCTGTTCAAATCAAAATTTTTCCAGATTCCCATTAAGGTAATATGAATATCTGGAAAATCCCAAGAGTTTTTATCGTTTCCTTGATGTATTAAAATTGTTGCAAGAAAACAAGGGCATAAATCACATAAAATACTTCCAGAGGTCTATAAATCCGGAATAAATTCGTGGATGACCCCTATGGTGAATAATGACCTCTCATTAAATTTCATCGATTTATGTTGCTGTTTAGTATGATTTTCGATTTTCTTTTTGTTTGGGTGCAATAAATCACAAAACCACTTTAAAGAGTGTGAAAATTGTATCTAACAATTTTCGCAGCTCTTACTTGTGGTGGGAGACTCAGAAAAATAATTTCAAAATTTTTCATCATGCCTTTCTATTTTTCCCAATTTTTGGTAGTTATAATGGCCTAAAAATAGGAAAAATAGTTCTGATTATCCAAAATTCATGAAAATTTACCAGAACATCATGTTGTACATTAGGAGGATACATAAAAATGTTGATGATTTTCCTCTACTGTATACTATTTTTCTCCTATTTTCTAAGGTTAACTAAACTTAAATACACTTAAATACACATAAATACCCAAAACCGGATTATACAATATGAAAACCAGTTTTGGTATTTTTCCCAGATTACTTACACTGTAAATGATGTTACAAAAATTTTTGGTAATTTATTTTAACTGTTTGTTATTTATTCTTCAATTAATGATTATTTAAGGAGATAAAACAAGGAAAAATAGAAATAACCACTGAAAAATATCTTTTATATTTTTTGCAACCTAGTTATGTATAATAACAGTTAAATAAAAAGTTTGAGTAATTTTGGAAACTGTTTTCTATTTATTTCAATTTTTATTAGAATAAATGCTCAAAAATCATAAAATATAATTAAACAGCTTGGAAATCCATTTTTATATTTTTCCTAGCTTAGTAATGTGTAATAACAGTAAAATAAAAAGTTTGAGAATTTTCATCCTTTGAATGCTATTTTTCGTGAATTTATTTGGTTATGAAGGCTTAAAAACTTGGAAAAATAGTTAACCATATCAAAAATTCAAGGGAAATTTTCTGGAAGACCTCTACTGTATTTAGAATGAAAATACAAGGTTTGACAATTTTTGGAAACTGTTTGATAATAATTTACATTTTTAGGGATTTAAAACACCTTTAAATGTGTTGAAATACCCTAAATTAATATTACTAAATCTGGAAAATTAATATCCAAAATTGTCTTAATCACATGAGTTATAGAATTTCACCATTTCAGAAAAATTGTAATCAATTAATATAAAACCAATATTAGAACATAAATTTGGCATTTCTCTATATGTAGAGTTTAGTATATTAGCATTAGATTTCGACATGGAAACTCACTAGTGTGTGTCTGATGTCGTAGGATCCCGGTAGTAAGACGTTGGTGTATTCCGAGGCACCACTTGTACCTACTCGAAACATTGTGAGTATTCACGCACTCCCATATTTTCAGTTTTTATGTTTTGGGGTGGAAAAGCATGTCCTGAAAAACTATTATTTGAATGTTGTATTTAAATTGATTTGTATCAAACATGATTGCTATTTTATTGCTATGTCTCTCTATGTATGTCTATGCAACACGGAACATGAGAACTTATCGTACTAAGGCCCTTCCCTTATCTCTAACCATTAACTCTTTGAGCCAATGGTCATTATGGATAGCGCTATTAGGAATTGACAACTCCTCACTCGCCCTATTGCTGGAGTGCATGATACCATATTCATCTATGGAACGATAAGCATAGATCTTGATAGGGCTTCAGTCATAGGTTTGGTTGAGAACTCATTGTTTGCTCATACACATACAAACTTGTTATTTATTATGGCAATAAACTCGTTACTCATTATAGCAATAAACTTGTTATTTATTATGGCAATAAACTCGTTTATCAATTTTAGCAATCAACTTTGTTTCTCATTATAGCAATGAACTTTGTTCTCATTAAAGCAATGTACTTGTATTTATGAAAAGTCTTATACCAAATCTTGATTTTATAAACCTGTGAACTCACCAACTATTTTCATAGTTGACGCTCGTTTTACATGCTTTTTCAGGAAATAATTAGTAAGTGGATATAGAGATTCATCATCATAGAGCATGCTGCATCGTGTGGAAGTTATTTTATGAAGTTATATTTTGAACAATGTCATTTTGGAAAACTTGTACTTTGTTTTGTTTAAGCTATGGGTTGTAAACTTTTAAATATTGTTATGGTGATGTATCTTTATCTTTTGCAATGAAACCTTTGTCGCTGTCATACCTTGCGTTTCCGCTTTAGCGGGGTGTGACATCCAAGAGCTTGAAACTCATTTAAAAAGACATAAGAATTACGATTGGTACCTAGGATGGAAAACTAACGTGCGGAGCCATTATGTAACCCTTGTTTTACTGATGATTTTGGAACATAATCATCCTAGGGGGGGATAACTATAATGCCCGCAAGAGAAGGCGATATGATTAAATAATAATAGGATAATTATTCTTCACGGCGAAAAATAGGTGTTTTCAATAGAATATTATTTAGGGAAAATAATCTAACTAAAAGTTGTAATATTCGTAAAAGCAAAATTGAGAAAATAGGTAACATCCAAACCTGACTTCAAATGGGGAAGTTATGACTTTTCAAAAGTTTCAGCATAATTGTGTTAGCACAGAAACCGAAATTCAAATTGTTCGATTGTTAGGAAAAACAATCTAAACAATAGTTGAAGACATCGTCAATACCTGTTCGTCGATATAAAGACAATCGAGAACGGATTTCGTATGGAAGAATTATGATTTTTACACGGACTTTAACAGTCTAAGCCTATTAAAAATATAATTTTAATAAAAAAATGAGAATTAGCAGACGGAGTCGAAACAAAAGTTGTAGACCTCATCAATAGCTACGCGTGGATATAAAGAACGTCGAAAATAGAGTTCGTGTGAAGGAGATACGGTTTTTTGAAATATTCCGAGAAGCGTCACGTGTAGCTTAGTTGCATGGCGCACACCTTCTAGAAGGTGGGGCACAGACTACCATATTTGTGAAACGTGGCAGAAAAAAGGGAGGAACAACGTCTCAGGGGTGCACGGCACGCAAGTCTGATTTTGATCCTATAAATAGCCAACCACCCTCATTTGTCTTCCACACTTCATATTCTTCTCTCTCTCTCTCTCTCTCTCTCTCTCTCTCTCTCTATTTCTTTCAATTCTATCCCCATTTTCCCTTAGTTTTAAGTATCTGGCGAAGCCCTAAGAGCCTAAAATCTAGTAGCTAGCAAACCGGAGTTCTGTCAGTGCAATTTCCGTACTTTTGTCTAGAAAATCCATGTATGCTAAATTACACTCAACATTACTTATGTATAATTTATATTTATATACATCGTCTTCGTTATGAATTTATAAATAAGATTTATCAGTAATTCCATGTCAAAATACTGATTAACCTACTTGCGGGAGAGGTGTTTAGAATGGTCATATTGGCTTGGTTGTTGGATTTCAGACAAGCTATATGTTGAAATGATCATCCATCCCAACTGTCCTGCCTGGCTGATCCTTACTCGATAGATCTTGATGTAGACATTGAGATTAGTCAGAAATCTAGACTATAATTATTATAATCACCAGGATTATGAAACTAGACTAAGGCTTAGTACTTTATGCGTGTAGGTCTTTTGAAAGTACGAATCGAAGCGCTTCTGAAATCGTCGGGCATCCACTTTTTAAGTGAGTGCATAGTTACTTTCATCTTAAACATAGATACGCAGTATTTTGATAATTGAGTGCTGCATATGCTTATGTGCAAAGTTGTTATGTGTTAGATGAAATATTATAAATATAGATCTTATATGATATATACCGTATATGTATTTTATAAATATAATAAACTGGGTAACGAATGGTAGTGAAAGATGCCATGGTATGATGAAAGATAGGATGCCATAGTATGATGAAAGATGTAGGCAAAGATAGGATGCCACAACTTTAGGAACAATACTAGTTTACCAACGATGTAGTCACTTAGCAGAGTATAGGTGACAACCACCAGACTAATTGATGACATTCCCGTAGAACACAGGCAGCGATGGACATCGTGCCTATTCCTTAGGAATGAAAATAGAAAGAAACCTATTGACATGTATTGCGGAGAAATCCCTATAACAGTACTGTCAGCAACGATGATTAAAATAATCCTTAGGACAGATACTTAGGAATGAAAATAGAAAGAAACCTATCGACATGTACTATAAAGAAATCCATGTAATAGTATTGTCAGCAACGATGATTAAAATAATCCTTATGACAGATCCTTAGGAATGAAAATAGAAAGAAACCTACTAACATGTTGCGGAGAAATCCCTGTAACAATACTATCAGCAATGATGACTACAATGACCATTTGGATAGATCCTTATGGAAAAATAAATAAGAAAATGGGGATGGGTAATCGGGTTAATTGTAAGATAATTAAAAATATTAACTGTACTATTATGGGTTGAAAACCCTATGTACTCACCAAGTTTCCCAACCTGGACCACTTTGCTTATTTGCATCATAGGTAGTGGTACAAGGTTCATGAATGATGAGAGATTCAAAGAGATGTGGACTGATAGTCTAAGATACTACAATACATGTTTACGCTTATGTTTTATATCAGTTATGACATCCCAAACTTTTATAAATCAATGAAAAACATTTCTTCGGAAATATTTTACGGTACCAAATTTCACATTTATAAATAAACTTTGTGTTAAATAAGCATAAATAAAAAGTTTTAAAATGGCCCTAAAAATGGGATGTCACCGTAGTCTTCCTACCAACAACCAAGACTAATATCTCTATAATTCAAGTACGGTCACCCCTAGAGCCGTCTTCACATTTTGCAGGTTAAACCATAGGAAATAGTTGATTTTTGGATTTAATGGATTCAATAAAGTAAGCAATTTGTTTTGTAATTTTTTTTGTAGTGACAATATCTGATATTATGATCATCTTATATTGCAAATAATCTCAAAACTATACCTGATGCTTTAGATTATTTGTGAGAGTTTTTGTTTTTTTTAATTAATTCTCATTTCGTATATCACTTATACATATTTTTTAATTTATTAGGCTAACACTTATTTCTCAACTCAAGAGACGACTCTTATTGAATATACATTTGGGAGTCCCCTCTAATAAGTATCTTCATATTACCTTTGTTAATTCCATTTTTATATACATATTTTTCATAAAGCCTAACTTTTATTGGTAATGTTTTATAAGGTGATATGTGCTTGAAGATTCGTTAGAATATCGGCTTGATAAAGCATGATAAAGCAGGTGGTCAATATGGTGATGTTGAAATTGTGAGTTATTGTTCCTATCCATGACACTCCTGGCATTTGATATCTCTTTTATTTTGGTATTTATCTCAATGTTACTGGAGTTTGAAACATATAATATTGCTCTCTGAGGTAACTTATGCATTTGTTTCATATGTTATTACTCTTTCATGCTTTAAAGTTTGTGTTAAAGTAACTTACTTGACTTTTCTGTTTTTGTAGCTCCATCATCCACCACCCAAAATTTGAAAAATGTATGATTTTTCTAAGTTAGGACCAATTTTTATAAAAACAAAGGTTCATTTACTTTATTAGCCAAAAGATTTTGTATAGGTCCCAAACTAAAGAAAAAGGATAAATCTTCCAGGTAACTACTTAAAATGCATTTACCCTTTACAATAGTAGATGCAACAGCACTTCTGTGTACGTTTCTTCCTCTATTCTTTAAACATAAAACCATTTTTCCTGTCAAATATTGGTGTAATTCATTTTTTGGTATTATTTTTTTGCCTCGAAGATGAAAGGAGGAAAATTATAGGGTGGTACTATAAAATTAGATACCAAGTACGAAAGAGTCACGAAGAGCATAGATGGTGTAACACCCGGATCCTGAGGTACTTTATATTTTACAATTTTGGCATTTTAAGGTTTTCCACGACGTGGTGGGGAGGCACCACAACGTGGCGAGTCAAGATTAGACCGCTTTTTTCATTTAAGCTGCCACGGCATGGTTGTATAGGCCACAGTGTGGACAAACTCTATTTTACGGGTTTTTCTATCTATTTAAAGGAATGGGGAGGCTAGGTTTGCTCACCCTTAGCCTCTATCTGCCTCCTTCAGATCTGAGAAACCCCAAGTCCCTTCCTCTCCTATTTCGAGCCCTTTTGGTGTTCTTTGAAGCCTTTGAAGGGAGAAAGAAGAAGTGAGCTAAGATTCAACAAGCTAGTTTTATCCTTGGTTTTGGCATTCTTCTGGACCTTTGTAAGTGTCAAAGATTTGATTTTTGTCATGATAGGTTGCTAGATCTTATGTTTTGTCCCTAAATATATATGTTTTGTGAGTTGGAGTGATCGGATCTCATAAATTTTTCAACTTTATGAATCTATGAGACATTTGGCATGTTTATTGGTTTGGATCTGGATTCTTGTTGGGTTTTGATTCATGCATGAGATTTCCATAGAAAAGCCCTTATTGTGACTCATTATGGCTTTAAGACATGCATTGGACATACATGTCTATAAAGCACCAACTTTTATGTTGGTTTTGATATTAGAAACTAATCTGGAGTAAATGAGTTATGGACTTTTTGGAATAAGTGCTTAATGGAGAAAGTCATGTCTTATTTAACCCATTTGAAACCTAGGGTTTAATATTTTGACCTTTTGGTAGTCTTAGCGGATAAAATTGGAAACTTTATCCTTCTAGACCTTGTTTCGGACCAGATCTGAGCTCTGGAGCTCACAAGATCGAAGGAAACAGCTTAATCCATTACGTTGTTGAAAACCAAGTGCCCACAATGTGGCATTAGGTTGCCATGGCATGACGATAGGAAAATCAGGATGAACTGTTAACTGGAAGGCCACAATGTGGCCATAGGTAGCCACGACATGAAGGTTGACTAAGGTCAATGTTGATCATTGAATTTGACCATTTACTTTTGACTTGAGTTGACTTTTGGTTAAGCACCTAGTTTGGAGGAAGAGTTCAAGGTTTTTTTTGTTTTACTGAATAGGTGGTGCGTAGTAGCGGTATTCTGTCAATGAGAGCGGTAGCAGTTAAGCATTTTCTGTGAGGTGAGTCTTCTCGCCACACTAGTGGTTCGAAGGCACCAATGTCGGCCAACTGATTTGTATGTGTAGGATGTATGTAAGTATGTGACTATTACTGATATAATTGTATGTTATATGCATGGAGCTAATCTGGGCTCAGAATCCTTATGGACTCAGGGTTGATATGGACCTGGGGGTTGATACGGACCTAACACAACTACGTGTTGTTACATGGGGTTGATACGGACCCAAGGGTTGACACGGACCCGACACAGCCACGTGTTGTTATATTTGTTCATGTATTTGATGTATGTGGTATTTTGAGGAATCTCACTAAGCTTTGTGCTTACAGTTATGTTTATGGTTTCAGGTACTCCCGGCACAAAAGGGAAGGGGCAGGCATGATGGCACAACATCCCCCCTTATGTTTCCGTATTTATGATATTTGTTACTCTGATGTTTTGGATCATTTGTATTGTGGTTGTTTCTGAGACATATGATGTACGAAATTAATTATTTTTAAAATGAAAAATTTTATCAGTGTCTTAGGACATTACAAGTTGGTATCAAAGCTTTAGTTTGAGGGATTCGAGCACACTTTCGGGTGTATCGGAACTCAAACTGAGGAAATGATAATCATTTCAAAAGAAAAATGAATTTCTAGAAAGATTTTTACAAAATGGAAAGGGGTGTGATGCGTGCAATCAGCCGAGCTCAAGTATGTGATTTCCAAAATACACATACCCATGTGTTATGATTAGTATGCCTAATATGTGAATTGTATACTATAGTAGATTTAAGGATGCTTTCAGGAATCGTATGATAGAATTGTCTAATTTGTGTGATACCTTATAGCCCAGGAGAATTGGATGTTATATATTACTTCGGTTTGATACCGACTCATTAATTGCTAAGTATATGTTTTAAAAATTGTATACGATTAGGTTCATATAGCCCTAGAATGACTGGTGTTGCCTTACTTCCTGATCCTTGTTTGGTTGTGGACTTAGGACATAAACATTATTCGACAGTCTGTGTGATTCCCTTTTGTGTACAATTTGCATGCATAAGACAACCAGCAGTGTTGGTTGAGATTCTTAGTATTGTAGAGGCGTTCGAATTGAGAATTCCTAGGAGAGCCTAGGATATGCCGTAGTAAGATTTGTAAGCGGTTTAGCATAGGACTGGTGTATGAATTAGTGTGGTGACTTATAGGATTCAGGATGGTTCTTGAGGAAAATACAGATAGGTGTAGAATGTAGTATTGAGCCCGTACTACTGAAAGCACAGGATATGTACTCGAGGCAAGGACGATCTTGGAGATTCTAACGGGGCATGTAGAGTGGAAGTTCCCTCGAGTTTATGCCGATCGTTTATATGTTTGTATTTCAGTCGAGTATGGTGACCACTCTAGGAAGAGCTTCTGGATCTAGTCTGGCTCTGGTGTCGAACCGTTGGATGAGCAATTACACGATTTTATCACATTAGAGAATACTTGCGGTATCTTGGAGGCCACCCCTTTGATTTTCGGTGCCATCAAGGAGGGGATTATGGAGCTTATGGATGAGCGACTCGGGGCCCTTCGGGCAGAGATCGATGCGCCGCAGATAGGAGCGCGGACTCCCGCATTTTGGGAGTTCAAGGCATGTGGAGATCCAGACTTCTTTGGGGCTAAGGACCCTATCGTTGGCCGACGTTGGATTGTTAGCATGGAGAATGCTCAGCGGGCGAGTTTTTTCCCTGAGGGGGAAAAAGTAGGGTTTACATTCTGCCTTCTGAGAGACCAAGCACGTGACTGGTGGGATGAGGTCGGCCGAGCTTTGGGATCTGCGGCGATGGTGGCCATGACCTGGGAGGAGTTTCAGGACCTTCGCCAGACTACTAAGACTGTGGCGGAGATCACCGCCAAGTTCCATGAGAGGGCTCTATTAGTTTCGTAGTATGTTGCAAGACCCTGAATTATATGATTGAGAGGGCCCGTGAGCTGGAGATTGAGCTGGAGATTCAGATGATGTGCAAGCCGAAGCAGGTACAAACAGTTGTGGTCCAGGCTAAGAAGCCCAAGACTTCTGATTCGTATACTAATGACCAGCAGGGTTGGAGCTGTTATGGCAAGCCGCACAATGGGTCATGTCGAGCAGAGGGGTTCAAGTTGTTACAAATGTGGGCAGATCGGTCATATGAGTAGGGATTGCCCCAGAGTGCATTGATTTGCTTTCACTGAAACCAGATAGACCATACAAAGGCCGATTGTCCAAGGATGTCAGGAGGGGCAGTTGTGACGCCTGCACTGACCACCATGAGGATCACTGATGGCCGTCATGTCAAGGCGGAGGAACTTGTGGTGAAGAGCAGGGCATTTCAGTTCTCGACAGAGGAGGCAAGGGCAACACCTGATGTGGTTGTGGGCATGTCTCCTAATCTTATTCATTATTATTTTCTTTGTTTATGCTTTTGCTTATCTGATCATGTATAGGATTTTCTTAGTTAATGGTATGACTGCTCTTGTTCTATTCGATTCGGGTGCCACCCGATCCTTTGTAACTCTTGCACTTAGTAAGAAGTTTAGTGATACTCCTGGGATTTTGGATTACCCATTGGAGGTAGAGATTGATGATGACCACTCAGTGAGTGCTTCGAGGGTTTATCGAGGGTGTGTTCTGAATCTTCTCAGCGAGAGATATCTGATTGATTTGGTTCTGATTCCATTGCGAAGGTCGAAGGTTATTTTAGGGATGGATTGGATAGGTCCTAAAGGGGCCATGATTGATTGTGAGCACCAGTTAGTGAGGGTTCAAACCCCAAGTGGGGGAGAACTGATTATCAAAGAGAGGGTGCTCAGCGCAGACTGGCTCTCTGTTCAATCACGAGGGCTATGAGATATATTCAGCAGGGTTGCTCTGGATTTTTGGCATATATGGTTGATACTCGAGTTAGGGGCATGAAGACTTTGCATGATGTGCCCATCGTCCGGGATTTTCCTGACATATTTCCTAAGGATTTTCTTGGAGTGCCTCTTGAGAGGCAGGTTGAGTTATGGATTGACTTAGTCCCTAGTGTGGCCCCGATAGCCAAAGCACCATATTGTTTAGCACCATCGGAGATGCAGGAGTTGTTAACACAAGTTCAGGAGATGCTAGACAAAGGGTTTATTAGACCGAGTAGTTCTCCATGGAGAGCACTGATCCTGTTTGTGAAAAAGAAGGACAGTTCTCACAGGATGTGCATAGATTACCAGGAGCTAAATAAGCTAACGGTGAAGAACTGTGACAACCGTCAATTTTGGCCAAGTCAAAGTCAACTAAAGTCAACAAGTCAAACCGGTCAACTCATCTAACCCTTGTATATTAGGGTTTCCATTATGTTTCTTATTGAACAAATACAAAGTATCACTTAGAGTTTTCATGTGCTCGGAAATTCTAAACCCTATTCAGGGCAAGTGATGAAACTACTCGATAAAACATTATTCCTTAACCCTCGGGGGCATGTAACAATCATAACGAGGCTTAACGGGATGTACAAACCTTGCGTTACAAAGCCAAACACTTAAAAAGGGTCGCAAATGAAATCTCTCCCAGATCTCTCTCTATATGAGAAATCTCTCCAAGAATGTGAAATCTCTCCCAAATCTCTCTAAGTATGTCAAATCTCTCCCAAATCTCTCTCTGTATGAGAAATCTCTCCAAGAATGTGAAATCTCTCCCAAATCTCTCCAAGTATGTGAAATCTCTCCCAAATCTCTCTAAGTATGTCAAATCTCTCCCAAATCTCTCTAAGTATGTGAAATCTCTCCCAAATCTCTCTCTGTATGATAAATCTCTCCCAAATCTCTCTCAACTTTTTATAATCACTTGGGGCATCCCGACCCTCGAATTTGACGAAAACAGCTCGAAAACGGAAGTCTACGCGAAAAACAGCCTTAAGGAGCCGAAACCTCTTAAGGAGTCGAACCTTCTTAGGAACCGAACCTTCTTAGGAGCCGAACCTTCTTAGGAACCGAACCTTCATGAGGACCGAACATGGCACCAGAACCGAAACCCTCTCAGCCGAAATGGACCGAGGGTTCGGTCTATTTCGGTTCCCTGACTATTTCGGACCGAGACCTGACCTTCGGCCCTTCCCCTTGCACCTTCGGTCCGAGACTGCACCTTCGGTCCGAGAGGCGACCCTACACAGCCGAACCTTACTCTCGGTTCCTCATCCACTTTCGGTTCTAAGAGCTGGAACCGAACCTCCGGCCCTGAATTTCGGAAATTGGTAATTTTTGCCAGTTTTCAATATTTTTAGCGTTTTGAACCCGTTTTTCGAGATTTTAACACGGGATTTTCACCCAAACTCGTATTTTATCATAATAAACCCTAAATATTCATATTTAATTATATTTTTAGGAAAATCCTTACTTAGGAATAAAAATCTAATGGGTATTGCTTAGAGGTGGAGTGTTGACTTTGCTTTAGTGTATGACACAAGCAACCACCCCATGCCCACTCCATGAACTACCCTTGTCCTTCCACCATACCTAGTCATTCCATAGTACTTTTCCCACCATTTTTCAGCCACACACTTGGTCAAGAGCTGGAAAGCCCTCCCCTCTCCTCATATTTCCCTCATTCCTCTCATTTCCACCAAAGAACAATCTCCATTCTCTCTCACTTCTCTCTCTAAATTTCGAGATTTCAAGGTTGATTTTCAAGTTCTTCATCTATTTTTAGTAAGTACCTTCATCCTACACTTTATTTCCTTACATTTCTTCACTCAAATCATGAGTTCCTTACACAAATATCGTCATATTTGTTGTTAGATCTTCGAATCTTCAAGCATCTCCCAAGTGTTCTTGAGTTGAACACTTCTTTTCTTCACCATACATCTTCTGAAACCACTCAATGTGAGTTCATACCCCTACATTTTCATGTTTTCTTCAAGTTTTAGGGGGGGAATACAAGTTAAAACACCAAAAACTCAACTAAACTCAAACAACAGCTTTCATCAGAAACGTTGAGTCTTATTCACGGACTGTTTTGACTATCTTAAACTTAATATCTTTCAAAACTGTGTAATATGAAAATAGTTCAGGTTCATACCTTTAAAATGAATACTTGCACATCTCCATAATATTTTTCTACGATTTATGGTGATTTTTACAAAACTGACTACCATTTCAGAAACAAATTCGGACCAGTCTGTGAATATGAACCTTTTAACACAAGTTAAAGACTTCTAAAAATCATAATAAAAATTATGAATAAACTAGACACATTTTATGAACTCTCCGAATTTACGGATTCAGTTTTCGACTTCATATGATTTTTCTATGATATTTCTAAAACAGCGCAGAAAGGTTAAAAACTAGTTAACAACTTATGACTTTCATAACACTTTGTAGTATGTTGAGAAAAGTGTATAACAATAAGTTCTAAATGTTGAATGTATTTTCTTGTTAGTTTATCATCATAAACTGAAATTTAGTCATTCATAATAAGGATTATTCATTCATTTCGAACACATATAACAAACTACATTAAGCATGGTTTATGGATTTTTACTACATGAAAAAGGTTTTACTCGCAAAACAAATGGGTTTTTCACATAGTACTTGATAAACTATAATAGTAATAGTTTATGGATTCATATAACTAAATCATTTTTATAAAAGGTGATTTCACTTCCACCATGGAAGGGGTTTAATACTCAAACTATATGTAAACTAGTTAACGTAAATTGTGAGACACGTCTTCATTGTACTCTTTGAGTACTGGTTAAAATTCCTGAAATTAGTTATAACCAGAGTCTCTTGTAGGGAGAGCGTGATAATTGTGTATAGATCTATATTGGGATTGACACCCCACACCTCGCTGCTAGCTACAGCAGGACCTGCAGGTCTACGGGTGACAAAAGTCATTAACGTTCCGACGTCTGAAGAACGTCGCAGCAGGCATCTATGTTATAGTATGGTTATAGCGAATCACATAGGGAGTTAACAATCTTTTACGTTTACAGGAAAATTCTACTTTAAAAAGGGGTTTTATCTATTTAAAACTACAAATACATTATAAGTATAAAACACACTCATACTCTCGGTCTTGGGATTTAAGACTACATGACTTTTATAAGAAAATATTGGATTTTCTTTGGAAAAACATTTCTATTAAAACCACATTTCATCTAGAATTGTTAGACTTCAGCTATAATTTCTAAGTGTATATGCTAGAGTTATATAAGAATCTAGTCACAATCGACTTAGAATTGGTGGGCCCGCCTTACTTCCTGTTCCTTGTTTGGTTGTGGACCTAGGGCAGACCCATTATATTCGACGGTTTATTTATCTTAAATTTTATATAACTTATATACATTGGGTGATTATAGAAGAAATCTACGGGTCTTTCTAGGGTTCATTATCGCATAACATAGGAGCATTCATTTCACACATAACAAAGAAAATATTGAATTTTCTGGAATCATACTCTATCGTTTTTACAAGGAAACGGCTCTTTCCTCAAACAAAACTCTTATGAACTTACCAACTTAATTGTTGACACTTTTCAAAACTACTTGTATTCTCAGGAAATCAGTGAAACAGGAAACCAACAGCATTTTGAGGATGGGACGTTAAATCGTCAAACAGTTCATTTTGTCATCATAATGTAATTGATTTTGAAACATGTAAACATATACTATGGTGTAACCTTTTCAATTATATTTATGATGGTTGTATTTACTTTGAGCACTATTATACTCGTTGTTGTGATACTATACATGAAGTCCTCCACCCCCGGACGTTTCCCCCATCCTTGGTTTGGGGGTGTGACAGATTGGTATCAGAGCATTGTTTATAGTGAACTGAGTATATCGAACCACATAAGATATACAAACTATAAATGCATTGGGACTAAAGTCTCTGAGTAAACATTTTCAAAAGACTATAGTTTTAGAAATAAATAGTTTCGTGTTAAAAGTATACATGCATGCATACATACTAAGGACAACATCATACTAGAACAAAACAAAAGTGGTGATTGTTGAATGACACAAGTAGGCTTGGGGATGTATAGTCAGGTCTGGGAATGACATAGCCTGATCAACTATGTCTATCCCAGAAGTGATTAGCATATGCCCGGGAATTGTTGTATTGTTGCAACAAGTCTAAAAACTTACCAACTCTATCTACAAAGAAACATTGAAAAACATAAGACAAACATTGAAATAATGTAGGAGTATTTGATGATACTATAATCAACTTATGTGAAAACTAAAGACCCCTATTAGTAGGTCTATAATGACTGAGTGCATATGCTAAGGTTATACATAATTAAAGATATTATAGACTCAGAATCTATGGCTATTGCTCTACTTCCTGTTCCTTGTTTGGTTGTGGACTTAGAGTAGAGTCATTTATTCGAAGGTCTATTCTATCTCAGATTTTGTATAACTGGTATGCACTATGTGATTATAGACGTGACTAATAAGGATCACCTCCTATAAGTAATTATAGGATTAGACGTCTATTAATTATCTCTTCTACCCCTATTCACGCACAAGCAACGTGACAGGAGCTCAACTACCAAGAGACCCCATTCTTCCTAACCAGGAAAATGGTGGTTGGATCAGAGAGGAATTTGGAAGAGGAGCGAGAGGAAGAGAAATCGAAGGAAAACAAAGGAAAAGAAGAAATAAGAGAAGACCCCGACGAGGCTTTCATTGTCCGACACCTCGATGAGCCGTAGATCTACAGAGACGGAGTTAGGAACAAGGTTAACACCCTCCCTATGACATGGATGAGGATTTTACAACCTCAACAAGAGGAGGATTGGTGGACAGGGATCTCCATGTCATAGTACGCCGCATCACTCACTAGAGCGTACAAATACGAGCATCGGTCAGCCAAAATCATGGAGGGTGGCACTACCACCAAGGTCACCACAATTCGCCTTCGTCGCCTGGGTGGAGGTCATGAACAGTTCAGAAACCACATCAAAGCCTTCAGAGGGAAGTGACCACAACTCGAGCCGAGATTAGAGAATATCGGGAACGTCAAACAGCGTTAGAGAAAACGCATGGTGAACACAAAACATCAAATGGCAGAAGCCATGGCAAGATTTAGGGCAATGCAGACTTTCATGTCTTTATTCTATGGCCCATGGAACGTCACCCGCCACGAGTAGTGTGTACACTACTGACAGACCATTACAGACCCAAACTCCTGGCGTGCGTTGGAACACTGCCCCGTCATATACATAAATTTGAACCTTCGAATTTAGGGACTACGCTATTCAAGGGGTCGTGTCGCCGTCAAGGTATTTCCTTGCATTAACGAAATATAGACCTAATATAAGATCAAACTTTCTTGAACTCTATGAACTAGAGTATATCAATAAAATTGGCATGCATTTTAATTCAATGGGAGTTACCACATATTTCATAACCTGTTATTACAAACAATTTGCTTATGGTAACTCTAAGATTACTTAATGTATACCTCAAGATTATGTGTAATTAAGAGACGATCAGCTTAGAAATGGTAAGTCCGCCTTAGGCCCTGTTCCTTGTTTGGTTGTGGACTTAGGGCAGACTCATTAAGTTCGACGGCCTATTGGACCTTAATTACACACAACTGGTATACATCGGGTGATCTTAGGAGTGGATCAGGCATGGAACAAATCACAAGATTACATTCGAGTCATTTCTACTAAATTCATGAGTTTATCAACCTCTGCTATGAATTGTTTGCCACATTCGAAAAATCAGGAAATACTATACTTGAAAACTAATAATCTAGTTTTGCGACGCCCGACTAATAACCATTACTAAAAGACTTATACTCATTTCGCCTTTGAATATTCTATAACAGAAAGATGTTGCCTCGTAGGTCTGCTAGACGCACCAGCGGAACGCAAACAAATCCACCACCGCCGCCTCCCCAATATGATCCTGTTATGTTCCAAGCTGCGGTCACGGCCGCGGTGGCAGCTGTTATGTCCCAAATCAGCACTGATGGTACAGGGCGGACAGGGAGCGGTACTAATAACTCCACTCAAGGAGGTAGCCAAGGGCGTTCTAGAGAATGCTCCTTTAAGGACTTCACCAATGCCAGACCCGATTCATTCAATGGCAGTGGGGGAGTCATCGATTTGATGCAATGGTTCGAGAAGACCGAATCTGCCTTCGAGATCTACGCATGCCCCGAAGCGAACAAAGTCAAATTCGCAGCTCGCACTTTCTCCGGTCGGACCCTCACTTGGTGGAACGGCCACGTTAAGTCACTGACGCTTACAGTGGCTAACTCGATGAGTTGGGAGGACTTGAAGGCAAAGATGCTGAAAGAGTATTGCCCAAGGGGCGAGGTGCAAAAGCTAGAGAATGAACTATGGAACCTCAAGATGATAGGCTCTGACCTTGCAACCTATACCGTCCGATTATGTGATCTAGCACTCCTTTGTCCCGCTATGGTCACCCCGGAAGACAAAAAGTTGGAGTGATACCTCTGGGGATTGTCCCCCAAAATTCAAGATAGCGTGTTGGCCTCAAGGCCAACTACCTTTGACAGTGCCAAGGAATTGGCAGAACAACTCATCGACCATCGTGCCAGCCATGACACTACGACAACCACCCCTGATCAAGCAAGAGGAGGAAACAACAAAAGGAAGTTCTGAGACAACAAGAAGGACCAACCAGCCCAGGACTTCACTAAGAAGCAACAGATCGTTGTTGTTCATGCTGCCACAACCCACGCCACGCCAACACCCATAAATCGATACGCTGGAACCCTTCCGAAATGCAACAAGTGTAACTTCCATCACACTGGGGTTTGCCGGGAGATGCATTGCAAAAATTGCAACAGGAAGGGACACACTGTTCGTTTCTGTAAGGCACCGGCACAACCCATCAACCAGGTCCCTGGCACTGGAGTAAGCCCAGCTTGTTATGAGTGCGGCGAAGCAGGACACTTTAAAAGGGATTGTCCAAGAACAAGGAATGTCGGTGATGGTGGAAGGGTGCTTGCGATCACTGCAGGAGAGACCACCCCGGAACCGCCCGTAAATATCAGTACCTGTTTCTAACATCGACGTTCAATTTTTAAATTTCTTCTTATTACTAAATCTAGCATCGATTAAAGTATATCAACCATAAATCTCGAGAACACGGCAAAACCCGAATAAGTCTTATCTTCTATATAAAAATGCAGGGTTTTTACAAGTGAATCTATGATGGTTAGTGTAAACATTATGGTCATATATCATTAAGATTCTATCGACTTAGAATGTGTGATTCCGCCTTACCTCATGTTCCTTGTTTGGTTGTGGGCTTAAGGCGGGGTCACTCATCCGACCGCCCTTGCAATCTTAATGATATACGATTAGTTTACACCAAGCGATTATAAAAGACCTGGTAGGACTTATATGGCAAATTTCATCTCAAATTGTTGAAGCATTCGTACTACTAGCACTCACAAATTACATTATTGAATATTCATAGTGGTAATACCAAGTATAAAGCGGAGAGCATAAAGGCACACGTAGAATACACTATCCTTCCAAAACAATAACTCCTTTTAAATCGACTCATCTCAAGTTACAATAAGAAATTCCAAGGTCGTCATTTAACATCAGGCGGGTTGGTCCCCACCATAATCAATTTCTTGTACTACGAAAAGTTCCCCCATCTTTCCTCCAAATTCTTGAAGTCCCGGTCGAAACACTAATTTCGGGACGAAATTCTTTCTAATGGGGGGATGATGTGACAACCGTCAATTTTGGCCAAGTCAAAGTCAACTAAAGTCAACAAGTCAAACCGGTCAACTCATCTAACCCTTGTATATTAGGGTTTCCATTATGTTTCTTATTGAACAAATACAAAGTATAACTTAGAGTTTTCACGTGCTCGGAAATTCTAAACCCTATTCAGGGCAAGTGATGAAACTACTCGATAAAACATTATTCCTTAACCCTCGGGGGCCCGCCTTACTTCCTGTTCCTTGTTTGGTTGTGGACCTAGGGCAGACCCATTATATTCGACGGTTTATTTATCTTAAATTTTATATAACTTATATACATTGGGTGATTATAGAAGAAATCTACGGGTCTTTCTAGGGTTCATTATCGCATAACATAGGAGCATTCATTTCACACATAACAAAGAAAATATTGAATTTTCTGGAATCATACTCTATCGTTTTTACAAGGAAAACGGCTCTTTCCTCAAACAAAACTCTTATAAACTCACCAACTTAATTGTTGACACTTTTCAAAACTACTTGTATTCTCAGGAAATCAGTGAAACAGGAAACCAACAGCATTTTGAGGATGGGACGTTAAATCGTCAAACAGTTCATTTTGTCATCATAATGTAATTGATTTTGAAACATGTAAACATATACTATGGTGTAACATTTTCAATTATATTTATGATGGTTGTATTTACTTTGAGCACTATTATACTCGTTGTTGTGATACTATCCATGAAGTCCTCCACCCCCGGACGTTTCCGCCATCCTTGGTTTGGGAGTGTGACAAGAACCGTTACCCACTCCCGAGTATTGATGATATGTTTGACCAGCTTCAGGGTGCATCTTGGTTCTCCAAGATTGATTTGCGGTCAGGTTACCATCAGATGAGGGTCAGAGATGAGGATGTACAAAAGATGGCCTTCAGGACTTATTATGGTCATTATGATTTCATGATGATGCCCTTAAAGCTCATCAACGCACCAACAACATTCATGGATCTCATGAACCAGGTATGCATATTGATGCTTGATCGGTCACGATCGTATTTATTGATGATATTCTGGTCTACTCCATGACCAAGGAACAACATGAGAATCATTTGTGGGAGGTATTAGAGACTCTGAGGAGGGAGATGCTTACGCCAACTTCTCCAAATGCAAGTTTTGGTTGCACAATGTGCGGTTCTTAGGGCACATCGTCAACCAGAATGGTATATTGATCGATCCGGCCAAGATTGAGGTCGTGATGGGATGAGAGGTTCCTAGGACCCTATCGGAGATTCGGAGTTTACTAGGTCTCGCGGGTTACTATCAGAGATTGTGTCTTTGTAATAGATAAATCTTAATAACACGGTGACTAATGGATTTTCAAGAAACCAAGAAGTTGTTAAAAGCATATTTACTCTGGATAATGCTTTAGATGACTAAATACTTTTGTTTCCGAATATTTTTCTTTTTATAGCAATTTACTTTGTAATGTACTTCTTCAATAAGATTGGCCGTGAATTTGATATTCCCCACACGTAATGAATCTATGTTTCATTCAAACATGCAGCGTAGCGTGGACTTTTTTACTAGTTATAAAGAAGACATTTTTTATTATTGTTTTGATAGTTTTTTTAGGTATAATCAAGTTTATAATAGAATTTGTGAAAATTCTAGAGAACATAGATTGTTCTTCGTTACCGTTTGAGTCTAGTCATTTCTAATCCTTGTTTATTCTGCATCATTTGGTATCAGATCCCAACTGAGATGACCAGCCGTGGAAGACCTCGCATAGCCACAAACCATCGCAACTATGGGTGTGGATATGGAGCGGTTAATGTTAGAGACCTGCAAGATATGCATATGGGGCGAAAAACGTTGTGATCCAATATTTGCGACGACGAGTACAAGAACTTGAGTCGTTGAATCAAGACTCGTCGGTAGAAGTGATTAAATCGGAACTGAACGTCTGGGGCGACGGTCACAACGAGGTCAATCATTTTTCAGCCAAGATGAGATTATCATGAAAGAGGATATTGAGATGATCTGTTGAGGAACATTGATTTGAAGGTCGAGACTTCCAAAGTGATGGGATTATATCAAGTTTGTTTGAATCTAACCAATCTTTTGGGACGAGGTGGCTGAAGACGAGAGTTGTCCATTTGTGGCGTTGATTTCGTCTATGATGCAGAACAAATCTATGACACTGAAGATGAAGGCGAAGCCGTTGAAAAAGTTGGTGTTGAAAATAAAATATTTTTTCCGAAGTTCATGATTGTGGAAACAGACGACGATAATGTTCACAAAGAGTTTTCAAGTGTTTATATTTTTTATAAACAAGATCTTCTTCATATGGCTACTCAGAAGAAACGTTAATTAAAGCAATTAATAAGTATATCGAAAACATTTTTGATCGAGAATGTTTTCCAATTTGCTACATTTATGCTCATTTTAACGTTTAGAAGTTTGTCTTTTGGAAACCATGAATGAAACGTATTCACGATAAAGACTCGAGGACGACTCATTTTCAAGAGGATGATGTAGTGATCATATTTTTAAAATAATAACAATAACAATAACAATAACAACAACAACACATTAAAACCGTTTAAATTCATAAAATTATTTTTATTAAAATAATAATAAGTAAAAAAACTTTTTGATGAAATAAATTTCAACAATTATTCCTTCTATTTTTTTCTCCTAAACAATACAAAATAGTGATCGTAACCTTATCCCTAATAAAAAGTAAATAACTTGCTTTTGGCCAATACCATCTATTCACCTCTAATTAATTTTGTCTAATATTGTGTTTTGCAAAAACCAGTTCAGTCACCTTCAAAAAAATTTGTATGGTAAACATTACGTGTTTCATTTGGTCACCCTCCAATTTATTATTATTATTATTTTCTATATATACACCCCTCTTCCTAAACGTTTTCCTACCTGACAATTGATAAAAGTTCATATTAACTAGATATTTAAAAGTTCCAACATCTATTTACAGCCTATAATGAAAAATCAAAAAGACCACATTCCATGTCATCTTTCTACAAAAATTTATCAATGACAAAAAAACCATTTGTTTATCATCAATAAAAATAAGTTACATAAACACAAGAATAATTACAATTTCAATTCTTCATTCATATATACAATAAAAAAGACAGAATTACAAATCTATAGAAATATATTCAAACAAGAAAAATGCACAATGCATTTTCCAAACATCACTGAAGATATAGGGCAGCTCCGACTAGCGCCACCCAGACTGCTAGAGCTGCCCAAAAGGCTTGGTTTTTTACCAAATCACCGGGCGGTCGCCATACCAAAAAGTCACCAAGGTAGTCTCTGCCCGATGAGACTTGATTAGATGTCAGTCGGTTGCTTCTTTCTTCTTTTTCCTTATTTTTATCGGTCCATGTTACCGCATAGCTGCATTAATAGATGTTCGCGTTATTTGATTATTTAGGGTTTATGTAATCGGTTTTATATTGGTTGCGAAAAAGAAGTTTATTATAAAGGAGTCAGATGGGTGTTTGGTTTGCAGAATGTTTTGGAACGAAATGGAATTTGTTAGGTACCACTTGATATGCAAGAATCAAAGAGGGGAATTAACGGAATGGAGTATTATATATATATATATATATATATATATATATATATATATATATATATATATATATATATTATAATTATAAATTACTTTTATTCATATAATCTTCAATAAATATTAATTTTTTTTCAAAAAAGTTAAAACTTAAATTAACTTTTTTTTAATAAAACCTTTTATTAGAATTATATTTTAAGATTTCATGGTATCTAGTTCTTTTTATCATGCAAATATTTTTAAATCATAGACATTCTCTTTTTACTATTTGTAAAATATCGTAATACATATTTCGAACGAAATAAAATATTCTTATATGTCATGTATTTAACGATTTACCTTTATTTAATTAAACTTATTTTTTCAAAATAACACTCTTTTCTTTATTTATTAATTTTACTTTATTTAGTTGTTTATTTATTATTAACAAACAACATGTTTGAATGATTCATTTCATTTCTTCGAGCCAACCAAATATGACAATGGAATGTACTGATTCATTCAATTACCTTGTTGATTCCAGAACGGTGTCCATTACCACTTTTTGAATAGTTCCCCTCACTCTTTAGTATTTCATTTTAATTTTCATTAGCATATTATTATTTTTTCTATTAGCTTAATTACTTGATTACTTGTTTTTATTATCTTCATAGACAATTTTTAGTGTACTTCTTACCAAATAGGTTTGCAATGATTTTATACTTTTTATTGTAGATACAATTTATAATAAATTAAGTTATTACTTGCTGTTATGAATTAATTATTTGTATTTTTTTTTTGTATTATTTTGTTTTGTATAAGAATATAAGAGTATGTTTGTAATTCAAATTTTTTGTGATTAGTGAATTTTTTTAACAATGAGAAAGATATTGCTAAGCTTTTCGGTTTAAACTTCTTTTTAGATGATTTTAATGATGTAAAGGAGCGTTGTATGCAAAATGAACATTTTACTTTTTAATGCATACATTGTTATATTTTGTTATCATTTGAAGTATTTTGCTACTCGTTCATATTTTGTAAATTATTTGGCCTGCCCTAAAACAAAAACAAAATTCAGGCTACACCATTAGGTAGGAAATGGATTTGAATATTTTTATTCGGCTTGTAAATTTGTCAAAAGATTTGGAATGCGTATAATGGAAAATAACTGAATTGTCGTTCATTAACTTCTTGCTCATGAAACTCATTTAAATACTTTAAAATTTATTTTTGAAGTGCACTTTTATTTAATACTTGTTCACGGAACCTTTTTAAACTACCTTTACGTAAAAAGTAAATTATACATATTACTATATTAGTAAATAGTAACGCAAATTTATCCATACAAAAACTAATGAAACAAATATTAAACAATAAGTTACAAAAAATTTAATCTTGAAAAGAAGAAACCAAAATAATGTTAATAAATTACAAAATATTAAACAATAAAATCTGTCAAGGGAATTGGGATTTAAAGGATTTGAAAACCGAAGAAATTTAACTCACTCGTATGTTTCATTGGCATGAAAGGAAATGAAATGAGATTCAATTATGTTATGTTTTAAATTTGTTCTTACTAATTTATTGTTGAAAAAACCTTTTTAAATATTTAAATTAACATTTTAAGATTTACTTCACAAATAAAAAAATTAATTTCAGGTAACAAAAAGTTGATCATACATATAGGTGAAGCAAAATTAACTCTTAATAAATTCTTTTCTGATGTAAAATATTACTCATAAAATCAAACGAGAGAGAAAAACGAATTGGTATTTGTAATAAATTTAGAGGGTTCATGGTATTTCATAAATATCAGATTAATGAATATTTGTGTAAATGTAAAGAATAACAAAGGATAGAAATTGGATTCCATGAGTTCTAGGAAGGAAAGTTGAATTCCTAGGGGTAAGGTATTTCATGATTTTAAGGGAATTCAATTCCCTACAATTTTATATAATGTGTCTCTCCTTTTAATCTATTTATAGACATTTTTACTACTTATTTCATAAGAAGCCTATCCATTTTTCCACAAGAATATCCTTATTGGTAATTTTATATATTAGTTCCTTAAATGATTAGAATCCACAAAACACATAGCCAAGTTTATAAAATCTAATTATCTGATTCTGGGTCAAGCAATATGAATTACAAAAAAATAAAGATGCAATTATGGCTCTTATCTACTTAAAATGCAAGGAAAACTTTTCTTATGTTTGTTAAAGATCCAAGATATTATATATTGTTTTTAAAGTAGGGTAGAAACGTTTTATTTTCCATTTAGTAAATACAAACTAGCTGATGTGTTAGGTGTGCATTGGACTTGAACTGATGTCATCATGTCAATAGGATTTTTTTTTGGAACAAGGTGGGAAAGAGGCTCGCTTTCACTCTCGATCTCTTGTCTGTGCAAAAGACGTGAATGCCCTTCTCGTCATTATTATCAAAAATGATATTGGCTAACAATTACACGAGCAATATGCAGAAATAATGAGATCTACAAAGAGAAAGTTCTTGATAGGAGCTAACCTGTCATAGCTAGAGCCAATAAGTGGAATTGTAACCATTTCTTCTTGTGATATCTTAAGCTTAGGAGCTTGCAAGATATATCTCAGATCTTTAGCTTGGCGTCTAATACTCACACTTGGATGACTACTCTCCAGCTTCTTGTAAAGATCAATACAATCTTTATGGCGATTATTAGCTTCATAAGCCATAGCAAGCCATATCTGTATCTGAAAATTACCAAAAAACCATTATAAAGAAAGTCATTCAAAACAAAAACCCTAAAATGGATACCAACCTCGCCACCAAACAAAGTGGGCCTTGGTATGATTGTGAGAGCACCTTCCAAGAACTCAATTGAACGCCCATACATACCCTTTCCATAAGCTCTTTGCCCCAAATCAAACATCAATTCAGCCATTTTCCTCCTTTCTGCTTGTTCTTTAGCAACCTATCAAGATAACAAGAAATTATGTGTTATTGGAACATGGGAATCCATATCGATAAATTGAGACACAAACCTACTTATTTGAAAATCGTTGGAAAGCATTCACCTTTCTAACTTGGCTGCAAAATTGTTAATGTTTTAGACTACAGTTAAATCCACATATAAGAAGAATGTGCAAAGATCCATTTGGATCACCAATTACATTCTTCTTTCATATTGCTGATGATCCTAGGTATAGTAAAAGGAATCATTAAAGCTCTGTTGCTAATGACATCAGTTGCAATTATGTGTTGAGAATTTTAGGCAAGTAAAGATAACTAGGTTTTGGTTTCTGAGAATGAATGAAGTTGTATTTTTGCTCAAAGGTAGCTATGAACTTGTTAGATCATCTCTAACACCCGTTTATGCCACAGAATTTCGTGGTTTGGGATCAGAAACAAGTCAAAATTTAAACATAATGAGCTTCACGTTCTTTGATTTTAAACAAATAAAGTCAAATATGAAACAATAACCACAAATAATGAACACAGGCAAAACAAGAACAGATTCTACTGTATCATGGGGCATGAATTTTGAGATCTGGAGTCGGCAGAAACCTTACCTTTTCGAGCTCCCTTCGAACTCTCATCCTCTTCTCTTCCTCTGTCTCTTCCTCTCGTTCATTTTCACCATCACCTTCATCTCCAAGTTCACCCTCATCTTCCTCGTCACGACTCTGCAACTCCTCAGCTTTCTTCTCCAACTCTCGCATATCTTCAATCTCCTTCACTCTCATCCTCATCTCCGTCTCCCAAGCCAACCTCTTCTTCCTCTCATCGTCGATATCTTCATCATCCCCGTACCCATTCCCGTTGTCTTCATCGCTAGAACTCTCATAATCGACTTCGTTAAACTTGGAATTCGCTTTTCTTCCACGAACGCCGCGATGCGGCGTTGTTGTCGGATCTTTCTCGAACTCGATTCCGCCTTTTGGCGGCAACGAAACGTAGAGGTTAGATGGAGGTGTTACCAGATCCTTTTTGAACAAGTTCAAAAATATGTCGGAAGGGAGTAATCGTGTTTTGCTACGGTCGATTACTGTGTTTCGAGGTGAAGTTACATCCAGCAACAGTGCTAGGTTTCCGAGAACCGCCATGCGAGAACCGGAGATGATGAAGTGGAGAACGGTGGAGATGGAAGTGAGAGATGGGGTAGGAACAGGGATATTCGGTTGAGAACGTGAGTCATGATATTTCGGTTATGTCAAAAGACATTTATGTCCTTACATCTTTGCAATATTGACCTCCAAAGGACTTCGAAAAGTAGAGTAAATCAGAAAAACTCCCTTGGTTTTTATTAATTCCCCTTTTAAACCCTTGAATGTTTATTCTTTTGCAAAAGGTCCCAAGTTTTCCATATTAGATAATTTAGAGGTGTGTATGGGGTAGTTTGGTTTGGTAGTTATTGGGTATCAGCTAATAATAGTTATGGTTAACAGTTTTAATTGATTAATGGTTATTATTAATGGTTAATATTAGGTAACCATGATGGTCGAAAATGACATAAAAATAAATATTATTTTGCTACAAAAAATGAAAAACATAAAGAAAAATGCTATAAAAAAAGTGAATGATGGAGTGTTTATAACTATATTAATATGATAAAAATCATGTATCTCTAATTTCAAATAATTACCCTTTAAAATTTCAATTTCAAATATAATTATATACCATGTATTTAATATTATATTATATTAAAAACAATTATTTATATTATTTGTTCGGTTCGGTTTGTAGTGATTCGGTTTTAGATGAAAACCATAACCGAACCATATGCATTTGGTTAATCAAAATTAGAAATCGTACCACCTCTTTTAGTAATGGTTCTACTGAAACATCCCAAAAATATAACCTAAAAATTTTAATTTTTAAATTCGAATAAAACAGCATTCCAAAAGCATTGTTCTTACAACTAGGGATGAGAGTGGGTCCAAACCCGGGCCGGTAGACCCGGACCCGAAAAACCAGGGAACCGGTTAACGAGATTTTGTAGGACCGGAAATCGGACCGGTATATAGAAACCGGTTCTGGGTAAGGTACCGGGTAAAGTGGGTCTAGAACCGAAAAATTCGGAAATATCAAAGTGGGTTGGATAGAACAGGGTAAAGTGGGTCTAGAACCAAAAAACTCGGGAAAACCTGAATTTTTTTGTAATTACTTAATGGTTGAACTTTAAAAATTTTCAACTTTGATATCTCAACTTCGGGGGATTGTAAGTCATTGAATATTATGCCAAAAATGACAAAATTATAGTCTAAATTCATGTACAAACTCTAAATTATACGTTACAAAAAACCTCATGATAATTTGACTTCAAATGAATTAGATATGCATGTTTTAAAATTTCACAGAATACAAAGATAAAGCTGAAAAAAATCGCAGCTTTGATATCCCGACTTTCGGAGACTATAAGTCAATGAATATGAAACCAAAAATGACAAAATTATAGTCTAAAATCATGAAAAAAAACTTTATACTACACTTTGGAAAAAACCACATGCTATTCCGACTTCAAACGAATTAGATATGCATGTTTTAAAACTATCACAGAATACAAAGAAAGCTGAAAAACATAAAAATTTCCAGCTTTGATATACCGACTTTGAGAGACTATAAGTCAATGAATATAAACCCAAAAACGACAAAATTATAGTCTAAAATAATGTACAAACTATAAACTATACTCTGGAAAAAACCTCATGCCAATCTAACTTCAAATGAATGAGATATGCATGTTTTAAAACTATCACATAATACCAAAAAAAGCTGAAAAACATACAAATTTCCATCTTTGATATACCGACTTTGAGAGACTATAAGTCAATGAATATAAACCCAAAAACGACAAAATTATAGTCTAAAATATTGTACAAACTATAAACTACACTCTGGAAAAAACCTCATGTCAATCTGACTTCAAATGAATGAGATATGCATGTTTTAAAACTATCACATAATACAAAAAAAAACTGAAAAACATAAAATTTCCAGCTTTGATATCCAAACTTTGAGAGACTGTAAGTCAATGAATATAAATCCAAAATTGACAAAATTATAGTCTAAAATCATGTACAAACTATAAGCTACACTCTGGAAAAAACCTCATGTCAATCCAACTTCAAACAAATGAGATATGCATGTTTTAAACTTTTCACAAAAATCGGTTCTGACCCCTAAAACCGATTTTGGTTCTTAACATGGTTCCGGTTCTTAAACCCGGTTTATCCGGACCCGAAGGACCCAAAACCCAGATTATCCGGAACTCGGATAGAGCCATTCTTTATACCCGGGACCCGGACCGGTTTTATATATTCTGGTTCTAACGGTTCCGGTTCCGGTTCCGGTCCGGTTTTTCGGTTCCGGTTCCGGTCCGGTTTTCCGGTTCTGGTTCCGGTCCGGTTTTCCGGTTCTAAATCTCATCCCTACTTACAACCCAGAAAAGAGGTATATCAAACATCATGAAAATTAGAGTGTGTCCCAAAAACAGAATCCATATAGTGTGTGTGACGCAGTCAACCCGAGTTATTCCCCTTAGAACCGGAAGTAACTGAAACATAAACTAAAACTGTAAGCACAAAGCTTAGTGAGTTCCCCAAAGTACCACATACCATACATACAAATAAACATATAATGGGCCCCACCCTGTCATCAGGCCCCGCCCGGCATCGGACCCCGTCCGGCATCGGGCCCCGCCCGGCATCGAGCCCCGCTCGGTAATAGATCGGGCCTCGCCCAGCATACATATAGCATATAACAAATAAACACATACACATGCAATAATCACAAAGATACATAGCATACAAAATGGTCATCATGCCCCGCCCGATAAACATACAAGTACATAACACATGCAAGAGTCATGCAAACAACTAGCATACTAACAAGGCATAATCATGGGTCGGCATTGATGCCTTCGACCCGCTATATACAGTGAGGAAACTCACCTCCAAATCTGAATGATAGCTGAATAAATTCCCGGCTCCGAATATCAGCTCTACCCAACACCTAAACAGTAACAATTCCTTAGATACAATTTGAAATACCTTCACACCCCTTTTTAGGTCAAACTTGGTCAAAGAAAAAAGTCAAAGGTCAAGGTCAACAACCCATGTTGACCTAACACGTCGTGTTTCCCTTTGATCACGTCGTGTTTCCCTTTTATCGATACAGGCGGGAAAATCCCAACCAACATGCCGTGTTTCTTTGAAAACACGTCGTGTTTCCTCGAGCTCCAAAAGCTTAATACAACAAGTTGTTCCCTTCGACTCCAAGAGTTCCCAGGCTCAGATCTAAACCTAATTGAGACTTAAAAGGGTAAAGTTTCCAACTTTACCCCTAGGGACTACCAAAAAGGGTCCAAAACCCAACCATAAGACTTGATAGAGCAAAGGTTAAACCAATAAGCACCTAGACCATGAAGACAAAGCCCTAGAACCTAGATCTAACTTCCTTGAGCCGGAAAACCACATAAAGTTGCGAACTTTACGTTCATGTATGCCTACAAGAAGCTCTTAAGCTTAAAAATGGACTTAATACATACATGGGACCAATTATTCCCATAAAGTTTGGACCTTTATGCTCAAGGAGGTCAATACAAGATCAGATATTAAATGACAAGCCCTCAAAACGACTTTACTCCATAATCAACCCCAAAAGGACCAAAATCATGAATTAAGGAGATCTAAACATCTATAAGCCAAGGTTCAAACTTGATACCTCAAAGAGACTGCAACAAGTGGAGAGATTCCGGATTTATGACCTTTCTTCCAAGCTAAGCACCTTCAATCTTTAAAGCTTCCTTCAAAATGAGCAAGATAACCACAATAATCCACTCAAGGATCATGAACACCACCAAGAAAACTTAAGGGACGAATTAGGGTTTTAGTGGCACTGGAGGATGGTAAGGAGACCAGCCCTTGGGGACTTAAGGAGATTATATAGGGTGCAACACTCTAAAAGTTAGGGTTTCCTTCCCAGCCACCAACACACCATGTTGAGACACAACAACACGATATGTTGGTCTATTAAACTCCGCATGCCAAAATCATATCGCCACGTCATGTTGAGGCTTCAACACGTCGTGTTCAAAGATAATTCTTGAACAAATTGGAAATAATTTCATACCTGGAATCGAGCGTTACATCTATGGTTCAGTTATATCGGTTAATTGGTTTTGGATCAATTTTTCGGTGAATATGCTCATCTATATTGGATATCATGGTTTAACATCCATTTTCATTAAATTAATACTTACGTTTATGGATTGGTCAGACTCATAACGCGGCCCTGGGTCTGGTCGTTGTCCGACCTTAAAATGAAGGTCGCGACATGACTGTTGTGTTGGGTTTTCTATGCATCAATACAATCTATCTCGGTAGTGGAAACAATAAAAATTTACCTAAGTGTATATGCACCCTGGGATATAGGTTTTACTAATTATAGCAACCTACTTTAAAATTATAAATCTACTAAAAAAAGACAAAATTACTAACCTCTTGTGCAGCTCGATCTTGATCTTCATGACCCTTCTTGAAGCTTTTTCGTCCCTTATTGATCCAACTATGTTTTTATATGATAGGACCCAAAATAGAATCCCTATAATGGAATCACACCCAATGAATCCAAAGAGAGAACCAAAAGAAAACTAGGAGATGGATTAATCTCAACAAACCCTAAGAGGGTTTGGAAATCATCTAATAGAGAGAAAGGAGAGAATTGGGCGAAAATTTTAAGCCAAGGTGCAAGGATTATGAGATCCCTATGGCCTTATTTATAGTCTAGGATCTTTTCCTTAGATTTTTCTCACATCCCATATGGGATGGAGACCAAATTCAAAATACACCTTCATCTCATGTGGGATGGAGTGGTTTTTTGTCCAACCTTATTGTTGGGTTTTATGTACTCTATCATTTCTATGGTGCACATACAACCCTAATGATTTGGATCTAAGTTTTATCTAATTATACATGCAACATTCATTTTCCAAAGCATGAAGCCTAACTAGCATGCAAAGGTGATATTTGAATCATAAAAACTAGTTAAAAGACTACCTTGTGTAGTAGCTTGTAGAATCTTGGCCTTAAGAGAGCTTAGCACCCCAAGTGTGATGCCTCAAACAAGTCACAAACACCAATAAACAATTAGATGAATAAGAGAGAGGTTTATAAGACTCTAAAATCGGCTAGCTCTTCTTGGAATACAAGGGTGGTCGATTTTAGGGCTTAGGGTATACATTTATAGTGTAGAATTCCAAGAGTCATATGTTTAACCCTAATTCTTACACTTAAGCTTATGGTCCAACAATTGATTTGAACTAACACTTCATGGACTAACCCATAAGCTTAGCCCATCACAAATCAATCATGGATCATTAACCCAATCCATATGTATCACTGATTTACATAATCAGTCCCTGTTAATTTAATTAGTCTCTTTTGATCACTAAATTAATTCCAAATTAATTCTTGATCAATACTAATTAAATAATATGATTTCTCAATTAATATATTATTCTAATAATATATTAATAAATCATAAATAACCTCTTTCTCAAATATCCATCTATCAAATTGTTCTGGTGAAGGCAACCCGAAATGGATCATGCTACTATCGGGTCAAGTACATACCAATTATAGTTATGGCTTAAACACCTAATCCAACAATCTCCCACTTGGATTAATAACTATAACTGTCAATGTAACTTCAAAATCCGATTTAAAATCGTAGCTCTCTAAAAGCTGTTGTTGAACTCTGACGCGTCCATTAGATAAGGGATCATATAATCCTCTGTTCTTCAAGATATCGTGTGGACAAAGACATGGAATAAATTCATACTCATTGTCCAACAGTTTGTTTCCCGATTTCTGATTTGTTTGACATAGAACTTAATTGAACACATCAATTGAGTCCTGACTGGGCCCGACACATAAGTCAAAACAAAATCATCGAGGGGCCCAAGATATCGCTTTTAATCCTCTTAGGATAAAAGGAACAGATAAACTTCGACTTATATGTTTGTACTAACTACTCGTTAAATCATACACAACAACACGTTTTATAACATCAAGTTACTAATGCATTTTCGCACTATTAATGTACAACCAACTCATAATTAACAACTCATATATCTTGGTTGAAGACTATACGATATTATCATCTCACAATCACTCGTTATAAATTCCATGAAGTGATTCATGTGAGTGTGGGTTTAGTCCAATACTCAAATCTTATTTCAAGCGTACTCATGAATGTTTGTAGCAAACTTTTGCTATGTCTAACACCTTAGACAATCTTACAAAAACCCACTCATGATAGTCTACTTTCATACCTACTTCCAAAGTATGATCGACTGTGGATGGTTTGAATAATCTTATTATTCTGGAAGTCAAAACATGCAAAATGAAACAATAGCAAAACAATTGACACAAGATAGTAACTTTACTTATAAATAAATAAAAACTCCTTTTATTCAATCATCAAATGTCAATTACATTTAAACTATTACAAGTTTCTAAATATCTATCTAATAACTGAAACTAATATTGTCATTCAGCCCGATACTCCTAGCGTGCTGCGAGTACTTAACCTTACTCAGTCCCTTCGTGAGGGGATCTGTTGGGTTCTCCTCTGACGATACCCCCTTCATTACGAGGAGTCCTTCTACTCGATGTCTTATGAAGTGATATTTTCTGTCAATGTGCCTGGATCTGCCATGATCCCCTGGTTCCTTGGCTAAGGCGACCGCACCCTCGTTGTCACAGAAAATCTCTATAGGCTCCCTTACATATGGTACAACTCCAAGGTCTCCGATGAAGTTCCTTAGCCATATCGCCTCCTTCGACGCTTCACTTGCTACTGTATACTCTGATTCGCACGTTGAATCAGCTACAGTCTCCTGTTTGGAACTTTTCCAAGTTACTGCTCCTCCATTTAAGGTAAATATCTAGCCCAAATGAGAGCGGAAATTATCTCTGTCGGTCTGAAAGCTGGCGTCACTATACCCTGTCACTCTTAAGTCATCACTCCCACCGAGGGTAAGGACCCAATCCTTAGTCCTCCGCAAGTACTTAAGAATGTTCTTTACCGCAGTTCAGTGAGCTTTACCAGGTTTCCCTTGATATCTGTTGATGGTCGTTTTCGAGGCCAACAAAATAAATACCCTAAATATTACACATTAAAACAGTGTATAGTGGTAAAGAGATCGTATCCACGGAGATTGGTTCAATTTAAATCTCTATGTAAATCACGTGTTCAAGTACTTGTAAAACAAGAGTAAAAATAAAATATGGGGTTTTAATTCTTTTTTATTGTTTGAGAAAATTAAAGCTACGCTAGAATGTAAATATGACAAGTAAGCAAGTAAAAGATTTGATTAAATTCAATGAAGTGAAGTTGGTTGATTTTGGGATACATGATATGTGCATATTTAGCTATATATTTAGTATAGATTTTTATTACTTATTAGCTAATTATTTGCAAATTATGGACAAAATGTACTTAATAGTGTTTAAATTGTATTTCCAGTCCAAAAGATATGCTCGGAAGTGAAAGGAAGCAGGAGAGGCGATCGGAAGCTCGAGAACTGAAGAATGAAGAAAAGAGTCAAATCCTGAAGCTACTCGGAGAGTAGGGACGTCTACTCGACGAGTACCCATGAAGGTTTGCCAAGGAATACGTAAAGTCCTTGCCGTATACGGATTCCATAAAGGGGACTCGACGAGTCGGTTATCTACTCGACGAGTAGACCCTGTTTTCCGAATATTATAAATAGAAGTCACATTCCCGAATTGAGGCTGGTTAGAGAATCCTGGTGGAGTTACCTTGCGATCAAGAATACATCTGGAGCTCTGGAAATCGTGAAGAACCCTAATTCTCAATTCTAAGAAGATTAAGGCAACATAAGTTTACTTTTTCACTCTATCTTTGAATAGAACTATGTTTGGTTTTATTGAATTCATTTTTAGGTTTTTATCTGCTGTAATTATGAACTAATTACGTTAGTTTCTGTTTAGGGTAGATAAGTTTGCTCCTATGGATTAATTTATGTTTGGATTGATTGTTATTTGATGAACTTGTTAAATTAAGCTTGTTAAAGACCCTAATGCATTAATGATATTGCCATATTTATACATAGTTCTAGGCAATATTGATCTACATTTTATTTAATATTTTGGTTATTTGCATAGAATTATGGTACTTATAAGGATAAAATGTTATTTGCAGCCAAAATAAAGCATTTTAGAAGAAAGGGACCAGAAGTGACAATTTATGGAACATTGGAGGCTTGAAGCATAAAAGATGAAGTAATTCACGGAATATACTGGGGCCACGACGTGAACTTGATAATCACGATGTGGAATCGATCTTTTCAGAAGATAAGTACGCGAAGAAAGAATCCTTGGTGAATACAGATAATTCCTGAAGTCACGTCGTGGAGCTTCCTGCCACGACGTGGAACGTGATTTTCCAGAAAATATATAAACCCCTCTCCATTACGTTTTGGGGGACTTTTGGCGGAAGGAAGAGGTTCCAGGAGGCGATTTACAGCAGAAGCAAGGTCTTGGAAAAGGGTTTTCAACACCAAAAAGAGTAAAAGTTCATAATTCGTTTACTTGTTTGATGCTTATAGACATGTTTTCTTATTTGAGTTGTGTTTATATGTTAGATGCTACTATGAGCAGCTGAATCTAGCTACTCTTATCTAGCTAGATGAAGCTTCAAACTTATGAATAGCATAACTTTACATGGATTTAGTTAGTTGGTGAATTGCTTGTGTTTGATTTATTGTTACCTAGCATGCTCATGCTGTTGCTTAAATTGCTTAAACTCATGTTATGTGTAGCTTAGTGACCATTAACTGCATGAACTTGATAACCTAGTAATTTAGTGAACATTGAATTGCTAGAGCTAGGATCGACCAAAATCTTAGTTAGTAATTGAAGTAATTAACCTTGCTGTGCTAGAGAACATATATTATGACCATAATTGTGTTTGCATGATAAATCTTACATAGCATATTCATAAACATAATTGGTTCTGTGTTTAATTGTGTGTGACCATACATAGTTTTACATGAATTAATTAACTATTGGTAAATTTAGACCTAAATTACTAATAGATAATATCCAACTTAATAATCCATAATTATTAGCTAGCCGTAAGGACGAAGTGGATTCGAACTAGATAAGAGTGTCTTTTAATTATTGATTGAATTTGAGTTAAGCAAAATCAGATAAAAACCCCCTTTTTAGCTTGTTAATAATTAGATTAATTTAGTAGTAAATAGATTAATTAATAACACCGTTCCCTGTGATCGACACCTGACTTACCTAAGCTATACTGTAATCTGACTAGGTACACTGCCTACAAGTGCATAGTTAGTCTAAGTTTGTTAGGTTATAAATATTAAAATTAGTGGGTACTTCCGTGCACATCAAGTTTTTGGCGCCGTTGCCGGGGAACGGCTTAGTTTATTGTTTATTTATTTGCTTTAGATTAATCGATTTTTTTTGGGGGTAAAACCCACAAAAAAGTTATTTTTATAAGCATAGTTTTAATTATTTTTTTTTACAGAAGTCACGACGTGGAGTATCCTTCCACGACGTGACACCTATGATTCACAATTTTTTGTTTCCTTTTTCTTAGTTCAGTTTTACGTTTTATTTTCTTTTCTTATTTCAGGAGTTCACAAAAAGAAGGATAAGAGCGTGAAAGAAGATCAAACACCAAAGAAGACACCTATACAAGAGTTCAAATCAGTGTTCTCAAAGAAGTCAGGGAAGAAAACGGAGGAGTCAAGTTCATCTTCAAAGAACAAGAGCAAGCTTGAACACTTAGATCAAATACCCGTCCAAGCTGAGTCCGCGTACGATACCGAGCCTGAATTTGAATTACAAACAAGTGAACCCGAGAACGAGCTGGAGAATGAGATGGCAAACATTGATGAGATGGCCATGGGGGACTACAAGAAGCGCATTCGAGATTATGTGGGGCCGGGTTTAGTACATCCTACGATTCCTGCCAATGCCACATTCGAGTTGAAGGGACATATCCTTACTGCACTTAAGGATATCCCATTTTACGGGAAGGATCACGAGGATGCTTTCAAACACTTAGACGAGGTGAACGATATTGCGGATTATTTTAATACTCCCAATATCCCAAGGGAGACAGCTTTGCTAAGGATGCTACCAGTCACTTTCAAGGGAGCAGCAAAAGACTGGTTAAAGGCACTCCCACCCGGTACAATCACCACATGGGCCCAATTGCGCGAGAGATTTCTAGATCAGTTTTGTCCACCCTCCAAAATCTCTAAACTCAAGAAGGCAATTGCCAACTTTGAGCAAAATCCGGGGGAGTCATTATACGAGGCCTGGGAGCGCTACAAGGGGTTGTTAAGGAATTGTCCTCAACATGACCTGAATCTTCAGCAAGAAATGTCGATATTTTATGATGGGGTGAATGTCATGACTAGACACCTCCTTGATTCACAAGGACCACTAACAAAGAAGAACCCAATTCAGGCCAAGGAGCTGGTTGAAGAATTTTCAAAGCACTCTCATGAGTATCACAACCCAGACGCGATGGAATGAAAGGCAGTGGAGGTACACAAACTGAAGAGATGGCTGCTGTGATGGCAATGCTTAGCACTATGGATAGGAGATTGACTCAAATGGACCAATCAATTCATACAATTCGAGTTGGTTGCGAGAGATGTAGTGGCCTACACTTGACAAAGGATTGCAATATGGATGAATATGGGAACAAGAAAGCTCAAGTATGCTACTCAAGTGGGGACAAGTATGATGAAGATTGGAGAAAACCAAAGAAAGAGTGGCTGCCTTACGAAGAATACAAGAAGCAAAAAGAAGAGAAATTTAGGCAAACTGGTCGGGGCTTCTACCAAAGAGAGCAACCACTAGCTGAGAAGAAAACATAATTAGAGACCATGTTGATGAAATTCATGGAAGCTTCAGAAAAAAGACATGATGCTACTAACGCTGCAATGGAAGAACAAAGAAATATAATGAAGAATCATCACACAATAATGATAGATCAGCAAGCATTAATAAAGAATCAGCAAGCCTCCATTAATAACCTTGAAGTACAACTTGGTCAACTTACCACTTTGGTTAATGAGAAAATATTCCCGAAAAATCCTGAAAATAAAACCCAATCTCACGTAATGGCCATAGATATTGAAGAAGAGGCGATTTCTGAGTTCCTAGAGGCCTTGGAAGTGAAGCCCCAGCACCCCGATCCAAACCCGAAGAAGCTAAAATTCGAGAACAAAAATGTAGCTGAAGTACAGAAACCACGTCGTGGGAATCATATGTCCACGTCGTGGCCTTGGTCTGATCAGAAAATTCCAGAAACCGTCTCGACTTATAAACCACCTTTGCCATTCCCGTCCAGAGCTAATCTCAGTCCACTGGAGAGAGAACATCTGGAGTTTATCAAGCAATTAAAGGGTATTCCTATCAATACTCCTTTTATTGATTCGTTTGCAAAAATTCCAGAATATGCTAAGTTCCTACAAGACTTGTTAGACACTCGTCAGTAATTAAAGGAGAATTCTAAGGTGATTCTAAGTGAGCAAAGCTCAAAAGTTGTGTTGGGAGAAATACCTAAGAAAAAGGGGGATCCTGGACGACTCACTCTCCCATGTGAGTTTGGGAATAATATGAAGATTTATGCTTTAGCCGATTCTGGGGCTAGCATAAATTTGATGCCTTATTCGTTTTATCAAAAATTAAATATTCAGAAGTTGAAGACTACAAAGATGACTATTCACATGGCGAACCGTTCAGTGACACAACCCCGGGGCATTATGGAAGATATTTTAGTAAAATTGGGAAATTCATTTTTCCAATAGACTTTGTGGTATTGGATATGAAAGAAGATCCCAATGTACCGATTATTCTTGGTCGCCCGCTACTTAACACTGCTGGAGCTCTTGTTGATATTCGGGAGTCTTGAGGGTTGGTGATGAAAAGGAAATTTTTGGGATATAAGATGGCTTTCAAGGGAATCGTGCTCAAGAAGAGGTTTACAACATTGATGAAGAAAGTGAACTTGAAGAATTAGAGAAGCTCATGGAAGAAGAAATCAAAACAATTCAACAAGTTAAAAGAACAAAACCGAGAGCATCTGTTCCATTTTTGGTTGAAGTCATTGCCTACACGAATCCAACTTCTTGGGTGAGCAAGGAAGATGATGAGAGGTCGAGTGATGAAGAGGAGGTTACTTCAAAAGTAACAAGTCCAGTGGTGAAAGAAGAGAAGGATACTTTGGAGCTTAAAATGATGGAAAATTGAAGACAAAAGGGACTAAACGCAAGCTTGATGGAGACGAGGTCAAAGCTAAAAAGGAATATTCGAAAAAGGCGTATAAAAGACGTATTCAAGCTTACAAGAGGCGTTTCAAGGAACAAAAGATCCTAGTGGTGGACTCTTCAGATGATTCAATGTAGGAGGCACGGAGTCCAGCTCAGGACTCCTCAAAAAGAAGCGCTTCTCGGGAGGCAACCCGAGTTTGGTTTGCTTTTTCTTTTCTTTTCTTTTTAGTTTCTATGTTTTTTTAAAAAGGTTATCAAGTCATCATCTATAGACTATTACTTGGTAAAAAATTAGCTGTGGGATGCTTTGGTAATAATTGGAACACAAAGAACATAAATAAAAATTGTTAGATTAGCAAATTTTTGTGACCAGACATCAATCACGTCGTGGTCAGAAGAGTCACGTCGTGATTTAAAGGAACAATTCGGGGACTGAATTCGACTTGACCGGTTTATCTATTATTAAAAGTCACGACGTGGTATAGCCTGCCACGACGTGACCTTTAAAAGTCACAGGGGGGACCAGTTATTAACCCCTTTGACCACAAGCTTCTTCCCCATTTGTTTACTGCCTCACGAACGGAAGAAAGGTCCCCACAGTCGATTTTTTAACTTTTCCTCCAATTTTCCTGCATTCTCTTGTCCTTTTACTCTATCTGGTATGTATTTCATCCATTAATTGCAGATATTACTTACAATTTATACATTTTCATGGTTAGGGTTTATGTGAATGATAGGATTTCCGAAATTGGATGAAATTGGTTACTGTTTTTAGGTTGCATGCCCGTAGAATAGCAATAGAAACAAACCCCAAGTATTGTTTTTGGGTAAAATCGCGTACTTAGTGTTCGATCGATGCCAACGATCCGACTGCAAGACCACGACGTGGCGAGCCAAGCCACGACGTGATCCCTGGGCGACAACTTTTCTGCATTGTTTTTTATAACATATTTTACGTGTTTTGTTTTTGTTTTGGTTTGTTTTTGAACATTGCAGGAAGATGGCACCTAGAAGGGCTGTTCAACAGGACAATGACCCGATTGATGTCTCGAATATCCATCCGTTATATCGATTTCCGCGAACCATTTCACGGGCCTTGTTGACGTCTTATCAAAACCGTTTGGGATGGTTATACAATAGGGAGTTTGCTATAGCTCCGATTATTAACTGGGGATGGCTTGGTGGTGTTGGAATGGGTGTTGAGTTGGAGCGCCATTGGACAAAAGTATACGAGGGAGACCATTTTTCCTTTACTTGCCATGGATGGAGGAACTTGTTCGCGATCCAAGAACCCGTGTACCGGGAATTATTAGTGGAGTTTTTCTCTACTGTGAACTTTGAAGAACGCACCATGGATTTTGATTATAACCGGGCACTAGTTTTTCGGTTTGGCGGGGTGTATCGGGAGTGTAGTCTCCGGGAATTTGCATGGCGCATGGGGATCTATACGGAAGTGGAGACTCAATCCCCGTTCTTTGTTCCATTTTTACTTGGTTGTGTTCGGGATTTTGCGCCCGGTATTTTTGATGTTCATTTTTGGCGCACTATCGCAAATCACGAGTACAGTTCTCATGATTCAAGTGAAGCACAAATTCGGAATCCGGTGCATCGTTTTTTTCACCGCCTTATCACCTTTTCTATCAATCATAAACATCACGGTGATAAGGTTTCTTTACAAGATTTGTTCTTTTTGTGGAGTATTATTACTCCCGGGGTGTGTTGTGATATTCCTTACATGCTAGCAAGGTTTTTGGGAAAGAGAGCGGTTAGTTCACGACAAGGAAGTCCAATTACAGGTGGACATTTGGTCACCCGTCTTGCCCGGTCATATGGGATTTTGTCCCAAGAATTTGTGCGGAACCTTACCCGTTTGCCAGACAATGATTTGACTATTCAGTTTTTGGGTGTTATGCGCGTGGTGGTTGATGTCGGGGGACGTTATGTTATACCCCCGGAAGATAGAGAGCAAGAGGTAGAACAACCCGAGCAACCTCCTGCGAGAAGACGAAGAAACGTTAGAGCCCGGGGAGAAGTTGAGAGAGACCGTCACCCGAGAGGAGTACCCACCGACCCGTTTCAAACCCGGGTTGGATCATATTTGGATAATCTACGTGGTGGGATGAATTACAACACACAAATTTTGGAAGCAATGTTTTCCCACATGGGTGTGGTGCGACCACCTGCGGTGCCACCACAATGTCCTTATATTCCGACATGGGAAGAGCTTTGGATCCCGAGGGACGATGGGGAAGGACCGAGTAGAGTGCAGGGACGAGAGGATGATGATTAATTTCTTTTCTGTTTAGTTTTTAGTTTTTTTGTTTTATGTGGTGTTAGTTAATGTTGAACTTGGTTTGTTGATGTAAGACTTTAGTAAACTATTATGTTACTCTTTTAGTTCTTTTGGTTGATTGCAGCTTGCTAAGGAATCATGAAAAGGAGTAAGGTCGAGTCAAGAGTTGTGACCCACAATTTGAAATAAGTGTGGGGTGCATTAAAGAGAGAGAGGATAGAGTCCACAAGTGTTTTTTTTACAACATTAGAAGAGTCTTAACCCATTAAGATGCTAGTCAAGGTGCTACGTTGAATGAAGCAGTGAAAACTCTTACTTTTCTGATGGTCCAGTTTCCACGACGTGGTGATTAAATTTTCACGTCGTGGAGTGATATATCTGGGATATTCTGTTCGCGTTTTTATACAATATCACGACGTGGTATTATACACCACGACGTGATTTCTGTACATTTCACTATTTTGAAGACCATTGGGTGTTTTTCCATATGGCTTTCCACGCATCTTCTTGGGGTCATTTTAAAGACTATTGTGGTTCGTTTGCCTCTACCATATGCAGTAGCTTCAAGTCCGAGTTCTTATTTTAAAGAGGTCCATATTCGAGATGCACGTTTTTCCACACTTTTGGAGTTTCGTTCATGCCACTATCCCAGGGGAGTCTGTTCCTTTTTCTCCTTTCTCTTAATTTTTATATTATTTTAAGCATACAATGAGGGCATTGTATGACATAAGTGTGGGGTAAGGGGTACAAAAAGTAAATTGCTAGATAATTTGGTAAATTTTAAAATTTTTATTAATTGGATCTAGTAGTAATAATTTGAATTGTACCTGCTAGTGGAATGATCCGATAAGAGCTCAAATGTTTAGTTGAGCCGACATACGTTATAATGCATTTGTGGTCTCCCTTATGTTAGTGAAATCATGGAACAAAAACATAACCCTGCTTAGTTTGAGAAATGCAACATGTTTAGCAGCCTAAACCTGAAATGTATCCACGAAAGATATGTCTTAACCAATAAAGGTTGAAGTCAAGCGCCCCTGCTTAAGCATGTAGGTTTTTGAGTGATATAAAAAAGTGAGTTATACATGTAAAAAGAGAGAGAGAGAGAGAAATTACCAAAAAAGTGAAAATTTGAAGAATTTTTGGAGCATAAAAGTATCAAAGTAAGAAGATCAAAGATCGAAAATTCTGAAGTTTCAAAAGTTGAAGATATCAAAATTACACAAAGATGGTGAATTCAAAGAAAGTGAAAGATCAAACATTAAAGAAAAGAAGAATTCAAGAGCTCCAAGTTGTGGTATCTTCTAAAAAGTTGTAATTCTCTAGTTTATGTATGCTTGGGTAGCTTTACAAAAATACTTTGAGGTTAAGTAGGATTTCTGGGGATGGATTCTGAGGGTTGCATAAAATGAGCATTGTTCGAAAGAAGTGGGCGAGTGTTTATGAAGATTGTGAGTATTTAAAGTATGGGGGGTTACTTAGGAAAAATTTAGACACAAATGCATGCGTTGAGGTCTTGGCATAATGGCTGAGCTGGAATTGGATTGTTCTATGAAATACTAGTGATGAAGGTTTAAGTTTAAATAAGTAGATTTGCTTGAGGGCAAGCAAAGCCTAAGTGTGGGGTATTTTGATATTGCCATATTTATACATAGTTCTAGGCAATATTGATCTACATTCTATTTAATATTTTGGTTATTTGCATAGAATTATAGTACTTATAAGGATAAAATGTTATTTGCAGCCAAAATAAAGCATTTTAGAAGAAAGGGACCAGAAGTGACAATTTATGGAACATTGGAGGCTTGAAGCATAAAAGATGAAGTAATTCACGGAATATACTGGGGCCACGACGTGAACTTGATAATCACGATGTGGAATCGATCTTTTCAGAAGATAAGTACGCGAAGAAAGAATCCTTGGTGAATACGGATAATTCCTGAAGTCACGTCGTGGAGCTTCCTGCCACGACGTGGAACGTGATTTTCCAGAAAATATATAAACCCCTCTCCATTACGTTTTGGGGGACTTTTGGCGGAAGGAAGAGGTTCCAGGAGGCAATTTACAGCAGAAGCAAGGTCTTGGAAAAGGGTTTTCAACACCAAAAAGAGTAAAAGTTCATAATTCGTTTACTTGTTTGATGCTTATAGACATGTTTTCTTATTTGAGTTGTGTTTATATGTTAGATGCTACTATGAGCAGCTGAATCTAGCTACTCTTATCTAGCTAGATGAAGCTTCAAACTTATGAATAGCATAACTTTACATGGATTTAGTTAGTTGGTGAATTGCTTGTGTTTGATTTATTGTTACCTAGCATGCTCATGTTGTTGCTTAAATTGCTTAAACTCATGTTATGTGTAGCTTAGTGACCATTAACTGCATGAACTTGATAACCTAGTAATTTAGTGAACATTGAATTGCTAGAGCTAGGATCGACCAAAATCTTAGTTAGTAATTGAAGTAATTAACCTTGCTGTGCTAGAGAACATAGTTTATGACCATAATTGTGTTTGCATGATAAATCTTACATAGCATATTCATAAACATAATTGGTTCTGTGTTTAATTGTGTGTGACCATACATAGTTTTACATGAATTAATTAACTATTGGTAAATTTAGACCTAAATTACTAATATAATAATATCCAACTTAATAATCCATAATTATTAGCTAGCCGTAAGGACGAAGTGGATTCGAACTAGATAAGAGTGTCTTTTAATTATTGATTGAATTTGAGTTAAGCAAAATCAGATAAAAACCCCCTTTTTAGCTTGTTAATAATTAGATTAATTTAGTAGTAAATAGATTAATTAATAACACCGTTCCCTGTGATCGACACCCGACTTACCTAAGCTATACTGTAATCTGACTAGGTACACTGCCTACAAGTGCATAGTTAGTCTAAGTTTGTTAGGTTATAAATATTAAAATTAGTGGGTACTTCCGTGCACATCAATTAACCATAACTATTTTATGTTAATTGCCAAGTAATTAAGCTACATGAACATCTCTTAATTGCTTACCTCATATGATTTATGTGAAAACATTGTTATATGCCTAGGAATAGTGAATGTGAAAGTAGGATTAACTAGAGAATGAGTAAATTAATGTGTGAGCTTGTGTGATAAACCATCAACAAGAGGTTAATTGAATTATTAATTTGATTAACTAATTACAAGTCTTATTTAATCCGAATAATTAAACTAGGGAATTTATTAGTTTAATCACTTGATCACTGCTTAAATTAATTTATTTTCTAAGGATTGGTAATAGCGAATGTGAATCTAATCACCTTAGTCGGTAACCAATAACAATTAATCCATTGCATTGACATAAAATTAACCATATGAGTAAATGAATCGAACCTAAACAGAAACCCTTTTGATTATTGAATTTAGTTGGTTTTTACTCGTTTTAGCTGTTAGTTATTTAAATTGCGTGTTAAACAGTTTGTCAAAGTTTCTAGTCTTGCAAAACTAGAGAAAACCTTTTACTTAATTTAATTGCTTAGTTAATTCTAGTTATTAGTTTAATTTTCCGTTCCCTGTGTCTGATACCCTACTTATTCAACTATATCACTAATAGACAGGTTCACTGCCTTTGTGTGTTTAAATTTCATCTCAAAAGTAGGACTAAAACCCGTGCATTTATATACACATCAATACACCACATGGATGACATGGTTGAATTATCATTAGACTAAATGGAACAATACTTGTGAATCAATTTAACTTGGCTATAACAATTCATATGCACAAATTACCTCAACTCTTCATAGTTATTAAAATGGTTAGAGGAACTCTTAACACATTTCCTTAATTAAAGTCACAAAATCAATGAAGCATATAATCTTGTGAAAATCAATTAGCTTTAAGTTCTAGGAGTTACCAAGTCCAAAAGATAATCAAATGCTTACATTATCATTATGGAGGAATAATTTCCATGGTCTAAATGAAATGAAAACAAACATATAAACCATTTGTTGCTTACTAATTTGAGGGTCCATTACTTAACCAAGAAATTAGTCAACAAAAATAAGTATTCATTCATCAAAGCTCATGATCAAAGATAAATAAACACAAGAAGATGTTTGACTAGGAAACATTTTCATAAATTTCAAACACAAGATAATATGAAGTCTTCAAAGCAACTAATCATCTATGGGTTAAACCCTAATCAACCAAATGTGAATCTAGCCAAGCATGGCCAAAATAAAGGAAATGCAAGATAGTTTAGATATACCAAACATGATTCAAAGTGCAAGATGAAATGAAATTACACCAATCTTCAAAATCTTCAATTTCTTCCAAACTTTTCTTGAGAGCAAAGGAGTAGTTCTTGCAAGTATTGATAATGAATTCCCCCTCAAATCTCCAGTAAAAAGGCCTCATTTCCGGATTCAAAAGCTCACCAAAAGCCATCCACCAACCTTCCCAAAATAGAGTCAAAAAGCCAAAACCCAGATTCACCACAACACGATCCGCGCGGACCGTTTGTCGATCCATGCGGACCGCGTAGGTCTCGCTGATTGTAAACCTTGGCCCATGTAACATATAATCCAGCCCAATCTTCTTCACTCGTCCTCCAACCCACATGCACAAATCTTGGGAGCCCAATTATGTTATTCCAAAGCCTCCAATGACGGTCCAATGCTTCTGTACTCTTTCTTAACTCAAGTCCTCGTCAAAAGATTAAGTCCAACGCGCTTCTCGATTATGCTGACACCAAGCCCAATTACACCACTTCAAGCCCACGAACAGATTGCAAACCTCCAGTAGCCCCGCACTCCTTCCATACCTCCAATCACAAATAGTCTTCGGTAAATCCTGCAAATAAGCTCAAAAGATTGGAAAGCACCCGGTAAAGGAGAAAAATAATAAAAAGAGAAAATATGCAAGAAGATTAACTAAAATGAGATGGTTTTAACTAAAAATAAACTATGAAAATAAGTAATAAAAACGAAACTATCATCTGACCATGCTCAAAGCAAAGGCCACATCAGGACGAGTACATGTCATAACATACATGATTGAGCCAATTGCAGAAGCATATGGTGTTCGACTCATTTCTGCTATCTCTGCGTCAGTACTCGGGCTCTGAGTCTTACTCAGTTTGGTATTGCTCTGGATAGGTAATTCTCCTTTCTTTGAATCCTCCATGTTGAAGCGTTTCAACACCTTGTCCAAGTAGGTACTTTGACTAAGTCCTATTAGTCTTTTACTCTTGTTTCTTAATATCCTTATCTCTAGAATGTAAGCAGCTTCCCCGAGGTCCTTCATAGTGAAACACTTCCCAAGCCAGGACTTAACCTCCTGTAAGGTCGGGATGTCGTTGTTGGATTAGATGTCTAAGCCCATAACTATTATTGGTATGTACTCGACCCGAGAGTAGCATGGTCCATTTAGGTTGCACTTCACCGGAACAATTTGTATGGATAGTCTTTTGAGAATAGTATGTCTATGGTTTATTAATATATTATAAGTTATAATATATTAATAGGAAATCATATTGTTTAATTAGTATTGGTCAAGAATTAATTTGGAATTAATTATGTGATCAAAAGGAGACTAATTAAATATGGACTCTGATATATATATATATATATATATATATATATATATATATATATATATATATATATACATATATATATATATATATATATATATATATAGAGAGAGAGAGAGAGAGAGAATGGGCCAATAATTATTTAGGATGGGCTAAGCTTGCATGGATAGTCCATGGAGCTTTTAACCCATGGATCTTATGTAAATGAAAGGTTATGGGTATTAGGGTTTACATGGATGTAACCCTAATTCACCATACTATATAAAGAGGTCATTGGCACTTGAAATTGGCACTAGAGTGTGAAGAAAGAGGGCATAGCCGATTTGAACAAGTGTATACTATTCTCTCAAGTTTTCCAAGTTGTTTTGGTGATTTGTGATTCCATTTGAGGCTTCCACATTATTGGGGCTAAGATCTTAAAGGTTCAAGCCTTCAAGCTCCATCAAAAGGTATGTCATCTAACTAGTCTTTTGTAGTATAGTTGCTCCATAATATGCTAGTTAGGATGATGCTTTGGAATTTTGTATATTTGCATGTATAATAGTGAAAACATAGATCCAAGGCACATAGGGTTGCATGCACACCATAGGAGTGTTACAATGCTCAAATCCCATCAGTGGTATTAGAGCCTAGGCTTGGTTTTCAGTTATACTTGATGCAATTGCTGAAAAAATCGAAAATATGGCTTTCTGGACAGTAGACTCGCCGAGTCCACTGGAGGACTCGCCGATTCCAGGAGGAAATTCATCCTACTCGTCGAGTAGGTTCTTACACTCGACGCGTAGGAGGCCCAGAGTGCAAATTTTCGACTTTTAAGGCTGGAATTGGACTAGAATCATTACCCTAAGTTGTTTTTGAACTTATAAACCTGTTTTTGATGTGTTAATGATCATTCTAATCCAATTCAAAAGATAATTGTCAATAGTTTCATGTTTTGTATTAGTTTAATGGTTAGGCTAATTACATGAAAATTGTTTGATTTGAATTGTCTTGTTCATATGAGTTTAATCTAGATCATAGTTTTTCTTGACATGTTTTTTTGTTTATTAGATGATCTAAATGGCCTTTAATGGATTCCATAACTTGTCCTCAAGTTATAGAGAACCAAAAGTCTTTCTTATTAATGAGTCTTTAAAAGTCATGAGTTATGGTTTTGAAGAGTTTTTTCCCATAAATTGTTTTATGACTTCCATAACTTGTCCTCAAGTTATGGATTTTCAAGAGTCTTGCCATTAAAAGCCATACTAAACTCATATGTTATAGATTCCAAAAGTTTTTTTTGAATTGTTCAAAACTTGCCCTGAAGTTTTGGAATTTGTAAAGTTACACTTTTGAATACTTTAATTCCAAACCCTAGAGTTTTAAAAGTTAAAATCCAACCCTTATACTTTATACTATTATAAGTTAATAATATATATATGTATAAGATCAAGTCAGTCTTACCGTTAGTAGGCCTCATTCACGAAGCCGGTCTATAAGGGGGGTATAAGGTTGTTGCCTATAAAATGGCAGCTTAATGGGTGTCCACTCTCACCCACCGCTTCCTTGACTGGTGTAGGGTCGTTAGCCGAACGGGTAGGACAAGGACTATAATTCTCATTAAAAGTATAATGATGAATATAAAGTAACTAAACCTTTTATAAATTCCTAATCTTAGTTACTTTAGGAAAATGTGAAATTGGTGCTAACCCATGAAATTACACTTTGTACCTTACCAAGTCGTTGGTGGAGCGTGTGTGGGTAACCGGCACACTAACATGGACTAGTAAGAGTGTCAAAGATTGACTTAATGTTTATCATAAATCAGTGGAGCGCGTGTAGGTAACCGGCTCATTGAGTAGGTGATAAAATTAAGGGTACCAAGTTAATTTGCATGGTTATTCACACCTTGTTTGTGATCCTCGGCATCCCAGTCACAAACTTGAGAGGGCACAATCGAGATTTAAACATGTCATTGAAAAGTTCAATGAATCTCAAAAGATCTAGGAGTTTCAATCCAATTAAAACCTAATACCTATTTCGTTTTTCATGGTGGAAATTGGTGAATCGTCATTCGCCTACCTTCAAATATTTTATAGCTTGAATTACGGCATCCCTCTTCCAAGTTATAAAATATTGTGTTGCGTCGTAGCCTTAATATTTCATATTGGGTGTTATATTAAGGACTTAAATCAACTAACTTGAATTTCTCCCTTGGAACAAGCTTTCCTAATGAAGATGATGTCCCGCGATTGGATCATGGAAATCATACTTCTCTTCCTCCACCTCCTCCAATTATTCTCCCTGACCCACAAGCTCAAAGAATTGAAAAATTCAAGGTCACTCAAGCCCTACTTGCAATGAAACATGAAGATGGAAGGCATGTGTGTTCTCACGTCTTGGAGATGAAGTCACATATCGACAGGCTGAGAGTGTTTGGTGTCGAAGTCTCACGGAAGTTGGTTGTTGACTGGGTTCTTCAATCACTTCCTGAGTCGTATAGTGAGTTCATTAAGGACTACTATGTGACAGACCACGACATGACCCTTATTGATCTTACTTATTTGCTTGTTTCTGCCGAATCAGAAATGTTTTGGCGCACTGGAAAAGTAAATTTGGGTGGAAGATCTACTTCTCAAACTTCCATGGACATTAACAATGGTAACATTGGAAGTCCGGAAAATTTTTCTCTTCCCAATGAAAAGGGATTGACCATGGTCAACCCGGTTGACCAAATGGTAGAGAGAAAGGCTAAGTCTGTGATAGTCTCGTGTACCATTCCCAAAGAGTCTGTATGTTTTTACTGTCAAGAGAAGGGACATTGGAAGTGAAGCTGCCCTGACTACGTGAAAGATCTGAAAGAAAGCAAAGACAAAATGTTTGACTCTTCTTCAGGTAAGTATACTATCTATCTCTGTTAAGTTTCTAATTGTTGATTCTTGATACATGATGTGACTAGGTTGCATTTTGATGTTTTTCAGGATCAAGCAAAAGGAATGAAGCTTAAAAGAAGAGTATGTTGAATCTAATCACAAAGATGGATTTCAATCGCATGGTTCGAAGATCGGATTTTTGAGCTACTACTTAGGAGTTATGATAGATTGCTAGGAAATATGTAATAGCATAGTTTTTCACTTATAATTGCATTGTAAGGAAAAGTTTTTCCGCGTTTTATAAACAAATAAAATTTTGTTTTTGTTTTATTTTATATCTCCTTGCAATGACATTTATGAAAAATTGATGTTTGTATGTTTCTAGCAATATTGAAAATATGAATTTGAATCTTTCATTTGTGGTAGTGTCTAAATTTACCAAATAAGGAAAGATTCTCATCACCCAAGTTTCAATTGGACCGAAACTTGGAATCATGCAAGTTGTATGATGAATGAGAATTTTCATCTTTGGAAAATTAAGACTAATTCCTTGTTCACATGTATATGTGAGTCAAGTGAAGGGCTAATGGATCGAGTACACATTCTTGTGCACTGGTCAAGTCCACTACAAAGATCGATAAGACTATTCGTCATGATTTACTAAAGTTTAGTAAATATGGTTATACTTACAAGTTTAAGTATAATTCTGAAACATTGGAAAAGTTTCAATGTATGGCAGAAAGAATGAGAAGAATCAAATTAGGCAGAAAGATAAAAGTTTCTCAAATCTGAAAAGATGGGAGAGTACTTTAGTATCATGTTTTATGATCATCTTAATGATTATGAAACCATATCATAATTGATCCTCTAAGGACATCTTAGTGCATTCCTATGGCTAAGAAGAGGAATCATGAATTGTTGAAATGGTTAAATCAAGAAGATGAGTCATACTTCGTTCCAAAATAATTCTTAGAGTCATACTCCAAGATTGTAACTTGAGTGACATATCTTAAAGAAGGTTGATAATACTTGTCAAATGTAAAGTAAAATATTTTCTACTCTTGTACATTTGAAATTGGTATGTTGTGATGTTTTGGATAAAACAAAGACCAACTAAGGCCAATTGTGTGAAGTGTTTGTCTTGATAAGAATCCGCACTATCTCTTGAATATTTGTTTGTCAAGGAATGGTTCTTGGCAAGAGAGTCTTATATGTCAAGAGGACAGTTGGAGTCTTAAAGATCCTGAAAGAGTTTCAAGAACTAATCAAGAATAAAACCTGTAGTTTATCACTAGCACACGACTTGAGGTTTATAACCTATCATGTTGACATAATTCTTGTTTCTATGCCCATTCCGGTTAAAGTTGACTATGCATGTGAGTTTTATGAGTTCTCGGTTGCTTGCATAACAACTTGGAAGACATGGTAGGCCCTTGTGCTGCCAGGTGGAAATAAATTAAGATTGAAAAAGTTCAGTCCATATGAGTTTCAATTTGTCACTAACCTTGTCTTGTGATTATGGTTTTGACAAATTCATATGGATAAGAACACATACACCATAAAATCTAAGTGCCATAAGGTTTCTACGATTCATGAAAATGATGGTGAGGAAACGCTTTCGCTAAATAGATTTTAAGTAGATAACAATTGTGATATTTGCATTCTCAAAGTCGTTAGTGGAGCGTGTGTGGTTAACCGGCACACTAACATGGACTTGTGAGAAATGGCAAAGGTCTAAACAATTGAGACTATGATTACGACATCCCTTTTCATAGTTCTAAAATTGTTTAGACACACATGTGAGCTATCTAAGAAAAGGTGTATGATTTTGATAAAGTCTTATCAAAGCATCTCGTATTAGAAATCTAAACTTTGGTAAGAAAGTCTATAAAGTATTGATTTCTAGAAGTCCAGCTAATTTCTGAATACATGTCAAAGCTAGTGGGAGCATAAGTGTTATGCTAATAATAATTATCATGTTAGTGGGAGCATGATTATTATGTTTAAGTTAGCAATGTTAATTATAGAAAACAAAAGGGTTTCAATTCGTGAAGTTGCGGGGGTTGAAAAGTTGTTTTGCTATAATTAAGGGAGAGGAATTCATACTTCATTTCAAATCTAAAAGCTTAGATCGTGAGACTTTAATCAAATTTAGTCATGATTACATTATTTGCATTCTAAAATTTGATTATTATTGCGGCATCCCTTTTCATAATTCGAATTATGAGAACATGGCAAATTATAAGAAATATTGTAGCAAAAGACTGGTCAAGTTGTTGGATTAATGTCTAAGTCCATAACTGTATTTGGTATGTACTTGACCCGACCCGGCATGGTCCATTTGGGTTGCACTTCACCGGCACAATTTATATGGATAGTCTTTTGAGAATAGTATATTTATGATTTATATTAATATATTATAAGTTCTAATATATTAATATGGAATCATATTATTTAATTAGTATTGATCAAGAATTAATTTAGAATTAATTAAGTGATCAAAAAGAACTAATTAAATATGGACTCTTATATATATGGAATGGGCCAAGTTCATTTAGGTTGGGCTAAGCTTTCATGGATGGTCCATGGAGCTTTTAACCCATGGATCCTATGTAAATGAAAGGTCATGGGTATTAGGGTTTACATGGATGTAACCCTAATCCTCTATAATATATAAAGGGGTCCTTGGCTCACAAAATTGCACAAGTGTGTGAAAATAAGAGTGGGCCGATTTTAGTGTGCATACATATTCTCTCAAGTTCTTCCAAGGTGTTTTGGTGATTTGTGATTCCATTTGAGGCTTCCACACTATTGGGGCTAAGCTCTTAAAGCTTGAAGACATCAAGCTACATCAAAAGGTATGTCATCTAACTAGAACTTTGTAGTATAGGTGCTTCATAATATGCTAGTTAGGATGAAACCTTGGAATAGTTAATATTTGCATGTATAATAGAGAAAACATAAATCCAAGGTTTATAGGGTTGCATGTACACCATAGGAGTGTTAGAATGCTCAAAACCCAACATTGGTATCAGAGACATGGGTTGTTTTCTGTTATATTGATGCAAATGTTTTATTTTCAAAGTTGGAAAAAAAAAGAAAAAAAAACATGACGTTTGTCAAATTTTAAGATAATTACTTGTTTTTGTGAAAAACTAATTATTTGTAAAATTTGAATCATTTGCTATATGAGTTGAATTAGGTCAAATTTAGTAAAATATAAAATGATATGATTATTTTATTAGTTTTAAAAGTTTGATCTAAAGAGTTTTTTGAAACCTCCATAAGTTATGGATATGAAAAGGTTTTTAAAAAAAATTGATTCAAAGTTTTTTATGGAGTTACAAAACTTGGTCTTAATGTTTTAAAGAATTCCATAACTTGTTCTTAAGTTATGGAACATGAAAAGTTTCATCATAAAACAAGTATTTAACTCCATAAGTTAGGGAATCCAAAAGTTTTCAAGAGTTACAAAACTTGCCCTCAAGTTTTGGAATTTAGAAAAAGTTTTTTTATGATAAAAAAAAGAATTGAATTCTAAAACTCTTGGGTTCATAACTTAAACAATTAATTAAATGGTTTTAATTTTGAATTTAATAATTGGAATTATGATGTTTTATTGAATAATTCAATTAACTCTTATGGACTTTATTAATAGATAATTAAAGTGTTTAATTAAAAGAGAATTAATAATTCCATAATGACATGGTTTAAATTTAATTAAAAAAAGAGTATAGTTTAATTAATAGATTAAACCACCAAGTATTTTAAATGTCTAAAATACACCCTTATACTATTATAATATTAAAAGTTTAATATATTATATGTATAAGAGCAAGTCGTCTTACCATTAGTAGGCCTCATTCACGAAGCCGGTCTATAAGGGGGGTATAAGGTTACTGCCTATAAAATGGCAGTTTAATGGGTGTCCACTCTCACCCACCGCTTCCTTGACTGGTGGAGGGTCGTTAGCCGAACAGGTAGGACAAGGACTATAATTCTCCCTTCATTAAAAGTATTAATGATAAATACTAAGTAACTAAACTTTTTATAAATTCCCAATCTTAGTTACTTAGGAAAATGTGAATAAGGTGCTAATCCATGAAATTACACTTTGCACTTTGTTTAAGCTATTAGTGGAGCGTGTATGGTTACCGGCACACTAACCTAGACTTAACAAGGTAGGCAAAGGGTAACTTAATGTTTATCATAGTATCGTTGGAGCGTGTGTGGTTAACCGGCACATCGATTGAGGGGTAAATATTAAGGGTACCAAGTATATTTGCATGGTTACTTCACACCTTGTTTTGTGATCCTCGGCATCCCAGTCGCAAAACCTGAAGGGCACACTCGAGACTGAAACATGCCATTGAAAAGTTCAATGAATCTCAAAACAATCTAGGAGTTTCAAAACCAATTAAAACCTAATAATACATTTCGTTTATATTGGTGGAAATTGGTGAATCGTCATTCACCTACCTTCAAATATTTTATAGCTTGGATTACGGCATCCCTCTTCCAAGTTATAAAATAGTTTGTTGGGTCCTAGCCTTAATATATCATATTGGGTGTTATATTAAGGACTTAAATCAACTTTACGTGAATTTCTCCCATTGTTGATGTCTGGTTTAGACAACAATGATCTTCCCAAACCAAGCTTTCCTAATGAATATGACTTCCCGAGTTTGGCTCATGGAAGTCATACTTCTCTTCCACCACCTCCTCCAATTATTCTCCCTAACCCACAAGTTCAAGGTCACTCAAGCCCTAATGGCAAGCAAGGTCTATGTGTGATCACATCTTAGAGATGAACTCACATATTGACAAGCCGGGAGAGTTGGGTGTCAAAGTCTTGAGAAAGTTGGATGTTCAATCACTTTCTAAGTCACATAGTGAGTTCCTTTGGGACTACTATGAAACAGACTATGACATGAACCTTAATGATCATATCTATTTGCTTGGTGCTGCTGAATCAGCAATGATTTGGACGATAGTAAAGCAAATTTGATTAGAATATCAACTTCCCAAAAACTTTATGGACAGTGACAATGGTGACACTGGAAATCCAGAAAAAGCATTCTCTTCCCAATGGAAAGGGATTGGCCATAGTCAACCCGGTTGACCAAATGGTAAAGAGAAAGGCTAAGTCTGAGATAGTCCCATTACCAAAGGGTCCATATGTTTATTTTGCCAAAGGAAGGGGCGTTGATTGCAAAGCTGCCAAATTTACCTAAGGATGCTAAAGTCAATAAGTTTGACTCTACATCAGGTAGAGCCCATTATCGAACTCTGTTAAGTTCTATTCTGAGATCCTCATTACATGATGTGACTGGGTCACATGTTGATGTTTTAAGAATCAAAGTATAGAGAGAAATCTTAAAGGAAGTATATGCTGATTCTGATCGCGAAGGTGGATTTCGATCGCATCAGAATTTTGAGCAGTTGCTTAAGAAGTTATGATATATTGCTAAGGAATAGATAACAACAATTTTCCATGTGGATTGTAAGGATAAGTTTTTCCGCAAAGTTTTAAAATAAAAGAAAATTGTTTAATTTTATTTATTTGAAGTATCCTTACAATGGCATTTGTGGAAAATTGTTGCTTATATGATTCCACTGACAGCAATATTGGAAAATGGATTTGATTCTTTCATTTGTGGTAGTGTCTAAATTTACCAAATCAGGAAAGTTCCTCATCACCCAAGTTTCAATTGGACCGAAACTTGGAATCATGCAAGTTGAATAGTATGATGAATGAGAACTTTCAAGCATTGGAAAATCAAGACTAATTACTTGTTCACATGGATGTGTGAGTCAAGTGAAGGACTAAAGGGATCGAGTACACATTCTTGTGCACTGGTCATGTCCACCACAAAGCTCGTTAAGACTATTTGATTTACTAAATTTTAGTAAATATTGTTATACTTACAAGTTTAAGTATAATTCTGAAACATTGGAAAAGTCTCAATGTATGGCAGAACGAATGGGAAGAATCAAATTAGGCAGAAAGATAAAAGTTTCTCAAATCTAAAAAGATGGGAGAGTACTTTAGTATCATGTTTATGATCATCTTAATGATTTAGAAATCATATCACAATTAGTCCTCTAAAGGTCATCTTAGTGCATTCTTATGACTAAGAACAAGAGTCATGAATTGTTGAAATGGTTAGATCAGGAAGATGAGTCATACTTCGTTCCAAAACAATTCTTAGAGTCATACTCCAAGATTGTAACTTGAGTGACATATCTTAAAGAAAGGTTTAAAACACTTGTCAAATGTAAGAGTAAAAGTGTCCTACTCTTGTACATTTGAAATTGGTAAGTTGTGATGTTTTGGATAAAACAAAGACCAACTAAGGCCAATTGTGTGAAGTGTTTGTCTTGATAAATAATCCGCACTATCTCTTGAATATTTGGCAAGATAGTCTTATATGTCAAGAGGATAGTGGGAGTCTTAAAGATCCTAAAAAGAATTTCAAGAACTAATCAAGAATAAAACCTGAGGTTCTTCACTAGCACACGACTTGAGGTTTATAACCTATCGTGTTGACATATTCTGTGCCCATTCCAGTTAAAGTTGGCTTTGCATAGGAGTTCTGAAAGTTCTCAATTGGTTGCATAACAACTTGGAAGCAATGGCAGGCCATGTACTGCCAGGTGGCAAGAAGTTAAGATTGCATAAGTTCAGTCCATATGAGTTTGGATTTGTCATTATCCTTGTCTTGTGACTATGGTTTTGACGATTCACATGGATAAGAACACATACACCATAAAATCTAAGGGTCATAAGGTTTCTCTCCGATTCATGAAAATGATGGTGAGGAAACACTTCCACCAAGTAGATTTGAAGCAGATGGCAAAAGGTCTAAACAATTGAGAATATGATTACGGCATCCCTTTTTATAGTTCTGAAATTGTTTAGACACACATGCATGTTATCTAAGGAAAGGTGTATGATTTTGATAAAGTTTTATCAAAGCATCTCGTATCAGAAATCTGAACTTTGGTAAGAAAGTCAATAAAGTATTGATTTCTAGAAGTCCAGCTGATTTCTGAGTACATGTCAAAGCTAGTGGGAGCATAAGTGTTATGCTAATAATCATCATGTTAGTGGGAGCATGATAATTATTGTTAGTGTTGCAAGTTAGCAATGTTAATTATAGAAAACAAAAGTTTCAATTCGTGAGGCTGCAGGGATTGAAAAAGTTGTTTTTGCTATAATTAAGGGAGAGGATATACTTCATTTCAGTTCTAAAGGCTTAGATTGAGACCTTAATCATCTTTAGTCAAGAATATATATATGAATTTCATGTTGGATGGGTTCAACTTAAGGAAATTCTATATATTGCGTTCTCAAAATTCGATTATGATTACGGCATCCCTCTTCATAGTCAAATTTTGAAAACATGGCAAATAAAAATATTGTAGCAAAAGACTGGTCTAGAATCATGTCTTTATGTGAGACATCATGAATCGTGTACCATTTGCTTTGGGTACAGGATCGATTGCATGTGCTATAATATTTGTCATTTCTAAATTTTTCCAAATGCCCAGAGGCATTAAGAAGGGAAAAGGTCTAGAATTGGATATGACTAAAATGATTAAGCAATTGTCGAGGACAATCTGAGGTTTACCAAAGATTGGTTGCTCAGGGACAGTTGGAAGTATAGTGCTAATTTTGGAAGGACCATATTGAGATATTCTGAAAAGAGGCATCTCTTATTCAGAAGTGATAGTCAAAATGAGAATATGGAGTTGTCTCCATAGATGGAAGTTATCTGTGTAAGATTAGAAAACTTAATGCAAGAAGCATGTCCAAAGCAATGTACTTTCAATATGAGACTTAGTTTCCATGGAGTTGATCTCCATTGGAATACCTTATAATGATTGTTGACAAGTCTTTGTGACTTTGTACATATTCATTACAGGAGGGTCAGTGCATATAAGTTTAAAATCTAAACAGATTTCGATAAATGATAGGAATTTGAAATTCTCACATTTTTCGATAAGGATTTGGGAGTGTGAAATTAGAATCATTGAAATTATGTTCAATTGGTTTATTTCACAAAGTAAGGATCATAGACAAACATAGAGTGCATACTTGGTGTATGGCAAAGCTATTGTTTAAGAAAAACATAGTGTACATGCTTGGAGCATGGGACAACTAGTGTTTTTAATTCAAGTATAAAGTTGATAAACCCGAAACAATGAATAATGAGTAATCAGTATGGTGATAAATAAAAGTGTTTATTTATAGTCATAGGGTTTGATACCATATTTGATTCATTTATTCTTGTGTTTCACTTTGCATGTTTTGACTTCCAGAATAACTAAGTCGCTCTTCCTGAATGATTAAGTTATTCAAACCATCCACAGTCGGTCATATGTTGGAAGTAGATATGAATCAAGACTGTCATGGGTTGGTTTGTAGAGGTCCAAGTTGGTGGACAAAGTGGTGCTACAACACTCATGAGTGCTCATAACTTCTGAGTATTGGATTCAACCCGCGCTCATTTGTATCACTTCATGGATTTTATCACGAGTGATCATGAGACGATAATATCTTATATTCTTCAAACCTAGAGATATGAGTTGTTACTATGAGTTGGTTATACATTGATTGCACGAAAACGTATTGGTAACTCGATGTTATAAAACGTGCCTTTGTGTATGATTCAACAAGTAGTAGAACAAGCCATATGAGTCGAAGTTTATCCATTACTTTTACCTTCGGGATAAAAGCGATATCTGTGGGCCCCTCGATGATTTAGCGATGACACATGTGAGTGCTTGGCCAAGCCAGGACTGATTTGATTTGTTCAATCAGTCAGTCATCATAAATCGAAAATCGGGAAACAACAAATGGACAGAGAGAATGATTATAATCCATGTCTCAGTCCATATGATATCTAGAATGGAGGAATATATGATCCCTTATCTAATGGACAAGTCATTGACAAGGTCAGAGTTCGACAACGACTTTAAGAGCTACGATTACCAGTTAGGTTTTGAAGTCATACTCAATAATAGTTTTAGAATTATCCAAGTGGGAGACTGTTGGATTAATGTCTAAGTCCATAACTATATTTGGTATGTACTTGACCCGACCCGGCATGGTCCATTTGGGTTGCACTTCACCGGCACAATTTATATGGATAGTCTTTTGAGAATAGTATATTTATGATTTATATTAATATATTATAAGTTCTAATATATTAATATGGAATCATATTATTTAATTAGTATTGATCAAGAATTAATTTAGAATTAATTAAGTGATCAAAAAGAACTAATTAAATATGGACTCTTATATATATATGGAATGGGCCAAGTTCATTTAGGTTGGGCTAAGCTTTCATGGATGGTCCATGGAGCTTTTAACCCATGGATCCTATGTAAATGAAAGGTCATGGGTATTAGGGTTTACATGGATGTAACCTTAATCCTCCATAATATATAAAGAGGTCCTTGGTTCACAAAATTGCACAAGTGTGTGAAAATAAGAGTGGGCCGATTTTAGTGTGCATACATATTCTCTCAAGTTCTTCCAAGGTGTTTTGGTGATTTGTGATTCCATTTGAGGCTTCCACACTATTGGGGCTAAGCTCTTAAAGCTTGAAGACATCAAGCTACATCAAAAGGTATGTCATCTAACTAGAACTTTGTAGTATAGGTGCTTCATAATATGCTAGTTAGGATGAAACCTTGGAATAGTTAATATTTGCATGTATAATAGAGAAAACATAGATCCAAGGTTTATAGGGTTGCATGTACACCATAGGAGTGTTAGAATGCTCAAAACCCAACACAAGTATCATGTCTTTATGTGAGACATCATGAATCGTGTCTTGTATGCTTCGGATATAGGATCGATTACATGTGCTATAATATTTATCCGTTCTAAATTTTCCAAATGCCTAGGGAATTAAGAGGGGAAAAGGAAGAGAACCAGATATGACTGGAATGATTAAGCAATTGTCGAGGACAATCTGAGGATTACCAAAGATTGATTGCTCATGGACAATTGGAAGTATGGTGTAAAATTTTTGGAAGGACCATATTGACATATTCTGAAAAGAGGCAACTCTTGTTCAGAAGTGATAGTCAAAATGGGAATATGGGAATGTCTCCATAGGTGGAAGTTATTCAATCTGTGTAAGATTAGAAAACTTAATGCAAGAATGATGTTCAAAGGAATGTACTTTAAATATGAGACTTCGTTTCTATGGAATTAATCTCCATTAGAATACTTTGTAATGTTTGTTGCCAAGTCTTTGTGACTTTTGTGCATAGTCATTACAAAAGGACCAATGCATATGAGTTTAAAATCTAACATATTACAGTAAATGACAAGAATTTGATATTCTTACATTTACGGTAAGGATTTGGGATTGTGAAATGAGCATCATTGGAATCATGTTCAATTGATCTATTTCACAAAGTAAGGATCATAGACAAACATAGTGTGCATACTTAGAGCATGGCATAGCTATTGTTTAGAAAACATAGTGTACATGCTTGGAGCATGGGACAACTATTGTTTTTAATTCAAGTATTAAGTTGATAAATCGAAACATTATGCAATGAATAATGTGTAATCAATATGGTGATAAATAAAAGGTGTTTTATTTATATTCATAAGTTCTGAGACCATATTGGATTCGATTATTCTTGTGTTTCACTTTGCATGTTTTGACTTCCCGAATAACTAGGTTATTCAAACTCTCCAAAGTCAATCATATTTTGGAAGTAGATATGAATCAAGACTGTCATGAATTGGGCTTGTAGATGTCTAAAGTGTTTAGACATAGCAAAAGTTGCTGCAACATTCATGAGTGCTCCTGGAATGAGATTCGAGTATTGGATTAAACCCACGCTCATTTGAATCACTTCATGGATTTTATCACGGGTGATCATGAGACGCTAATATCTTATATTCTTCAAAAGGAGACGTGTGAGTTGTAGTTGCGCGTCGGTTGCACATTGACATATGTAAACGTAACCAGTAACTTGGTTGTTATAAAACATATCGTTGTGTGTAATTTGATGAGTAAGTACAAGGGAACATTTGGGTCGAAGTTTATCCATTCCTTTTACCCTTGGAGGGATAAAAGCGATATATGTGGGACCCTCGATGATTTAGTGATGACACCGCTAAGTGCTTGGCCAAGCCTGGACTGATTTGATTTGTTCAATTACTCAGTCATCATAAATCGGAAATCGGGAAACAACAAATGGACAGAGAGAATGATTATAATCCATGTCTCAGTCCATATGATATCTAGAATGGAGGAGTATATGATCCCTTATCTAATGGACACGTCATTTGACTAGGTCAGAGTTCGGCAGGGGCTTTAAGAGCTACGATTGCTAGTCGGGATGTTGGAGTCATACTTGAATAATAGTTTTAGACTTACCCAAGTGGGAGACTGTTGGATTAGATGTCTAAGCCCATAACTATTATTGGTATGTACTCGACCCGAGAGTAGCATGGTCCATTTGGGTTTCACTTCACCGGAACAATTTGTATGGATAGTCTTTTGAGAATAGTATGTCTATGGTTTATTAATATATTATAAGTTATAATATATTAATATGAAATCATATTATTTAATTAGTATTGGTCAAAAATTAATTTGGAATTAATTATGTGATCAAAAGGAGACTAATTAAATATGGACTCTTATATATATATATATATATATATATATATATATATATATATATATATATAATGGGCTAATAATTATTTAGGATGGGCTAAGCTTGCATGGATAGTCCATGGAGCTTTTAACCCATGGATCCTATGTAAATGAAAGGTCATGGGTATTAGGGTTTACATGGATGTAACCCTAATTCACCATACTATATAAAGAGGTCCTTGGCACTTGAAATTGGCACTAGAGTGTGAAGAAAGAGGGCATAGCCGATTTGAACAAGTGTATACTATTCTCTCAAGTTTTCCAAGTTGTTTTGGTGATTTGTGATTCCATTTGAGGCTTCCACATTATTGGGGCTAAGCTCTTAAAGGTTCAAGACTTCAAGCTCCATCAAAAGGTATGTCATCTAACTAGTCTTTTGTAGTATAGTTGCTCCATAATATGCTAGTTAGGATGATGCTTTGGAATTTTGTATATTTACATGTATAATAGTGAAAACATAGATCCAAGGCACATAGGTTGCATGCACACCATAGGAGTGTTATAATGCTCAACTCTCATCAGTCGTTTCCTATGAGCAGTATGTCATCCACATACAATACTAGAAAGCTAACTATACTCCCACTAGCTTTGACACACACACATGACTCATCCTCACTTCTCGAAAAACCAAACTCTTTGACTTTCTCATCTAAACAAAGATTCCATCTGCGAGATGCTTGTTTCATTCCATAAATGGATTTCTTAATCTTACACACTCTATTAGGGTACTCTGCATTGACAAAACCCTCTGGCTGATTTATGTAAACATCTTCAGCCAACTTCCCATTAAGGAAAGCGGTTTTGACATCCATTTGTCATATTTCATAATCATGAAATGTAGCTATGGCTAGCATAACCCTTATAGATTTAATCTTAGCCACTGGTGAGAAGGTCTCATCATAGTCAGCTCCAGGAGTTTGAGTAAAGCCCTTCTCAACCAATCGTGCCTTATAAGTGTGTACTTTCCCATCCATGTCGGTCTTCTTCTTGAAGATATATTTGCACCTGACCGTCTTACGACCTGGTACATTGTCAACCAAGTTCCAAACTTGATTGTCATACATGGACTGAATCTGACTGTCCATTGTATTTTTCCATTTTGCAGACTCGGGGCCTGCCATGGCTTCCTTGTAGTTGTTAGGTTCATCCAAATTTACCAGTATACTATCACTGATAAATGTATCACCTTCAGTAGTAATATGGAAACCATAAAACTCAGGTGCCATTCTAACTCTACTGGAACGTCTCAGAGGTAAGGACTCGTCAATAGGTTCAACAGGAGTTTCCTCCTCGGGTTGAGCGCTAGTGTTTGAGGTTCCTTCATCACTTAACTCTTGAAGCTCTTCAAGGTCAATTTGCCTCCCACTGTCCTCTTAGAATATTAGTTCTCTTTCGCGGAAAACCCCTCTCCTCACAACAAATACAACATTGTCACTCGGTCTATAGAAGAGATATCCAAAGGATTTCTGTGGGTAGCCGATGAAAATACATCGCTCACTACGAGGTTCGAGTTGGTCGTGAGTTTCTCGTCTTACGAAAGCCTCGCAACCCCAAACCTTGATATGTGCTAACGAGGGAACCTTCCCTGTCCACATTTTGTGAGGTGTTTTGGCAACCTGTTTATTTAGGACTAGATTAAGGATATGTGCGGCAGTCTCTAAGGCATACCCCTAGAATGAGATAGGTAACGAAGCTCGACTCATCATGGAACGAACCATGTCCAACAAGGTTCGATTGCGCCTCTCAGCCATACCATTAAGTTGTGGTGTCCTAGGTGGCGTCAATTGTGAAATAATTCCACATTCCTTAAGATAGTCGTGGAACTCGATACTAAGATACTCACCACCTCGGTCGGATCGGAGCCTCTTTATCTTCCTACCCAATTGATTCTCCACTTCTTGTTTAAACTCTTTGAACTTTTCAAAGGTTTCTGAATTATGCTTGACTAAGTAGATATACCCATATCTGCTATATTCATCAGTAAAAGTCACATAGAAGCGGTTAGCATCCCTTGTGGCGGATCTGAAACGTCCACACACATCTGTGTGTATGAGATCCAACAAACCCTCACTCCTTACACAAGAACCAATGAAGGGTGACTTGGTCATCTTTCCAAGGAAACAAGATTCACATGTGTCATCCGACTTTAAGTCAAATGGCTCCAACACTCCATCATTTGGGAGTTGCGTTGTGCGCTTCTTATTGACATGTCCAAGACGACAATGCCATAAGCATGCTTTATCCAAACCATTGGACGAATCGATATGCAACACATTATTTCCTAAGTTATCTACAACCATCACAGTTTCATATATACCATTACAAGGCAATGCTTCAAAATAAAATTTACCATTATAATAAGCATTAATACTACCAATCTCATTATTAAATGAAAAAGTAAAACCTTGTTCATACAAACCATGAAAGGAAATAATATTTCTCGTCATATTAGATGAGTAGCAAATATTATTCAATTCTATGTTTAACCCGCTACTAAGCAATAAAGAATAAACTCCAATCTTGGTGACATGTGACACTTTCCTATTCCCCATTATCAAGTTCATATTCCCGTGCTCCACATCCCTACTTCTTTTTAGACCCTGCAAATCAAAACAAATGTGATAACCACATCATGTATCAAGGACCCAAAAATTAGCATGTGATGAGTTATTAAACAGAATAGTGTAAATACCTACAAAGGTGGGCTTGATCTTCCCATCCTTTATGTCTTGCAAGTATTTGGGGCAGCTTCGTTTCCAGTGCCCTTTTTCATGACAATGGAAGCACTCTGTTTCATTTGGGTTGGGAGAGGATTTAGCAAAACCAACTTTGATTCCACTAGAATAGGATCCATCATGGGACTTTCCCTTGTGGCTCTTAGAAGGAGCCTTCCTCTTCTTTCCCTTCCCATGTCCAATTGCCAAGACAGGGGCAACAGCAGTAGGAGTAGGTACAACAAATTTGCCTTTCAAACTGCTTTCAGCAGTTCTCAAAAGACCTTGAAGCTTGCTTAGAGTGACCTCCTCCTTGTTCATATGATAAGTCATACGAAACTGATCCTAACAAGGAGGCAAAGAGTGTAGGATAATGTCAATGGCCAACTCTTCATCGAAATTGGCATTCAACTTCAGCAAGCGGTCCACAAACCTTTGTATCTTTTGCAAGTGGGTCGTGATAGACTCTCCATCCTTCATTTTGGTAGTAATCATGGAGGCTATGATTTCATACCTTTCCTGCCGAGCACTTTGATGGTACCTTTCCATTAAATCTTGGTGCATTTCATAAGGCCAAAAGTCCTCATAAGACTTTTGAAGCTCAGCGGTCATGGTAGCAATCATGATACACGACACTTTTGTCGTGTCCCACTCATGAGTCTTATACTCAGCAATCTGTTTGGGAGTAGCAGTGATTCATCAATCTCCTTTAGCTCTTTATCGAGGATATATTCTTTGTCCTTGTAGCGAATGGCCATTCGAATGTTTCAAATCCAGTCAATGAAGTTCGATCTGTCAAAAATGACCCTCCCACATAAGTTCATGAGGGAGAAAGAGCCGGAAGGGATTGGGTTTGAAGCATTGTTTGAAGTAGACATCTGAAAAGAAAGACAAAGTTTAGATTAGATAAGGATCCTTAGTATAACACCCAAATGAAATATTAAGGTTAGGACCCAACACAATATTCTACAATTCGAAAGAGGGAAGCCGTAATCCAATTATAAAATATTTGAAGGTAGATAAATGACGATTTACCAAATTCCACCATGAAAAACAAAAAATGAAGATTTATGTTTTAAATGAATTGAAATTCCTAGATTCTTTGAGATTCATTGAACTTTTCAATGGCATGTTTAAATCTCGATTATGCTCTTCAAGTTTGTGGTTGGGATACTGAGGATCACAAACAAGGTGTGAATAACCATGCAAATATGCTTGGTACTCTTGATGTTACACATCACTTGATCAATGTGCCGGTCAACCACACACGCTCCATTGATCCATGATTAACATCAAGTTACCCTTTGCCACTCTTGCTAGTCCCAAATTAGTGTGTCGGTTAACCACATACGCTCCACTAACGACTTAGGAAGGTGCAAAGTGCAATTTCCATGGAATAGCACAATTTTCACATTTTTCCTAAAGTAACTAAGATTGGGAATTTATAAAAGTTTAGTTACTTTATAGTTATTAATGAGGATTAATGTCCTATCCTACCCGTTCGGCTAACGACCCTCCACCAGTCAAGGAAGCGGTGGGTGAAAGTGGACACCCATTCAATCGCCATTTTATAGGCAATTTCCTTATACCCCCCCCCCTTATAGATCGGCTTCGTGAATGAGGTCTACTAACGGTAAGACTGAATTGAGTTATACATATATATATATATATATATATATATATATATAAGTATTAAACTTTAATATTATAATAGTATAGGGTTGAATTTTAAACTTTTAAAATTCTAGGGTTTGGAATTAAAGTTTCATAAATGAGACTTTTCAAATCCCAAAACTTGAGGGTAAGTTTTGAAACTCTTCAAAACCTATTGAGTTTTAGAATTTATGTTACATAAAAGAGACTTTCCAAGTTCCATAACTTGAGGACAAGTTATGAAACTCTTCAAGACTTTTGGAATTCTATAACTTAAAGATTTAATGTTTCATGAATGAGACTTTTCATATTTCATAACTTGAGGACAAGTTATGAAACTCTTCAAGAAACATTTAGATCAAATTTAAACTAATACAATTATCAAATAATATGTCATTTACCAGTTTGACCTAATTTAGTTCATGTAGCATGACAATTTCTAATTCTACAAATAATTAGTTTTTTCCACAAAATCAAGTAATTATCTTAAAATTGTCAATCATCATGTTATTGGACGGGGATAATCATTACCATATTAGTAAAATCAAATTTTATGAACCAAAACAATTTGTGGTAATGATCCTCATCCAAAACAGGCCAAAAACTCGAAAATTCTGCCAACAGATGACCCAACTAGTCGAGCCAGGCAATGGACTCGTCGCGTTCATGGTCAAATTCATCCAACTCGTCGAGTCCCTCTTAAGACTCGTCGATTCCATCAGGCAGTGGCCAAAAATGTCATTTTTTCAACTTTGAAAATCAAACAATTGCATCAATATAATAGAAAACACCCATGGCTCTGATACCACTGTTAGGTTTTATGTACTCTAACATTCCTATGGTGCACATAAAACCCTAATGATTTGGATCTAAGTTTTCTCTAATTATACATGCAACATTCATTTTCCAAAGCATGAAGCCTAACTAGCATGCAAAGGTGATATTTGAATAATAAAAACTAGTTAAAAGACTACCTTGTGTAGTAGCTTGTAGAATCTTGGCCTTAAGAGAGCTTAACATCCCAAGTGTGATGACTCAAACAAGTCACAAACACCAATAAACAATTAGATGAATAAGAGAGAGGTTTATGAGACTCTAAAATCGGCTAGCTCTTCTTGGAATACAAGGGTGGTCGATTTTAGGGCTTAGGGTATACATCTATAGTGTAGAATTCCAAGAGTCATATGTTTAACCTTAATTCTTACACTTAAGCTTATGGTCCAACAATTGATTTAAACTAACACTTCATGGACTAACCCATAAGTTTAGCCCATCACAAATCAATCATGGATCATTAGCCCAATCCATATGTATCACTGATTTACATAATCAGTCCCCGTTAATTTAATTAGTCTCTTTTGATCACTAAATTAATTCCAAATTAATTCTTAATCAATACTAATTAAATAATATGATTTCTCAATTAATATATTATTCTAATAATATATTAATAAATCACAAATAACTTCTTTCTCAAATATCCATCTATCAAATTGTTCTGGTGAAGGCAACCCGAAATGGACCATGCTACTATCGGGTCAAGTACATACCAATTATAGTTATGGCTTAGACACCTAATCCAACACTTATTTCCTTAAGGGTTCTAGAATATTCCAATCAACCAATTATTGATTAGTTAATATTCAACCTTTTTAATTAATTAAAACTATTCATTTAATTCTCAATCAATTCTAAAATAGTTTATGATTAATTTATTAAACATAATGAATTAATAAACATGTTTATCCTTATGTTTATTTCTTTTAATTCCTCATTTGTGTCTTTAGGGAAATCCAAAAAGGACCCTGTTATTATTTAGAAATATTACCAATAGCTAATGATCTTGGACACTATTCCCAACAGTCTCCCACTCGGACAAGTCAACAACTATACGAGACCAAATACTTTCTCAAACAATCAACATAGAGTTAGTCATCCAATGCAATTGTCAAACTCTGATGCAATCAGAATTCATCCCTTAGATAATTGATTAGTTATTCTGTTATTCTAGACATCTGTATGAACATGAGACGTGGATAAGGGTCAATCTCAGTGTTCAAAATTTTGTTTCTCGATAAATATTTCTGACGATCACATCTGACTTCTAAATCGAACAAATCAACTTAGTCAGGATCTGGTCAGACACATTAGATGTCAACACAAAATCATCGATGAGCCCAATGATATTGCTTCTACTGTTAAGGAACAAGGAACAAATAAACTTTTACTACATAGTTTTTGTCTGCTTGTCAAATCACGCATGGACTTACTCATTGTAACCCTCTAAAAATTCCAACCAATTTAAACTTTTCAAAAACAACCCAATTTCATTAAGTTATAACGAAAAGGTTTTCAATACATTTATTATCAGAGTATTCCCAGAACCATATCATAAAACATAAACATGAGGAGCGGTACGATCACGCCTTTGCCTTGCCACGGACTCTTGAAGTACCTGAAACATTAAACCACAACTGTAAGCCCGAAAGCTTAGTGAGATACCCCCAAAATACCAACCACAATACCATACACATATCATATCATAAACAGAACAGAACAGCCATGCACTTCGGGTCTACTGTGTAACTGGTCCGCCGCACCGGGCCTACAGTCCACCTGGTCCACCCTCCGAGTCTAGCCATATACATCGAGTCTACAGTGTGATTGATCCGCCCGCACCGGGCCTTCAATCCACCTGGTCCACTCTCTGAGTCTACAGTATGAATGGTCCCCCCGCACCGGGCCTTCAGTCGGCCTGGTCCACTCTCCGAGCCTCGGCACGTCTGGTCCGCCCTCTTGGGGCCTACAACCTATCCGGACCGCTCGCTGGGCCTTCGGGATAACCGGTCCGCCCTGGGTATGTTGGCCTATAGCACAAAGCAGGACCCGCCTCAACCCAACCCCAGTCAAACAACCATGTGCACATAAACATATAATCATATAGCAATTCACAACTAATCAACCAATCTAGCAGATCACATACATAGCACATCCCTACCAGGATACCGACCTAACCGATCACTAGCATAGCATCATCCTATAAACCAGGGTACCGACCCTAACCAGGTCTCTAACATATACCATCCTAACTACCAGGATGCAAACATAACAAAGCAATAACATAACAAACAACTACCCGGATTTCCATCCGATAAAGGGTCGGCCTTGGTGTCGTAGACCCTGTCGATATAGTGAGGATAACTCACCTCGCAACTGCTGAAACTCTGAACTGAAGAAACAGATGCCCGAACCACCGTCTCACCAAAAATCCTGAACTATCCAAAGTAGCAAAATAACCATTAGCCCAAGCACAATATCCTTCCAAGGGTAAATTGACCAATTTACCCTTAACTCAATCTGGTCCATGACTAAGGCCCACAATCAAAATATGAAAGGCCCAACACTAGGTAAGCTCTCAAGCCCACTAATGGCCCAAAGACCAAAAGTCCGAAGCAAAGCCCAATATTGGCCCAATTTATTAAATTGGGCCCACAATCAAAATATGAAAGGCCCAACACTAGGTAAGCTCTCAAGCCCACTAATGGCCCAAAGACCAAAAGTCCGAAGCAAAGTCCAATATTGGCCCAATTTACTAAATTGGGCCCACCTCACCAAATGGGCCTAGATCCAAGGTCCATAATAATTAGTGAGTCCAAATTACTCCATCCATAATGTCCAGTCACGGCCCAAGCTCTATTAGCCCAATAACAGCCCAATCTCTTAAGGCCCAAAATGAAAACTCAATAGAGGGAGTACGCTGGGCGTACAACGATGCTCGCGGATTGGAATCGGGACACAGACCCACTACGCTGGGCGTACTCCCATTTACGCGGGGCGTAACCTCGCTGAACTACAACTCCACATAAGATCTTAATGGCTTAAGCTCTTAAGCCCAAACTTCAGATCCATAGACCAAATATGCCTAGGATTCATAAAGTCTCAAACTTTATTACTTGGGACGTGCATAAAGCTCTTAACCCAAGGTCTTAATCCATTAAGACCTACCTATATCACATATGAGACAACCAAAGCCCTTGGGACCTTATTTTTCTTACTCAAGACCTCTCCTAAGGTCTGAAAGGACAGCTAATCTCGACCAACTCGAATCATGCATCAAGATGAGGTTTTTGGGACAAGAATGGTGTCAAAACTTCACAACACATAGATCTATACAATAAGATTGTCAAGCCAGAGACTTTTTACCTCAAAAGAGCTCCAGAAGATGATGCCTCTCCAGATCTACAAGCTCCAGCCACCCCACTCCTTCTTTGACAACTTCCTTTTTCTTCTTCTTGGCTCTCCTTTGCTAAAACAAGTTTTCCAAGGTCAAACACACCCAACAATGGAGGTGGGACGGCTATCTAGGGTTTTCTGAGGGTAAGAGAGTGTTTATGGAGGCTAGGGTTGGAACCATAATGTTCCTTATATAGTGCCTGGCCCTAAATTTAGGGTTTCTGGATGATAGACGTACGCTGGGCGTACATCCAGTACGCTGGGCGTACGTCGAGAGACCTCCGCGTTCATTTACTCCATTACGCTGGGCGTACATCCAGCTTACGCTGGGCGTACCCAGCCAAACACGTGCATGCATGCTTGGCATGCATGGGACCCCTTTGCTAAACTTCCCCCTTAGGGACCATTGTTGCCAATATCTTCAATTTACAACATCTCCTCCATCCTAAGTCCGTTCCCGACGAACTTTATATCCACATAAAGGTGGCGAGAAGACCTACGCTTCTAGCGACACACCCCGACCCGAAAACCCTTTTTGAATAAAACCCAATACCCATAAAAGACCGAAACGCCCTTACTCTTGATCTCGGGAACCCATAAATAGATATTTTAAGAACGGGGCGTTACAATTCTCCCCCACTTAAATTAGGCTTCGTCCTTGAAGCCTACTGCAGCATACACTTCAGAACAACCCCTGCACTACAGACTCCGATTACTCAATCAACTCAGGTTCTTGCAACCTTACTACTGCATCTTCTCTATCATGGTCTCTAGGTCCTTGGCCTCCGACCGAAATCTTTTATACCGTCCTCAGCACCGGTCCAAACTACTCCCGAGTTTGTTAACCTGCTGTCTCACCTTCCTCTGTTCCAAATCTCCAATCTGGAGCCACCAACCTCCTCCTTTTCCAAGGAGACTGAAAATATGCCTGTGCATCACTCAAAATTGCCACTACCTCAACGAGCAGCCAACCCGCAAGTGCTTCCGTATATCTGGTACAATCCAGTACCTCCTACTAATGACTGAGGCACGTCGGTCATCCATTTACTCCACTTCCTCCCCTAACGGAGGACCCATGCTCCTTCCGGAGCTACATACCTTTTCCTTTCTAGGAAATCCACTCAACAACTCTTACGCGCCTACGCGTGCCACTGAGCTAAACTCCACTCTACACTATCCATGTAGAGCAACTGCTATTCTCGAACTTCGCCTACTCTGATTCTGCTCGCAAGGACTCTCGGGTCCATACACTGCCTTCCACTAACATGATCAATACTTGGGGCCAGACCATATCAATTACCATATCCTGGCGACATATTCTCTCATTCTCCTCATACTGATCCACTAACACATGCAGAGTCTTCAACATGACTGGACCGCCTTACCAGGCCTTCAGCCTATCTGGACCACTCTCAGAACCTTCAGCATGTCTGGACCGCCCTTCGGGCCTTCAGCTTGTCTAGACCGTTCCCCGAGCCTTCGGCCTGACTGGTACGCCTTCCGGCCTTCAGTCTCCCCGGACCGCTCAAACTATCATACATCATTCCAAACTACCCTTCCAGGGAATCTTTCCCGTACATACTGTTCTAGCCCCCTAGGGGTTCCGAACTCTCGTTCCGATCCCGGAATCCTTTCCATGGCCTAAACCCAGGCCTCACATCAACCACTATCTTTCCTGAACCCATGGTCTGCTCCCTGCCCCCATTAGTCTGTCACTTACTCACACCAGCCCACACTCTTGGCTGACTGAAACACTGTCGAATCTCAACGGCTAATCATGTTGGATATAGTGTCTAAGTCCATAACTTTATTTGGTATGTACTTGACCCGACCCGGCATGGTCCATTTGGGTTGCATGGCATTGCAATACTTGGATAGACTAAATGAGAGAATAAGGCACTTATCATTATTAATATATTATAAGTTCTAATATATTAATAATAGTATTATTTAATTAGTATTGATCAAGAATTAATCTAGTATTAATTTGGTGATCAAAGTGAGACTAATTAAATATATAGGGTTGATTATGACAATCATCAATTCTTTTATGGTGGATTAATGATCCATGGTTTATGGGTTATGGATGTAACCATATGGAGCTCCATGGATAGTCCATGGGAGTTACAAATCCATGGGTCATGGGAAATCAAGAGTCATGACAATTAAGGGCATTCATGTGTAAACCCTAATTGTGACAACACTATAAAAGGAACCCTATGGCTAGCAAAAAGTGGACCTAGTGGACATAGTGTTACTAGAGAGGGCATAACCACTTTTGAGTGCTAGAAGTATTCTCTCAAGTTATTCTAAGTCTTATGGTGTTGTGTGAAGCATTTAAGGCACAACATTTGGGGTGCTAGGCTCACAAAGTCTTGAAGGAATCCAAGCAACAACAAGGTATGTATTTCTACTAGTTTTATGTTTTATGTAATCCCCATGCCATGCTAGTTAGGAAATAACCTTGAAAAAGAAATTTGCATGTATATAGAGAAAACATAGATTCAAGGTTATTAGGGTTGCATGTACACTTAGGAAGTGTTAGAATGCTCAAAACCCATCAGTGGTATCAGAGCCTAGGATTGTTTTCTGTATACTTGATGCAAAACTGCTTAAAATCGAAAAATTCTGCATTCTGACGACTGGACTCGCCGAGTCCATGGGGAGGAATCGCCGAGTCCATGAACAAATTCATTCTACTCGCCGAGTAGAATAGTGCACTCGGCGAGTAGGAGCGTGCTGGGCAGTTTTTTCGAGTTTTGTTGCTGGAAATGGATTAAGATCATTATCCCAATCTGTTTTGGACTTGTAAAATCTGTTTTTCAAAATGATAATGATTATGTTAACCCATTTTACATGACTTTTATCAATTTTCAAGTATTGTATATGTTTATATGATTTCTTGAAATTGCTTGACATGAATTTGTGTTCTTATGAGTTTTTAGAAGATCATAGGAATTATGTGTAACCACCATGTGTGTTTAATTCATGATCTTAATGGCTATGATGGTGTCCATAACTTGTCCTCAAGTTATGGATAACCAAAAGTCACTTCCTTTAATTGTGATTAAAGAACTAAAGAGGTTTCATAAAATGAAGAGTCTTCATTTTATGAACCATTAAAACTCATAAGTTACAAATTGAAGAGACTTGGAATAGTTTCAAATCTTGCCCTCAAGTTTTGGAATTTGAAAAGTCTTATACTTTAATACTTTAATTCCAAATTAAACCTTAGATTTTTAAAAAGTTTAAAAATCAACACTTATACTATTATTATAATTTTATTATATAGATATGTATAAGAATATGTCATTCTTACCGTTAGTAGGCCTCATTCACGAAGCCGATCTATAAGGGGGGTATAAGGTTGTTGCCTATAAAATGGTGACTTAATGGGTGTCCACTCTCACCCACCGTTTCCTTGATCGGTGGAGGGTCGTTAGCCGAACGGGTAGGATACGACTTTAAATACTCGTTAAAAGTATAATGAATTATAAAGTAACTATACATTATAAATTCCCAATCTTAGTTACTTTAGGAAAATGTGAAATTGGTGCTAGCCCATAAAATTACACTTTGTACCTTACCAAGTCGTTAGTGGAGCGTGTGTGGTTAACCGGCACACTAACATGGACTAGTAAGAGTGGCAAAGGGTAACTTGACCTTATTATAGATCGGTGGAGCGTGTGTGGTTAACCGGCACATCGATTAGGTAATATTGTTAAGGGTACCAAGTCAATTTGTATGGTTATTCACACCTTGTTTGTGATCCTCGACATCCCAGTCACAAACTTGAGAGGGCACAATCGAGATTCAAACATGCCATTGAAAAGTTCAATGTATCTCAAAAGATCTAGGAGTTTCAAAACCAATAAAACCTAATAATAAAATATTTCGTTCTTATGGTGGAAATTGGTAAATCGTCATTTACCTACCTTCAAATATTTTATAGTATGGATTACGGCATCCCTCTTCCAACTATAAATAGTTTGTTGGATCCTAGCCTTAATATTTCATTTGGGTGAATTATTAAGGATTCCTAATCTAATGAAACTTGTCTTTCTTTCCTTTCAGATGTCTTCCAACAATGCTTCTGGCTCAAACCCAACAGGCTCCTTTTCCCTTATGAACTTGTGTGGTAAGGTCATTTTTGATGGATCCAATTTCAATGAGTGGATCAGAAACATCAGAATGATTACCCGCTACGAGGACAAAGAATATGTCCTCGATAAGGAGCTTAAGGTTGTGAATGAAGCCACTGCTACTCCTGAAGAGTTTGCGGAGTTTGTTGCACATGAAAAGGATGCTACTAAAGTAGCATGCATCATGATGGCCACCATGACTCCTGAACTTCAAAAATCCTATGAAGATTTCTACCCCTATGAGATGCACCTGGATCTGATGGAAAGGTACCATCAGAGCGCGCGTCAGGAGAGGTATGAAATCATCTCCTCCATGATAACCGCAAGGATGAAGGATGGTGAACCCATCACCGGTCACTTGCAGAAGATGCAAAGGTTCGTTGACCGGTTGCTGAAGCTAAATGTTGACTTTCCTGAGGAAATGGCGATTGACATCATTCTCCATTCCTTACCTCCAAGTTATGATCAGTTTCGTATGACTTATCATATGAACAAGGAGTAAGTCACACTTAGCAAACTTCAAGGACTCTTAAGGACAGCTGAAAATGGCCTTAAGGGTAAAGCGGTTGCTACTTCTACTCCTTCAACAGCCCCTGTTCTGGCTATTGGGCAGGGAAAGGGTAAGAAGAGGAAAAACCCTTCGAAGGGTACCAAGGGTAAGACTCTTGATGGTTCCTCTTCAAGTGGGACAAAGAAAGGTCCCATTACTCCTTCTTCAAACCCAAAGGAAGCACAGTGCTTCTATTGCCAGGATAAGGGACACTTCAAGCGAAGCTGCCCCAAATATCTGCAAGATCTAAAGGATGGGAAGGTTAAACCCACCCATGCAGGTATTTACACAATATTGTCTAACAACTCATCTAATGCTAATTCTTGGGTGCTTGATACAGGGTGTGGTATTCACATTTGTACTGATTTGCAGGCACTAAGAAGAAGTGAGCAAGTGGAGCACGGGAAGATAAACTTAGTCATGGGCAACAGGAAAGCATCACCTGTTACCAAGATAGGAGTTTATTCTTTATTGCTTAATAATGGGTTAATGTTAGATTTGAATAAGTGTTGTTACTCGCCCGAAATGGCGAGAAATATTATTTCCTTTCATGGCTTGTACAAACAAGGTTTTACATTTTCATTTGATAATAAAAATGGTGCTATTAATGTTTATTACAATGATGTATTTCACTTTAAAGCATTACCTTGTGATGGTGTATATGAAGCCGTGAATGTTGTAGACAATCTAGGAAATAATGTGTTGTATATTGATTCTTCAGATAGCTTGGATAAAGCATCCTTGTGGCATTGTCGTCTTGGACATGTTAACAAGAAGCGCATAGGCCAACTCCAAAAGGCTGGAGTCTTGGAATCATTTGACCTCAAGTCAGATGATAGTTGCGAGTCTTGTTTACTTGGAAAAATGACAAAGTCACCCTTCACAGGTACTTGTGATAGGGGTGAAGGTTTGTTGGACCTTGTACACACGGATGTGTGTGGGCCCTTTAGAGTTGCTACAAGGGATGCTAATCGCTATTATGTGACTTTTACTGATGATTATAGTAGATATGGATATATTTACTTGATCAAGCATAAGTCAGAAACCTTTGAAAAGTTCAAAGAGTTTAAGCAGGAAGTTGAGAATCAATTGGGCAGGAACATCAAGATGCTCCGATCCGATCGAGGAGGAGAGTATCTTAGCATTGAGTTCCTTGACTATCTTAAGGAATGTGGGATTGTCTCACAATTGACACCTCCCAGGACACCACAGTTGAATGGTGTAGCTGAGAGGCGCAATCGAACCTTGTTGGATATGGTTCGTTCCATGATGAGTCGAGCTTCGTTACCAATCTCTTTCTGGGGGTATGCCTTAGAGACTGCCGCCCATATCCTTAATCTAGTCCCTACTAAAAAGGTTGCCAAAACACCTCATGAGATGTGGACTGGGAAAGTTCCCAATTTGGACCACATCAAGATTTGGGGTTGTGAAGCTTTCGTGAGGCGTGAGACTCATGATAAGCTTGAACCTCGAAGTGAGAGGTGTATTTTCATCGGCTACCCACAGAGATCCTTTGGTTACCTCTTCTACAGACCCAGTGATAATGTGGTTTTTGTAGCAAGAAGAGGAGTCTTTCGTGAGAGAGAATTCATAAGCCAAGGGGACAGTGGGAGGCAAATTGACCTTGAAGAGCTTCAAGAGTCAAGTGGTGAAGGAACCTCAAATGCTATCGACCAACCTGAGGAGGAAACTCCTGTTGATCCGATAGATGAGTCTGTACCTCCAAGACGTTCCACTAGGGTGAGGAACACACCTGATTTTTATTATGGTTATCACATCACCACTGAAGGTGATACATTTATTAGTGATAGTACACTAATAGATTTGGATGAACCTAATAATTACAGGGAAGCCATGGCAGGCCCTGAGTCTGCTAAATGGAAGGAGGCTATGGACAGCGAGATTCAGTCCATGTATGACAATCAAGTTTTGAACTTGGTTGACAATGTACCAGGTCATAAGACAGTTGGGTGCAAATGGATCTTCAAGAAGAAGACCGACATGGATGGGAAGGTACACACTTATAAAGCGCGACTGGTTGCGAAGGGCTTTACTCAAACTCCGGAAGTTGACTATGATGAGACCTTCTCACCAGTAGCTAAGATTAAGTCTATTAGAGTATTGTTAGCCATAGCTGCATTTCATGATTATGAAATATGGCAAATGGATGTCAAAACCGCTTTCCTTAATGGAAAGTTGGCTGAGGATGTTTACATGGCTCAACCAGAGGGTTTTGTCGATACAAGATACCCTAATAGAGTGTGTAAGCTTGATAAATCCATTTATGGATTGAAACAAGCATCTCGCAGATGGAATCTTTGCTTTGATGAGAAAGTCAAAGAGTTTGGCTTTTCTAGGAGTGAGGATGAGTCTTGTGTGTATGTCAGAGCTAGTGGGAGCATAGTTAGCTTCTTGGTGTTGTATGTGGATGACATACTTCTCATAGGAAACGACGTCCCAACCTTGCAGGAGGTTAAGTCCTGGCTTGGGAAGTGTTTCGCTATGAAGGACCTTGGGGAAGCTGCCTATATCCTAGGGATAAGGATATTGAGAGATAGGAGTAAGAGACTAATTGGACTTAGTCAAAGTACTTATGTGGATAGGGATAATTTCCGTTCTCAGTCGGGCTGGGTCTTTATCCTAAATGGAGGGGCAATTACTTGGAAAAGTTCCAAGCAGGAGACAGTAGCTGATTCTACTTGTGAATCAGAGTACATAGCAGCAAGTGAAGCAGCTAAGGAGGCGATATGGCTAAAGAACTTCATCGGAGACCTTGGAGTTGTACCAGCTATAAAAGAGCCAATGGAAATTTTCTGTGACAGCGAAAGTGCGGTTGCTTTGGCTAAGGAACCAAGAGATCACGGGAGATCTAGGCACATTGACAGAAAATACCATTTCATCAGACATCGAATAGAAGAAGGACTCCTCGTGGCTAAGAGGGTATCATCAAATGAGAACCCGGCAGATCCCCTCACGAAGGGACTGAGCAGGGTTAAGCATTTACAGCATGCGAGGCGCATTGGGCTGAGGGATGATATTAGTTTCAATAATTAGATTCCTGAAACTTGTAAAATGTAATTGACATTTGATGATAAATAAAAGTTGTTATTTATTTATGAGTAAGGTGTTACTATCTTGTGTTGATTGTTTACTATGTTTCAATTTTGCATGTTTTTACTTCCAGAATAATTATGTTATTATTCAAACCATCCACAGTCAGTCAAACTTTGGAAGTAAGTATTGATTTAAGACTGTCATGAATTTGGCTTGTATGATTTGTCTAAAAGTGCTTTGGACAATGCAATGGTTGCTACAACATTCATGAGTACTCATAAGGGCTGAGTATTGGATCCAACCCACGCTCACTTGCATCACTTCATGGAATTTATCTCGAGTGATCGTGAGACGGTAATATCATATGAATCTTCAAACCTAGAGATATGAGTTGTTGACTATGAGTTGGTTATTCATTGATTGTACGAAAACGCATTGGTAACTCGATGTCATAAAACGTGCCTTTGTGAATAATTCAACAAGTAGTTAGTACAAGCATATCAATCGAAGTTTATCTGTTCCTTCTAGAAATAGAAGCGATATCTGGGCCCCTCGATGATTTGGTTTTGACCTATGTACCGGGCCCGGTCAGAACCTAATTGATGTGTTCAATTTAGTTCTATGTCGAAACAAATCAGAGATCGAGAAACAAATGCTGGACAATAAGTAAGACCATGTTCCATGTGTTTGTCCGGCTGATATCATGAGAATAGAGGATTATATGATCACTTATCTTAAATGGCGTATCATCATCATCTCAGTTCCGAGAGACTTTGAAAGAGCTACGATTGCTAGTCGGATTTTGAAGTCATATTTGCAAATATAGTTATTAGACTTATCCAAGTGGGAGACTGTTGGATATAGTGTCTAAGTCCATAACTTTATTTGGTATGTACTTGACCCGACCCGGCATGGTCCATTTGGGTTGCATGGCATTGCAATACTTGGATAGACTAAATGAGAGAATAAGGCACTTATCATTATTAATATATTATAAGTTCTAATATATTAATAATAGTATTATTTAATTAGTATTGATCAAGAATTAATCTAGTATTAATTTGGTGATCAAAGTGAGACTAATTAAATATATAGGGTTGATTATGACAATCATCAATTCTTTTATGGTGGATTAATGATCCATGGTTTATGGGTTATGGATGTAACCATATGGAGCTCCATGGATAGTCCATGGGAGTTACAAATCCATGGGTCATGGGAAATCAAGAGTCATGACAATTAAGGGCATTCATGTGTAAACCCTAATTGTGACAACACTATAAAAGGAACCCTATGGCTAGCAAAAAGTGGACCTAGTGGACATAGTGTTACTAGAGAGGGCATAACCACTTTTGAGTGCTAGAAGTATTCTCTCAAGTTATTCTAAGTCTTATGGTGTTGTGTGAAGCATTTGAGGCACAACATTTTGGGTGCTAGGCTCACAAAGTCTTGAAGGAATCCAAGCAACAACAAGGTATGTATTTCTACTAGTTTTATGTTTTATGTAATCCCCATGCCATGCTAGTTAGGAAATAACCTTGAAAAAGAAATTTGCATGTATATAGAGAAAACATAGATTCAAGGTTATTAGGGTTGCATGTACACTTAGGAAGTGTTAGAATGCTCAAAACCCATCAAATCAACCTCTAATGCTTGTCGATCCTCCTGAGAATTTTCCAATTCTCCCCATTTAGAACACTGACTTCCAACCACCGGTGACTCAATCGGCATAAAACAATCATCCAAACTCAACATACTCCTCTTATCCATGAACTGATTTCCTCTGAAACGAGCAACCTCCACAAAATCACTTTCCGACATCGCACCCCACGAACTCTAAAGGAGTTCGATTTTCCACTGAACCCTCCTCAGATCCCAATCGCTATACCCAACAATAAGACCTTACAACCAATTTCTGACTATCGATCCCTTGGATGCTAACCACTTACAACTCCTGCCTACTATCACTTTCAACCAAACCATGAAACACGCAGAACGGCGAATAAAATACAACACCACATAAATAATATGATAAGCAAATAGCAATGAAACGAAAACATACCCGCAACTGCATCTAGCTCTGTCCTGACCTCCTCTGCTGTAAGCTGAAAAGTGCGCCCCTGAGCCCTCGGGGATCCGCTCCACCCTGACCTCCACCCGTAATCCTCAAAGTGGCCGGTGCTGGAGCCTGCACCGGTCCTGCAACAAGCTGTGGACAGTTGGCCCTCATGTGACCAACCTGGTGACACTGGTAGCAAATCCTCATATCCTGAACCGGGGCTGACTGACGACAATCCCTCGCGTAATGCCCCTCTCTCCCGCACTTGTGGCACGCACCACCGGACCTACAAACTCCGATGTGACCCTTCCCACACTTCCCACAAGTGCGGCTGCCCTGATCTCCAAGCCTAGAATCAACGGTCTTGGGCCGTTTCGACGCCGGCTGCGACTGCACCGCGGCCTGCCTCTGCTCTTGCAACTGTAACTCAATCTCCAGCTCACGCCGTCTGGCGGCCTCCTGCAGCTCTAACAAGGTGTCGAATCTCTGAGTGGCCACGAACTGCCTAATGTCCCTCTTGAGTATACTCAGATATCGGGTCATCTGAGCCTGCTCCGAAGCAAACTCAGGGCAAATCATCGCCCTCTTCGTGAACATCTAGGTGATTTCCGTCACCGTCTCTGTATCCTGCTTCAGCTCCAAAAACTCCTGAGCCAATCTTTCCCGTTCCACCCGCGGAACATAACGAGTACTGAACATGTCTCGGAACTGGTCCCAAGTAACCGCAGCTCTCTGCGCATCAGAATATGATCCCGTGGTCAATCTCCACCAATCCTTCGCCCCGATCCTCAACAGGTTCAGAGCACACCTCACCCTCTGATCAGCAGGGCATGAACATGTGAAGAAACATCCCTCCACATCTGACAACCATCTCATAGCAATAATCGGATCCTGAACTCCATCGAAGGTAGGGGCTTCGTGTTATCAAAGTCCCGATACTGAAAGCCCCTACTGGCTCCTCCCCCTGCCGCTGCCATAGCCGCTGCGGCTGCCGCGGCTGCTGTCTCTGCTAAAGCCGCATAGCGCTCATCAAAATACTCGACCATGGCGGTCTTGATCGACCCAAACAGTTCTGGCAACTCGGCCCGGAACATAGCAGCAACCTTATCATGCAGGATCTCACGAATCCTAGCATCCAACTCGTCTGTGCTCATCTGACCGATAACCTCGGGTGGTGCTGATCCACCCTGACCGCCCTCTCCTGCTCCCGATCCTGATCCGGATCCGCTCCCAGCATGCCTCGTAACCACCATACTGAAATTACTGCAAAACATCATATGCTTCTCACTAACCCGGGAACCAACTCCCAACCCAGCCCTAGGGGTTGTGACTTCCTTGATACGCGTATGGGTCATGTGCTTTCAGTAGTACGGGCCCATACTACCTTCCACACCTACCCATATTTATATCAAGTATCACCACAACACCCTAGTGATGAACATGCATAACAAGCACTCAACCCTCACTCCTAAAGGAACACTGGAAATCTCATACAGAAAGAAACCCTAGGCTAGCAGGCATCATAAATCAGGCAACTCTATCAGGCAATTCCTGAAGATCCCTAGCCTAGTACTAGCATGTTGTTCTATCATATCCCATAAACAAATAACTTGTATGGTATTTTGGGGTTACTTACTGGCTCCGGCTGATCGTACCATTAGCCCAAGCACAATATCCTTCCAAGGGTAAATTGACCAATTTACCCTTAACTCAATCTGGTCCATGACTAAGGCCCACAATCAAAATATGAAAGGCCCAACACTAGGTAAGCTCTCAAGCCCACTAATGGCCCAAAGACCAAAAGTCCGAAGCAAAGCCCAATATTGGCCCAATTTATTAAATTGGGCCCATAATCAAAATATGAAAGGCCCAACACTAGGTAAGCTCTCAAGCCCACTAATGGCCCAAAGACCAAAAGTCCGAAGCAAAGCCCAATATTGGCCCAATTTACTAAATTGGGCCCACCTCACCAAATGGGCCTAGATCCAAGGTCCATAATAATTAGTGAGTCCAAATTACTCCATCCATAATGTCCAGTCACGGCCCAAGCTCTATTAGCCCAATAACAGCCCAATCTCTTAAGGCCCAAAAGGAAAACTCAACAGAGGGAGTACGTTGGGCGTACAACGATGCTCGCGGATTGGAATCGGGACACAGACCCACTACGTTGGGCGTACTCCCATTTACGCGGGGCGTAACCTCACTGAACTACAACTCCACATAAGATCTTAATGGCTTAAGCTCTTAAGCCCAAACTTCAGATCCATAGACCAAATATGCCTAGGATTCATAAAATCTCAAACTTTATTACTTGGGACGTCCATAAAGCTCTTAACCCAAGGTCTTAATCCATTAAGACCTACCTATATCACATATGAGACAACCAAAGCCCTTGGGACCTCATTTTTCTTACTCAAGACCTCTCCTAAGGTCTGAAAGGACAGCTAATCTCGACCAACTCGAATCATGCATCAAGATGAGGTTTTTGGGACAAGAATGGTGTCAAAACTTCACAACACATAGATCTATACAATAAGATTGTCAAGCCAGAGACTTTTTACCTCAAAAGGGCTCCAGAAGATGATGCCTCTCCAGATCTACGAGCTCCAGCCACCCCACTCCTTCTTTGACAACTTCCTCTTTCTTCTTCTTGGCTCTCCTTTGCCAAAACAAGCTTTCCAAGGTCAAACAAACCCAACAATGGAGGTGGGACGGATATCTAGGGTTTTCTGAGGGTAAGAGAGTGTTTATGGAGGCTAGGGTTGGAACCATAATGTTCCTTATATAGTGTCTAGCCCTAAATTTAGGGTTTCTGGATGATAGACGTACGCTGGGCGTACGTCGAGAGACCTCTGCGTTCATTTACTCCATTACGCTGGGCGTACATCCAGCTTACGTTGGGCGTACCCAGCCAAACACGTGCATGCATGCTTGGCATGCATGGGACCCCTTTGCTAAACTTCCCCCTTAGGGACCATTGTTGCCAATATCTTCAATTTACAACATCTCCTCCATCCTAAGTTCGTTCCCGACGAACTTTATATCCACATAAAGGTGGCGAGAAGACCTACGCTTCTAGCGACACACCCCGACCCGAAAACCCTTTTCGAATAAAACCCAATACCCATAAAAGACCGAAACGCCCTTACTCTTGATCTCGGGAACCCATAAATAGATATTTTAAGAACGGGGCGTTACACTCATTATAACCACCAGTTACGGATAACGTTGGAGCAAGACCAATGCACAACCAACTTGTACGTAAAGAACTCAATGTCTCTCCGTTTTAAAAATAAAATATATTATCGTCTTTGAATTTCTCGTGACTAGATCCATGAAGTAACTTTCCAAGTGCGGGTTATTCCAATACTTAAATCTCCCTTTCAAGTACTCATGAGTGTTAGTGTAATCTCCATTGTATGTCCAATCTCTATAGAAAATCCACCAACCTCATGACAGTCTTAATTCCTTTACTCACTCCTAATACTATGACCGACTGTGGAGTTTTGAATAAATAAATACCCATGAAGTGGGTTTAAAACATGCAAAAGGAGAACAAAGAGATAAACTAATGAAATGACTAATCTACATCATATATTAAGTTCTTCACTTAATAATTGCCAAATCATATAAAGTCTTATATTGCTTAAGTTCTCAAATTTAAAACAAATTATTCCAAGTATGCTCAAGTCAAATCATTTGGAAATCAAATTCCTCATGACGAAGTCTCATTGTCAAACCTGTTTCTATATGATTATATTTGTAACGTCCGGTTCCTGGTACATATTTTAATAAGAATTATTCATATTTGCAAAGGGACTCGACGAGTTGGAGGCCCCAAACTCGTCGAGTAGAAACGGATTTTTGGGACGCGGGACTTGAAGTCTACTCGACGAGTTGAGAAGCCTCAACACGACGAGTGGGGCTGCCAGAGTGAAACCCTAATTTTCAGGGTTTGCACCCTATTTAAGGACCTTAACACTTCATTGTGGCCTCCCTCATTGTAACACCTGTTCCAGGTCTTATTTAATTTATCTAATTTTAAGGACCTTAACACTTCATTGTGGCCTGGACCAGAACGGCGGAAACGTCCGGAGGCGGGTGACGTTATTGTGCAGTATCATAACAATTGCATATAAATGAAACATAGCAAATCCAAACATCATACATCAATATAACAAACTTACATTGTTTTACATCTTGTTTATGTTCTTGAAATACACAAAAGAGACAATATTGAATAAATTCCAAACTACGTCAAAATAATCTTGAATCCCCATGTCACTGACCTGCTTATAGATTTCCTGAGAATATAAGTCGTTTGAAAAGTGTCAACATAAAATATGTTGGTGAGTTCATAAGCATTTTGTATAAAAATCTATGTTAGTTGGAAAAAACCAGAAAATCCCATATTTCCTTATCAAATGGTTATAAGTCTTGTTTCCAATCAAGTATAGTTGCATGTGTGTTTTAGTTTATCGTTTTTCGTGATCATATAAAATCGTTTTCCCCAGAAAATCCTATATTTTCTGATGTAAAAAAATGGTAGTACTAAAACCCTAGGACTTGTGTGGTAAAAGCTTCGTTTGATGTATCCAGACAATAGTTGTTTATAATCGAAAGGTGTAACTTGTGTAGAGTACTAAATATTTGTAACGACGTAAATTTCCAAAACAATTTTTCATTTTTAAATCATACTTTCAATCACACGATAATCACAAAACATAATGTATCCACTGTGTCATAATAAAACATGTCCCGGAATCTCAATAACATAAACTCTATAAGTGTGTACGGATCATGCCGGCGCCTTCCCGCGATCATCACTAGTACCTGAAACACATAATATAACAACTGTAAGCATAAATGCTTAGTGAGTTCCCCAAGATACCACATACAACACATACGCCTTTCCAGGCCATAACTCTGTAGGATCTTCCGATCCATGTGTCTCAGGGGACTTCTGTCCCGAATCCCGGTAGACCTTCCGGTCCTACCCGTATCGACCTTCCGGTCCGTAACCACTTGACCTTCCGGTCCATATCATCTTGACCTTCCGGTCCTTATCGTACATAACATACATAACACATATATATCACATAACAACATACAGCTCATACATCTCATAGCATATAAGACCTTCCGGTCACACATAGGTACCCTTCCAGGTACAGTATAGTGAAAAGACTCACCTCAATGAAGTCGGATAAACTTTCGTGCTCAACGTCCTGACTTAGCCTCCTCCTATTATTCAAATAACATCCCCGATCAATATTCTCTCATGATCTCATCTCTACAAATTGGGTAGAAGGCCATTCTACCCTTCCCTGAACTCTCTTGAATCAGTCTTGGCCAGAATCCTAAGGTCAACGAAAGTCAACGGTCAAACTTTGACCCGACTCGTCGAGTGCACAAGGGAGACTCGGCGAGTCCATGCGGGTCCTCTGAATCCTTTCAGCCTCTCTTGGCTCGTCGAGTCATCCTTCCACTCGACGGGTTACACCTGTCACGAATCGCGGGGCAACCCCGACTCGACTCGTCGAGTCCACTTATGGACTCGGCGAGTTGCTCCCATAACAACTCTCAAATGACCTTCTGAGGTCAGATATGCTTCTCTAAACTATAGATCTGGCCTTCAAGTGCTCAAAGGTCACGTAAAGGTGCAACCTTTACGTGCATGCAACCCACATCAAGTCATAAATGGAGAAATAACTCTAAAAATGGCAACCTAGTCTCCAATCCTCCATGAACAAGCATAAAGCAGAATGGGAAAGGTTCTCTGGACCTCTATGGGTCCAGATCTGAGGTCTAACCTAGCAAGGGACCATAACCTCAACCTTTCAAGCCTAAAAAGGTTTATAGAAAACCCTAAATCACAGATCTTAACCCAAAACAGAAGGGAAGTTCGATTTGATACCTCAATAGTGTAGATCTGAACTTGAAAACCCTGGATCCACAGCTCCCTTGACCTCCTCTTGTTGGAAACTACTTCTCTTTTGCTAAAACACACAAGAAATGGTGAATTAGCCTTCCTCTTGCACCACAAACGTTCTCTTTCTCTCTCTAGGGTTTCTCAGGGGTGAAGTGGCCGCAATGGAGGCTATAAAGGCCTTTAAATAGGGCACAGGCCCTGAGAATTAGGGTTTCACTTAATAGCGCGGACTCACCGAGTCCACGCATCGACTCGTTGAGTCCTTCATTAAATCAGACCAGAAATACGCGATCCCACTCGGCGAGTATGAGCGCCTACTCGCCGAGTCCCTCTCTAAAATTCAATATAAATACTTAAAATAAGATACCTGGGAATCCGGATGTTACAATTCTCCCCCACTAGAATCAGACTTCACCCTCGAAGTCTTGCTCGGCAAACAACTCTGGATGCTGCTCCCGCATCTCCAACTCCGGCTCCCAGGTCAGCTCGGACCCTTTCCGATGTTGCCACTGGACCTGCACCAGAGACACTTCCTTGTTCCTCAGAATCTTGATCTTCCGATCCCGGATCGTGATTGGTCTCTCAGCATAATTCAGGCTCGCATCCACCTGAATATCCTCCAGCGGTACCACCGCCGATTCGTCGGCTATACACTTCCTCAACTGAGACATGTGAAAGGTATCATGAATCTGTCTCAGCTCCTCAGGTAGTTCCAACCGATAAGCTACCCTGTCCACCCTCGCGGTCACCCTAAATGGCCCGATATACCAGGGCCCCAGCTTGCCCCTCTTCCTGAATCGGATCACTCCTTTCCAAGGAGACACTTTCAGGAGTACGAAGTCTCCCACATGGAACTCAAGCTCGGATCGTCGCCTATCCGCATAACTCTTCTGACGACTCTGAGCCGTCAATAACCTCTGTCTAACCTGCTGTATCTGCTCTGTCGTCTGAAGAACTATCTCAGTGCTACCCATCACAAGCTGTCCTACCTCTCCCCAGCAAATGGGAGTCTGACACCTCCTACCATACAATAACTCGAAGGGAGGCATACCAATACTCGAATGGTGCCTGTTGTTGTAGGAAAACTCAGCCAATGGCAAGTACGTGTCCCAACTTCCTCCGAAGTCCAACACACATGCTCGAAACATGTCCTCGAGTGTCTGAATCGTCCGCTCACTCTGTCCGTCCGTCTGGGGGTGGTAGGCGGTACTGAAATGCAACCTCGTACCCAACTCCTTGTGGAACTTCTTCAAGAACCTGGAAGTGAAACGTACATCTCGATCTGACACAATCGAGATCGGTACTCCATGACGCGATACCACCTCCCTCACATACAACTCTGCCAACCTCTCAGCAGAAGAGCTCTCACTGATAGCAAGAAAATGCGCGCTCTTCGTCATCCGGTCGACGATCACCCAAATTGCATCGACACCCTTCGCGGTCCTCGGCAATTTGGTGATGAAATCCATGGAAATCTGTTCCCACTTCCACTGGGGAACCTCAAGCGGCTGCAACTTGCCATGCGGACGCTGGTGCTCGGCCTTAACCTTGCGACAGGTCAAGCACCTCTCGACAAACCACGCGACATCCCTTTTCATACAGGGCCACCAATAATCTTTCTTCAGGTCCAAATACATCTTAGTGGCCCCGGGATGGATCGAGAACCTCGATCTATGCGCCTCCTCCATCAGAATGGTACGTGCCCTGCCTGCATACGGCATCCAAATCCGACCTTGAAAGGTTATCAGCCCTCGACTACCGGTAACGAACTCGGACACCTGCCCGATCACCCGCTCCCTCTTGCGGTTCTCCGGTATCACGGCCTCTGTCTGGGCCTCCCGAATGGTGTCCAACACCGGAGTCATCACTGTCAGTCGCATGCAAATGTCTCGAATCGGGGCACTCTCCGCCCTACGGCTCAGGGCGTCAGCTACGACATTAGCTTTGCCCGGGTGGTACAGGATCTCACAATCATAATCCTTTACCACGTCCAACCATCTCCTCTGGTGCATATTCAGATTGGGCTGATCCATCAAATACTTCAAGCTCTTGTGGTCCGTGTATATGGTACACCGAACCCCATATAAATAATGACGCCATATCTTGGGGGCAAACACCACTGCCCCCAACTCCAGATCGTGGGTGGGATACCTCGTCTCATGAGGCTTCAGCTGCCTCGATGCATACGCTATCACATGTGTTGGGATACCATGTTCTTTGTCACTACAACAAGCCCTCTCTGCATAAGCACCGCACCCAACCCTGATATCGATGCGTCACAATACACCATAAAATCCTCCATCCCTTCCGGGAGGGCTAACACAGGGGCTTCGCATAACTTCTGGCGAAGTGTCTCAAACGAGGTCTGCTGCTCCGGACCCCATGAAAAAGCAACACCCTTCCGAGTCAACCTGGTGAGAGGCACGGCGATCTTGGAGAAATCTCTGATAAATCTCCGATAGTAACCGGCCAATCCTAGGAAACTCCTGATCTCGGTGGGAGATCTCGGCACCTCCCAACTCATCACTGCCTCAATCTTGGCCGGATCGACCAAAATCCCATCCTGGTTGACGAGATGCCCCAAGAACTAGACCTCCCGTAACCAGAACTCGCACTTGGAGAATTTGGCATAAAGCCTCTCCGTCCTCAATACCCCGAGGATCTCTCTTAGATGATCTTCGTGCTGCTCTCTAGATCTCGAGTACACCAGTATATCGTCGATGAACATGATCACCGAACGATCCAACATCGGTCTACACACCCTGTTCATGAGATCCATGAACGCTGCTGGTGCATTGGTGAGCCCGAAAGGCATCACCACGAACTCGTAATGCCCATAACGAGTCCTGAACGTCGTCTTCTGGATATCCTCATCGCGCACTCTCATCTGATGATATCCAGACCTCAGATCAATCTTGGAGAACCAAGACGCTCCCTGCAACTGATCGAACAAATCGTCGATCCTCGGTAATGGGTAACGGTTCTTGACCGTCAACTTGTTCAACTCCCGGTAATCAATACACATCTGGTGTGAACCATCCTTTTTCTTGACAAAAAGGATCGGTGCTCCCGAAGGGGAACTACTCGGTCTAATAAACCCCTTCCCCAGCAGCTCTTGAAGCTGCGAGGATAACTCCTGCATCTCTGGCGGCGCAAGGCGATAAGGCGCCTTGGCGATAGGCGCTGCCCCCGAAACCAAATCGATGCGGAACTCTACCTGCCTCTCGGGAGGCACACCCGGCAACTCCTCGGGAAAAACATCCGGGAACTCACGCACTATCGGAACGTTATCCATCGAACTTCGCCTCCCAGCGGCCTCTCGTGTGTCCATCACATAGGCTACAAACCCGCTGCAGCCCTGTTGTAAACTCTGTCTCGCTCTGGCAGCCGAACAAATCGCCGACCCACATCGGGTACCCTCGCCGTACACCGTAAGTACTTCCCCACTAGGGTCTCGTATCGTCACCAACTGTCGCTCGCAGTCTATAACAGCCCCAAATCGGCTCAACCAATCCATGCCCACTATGACACATACGTCCACCATCGCTATCGGGACCAGATCTATCGGGAACTCAACACCGAAGATCTCGAGTACACATCCTCGTATCACATCTGTAGCATACACTGCTCGCTCGTCAGCTATGGAAACTCGCAGTGGTCGACTCAACGCCTCTCGTCTGTTACTGATGTGTCGACTAAACGCTATATACACAAATGATCGACTCGCACCCGAGTCAAATAACACTAAGGCAGGTACAGAACTCACAAGAAAAGTACCTACGCATATCATCATATAAGCACCATATCTCAACTCAGCATAAATAAATAAGAATACATACCAGCCACTACATCAGGCGCTGCGCGGACCTCCTCCGCTGTCAACTGGAAAGCTCTCCCGCGAGCCTTCGGTGCCTCGGCCTTCGCTGGCCGAACCTCGGTAACCCTAGCAGCAGGGGCAGATCCCTGTGCTGATCCCTGATGTAACTGCGGGCACTCGGCCTTCCGATGGCCAGTCTGGTTGCAATGAAAGCAAACCATAAATCCCTTGGGGCAATCTTTGGCGATATGCCCCTCCTTGCCACATTTGTAGCAAGCACCTGATCGACAGACCCCATCATGTCCCTTGCCGCACTTCCTACAAGTGCGGCCCTTCTGGCCTCCAGATCTCGTATCAGCGGACTTTGCCCGCTTGGCTGCCGGCTGAGACTGTGCCGGCCGCCGATCCATCCTCTGAGACTCAGCCTCCTCCCTAGCCTGAGTCTCCAACTCAATCCCCCTCTTCCGGGCATTTGCCTGGAGCTCAGCAAATGTCTGGTAAGTCGAGTTCGACACGAACTCCCGAATATCCCTCCTCAAAACGCCCAAATACCGGCTCATGCGTGCCTGCTCAGTAGACACCTGCTCAGGGCAGAACATCTCCCTCTCATGAAACTTCCTGGTAACCACAGTAACTGAATCCGTACCCTGCTTGAGGGTCAAGAACTCCTGAATCAACCGTTCCCTCTCCACCGGGGGAACATACTCGTCTCTGAACATGGTGGTGAACTTCTCCCAGGTCACCGCTGAAATCTCTGCAAGAATGAAGCTCGCCGTCACGAACTTCCACCAATCCTTCGCTCCCAAGCGAAGCTGGTTCAACGCAAACCGTACCCTTAGATGCTCCGGACATGAACACGTGTAGAAGCATCCCTCGATATTAGAAATCCATCTCATCGCAGTGATCGGATCCTGCGTCCCGTCAAACTCTGGTGGCTTCGTGTTGCTGAACTCTCGAAGCAACAACGAGTCACCTCCCTGAGGTCTGGCAGTAGCCACAGCTGCAGTAGCCGCAGCAGCCGCAGCCTCAGTCACCGCGGCGTACCGCTTATCAAAAGTCTCAATCAATGTGGTCTTGATAGACCCAAACATCTCCGGAATCTCAGCTCAAATTGCCGCCGCCACCTCATCGTGGATCATCTGACGAAGCTCCTCGTCACTCACGCCGCTCGGCTCAGGCCTGTGACGTGTCCCAACCATGATGTCTCTGAAATACAACATAATAATATCAGAGACTCGCTCGAGCATACTCGCACTCGATAACTCAACCCTACTTGTTCCTTAGTACCCAAAGGATTCTTACTTAGAGTGCGCACTGTTCCGGTGTCTTCAGTAGTACGGGCCCTATACTACTGTCCACACCGCATCAGTATTCACCCTAAGTCCTCCTCCTTGGATCCCAGATCATAAGTACTCTATATCTCACTGGCATAGGCTACCCTTGGTAGACCCCTCATCAGCTTCTCACTGCTACCTACTCGCTCTCAAGCATCACATAGCAGCAAAATCCTTCCTAGGCTAAGGCATCACAAAATCATGCCACTCTAGTCCTAATATGAATACCTAGCCAACTCTATCATGCATATCATATCATAACATATCTCATAACACATAATGTAAGGGTATTTTGGGAAATCACCGTTCAGGCGCTGGCTGATCGTACACACTGCTTCCTTCTGCCTTTCTCAAAATCTTTTACTCTCTAAAAAAATTGTTTATTTTATGAAAAACTTTCTCAATTCCTCAGTTTGAGTTCAGATTCATCCGAAGATGCACCCGAATCCCTCAAACGAAGGCTCTGATACCAACTTGTAACGACGTAAATTTCCAAAACAATTTTTCATTTTTAAATCATACTTTCAATCACACGATAATCACAAAACATAATGTATCCACTGTGTCATAATAAAACATGTCCCGAAATCTCAATAACATAAACTCTATAAGTGTATACGGATCATGTCGGCGCCTTCCCGCGATCATCACTAGTACCTGAAACACATAATATAACAACTGTAAGCATAAATGCTTAGTGAGTTCCCCAAGATACCACATACAACACATACGCCTTTCCAGGCCATAACTCTGTAGGATCTTCTGATCCATGTGTCTCAGGGGACTTTCGTCCCGAATCCCGGTAGACCTTCCGGTCCTACCCGTATCGACCTTCCGGTCCGTAACCACTTGACCTTCCGGTCCATATCATCTTGACCTTCCGGTCCATATCATATTGACCTTCCGGTCCTTATCGTACATAACATACATAACACATACATATCACATAACAACATACAGCTCATACATCTCATAGCATATAAGACCTTCCGGTCACACATAGGTACCCTTCCAGGTACAGTATAGTGAGAAGACTCACCTCAATGAAGTCGGATAAACTTTCGTGCTCAACGTCCTGACTTAGCCTCCTCCTATTATTCAAATAACATCCCCGATCAATATTCTCTCGTGATCTCATCTCTACAAATTGGGTAGAAGGCCATTCTACCCTTCCCTGAACTCTCTTGAATCAGTCTTGGCCAGAACCCTAAGGTCAACGAAAGTCAACGGTCAAACTTTGACCCGACTCGTCGAGTGCACAAGGGAGACTCGGCGAGTCCATGCGGGTCCTCTGAATCCTTTCAGCCTCTCTTGGCTCGTCGAGTCATCCTTCCACTCGACGGGTTACACCTGTCACGAATCGCGGGGCAACCCCGACTCGACTCGTCGAGTCCACTTATGGACTCGGCGAGTTGCTCCCATAACAACTCTCAAATGACCTTCTGAGGTCAGATCTGCTTCTCTAAACTATAGATTTGGCCTTCAAGTGCTCAAAGGTCACGTAAAGGTGCAACCTTTACGTGCATGCAACCCACATCAAGTCATAAATGGAGAAATAACTCTAAAAATGGCAACCTAGTCTCCAACCTCCATGAACAAGCATAAAGCAGAATGGGAAAGGTTCTCTGGACCTCTATGGGTCCAGATCTGAGGTCTAACCCAGCAAGGGACCATAACCTCAACCTTTCAAGCCTAAAAAGGTTTATAGAAAACCCTAAATCATAGATCTTAACCCAAAACAGAAGGGAAGTTCGATTTGATACCTCAATAGTGTAGATCTGAACTTGAAAACCCTAGATCCACAGCTCCCTTGACCTCCTCTTGTTGGAAACTACTTCTCTTTTTCTAAAACACACAAGAAATGGTGAATTAGCCTTCCTCTTGCACCACAAACGTTCTCTTTCTCTCTCTAGGGTTTCTCAGGGGTGAAGTGGCCGCAATGGAGGCTATAAAGGCCTTTAAATAGGGCACAGGTCCCGAGAATTAGGGTTTCACTTAACAGCGCGGACTCGCCGAGTCCACGCATCGACTCGTCGAGTCCTTCATTAAATCAGACCAGAAATGCGCGATCCCACTCGGCGAGTCTAAGTGCCTACTCGCCGAGTCCCTCTCTAAAATTCAATATAAATACTTAAAATAAGATACCTGGGAATCCGGATGTTACAATATTAACTCTTATATTCTTAGTGAGTCTTTATAACCATACTAATATGACGGAGTGCCGGTCTAGCTGTAGCGAACAACGAAGGTGCGGGTTGTCAACCCCGTATAGATCTATACACAAATTCCCGCTCCCCCTCCAGGAGACTCTGGTTATAACTCTTACAGGACTTAAAGCGTACACTATTATATATATATATATATATATATATATATATATATATATATATATATATATATATATATATATATATATATATATAGGTACTATGAAGATGCGTCTGACTAGAATACTAACAGGTGTTTGTATCAAAAATCGTTGTAATCCGTTATTTATTACATAAACAACAACGGTGTACTCGTTGACAAGATATTTCGTTTTCGTTTGTAGAAAATATTCCTTTTTAAATCAGGTTTGTCAAAATGACCCAATATTCTTGATGTTGGCAAAATGGTCCTGTATTTTATAATTTGTCAAAAGGTGGCTCAAAGCTATGTGAATTATTAAAAGTGGTCCATTTCCTCCAAAATACTTGTTTAAGCAATTTTTGACGTAAATACTTATGGTTTTTGTCATAAAAACTTGTAACTTATATTTTGTAACATACCAGTTCTTGCTTCTTTGTATAATTTGTGAAATATGATTCAAACACTTGAGACTTGCCCAAGATTTCGAGTTCTTGGAGTTTTCATAACTTTAGCACATATAATTTAGCATACAAATATAACAAGCAAATAAATTAAGGTTTAAAACAAGGTTTTGACTTGTATTCTCCCCCAAAAACAATAAAAACTCGAAAAAGTAGGGGTATGAAGCTCACCTTGGTTTAGCTTGTTGGATGATTTGAAGAGGCGTTAAGGAGTTTCCAAGTTCTAAAACTTGAAGGGTTTGATAACTCTTTGAACTTTAGAATATCCTAAGAATATGTACCCAAAATTTTTATGTGTAAATATAATGAAATTTACAGAATAATGTGGAGAACCACCAGTCAAGAAGATGAGATACTTACAAAAAAAAATTCTAGGAATTGCTTTGAAGGAGTATGACTTGAAGCTTGAATAAGTTGAGAGCACACTTAGGAGTTCCTAGCTTGTGGATATGAGCAGTGGGATATGGAAGAGTAGTTCACGTTTCTAAATAGAGAGGATAAGGAGTGACTTGACACTTGCTTGGAGTATTGGTGGACAAGGATTTGTTATCTATGGTTATTTTGTGTTTTACTGGGATTTGCATGGGAAATGGGGGATCACATCAAATCATAAAGTCAAACCCCCTTATCACTTTATGATTTAATATAATACTTTTATAAATATTAATTATTATTTTATGTAAATATGTTTTAAATATTCAAATTTGGCATAAAATAAGGGTTTAAGGGGTCTAAGTTATGAAAAATACGAGTTTGGTGGGATTCCTGACATTAAAATGCCTTAAAATGAAGAAAAGGTCCGAAATGGTCTAAAATCCGGAGCCAAATAGTGAGTTCCGGAGCCACTTCACAAATTCCGGAGTGGGTTCAAGAGGTTCCGGAGTAAATCCTTGAGTTTCGAAGTCAGGCCAATCAGTTCTGAAGTCCTTCTCGAATTCCGGAGTCGCACAGCAGCTTCCGGAGTGGCTGATCTTCCGAGAGGGTTTGGTCCGGAACATGCGAGATTGTCCGGGGCAAAGCCTTCCGAAGTGTGCGAGGCCTTCCGGAGTCAACAGGAGGTTCCGACGCAAGAGGAAGTTCCGGAGCGAGATTGTCCGGGTGGGAGGGTCCGAAGCCACCTAAGGGGTTCCGAACTGGGCTTGCTCCTTCAAGTTTTCTCCTTTCATTTTGAGTTGGTTTCGACTAAGGTAACTTCATAGGAAGATTTGAGAGCGATTTGAGGTACATAGAGAGATGTGGGAGAGATTTGAGATACATAGAGAGATTTGCATTATAACAATACACGGTTCATTAGGAATCATAATGTAAACTTTAATGCGTTGATACAAGCCTTACAATAGTTGTGCTTACATGAGAACAAAATTTCCTAGCTAAAAATGCTAGTTGTGACATTTGGGACCTTAGATCCCGCTGGAAAGGACTGAACACAAAAGGACTGAAGGAACTCGTCGAGTCCATTAGTCGACTCGACGAGTCGGGGTAGGGTTTACTCGTTTTCGAGTTTCTGAATGAGCGTAGTGAAGGATTAGAGTGTTGGTCTGAATGAACTTTTGGTTTTCTGGACATTGGATGACCTCGACGAGTCGCTTAGGTGACTCGGCGAGTTGACTCGCGATTCAGTGGAATGGACTCGGGAGGAACTCGACGAGTTGTTGGATGCACTCGACGAGTTGAGGTCAACATGGACTGTTGACCTTGACTTTGACCAGGGTTGACTTTGAGGGTATTTATGGTATTTCGGGATTATGACAAGTTAATCACATGTTGATTATAGGCAGTTGAGTTGAAGCAGTGTATGGGATATATCTGATCTTAGCTTGCTAGTTCAGCATTCGAGAGGTGAGTCTCCTCACCATACCAATGGGTCTAAGGTACCAAGGCCGACCCATTTTGTGATATGTGGTACACTAGTTGTAGTAGAGATATGTGGTATGATAGTCAACTATATGCTAAGTGGTATGCTAGTGATTATATGATACTTGCAGGGAAGACCTTTTAGACAACCTATGCTCCTAAGACATGATGCCCCACATGCTTGCAAGAGTGCCCTTACTTTTGATTAAACTAATCAAAAGACCATATCACTTTTCTTTTCTCTAACTTTCGGCCATAAGTATAAAAAAAAAATACATGAGTTTTATAGGAGTATTTTATAAACCAAGTTTATAAAATATAAACTTTAACCTTTTGGTAAAAGACAAAAGTCCTTATAGTTCAAAATGTTGTACATGACTTAATAAATCATACCTTATGATATATTATGTTACTTGCCATTGAAAATTATTTCCATGAAATAAATAATTTACAATTAATTATAAGAGTTTACTCAATATTTATTAAAATCAATTTCTAATAAATAATCAATTGTATCAAGTTGTTGTTAGTGAGACCCATTAGTATCATATTAATTAGCAATATCACTTTAATATGATTTTTGAGCATACTAGATCTTTCATAATCAAGGTCAGTGTGTGTGTGTGTGTGTGTGTGAAATGAAGATCAACTAGGCTTTTTATACATAATCAAAATAACAAATAACCTGATATTCTAGGGTTCCTCATTGATCCATGCTTGACCCGACTTTTTTGAGGGTCCTCAACCGCTCAACGTTCATCCAGATTTGAACACGTGCTACTGACTTGGTCTTATTCTTTTTCTAGTCAATTTTGATATTGTGACATCCCCATTTTCACGGCCAGAAAAGACCGATTTTTGTTTATGCTTTATAAAAATCAGAGTACTTCTTTTAATAAAAATGTTGCGGAATTTGTTCCCAGAAAAACATGATAAATACGTTATCAAAGCATTTCCGAAGAAATGTATTTTTATTCATTTAAAACATTTGGGATGTCATCGTCAATACAGAAACATAAGCATAAACAGAACTTACATTCATTTACACTAGTGATCTACATCTCTTTTAAATCTCTCAGTGCAAAGTAGCTTCGTATCGACACCTGTGATACAAATATGCTGGAGTGGGTCAGGTTGGGAAACCTGGTGAGTACATAGGGTTTTCAACCCACAATAATATAATTATTATATTTAAACATCAAACAATCAACCCGATTACCCATCCCTGTTATCTTCTTTAATATTCCTTAAAGAATTATCTTAAGGGTTATCTCCTATATCATATTTACCTCTCATCTTTCTACCTCACATTTCCTTATATGCTCATTCCTAAGGCATGAATACGTAGTTACAACGTCGCCTGAACTCGTAATTCATAGTAAGGGTTAGAGTATCATCGCATGAATATACAGTCACCACATCACCTGGACTCGTAATTCATCACCTATAGGTTATAAGCCTGCTGGTGTTTCCACGGGTTGTCTAGAATATTCCGTGGTCGCCATCTATACTCTAGTAGATGACTACATCTCCAAATTGTTGGACAAGGTTATAGTATCTTTCATCCTACATCACCGATTCATCATCACCTATCCATCACCTAATTATCATCACCTTCCTATCATCACCTATCTCTCATCATTTTATTTCATCACACACCAACTATTTCATCTACCCATGTTTTATCCCAACGTATTTGTAGATATAAAATAAATATATATTTAAATCATTTAAAACATGTATAAAATCATTCATCCATCATAGACAGCAAGTATTCAGATAATATGCACACATAGCACGTAATTTATATAAAATACTTCATATCTATGTGTAAGATGAAAGGGACCATGCACTCACCTGTTAAAGTGATGATTCCAAACTCAGACAGCGCTTCGTTACTCTTAAAACAATTCCTTCGACAAAACCTAGTATCAATACCACTAGGGTTTAGTCTAACGTTAACCGCGACTAATTAATAGTCTAGCTATTATTATTATTATTATTATTATTATTATTATTATTATTATTATTATTATTATTATTATTATTATTATATAAGCGTTAAACAACACTCTTATATAACTCATAATAATATCCCAAATAATTGTTTTAAGGTCCTAATAATGTTACTATAATTAATTAGAAGTTATATTAAAAATAGCGTAGGCGTAGCTCACTTACAGCGAGTTTTTATTAAAAACCGGGCTTCGTTGGAGCAGCGTTTCCGAGCCGAAAGCTTTTCTTCTCGGAGCCGTCGGGCGCTCCGGGGCTTTCTTCTCGTGCTAGGGAGGTTCCCTAGACTTGGGAGGGGTTTAGGGAGGTTAGAGAGAAGTTAGAGAGAGAAAGAAATGTTTGAAGGTGTGAGGAAATTATGAAGAGTTCATCTCTTATTTATAGGAATTGTATAGTAAAGTAGTCTCCAAGCTTCGTCCGTAACTTTCGCATACGAGCTCCGTTTTTGTCTGTCTTTTTACCGTTGAGTTCCTATTAATGAGATCTTCAACTCTCATTTAGACCTCGTTGGCTAATTCTCATTCTATCTCGGATTTACAAAACTGTATCGAATTCGCCGCGCTCGAAAAGTAGAGACTAAGCTTCGTCCATAACTTTTGCATACGAGCTCCATTTTTGTCTGTTTTTTTTCAGTTGAGTTCCTATTAATGAGATCTTCAACTCTCATTTAGACCTCGTTGGCTAATTCTCATTCTATCTCGGATTTACAAAACTGTATCGAATTCGCCGCGCTCGAAAAGTAGAGACTAAGCTTCGTCCATAACTTTCGCATACGAGCTCCGTTTTTGTCTGTCTTTTTACCATTAATGAGATCTTCAACTCTCATTTAGATCGCGTAAGCCAAAAACCGCTCGAACTAAAATTCGAGTTTCGGGCTGTACATTGCTAAGCCGAAACTTCGAAAAATCATAACTTCCTCATACGAAGTCAGATTTGGGCGTTCTTCTTATGGACGCTCTCGGTTTAACATTTTCTACGACTTTTGTTTAGATCACTAAGGCTAAAAGTCGCTCCATCGTAAATTCATTATTTACGTTTCCCGGTGTCGTGCCGATTTTGCCGTAAAACTTCGACGGGCCATAACTTCTTCGTTATAACTCGGATTTCGGAGTTCTTTATATGTACGGAAACCTTGAGAAATATTCTACAACTTGGTTAAGATTATTTATTATAAATAATCTTTTGCCGAAAATTCGTTTTCGACACTCATTGCCTCTAAATTGACTAGCCCGGATCTACGGGCGTTACAGATATACCTGCATAAGAGATTACAAGCAAACGAAGGCAGTCCCAATATATTGACTAAGTCCAAGATCTTGGGTTACTCATGATCTTAGCATGAGTTCAAGATACTAAAAATGGTAAGATAAAATTTTTATCCATAACAATTACATATGGAACAATAGTCTTGGAATAACCATGCCCTTCATCCATATCCATTACCTACGACTGGTCAACTACATACTTGACAAGTTGGTTTAAATCAAGCTTTGTACTACAAGATACCGTTTCTCTTCTACAAGGCTTCTTTCTATTCAGTTCTGGTGACACACTGTCAGGTTCCAACTCCTCATTAACAACTTTTGAAGGAGACTTAAAATAAGTAGGTACCCTAGTTTGTCCATTTTCAGTATACACCCTTATAAGTATGTGTTTAGGGTCATATAAAACCATTTTAAGTACATCTTGGTCATGCCCTTAAGGTAATAAGCCATAGTCTAAGGGGTACTCAGGGATACAAAAATGGTAGTAAAGGGACTGCTCGGTTTGGTACCCTAATTCTCGAACCATGTCATAAAGTTCATGGATTGAAAATAAATCAATGTCTACGTCATCTATATATAATACAATATCGTCAATGTATTTTCTTTCAAGTGACTTGGTGAAGATACCACTATAGTGTATCTTCAATGTGAAATAGTTGTCATATCCTTCTGCAAATATAAAAATAGATAGGGTAAACACAATGATTTCTCTTCATGAACACGTACTACAAATTTTTTTTTTTTTTTTTGTAGAATCATACCGTATCTGGCTTGCAAGTCCTTCAAGCTCGAATATTTTTCATGCAAAGTCCATATTGAGAGAACCATTGTCGATTCCTTCTGAATAAACCCTAAAACCCAAATTTGCTTCCTATAAGCGAACAGTTGGATGAAGACGAAGCTTTGTGTTTTCTTGGGAGAGGGACGCGTCTTGGAGTTGACATGAAGATGATCGAATGCATGATCATTTCCTTTATCTAATCAGAGGTTACAAGCGAAATGACGGAAATACCCTCTAATTATTTTAATCAGATAGCAGTTAACGGTCAAAACTTGACAGGGTGAGTAAAAACAACTCTTTGTTAAAAGTTTTGAAATCACTGGAAGGGACCATCTATGAGGTTTTTTAAACTTAAAGACTATATCCCAAATTTTTAAAAACCATAGGGACCATTTATGAGTTTTGTCTATTACTTATTAGAGTAAAAGTTTAACAATACCCAAATCGTGTAGGGACTTATTTGCAAATTTTCAAATAATGCGAAGGTCATACGAGTAGGTATAAAAGGGCAATTGAGTCACAACACAAAGTAAGTGGTTAGTATTCATTTCACGTCATTATATACATTCCCGAAACGGCACCGTTCGCTCAAGCCAAACACGCCACTATTTTCGTTGCTAAAACGTTTTTCTATACCCATTCCACGTCACTAACAGATTAGCTGCTCGCCAGTCATTCGGCGACGATAACACCCTCAATCGGCAGCCATTTTTTTTGGCGGCGAAAACGGCGAGATTCGAATCTACGAGCTTCAGTATCCGTTAATTTCTGTTTAATTTAATGAACAATGACTTTGATTCTTAATAATCATCATCATCGTCATCCTAGCTTCATTTACTCAAATATTCATACGAAAAAGTTCAATTTCACCACCAAATTAGGGGTAAAATACTCTTGCCGGAGAGCGAACAGAAGACTTGTTTTTACGCCGGTGAATTCGGCGTCGGTTAATGGATATTCACTGCGGAATCATGATAATAGTCCAGAGGTTTCAGATGGAGTGGGAACGAATTACGGAGAGGATAATGCCGTTGGGGTGTCGGAAAGGTTGTTGAGATTTGTTCATCTGGTTTCGTCGGTGCTTCCTGGTGGAAATTGGTGGAGGTTTTCTGATGAAGTGGAAGTCTCGGTAACTGCGAAGCCGGTGACTTTGGTGCGTGCTCTTCGACGGATGTGGGGATTGATTGCGAATGATCGTTGGGTTATCTTTGCTGCCTTCTCTGCCCTAATACTAACCGCGGTAATGCTCTCTTTTTTATTTTGCATTGAAGGCATTAATTATCCTGGTAACAATCTCACTGAAATGAGGCCAGAATTGGACTTAAATCAGGTAGAATTAGGTCGAGTCATTCCTATTTATTGCCATAGAAATTCGAGTTGAATCAGTTTACCTTTTAACTTGCCGAAATTCAAACTATTCTTCCATTAACAATCCCTCAGTTGCAAATTTGGTTTTGAGTTCGAACCTTGCAAAGAACTGTATAATGATCTAGCATAATTGTCCTGTAGCAAACAGTCATATTCTTGATAAAATAACTGTATAATGATCTACAACATGAGCGCTATTGATTTCTTATTATCTATTTGTCTTCTTCACAATGTTTATTGGGTACTCTGCTGATTGATTTACTATTCAATTGTGTTGTTAATTTAATCCTTTTTTCTGCGCCACTAACTTAGATTTTGTTTTTTTTTCATTCAGCTTACAGAGATCTCCATTCCTCATTTCCTTACAGCATCTATATTTTCAGCCCAAAGTGGTGAGACAGCTGTGTTTCAGGGTAATGTGAAGCTACTGATGTTTCTATGCATCACTTCCGGTATTTGCAGGTTAAAACCTTGTATGGTCAAATCTTCCTCTTCTTTGAAACAAACTAGTGGCTTGTTCTTGTTTGCTTCCATGACTATTGCATATAAGATTAACTGTTTAATGTCCTTTAATAGCAGTTATAGATTTTAATAAGAAGTTTCTGACATGTGATCTTTTATTTAAATTCCCAGTGGATTAAGAGGTTGCTGGTTTGGCATTGCAAATATGATCCTTGTGAGTTCATTTACTACATGTATCTTGATATAAACTTATCTATTTCAACCAAAACCATTTCAACGTTAGACTTTAAACTAATTTTACTAAAAGGGTTTGACTTTTAGTTCAAAGAAGTTTTATCAGAAATGTTGTTCACTGTAGATGTTGATCTTGGTTTTATTTATTGAAGGTAAAACGAATGAGGGAAACATTATACTCCATCCTTCTTCTCCAGGTTTATAAACAATGGTTCTATGAAGCTTTCTGGACTAAAACATCATTATGATATATCAACATCATCTGTAACCTCACTTTTTTCACAGGATATAAACTTTTTTGACTCTGAAAGTATTGGAGATTTGACTAGTAGACTAGGATCAGATTGTCAGCAGGTTTCACGGGTTATTGGGAATGATCTTAACCTAATATTACGCAATCTTCTTCAGGTATTTGTATTTCAAAACAAATAAAAAGTATCCATGACCTCACCTTAAATTACATAACTTAGTTTATATATTTTATTTCAGGCCACAGGGGCTTTGATCTACTTGTTAGTGTTGTCTTGGCCACTTGGCTTATGCACATTGGCCATTTGCTCTACTTTGTCACTAGTTATGTTAAAATATGGACAGTAAGTTCTCCTAGTTGTCTTCTAGTAAATGTAAATATTGATGCTTTTAACAAATACAAAAGTTTAAATTGAAACACACATCATAAATAACTCTTTTAGTTGTAAAAAATGGTGACTGATTTTTCCATAGGTACCAGAAGAAAGCAGCAAAGTTAACACAAGAGTTCACTGCATCTGCAAATGAAGTACTACTACAAAAAAGTTTAATTATGTTCCCAAAGAGTGCAACTCATATATATATATATATATATATATATATATATATATATATATATATATCTTTTTTTTTTCTTAACAATCTAAAAGGTGGATTTTTTTTTTTCTTATATAGGTTGCACAAGAGACATTTTCTTTGATGAGAACAGTTCGAGTTTATGGAACTGAGCATAAAGAACTTGAAAGGTATACTTCTTTAAAAAGTATTCAATTGGTTTCATTTATGACATACACTAAAGTTGAATTTAATATTTATTTATTTATTCACAAATAGGTACACCACCTGGCTGGAAAAACTAGCTGATATAAGCTTGAGAACAAGTGGTGCATATGGCATATGGAATTTCAGTTTCAACACTCTGTATCATTCTACACAGGTCATGCTCCTTGTATTCTTAATAATATCATAAAAATGTAAAATTATATTAAAAAAAGGTTTGTAATTTTTTTATAGGTTCTTGCTGTATTGGTAGGAGGAATGTCTATTATGGCTGGTAAAATAACAGCCGAACAGCTTACAAAGTTCATATTATACAGTGAATGGCTGATTTACTCAACATGGTTTGTGGGTGACAATTTATCAAACTTAATGCAATCTGTTGGAGCAAGTGAAAAAGTATTCCAAATGATGGATCTTGCGCCTAGTCAGCAGTTCACATCCAAAGGCAAGCATTAAGCAACCAATTTTTTCATTTCCTGATTTTTTTTTGTAATAAAGAAACACAAAATAGTACCCAATTTACTAAATGTTAAAAACTAGTATCTTTATTGCATATTGACTTGTAGCAGGATCAAAATTGCCAAATTTGAAGGGTCTTATTGAGTTTGTGAATGTATCATTTAGCTATACATCAAGGGAAACGGTATGTTTCTAATTTTTCTCATATCCCTAAACAAGTAGTAGAGTCTGTTTGATTGGATGGATCATGGAATGGAATGAGTGATTCCATTCCTTTGATTCTTTCTTAATATTTTGAACAGGTACATGTGTTAAAAGATATAAGCATTACTGTGAATCCTTATGAAGTAGTTGCACTTGTAAGTAAGTCTATAATTCTATCCGCCTAATTTTGTTTCTTCAACAACTACAAAAGACGTAAATGCCCTCCTTCTTCATTAGGTTGGTCTTAGTGGTAGTGGGAAGAGCACAATAGTAAATCTCCTTCTTCGTCTCTATGAACCAACAAGTGGTCAGGTACACATAACTTTGTTTGACATGCATTCATCTTTTCTTTGAACAAAAGACGTAAATGCCCTCGTTGTTGTGGTGTAATGTAGATTTTGATCGATGGGCATCCGTTAAACAACATGGACATCAAGTGGCTTAGAGAAAGAATCGGATATGTTGGACAGGTTGGTTCTCTTTATTTAAAAAAAAAAAAAGCGGATCCTTTTTATTATTAATTATTATATATTTGGAGCAAACAGGAACCTCGGCTTTTTCGGATGGATGTGAGATCAAATATAGCATATGGATGCACACGAGATGTAAGTGAAGAAGATATTGAAGATGCAGCGAAACAAGCGTATGCTCATGACTTCATATCCTCACTACCTGAAGGCTATAACACAATTGTTGATGATGATTTGTTAAGTGGAGGCCAAAAGCAAAGAATTGCTATTGCAAGAGCTGTTCTAAGGGACCCATCAATTTTGATTCTTGATGAAGCTACTAGCGCTTTAGATGCCGAGAGTGAATACAACGTCAAGGTATATATTATTTATGTAAAAAAAATAAAAATTACTCCAATCAATTTTAGGGTTTAATATATGATGATGTAGGGTGTACTGAGTGCGGATGGAGATAAGTGTAAGAGGAGTGTTATAATAATTGCACACAGGCTTTCCACTATACAAGCTGCAGACAGAATAATTGTCATGGACAGTGGCCGGATCATTGAGGTATCTATCTATCCGCCTATATTTTTGTTTTTATAAAAAATAAGTTAAAACCATATTGGCTTTGTGAATTCAGATGGGAAATCATAAACAACTTCTCCTTAAAGACGGATTGTATGCGCGATTAACTAGAAGACAAGTTGATTCTGTATGATGAGAATATTAATTCCAATTAGAATTGTATACAATACAACAACAGAGGTGTGTGTAATCATGGATGTTAGTCATGGTTGAATCCTAGCTTTGGAGATTCATCATATAAAATGTTGTAATTGTTAGGAATACAAGCTATTCTTCTACTTTATATCGAGTATTGTACTCATAAATATCAAGTTACTTTTTTTTTTTTTTTGACCGAGTCTCCCAGTCCACGACATGTTACTTTTGCTTTTGGGTTGATATTAGGGAAAATCACTTATTATACTAATTCACATCTAGGTAACTATTTATTTTTTACCTAGATTTTTTTTACACATCTAAGTAACAAACTTGTTAGAAGTGTTCACATATGACCATTATGACTTGCTATAGTATGTTAAATCCTAGATGTTGATACTTTCAACAAGTTCGTTACCTAGACGTGTACAAAAAAAAATAGTTACCCAAATATGAACAAAACGAAAAGTAAAAATAAATTACACAAATGGTCCTTATGGTTTTGGAGAATTTGTGTTTTTGGTCCCTAACTTATTTTTTTAACTCGGATGGTCTCTACTGTTTATTTTTGTTACACGTTTGATCTCTGTCTTACCTAAAAAGACTATTTTGTCCTTATTAATTTATTTTTAATTAATTTCCTTATTTATATATTTATTTTTTATATATTTTAAAAAATTAATAGACCCCACATATCTGTATCTCCTCACCATAAACCTCAAACCACATTTGAGAAATTTAATTCGGATGATCTCTACTGTTTATTTTTGTTGAGCGTTTGGTCCCTGTCTTACCTAAAAAGACTATTGTGCCCTTAGTAATTTATTTTTTAATTAATTTTCTTATTTATGTATTTATTTTTTATATATTTAAAAAAATTAATAGACCTCACCTATCTGTAAAAAATATGTGGGGTCTATTAATTTTTTTAATTTTTATATGTGGGGTCTATTAATTTTTTTAAATATGTAAAAAAATAAATACATAAATAAGAAAATTAATTAAAAAATAAATTAATAAGGGCACAATAGTCTTTTTAGGTAAGACAGGGACCAAACGCGCAACAAAAATAAACAGTAGGGACCGTCCAAGTTAAAAAAATAAGTTAGGGACCAAAAACACAGATTCCCCCAAACCACATGGACCATTTGTGTAATTTACTTTTACTTTTCGTTTTGTTCATATTTGGGTAACTATTTTTTTTGTACACATCTAGGTAACGAACTTGTTGAAAGCGTTCACATCTAGGATTTAACATGCTATAGCAAGTCATAATGGTCATATGTGAACACTTCTAACAAATTTGTTACCTATATGTACAAAAAAAAAGATAGTTACCCATATGTGAACATACCGAAAAGTTAATTACCTTAATAAGTCATTTTCCCTTGATATTATAAGACCTTATATTTTCAAAAACATATACTTTTTGTATTTAAAAAAAACCCTCACATTTTTCCAAATTTTGATTTGGCATTTTTAGCAGGTTTACGAGTAATCTTCCGGGGTTTATATATATATATATATATATATATATATATATATATATATATATAAACTCATACTTTCCCGTGAATCTGAGAACTAAAGGTGAAACGTTAGATCAAAATTAACTTATTAAAGACATTATCGTCATCTTACCAATCTCATTTAATGTTTAATTTTTGTGTTATTGGAAATATTAATAAAAATGTCTAAATATTAGCATAAAAAATCAAATTTTCAGATTTTTTTTAAATAATAAATTTTTGATTTTAAAAAAAATGCATTATTTTTAAATTTTTTTAGAAAACATGAATTTTTAAAAAAATATTAAAAACAATATATATATTTTTAAAAAATGCATATTTCTATACTATAATATTCATAAGTAAATAATAAAAAAAACTAATTTTTATTTACTAATATATAAATACAATAGTGCAAGTATTTTATTTGTTCCATATTTATCACTTTTCACATCTTCAATATTTTCCACAAATTCTTCCAAATATACAAGAAATTAAAAAAATTGATTAATAAAATAACACTTACAAAAATGCATATATATATATATATATATATATATATATATATATATATATCACGTACGATTCACATGTGATTGTATCTTTTAAGATTCAAATGTGAAATTCACAAAAAAGAATTTAAAAAAGAATTAACGAAAAACACTCACACAAAATGCATGTGTGCATATAGACGTAATTCATATGTGATTCACTTGTGATTTACATGTGAATCACATGTAATTCATGTGATTCACTTGTGATTTACATGTGAATCACATGTGATTCGTATGTGAATTACATGTAATTACATGTGAATCGCATGTGATTTGTATGTGAATTACATGTGAATCGCAAGTAATTTATATGTGATTCGTGTATGATTTACATGTGAATCAAACGTGATTCATGCGTGAATGTGAGTCACATGTAATTTATATGCGATTCACGTGCGAATTTACATGTGAATTACATGTAATTCTGTAACATCCCAAATTTCAAGACCAAAAATTTCGTTTTTACTTGAGTAATTTATAAAACAGTTTACTGAAAACATTATCAATATCATATCAACCCATAAACCCATAAGTCAAATGTCATAAAACATGTCATGGAATAAAAATGTCAGAGTACAATCCCAAGAACATCATGGTGAGGAAATAATGGTGTGATGCGCTGCTACTGAGTCGGCTCCTTTCCCTTCGAAGAAGAAGGACGTGAAACAAAAACTGTAAACCGTAAGCACAAAGCTTAGTGATTTCCCTCATCATACCTCATACCAAACTATAAACATATTGTCAAGCATATATGGGTGCCCGACCTACCCTGCTGAGCATACCAGGGTGCTCAACCTACCCCTGCTAGGCATACCGGGGTGCCTAACCTACCCCATGTCAGGCATATATGGGTGCCCGGCCTACCCTCCGGTGTATCTCAACCGGTTACGGGGACTATTTCTCCCCTACCACTACCACATAACAACATAATATAAACATACTGTCAGGCATACCGGGGTGCCCGACCTACCCCTTTGGTCCTTTCGACATGGTACGAGGACTATTCCCCCTACTACCACTATCACATAAAATCATACCATGCTAGCACATAAAACATAACAGATAGTGGCATACCAGACAATTATCACAAAGACAATCATCTAACAAACAACACCTACTAGTGGGCCGACATTGTGGCCTTAGACCCACTTCTACAGGAAGGTAACTCACCTCAATGTCGTGCAGTAACTGAACTGTCCTCGGTGCTGGGATCAACTCTCCTCAAACTCCTACACATAACCGTCTCCTTTAGTTACTCATTCAAATTCATATCCCCTTTAAGGGTCAATCTTGGGTAATGGTCAAAGTCAAAGTCAACGCCCTGGTCAAAGTCAACGTCCTGGTTGACTCAACTCGCCGAGTTGGTCCATCAACTCGTCGAGTTCCATAATTCAGAGAATCTCAAATTTGCGATCTGACTCGTCGAGTTACCCTCTAACTCGTCGAGTTTCTCCTTATGACAGAATCGGCACTTTCCATTTGAACTCGTTGAGTCCTTCCTTGGACTCGTCGAGTTCTCCTTCATACAGTCGGGACATTTGCTCACTGACTCGGCGAGTTCATCCTTGGACTCGTCTAGTTATTGACCTTTAAGTCCAAAACACCTATAACTGGCTGAGTCATCTTCTAGACTTAACAAGTTGCTAAGTAACAAAGAAGGTTGGGAGAACCACGACCCGACTCGTCGAGTCCTAAGAACGACTCGTCGAGTCCCCCATGCTCCAAAACTATACAATCGATTTCAGTATGGCTTAACGCATCCAAAACATAGATTTGGCCTACTAGGGTAGATATAACACGTAAAGTTTCTAACTTTATGTAAAAACCGGTAAAATTCTGTCAGAATTCGACGATCAAACCCCCGTGAGCCGTTATGCAATAAAGACCAATGGCACGTAAATTGGGGTCTATTAAGTATATGTGTTTGTATTTCTAATTTAACCAACCGAGATTTAACGAATTAATAAATGTTACGACCTCATTATATATATATATATATATATATATATATATATATATATATATATATATATATATATATATATATATATATATATGTGTGTGTGTTAATTACTTTTGCAAAATATCTAAATACAAGTATGATATATAATGTATATATATTCGAAATAAATTATACACTTAAGATTATGTATTGTGTATGTTTCCAAAGGACCAAATTCATGTTATAAATACATACACCAATACATCGATTTAATCAACCAAATTCAAATAAATAAATTATAAGTTAAAGTTAAATACAAAGTTATAACAAATTATCATTATACACTAACAAATATATAACAAGTTACAATTATTCAAATATATCACCATTTACAATTATTCAAATATATAACCATTATCATTATACACTAACAAATATTTAACAAATTTACAAGTATTCAAATATATAGCAATTATGTAAGCTGTCAAATTGAGGCAATTGTAAATCTTCTTCCGTGATTCCAGCACACTCAATTCTTTTTCTCCTTGTTTCTTGCAAACCATCAAACAAACCCAATTCATATTCTTTTCTTTCTATAACTCGTTTCCAGTAAGAACACTTGGTTCTTAAATTCGTGTATAACATCAACTTATCTGTCAAATGAAACAACAAAACAATTGTTTTTCCCTTCTTCAGTTTCTTTGAATCACCCAATCCCAAACACCCATTGAATTCTCATTCATTCTCCTGTCAAAAACAAACCAAAACACCCATTTTTGTGCCCCATCGGTTTCTATCAAGAACAACCAAAAGAAAAAGGAAAACCTGTATCAAAGCAAGAACACTCCTGTTCTTGATTCTCGAGTACACCTGCAAACAAGAAGAACAATAACACGTTTGTGTTTCCTTCCTTTTCCTGTCATATAGCACCACCCAAACACCCTTATGCTTCAGACATCGCAGCTTCCAAGCACCCATGAGATGATTCCTTAGCAACAGTAGCCAATCAACTCCTTTTCTTCTTCCTTCTACATCTGAGCCAAACCAAAGCACCGGAGGTGTTCTTCTGATCGGAGCTAATCGTTACTGCTCTTCCCGTCGCCCTAATTGTCTCGTCGAGGGCTCCTTCTGATGAAGAAGCTGTCTGGGAATCAAGAAGCTGCCACCGCCACTCCTAAACTCTTCTCCAGTCGCGGAGCAACCCACAAACCTCCCCATCAGCACCGACGATTTGTTCGTCCTTCCCTTATCCCCTTCACGACCCCACCTGTTTCCCCGATCGGAACCACCCAACCCACCCTAAACATCGACTGATGTTGTTATTGCTCTCCAATCGGATCGATACCGGCGAAGAAGCAAAAAGGATCAAGAAGAGCTCACCTGAGAAGTCGTCTCCCCCTCTCATGATTACCATCGGCCATGTCTGCCTTCGTCTTCAAGCTCCAATCGAATCAAGCCCGGCGCATCCTTGAACAGCGACTGAGGCGGCTGCCTCGTTCCCTCGGGCTAAGTTTTCCGTCGTCTGAGGTAGAACCTTCACAGGGACGTCGGAGCCGGGCGGTGATGGTGGTGATTCTGATGCTTTTCGGTTCTATGACCGGTCGCCTCCACCCCCGTACCTGTTGTTCGCCATTTTGCAGTCCCGTGCACCCGAAGCTCCCGACTGAGTCTTTCTTTAGGAAGCGATCGGGCATAATGAGGGCAAAAGCCCTAATCCTTGATACTGGATCGGATACGGGGCTCCAACAAAAAAAAAAGGGGAAATGGGTTCCGGGTTTGACCCAGTCAAAGGTCAAACATAAATCAAACCTCCTTTTAAATTATCAAAACTTAACCTCCTTTGACAAATACCTTGCAATTTCAGTCCAAACCCCAATCTTTGATTCCAATTGTTGATAATAACCCCTCCTTTGAAATTATTTTTACCCAATCAGTCCCACTTTGGTTAAAATAATTTACAAACAATCCATATACTGTAAACCTGTTACAAAACGGTCCCGGTAATACTTCAAGGTTCAAGGATTATGAATTTGCGGTTCACTCGGAATGTTTTTCGTTTCTCAAAGGAATGCAAATGCCGTACCAATCGAACTCACGCTTCAAGGGTGAGTTCATACCCCTACATTTACATGTTTTTCTTAAGTTTTAAGGGGGGAATACAAGTAAAATCATCAAGAACACAATTAAACTTTTTCTAACAGATTACATCAGAAAAGATGGACTTTAATCACAGACTGTTTTGGTCAACTTAAATATTTTAGTTTTCAAAACTGTTCCAGGTGCAAGTAGTTCAAACTCTTAGCTTTAAAATGGATACTTGCACATCTCCATATGATTTTTCTACAATTTATGGTGATTTTTACAAAACTGTCTGTCATTTCAGAGGCAAACCCGGACCAGTCTGTGATTATGGACATTTTCACCTCTGTTAGAGATCACTAAAAATCTTGATAAAATTTACAAACAAACTAGACTCATATTCCAAACTCTCAAAATTTTCGGATTTGGATTTGGAGCTTTGATGATTTTTCTATAAATTTTCTAAAAACAGTAACAGAAACTGTTTTCAACAAAAAGTTGCTGTCAATTTCATTTCACCTTGTAACATGTTGAGCAAGGTGTATATCTTTATATGATTATATGTTATTGCAATATATGTCATTTTATCTTAATATATGGACACATCAGTTTACAAATGGATTTGGACATATTGAATATAAAGAATAACAAGTGATTATAATCAAAGTACAACCGATATATTCAAACATTTAATAAACTATTTTAAATATAGTTTGCATACATTACTACGTACTACCCTTGGTTGATAAACTATAATAGGTATAGTTTATGATACATTACATAACACATACATTTAAAAAAATGGTACATTTATACAAAGGATATTTTCATTAAGCAAGGTACGGCCATACGGTACCAAGTTTTCATAACACGTAATTCCGTTAATTACTTTGTGAGACATTTACTTCAAATTACCATTAAGTCTTGTATTGTAACCAGAGTCTCCTTGAGGGAGAGCGTGATACTTGTGTATAGATCTATATTGGGTTTGACAAACCCACACCTAAGCTGCATGCAACAGCTAGACCGGCAGGTCTGGGGTGACAAATGTCATAACATTTCCGACGCCTGAAGAACGTCGTTTCAGGCCAACTAGGTCATAGCATGGTTATAATAACTCACATAAAGTATTAATAAACATTGGAATTTACGTAAACTTCATTAAAATTTAACGAGTTTATGTCGATTTAAACTTGCATTGTTTTACTATAAATATGACAAATTACTTGTACATTTCGGTCTTTGGGTTTTAAGACTACATTTACACATTAAGGAAAATATTGGATTTTCTAACACAAATACTACTTTCACAAACGAAAGGCTTTAATAATACCAAACAAAAGCTTATGAACTCACCAACCTTTGTGTTGACACTTTTTCAAACAACTTGTATTCTCAGGAACTCATTAAACAGGTAATCAAGTGCTTTTGAGGATGGGACGCTAAGGCGTCTACTATTTCATATTTTGTCAACATATTGTAATTGATTCGTAAACATGTAATTCATACAATGATGTAACTTTTTCAATTATATATATGTTGGTTGTGTTTGCTTGAATTACTATTACAATTGTTGTTATGATACTATACATGAAGTCCTCCACCCCCGGACGTTTCCGCCATCCTTGGTTTGGGGGTGTGATAGATTGGTATCAGAGCACAGTTTATAGTGAATTAAGTATATCAAACCACATAAGATATACAAACTATAAACACAATTGGGACTAATAGTCTCTGATTTGTGCATTTTTCAAATAAATATACTTTTAGAAAATAAATGATTTTTTTTATTAAAAGTATAAATACATGCATACATGCTCATATAGTGTCATAACTAGAAGAACATAAAATAAAAGAAGAGGAGTTGTACATTATGGGTATGCCTTGGTATATGTAAATCAAGTCTGGGAAGGATATAGCCTGATCAACTATATCTGTCCGAGGAGTGACTTGCATATACTGGGGGATAGTCATAATGGGCAACAAATCTATCAACCTAACTACACCCTACAGAGAATACTTTTAGAATCGAATCTAAACAGCTAAAAATACTATAGGAGTATTTGGTGATACTATAACCAACTTATGTGAAAACTAAAGACCTCTATTAGTAGGCCTATGATAACTGAGTGCATACGCCAAGGTTATGCATAATTAAAGATATTATAGACTCAGAATCTATGACTATTGCTCTACTTCCTGTTCCTTGTTTGGTTGTGGACTTAGAGTAGAGTCATTTATTCGAAAGTCTATTCTATCTCAAATTATGTATAACTGATATGCACTACGTGATTATAGACGTAACTAATAAGGATCACCCCTATAAGTAATTATAGGATTAGGCGTCTATTAATTATCTCTTCTACCCCTATTCTCGCAGGAGTAACATGATGTGTAAATTTTAACGCCCGTACAAAACCTACTTCTACCCACTACCATAACTCCATCTCCAAGACGTTAACAGAAACACCAAGAATAGTTCACTAAAGTGCGAAATTATACATGTGTATATAAATGGTAAGAATATTTACTAAAAGGTTTATCAATGAAATAAGCAGGCATTTTATTTCATTGAATCTCACTACTTGGTATTACAAACAATTTACAACTGGTAACTCTAAGATTCTTTAGGTGTACCTCGAAGTTATGTGTAATTAAGGAATGATTGACCTAGAAATGGTGAGTCCGCCTTAGGACCTGTTCCTTGTTTGGTTGTGGACTTAGGGTAGACTCATTAGGATCAACAGTCTAATAAAATTTTAATTACACATAACTGGGGGCATGTCAAGTGAATCTTAGGAGTGGATCAGACATGGAACAAATCACAAGATTATAATCAAGTTATTCCTACTAAATTCATAAGTCTATTTATATAGACCTCTGGTATAGAGTCGTCGGCGTAGTCATGTCGGCAATCTAAAATATGGCTAAATACATAATACAAACTATAATACCCAAATTATACAAAATTTTCTGCATTAAAAATCAATAGACAAATACATAAAATGAAACTAAAAAAAAAGAGTATCAAACTATCAAGAGAAAAACACATACAATGTAGATTAAAATCCACGAATGATAACAAAATGGCTAAGGATTGTTAAGTCCTCTCTTCTTATAAATAGCTTTGAAGCAAGCTTGCCTAAACTTCTTTGTTCTTTCTGTCAATTCCATACCTGGCAATTTCTCCATCATCTTCTTGTACCCTTCTAACGTCTCTATCTCCTCGTTTAATCCCAACTCCTAAATTTTTTTAAAGGTAGATACAATATATTTTTCATGTGAGTTCACAAAATTTACAATGAGTTAAGTTTATATAAATATAAATCAGGAGATCGTAGTAAATCAATTGATTTGATGTGACATATGCCTAGGACCTATGTTTAGTTATAAAGAAGCTAACGATTAAAATTTTAGAAAATACCAAAACTACTTTGGTTACCAAGTGCATGAGTAATGTATAGAAGGTTATTATCATAATTTACCTTGGCATTTTCAATGAGGGATTGAAGGCTCTTAAGTTTTCTATGAGGCCATCTGTTTATGTTTAGCTCTCTGCATCTTTTCTTCAACACTGTTAAACTTATCCTTAGTTCCTTTGCTGCCATGATTATCGGCATCTCAAAGTACTTCTCTATCTCTTCAAACTCCAATGGTCTCAATCTCTTTGTTACCTTCCGGCCACCGTGATCAGTGGTGACAGCACTAGCACTACATGTAGCCTCACCACCGGATTTATAGTCTTCACTGAAACTAACCAATGGTAAATTACCATCCTCCCAACAATCCCATAAGCTTATATCTTCAAGGGGATCAAGATCGTGAAACTCATTTCTAGAAATGATGTTTTGATCCTTGTTAAGTACTGTGGAAACGTTCTGATCGAGCCCTTCATGCAATTTTTCCGACAACTCGTAATCATGATGGTTGAGCATGTCACCACTGCAAAAATCCAAAAAAAAAAAAAAAAAAAAAAAACTCAAGATAATCAAATCCAACACGATGAAATACTCTTTTTGATCACTACAAATCCAAACCATGTTTTGATAAATGTCGACAAAATCACTTTTCTGTGCGTAAGATGGTGTAATGAGTGACGTTTATATATACTTGAAAAGATCTTGATGATCAAAGTACTGAAACCAATCGAGGTCATCTATGGGGTTTTGATGATCTGCAGGTGGATCCATTTGTGAGGGAGAAGTTAAAAGTCGCGGTAAGAATGTGATGATTTATATAAGTAAAGTGGGAGAAGTAATTAATAAGCAAATTGTTGGGAATGCAACAAAACAAGTTAAGCACTTCTGAAAAATTGATAAATGATTTCGGTAACACTCGCGGAATATAAACTAGCGAAAATTACAAATGAAATAGAATATATATAGTCTATGATGTTATGGTTATTGTGTATCTAACAAATGAAGAGAAAATGAATATATATATATATTCTTTGAGCCGTAACTTTCTTCTTCCATTCACACACGTATAAGTATATACTGCTAAAATCTTGACTTGTGTGCCGCATGCATTTAATGCTTCACATGTCTACCCTGCAAATCCTTGACTTTGAAGCGACGTATCAGTTCCCATATACCTCAGATTAAATTCTTTTCACTGCATACTACAAGTCTTCAATCATGCAAAAGAAAACATGACTTGTCGTAGCTAAACTACTTACGTTCGTTATAATTATTTGACTCGTATAAACTTGGTTGCTATAAGCTGCTTTGTATGTGTATGCTAGTGTCAATTCATGAGGTCTTATCACATTTAAGTCCCTGGAATCAGTTCACACTAATCATTAACTCATTTGAGTATATGGTCATCATGGATAACGCTAGCCAGAAGTAGACAACTCCTCACTTGCACGATTCGCTTGAGTGCATTTTACCATTTTATACACTATGTTTTTGATACACATAGTAGTCACTAGGACACAATTCGGTCATTAGGCTGGGGTTATGAACTCATGAATGGGGACTTGGTACATCTACGAGTCTTACATCACGTTTTATCAACAAATCTTGTATACTCATTTTAGCAACAAATATGGTATCTCATTCTAGCAACAAATCGTGTATCTCATGTTAGCAACAAATCTTGTATCACGTTTTAGCAACAAACTTTGTTTCCCCTGAGAATATGAAAGTTGCATCTCATTTGGGCAACATACTTCATCTCTCATGATAACAACAAGTCATTGTAATAAAATAAACTTGACATCATTAGTAGTTACGTCTCATATAACTTCTTTGTAAACATCATACTTTGACATTACTACCAATATTTATGTAAATTTCTTTTGTGTTTCAGAATTTTAAATTTATGTTTGAGTAAGAATTAGGTTTAGTGAGTTGCAGATTCATTAAGGAAGACCTCAACCGTATAAGGACAATCTAGTTTTATCATACATATATAACATCTGGAAGAGAAACATGTTTTGTATTCAGTTCCCTTCTCTGTTATAATTCTAACATTGTCATGCTTTAGCATTTTAAATTTACGAAGAAATGATTGAACCCTTAATTCCCATATCAGCAAAGTAGAATAAATCAATCATTCTCATCGCTATCAAACAACTTCATTCCACTAAATGTGAAAACCTAACAATATTGTAAACCATAAACAAGTCCATATATATTTTTCATCCATACAAAACTTATCTTGTAGTCGATTATCCCTAATCAAAGCATCGTATGTTCACCACGACGGTATACATCATTAACATCCTAAATGGTTATGACGGATGATGATCAATCAACATCTTTCGTATAGTAAACTAAGAATTTTAATTTCACCGATAAAATTAGCAAAGCTAAGTTTAATTTACACAACTCATTTGGTTGAAATAATTCCTCAAATCTGATAAAATCCTTTTGAACCTATACATATTTGTAAATTTTATATTACTCGTCCTATAGTTTGAAAATAATTAGCAAACCCAATGGGGCAAATTTTCACAAAACTAGTCCAAACATATGTATCTAATATCGTAATAAATTAAAACTGGTACCGAAAACCCACAACTTTTCTCTTAAGGTACTCCTTTCTTAAATTTCGGGACGAAATTCCCTTCAACAGGGGGATAATGTAAAAACCGGTAAAATTCGGTCAGAATTCGACGATCAAACCCCCGTGAGCCGTTATGCAATAAAGACCAATGGCACGTAAATTGGGGTCTATTAAGTATATGTGTTTGTATTTCTAATTTAACCAACCGAGATTTAACGAATTAATAAATGTTACGACCTCATTATATATATATATATATATATATGTGTGTGTGTTAATTACTTTTGCAAAATATCTAAATACAAGTATGATATATAATGTATATATATTCGAAATAAATTATACACTTAAGATTATGTATTGTGTATGTTTCCAAAGGACCAAATTCATGTTATAAATACATACACCAATACATCGATTTAATCAACCAAATTCAAATAAATAAATTATAAGTTAAAGTTAAATACAAAGTTATAACAAATTATCATTATACACTAACAAATATATAACAAGTTACAATTATTCAAATATATCACCATTTACAATTATTCAAATATATAACCATTATCATTATACACTAACAAATATTTAACAAATTTACAAGTATTCAAATATATAGCAATTATGTAAGCTGTCAAATTGAGGCAATTGTAAATCTTCTTCCGTGATTCCAGCACACTCAATTCTTTTTCTCCTTGTTTCTTGCAAACCATCAAACAAACCCAATTCATATTCTTTTCTTTCTATAACTCGTTTCCAGTAAGAACACTTGGTTCTTAAATTCGTGTATAACATCAACTTATCTGTCAAATGAAACAACAAAACAATTGTTTTTCCCTTCTTCAGTTTCTTTGAATCACCCAATCCCAAACACCCATTGAATTCTCATTCATTCTCCTGTCAAAAACAAACCAAAACACCCATTTTTGTGCCCCATCGGTTTCTATCAAGAACAACCAAAAGAAAAAGGAAAACCTGTATCAAAGCAAGAACACTCCTGTTCTTGATTCTCGAGTACACCTGCAAACAAGAAGAACAATAACACGTTTGTGTTTCCTTCCTTTTCCTGTCATATAGCACCACCCAAACACCCTTATGCTTCAGACATCGCAGCTTCCAAGCACCCATGAGATGATTCCTTAGCAACAGTAGCCAATCAACTCCTTTTCTTCTTCCTTCTACATCTGAGCCAAACCAAAGCACCGGAGGTGTTCTTCTGATCGGAGCTAATCGTTACTGCTCTTCCCGTCGCCCTAATTGTCTCGTCGAGGGCTCCTTCTGATGAAGAAGCTGTCTGGGAATCAAGAAGCTGCCACCGCCACTCCTAAACTCTTCTCCAGTCGCGGAGCAACCCACAAACCTCCCCATCAGCACCGACGATTTGTTCGTCCTTCCCTTATCCCCTTCACGACCCCACCTGTTTCCCCGATCGGAACCACCCAACCCACCCTAAACATCGACTGATGTTGTTATTGCTCTCCAATCGGATCGATACCGGCGAAGAAGCAAAAAGGATCAAGAAGAGCTCACCTGAGAAGTCGTCTCCCCCTCTCATGATTACCATCGGCCATGTCTGCCTTCGTCTTCAAGCTCCAATCGAATCAAGCCCGGCGCATCCTTGAACAGCGACTGAGGCGGCTGCCTCGTTCCCTCGGGCTAAGTTTTCCGTCGTCTGAGGTAGAACCTTCACAGGGACGTCGGAGCCGGGCGGTGATGGTGGTGATTCTGATGCTTTTCGGTTCTATGACCGGTCGCCTCCACCCCCGTACCTGTTGTTCGCCATTTTGCAGTCCCGTGCACCCGAAGCTCCCGACTGAGTCTTTCTTTAGGAAGCGATCGGGCATAATGAGGGCAAAAGCCCTAATCCTTGATACTGGATCGGATACGGGGCTCCAACAAAAAAAAAAGGGGAAATGGGTTCCGGGTTTGACCCAGTCAAAGGTCAAACATAAATCAAACCTCCTTTTAAATTATCAAAACTTAACCTCCTTTGACAAATACCTTGCAATTTCAGTCCAAACCCCAATCTTTGATTCCAATTGTTGATAATAACCCCTCCTTTGAAATTATTTTTACCCAATCAGTCCCACTTTGGTTAAAATAATTTACAAACAATCCATATACTGTAAACCTGTTACAAAACGGTCCCGGTAATACTTCAAGGTTCAAGGATTATGAATTTGCGGTTCACTCGGAATGTTTTTCGTTTCTCAAAGGAATGCAAATGTCGTACCAATCGAACTCACGCTTCAAGGGTGAGTTCATACCCCTACATTTACATGTTTTCTTTAAGTTTTAAGGGGGGAATACAAGTAAAATCATCAAGAACACAATTAAACTTTTTCTAACAGATTACATCAGAAAAGATGGACTTTAATCACAGACTGTTTTGGTCAACTTAAATATTTTAGTTTTCAAAACTGTTCCAGGTGCAAGTAGTTCAAACTCTTAGCTTTAAAATGGATACTTGCACATCTCCATATGATTTTTCTACAATTTATGGTGATTTTTACAAAACTGTCTGTCATTTCAGAGGCAAACCCGGACCAGTCTGTGATTATGGACATTTTCACCTCTGTTAGAGATCACTAAAAATCTTGATAAAATTTACAAACAAACTAGACTCATATTCCAAACTCTCAAAATTTTCGGATTTGGATTTGGAGCTTTGATGATTTTTCTATAAATTTTCTAAAAACAGTAACAGAAACTGTTTTCAACAAAAAGTTGCTGTCAATTTCATTTCACCTTGTAACATGTTGAGCAAGGTGTATATCTTTATATGATTATATGTTATTGCAATATATGTCATTTTATCTTAATATATGGACACATCAGTTTACAAATGGATTTGGACATATTGAATATAAAGAATAACAAGTGATTATAATCAAAGTACAACCGATATATTCAAACATTTAATAAACTATTTTAAATATAGTTTGCATACATTACTACGTACTACCCTTGGTTGATAAACTATAATAGGTATAGTTTATGATACATTACATAACACATACATTTAAAAAAATGGTACATTTATACAAAGGATATTTTCATTAAGCAAGGTACGGCCATACGGTACCAAGTTTTCATAACACGTAATTCCGTTAATTACTTTGTGAGACATTTACTTCAAATTACCATTAAGTCTTGTATTGTAACCAGAGTCTCCTTGAGGGAGAGCGTGATACTTGTGTATAGATCTATATTGGGTTTGACAAACCCACACCTAAGCTGCATGCAACAGCTAGACCGGCAGGTCTGGGGTGACAAATGTCATAACATTTCCGACGCCTGAAGAACGTCGTTTCAGGCCAACTAGGTCATAGCATGGTTATAATAACTCACATAAAGTATTAATAAACATTGGAATTTACGTAAACTTCATTAAAATTTAACGAGTTTATGTCGATTTAAACTTGCATTGTTTTACTATAAATATGACAAATTACTTGTACATTTCGGTCTTTGGGTTTTAAGACTACATTTACACATTAAGGAAAATATTGGATTTTCTAACACAAATACTACTTTCACAAATGAAAGGCTTTAATAATACCAAACAAAAGCTTATGAACTCACCAACCTTTGTGTTGACACTTTTTCAAACAACTTGTATTCTCAGGAACTCATTAAACAGGTAATCAAGTGCTTTTGAGGATGGGACGCTAAGGCGTCTACTATTTCATATTTTGTCAACATATTGTAATTGATTCGTAAACATGTAATTCATACAATGATGTAACTTTTTCAATTATATATATGTTGGTTGTGTTTGCTTGAATTACTATTACAATTGTTGTTATGATACTATACATGAAGTCCTCCACCCCCGGACGTTTCCGCCATCCTTGGTTTGGGGGTGTGATACTTTACGTGCATGCATGGTTCATTTAGCTCAAAAAGCCCTACAAAGTGGTTCCTAGGATACATGGGACTCCCATGGCCATAAAGTTGGCACCTTTATGCCATGGAGTCCCTCAAAGACTCTGGATCTGAAGTCAATACCCCAAAACATGCTTGCATCCATGAATGGTTCCAAAAATGGCTCCTTAAAGCCCTAAACTACTCCAAGAAGAGAGCTAATAGATAAATGGACAAGGTATAAACTTTATACCTCAAATAAGCTGGAAATAGAACACAACCTCTGGATCTACTTGCTTTTTCTTGAACTCCCAAGCTTCTCCTTCTTTCTCAAGCTTCAAAACCACCAAAAACACAAAAAAATGGCTCAAGAACACTCAAAATGGGTTAGGGTTTCGAATTAGGGTTTTCTGGACTAAGGGAGATGATGAGAGAGGCCACAGTGGGGGTGTTAAGGTGTTTAAATAGGGTGCAAACACTGAAAATTAGGGTTTCACTCTGGCAGGCCTACTCGTCGAGTCGAGGCTCATCGACTCGTCGAGTAGACTTCAAGTCCCGCGTCCACATATCCAATTCCTACTCGACGAGTTTGGGGCCTCCAACTCGTCGAGTCCCTTTGTGAAAATGCTTAATTCTTATTTAAAATACGTACCAGGAACCGGACGTTACAAATTCATATGTGATTTCATCCGCTTCATCAAATTGCTCTCTAGTTAAAGCCATTAACTATACCAAGAAATCAATTACTTATTAATGAAATTTACAATTTACTCCCACAGGTAAATAAATAATTTAATGGTAAAGAAACAAGGAGAAAGATAAAAGATGTATACACACTATTTCAAGCCACATAGTTTCAAGGGCATGCTTGCTACTACTAGTAACGTGTGAAAAAGTAGTTTAATTATTAAAAAATATATGTTAAAATCAATGGTAATGAAATGCATATAAATAACGTCTTTAAGGTTTTGTGTTATATGTGACTAGATAAGCTTTTTAGGATGGTGCAAAAAATTGTAATTATTGTCTAATATTTTCTTACGTCAGTTGTTTCTTAAAACTTGTTACCATTGGAATGAGACTTTTTTTGTAGTTTAAGCTTAACCACCTTGCAAGTCCAACTTATTCGTTATGTGAAAGTGTTTTTCTCAAATATAAGTTAGTTAATTTGGCATAAATATTTTGGAAATGGTGATAGATTAGGAAGCCAAAAGTAATAAAGGTATTTCATAATTTGTAACAACCGGTTATTTCGGGTCAATAAAAGTCAAAGAAAGTCAATAGTTAAAAATTAATTCCAATAAATAATGAATTATACCCCACTTTAAGGGTTTCCGGTTTTAGGAATCAAAAGTCAAAACCTCACTTGCCTTGACCGAGAACCCTCTTGGCCGAGAACATGAGAGGCCGAAATCTCAAACCTTAGACCGAAATCCCTCCCATGACTGAGAACCCCATTTAGACCGAAGACTTGGTTCTCGGTTGGACTAATGGACCGAAATCAAAGAAGATAGGCGGAAATCCTTGGTTTTAAACGGTGGCACACTATCCAATGTGATAAAATACATATTCCAATGCAAATGTCAAATCACTTATATATATATATATATATATATATATATATATATATATATATATATATATATATATATATATATATATATATAACGCCCGCAGATCCGGACTAGTCAATTTAGAGACGATAAGCATAAAAAATGAGTTTTTGATGGAAGATTATTTAGAAGGATTAATCTTAACCAAGTTGTAGTATATGTTACAAGGGTTCCGTACATATAAAGAACGCCGAAATCTGAGTTATAACGAAGAAGTTATGGCCCGTCGAAGTTTTACAGCAAAACCGGCACGACACCGGGAGACGTAAATAGCGAATTTACGGTAGAAGACTTTTTAGCCTTAGTGATCTAAACAAAATTTGTAGTATACGTTAATACAAAAAAAGAACGCCCAAATCTGACTTCGTATGAGAAAGTTATGAATTTTCTAAGATTTGACATAGCAGTGCACGACCCGAAACTTGAATTTTAGTTCGAGCGGTTTTTGGCCTACGCGACCTAAATGAGAGTTGAAGATCTCATTAATAGGAACTCAACGGTAAAAAGACAGATGAAAACGGAGTTCGTATGTAGAAGTTATGAATTTTACGCGGACATTTAACAGTATAATCTCCTCCTACTGTTAAATTTAAGATCGGTCGAGAATTAGCCGACGGAGTCTAAATGAAAGTTTTAGATATTGGTTTTACCTACGCGTGGATATAAATGATGTCGATAGTAGAGCTCGTATGTTAAAGATATGGACGAAACTTGGTCCCTACTCTTCGAGCGCGATAAATTCGATACAGTTTTGTAAATCTGAGATAGAATGAGAATTAGCTGACGGCGTCTAAATGAAAGTTGTAGCACTCGTAAATACCAACGCGTGGATATAAAGAACGTCAAAAATGGAGTTCTTATGAACGAGTTACAAATTATAATAGCATATTTACGTATTAAAATAAAGTATAAATCATATATACGTACACATATATATACAAATGTATATATCATTAGAAAGGTATCGACGATGCGGTTATTATAAGACTAGTGTTGAGTACTTTCGACATTAGTTTAGTACAAATATCGTTAAATCTATTTAAAATAGTATTATGAAGGGGTGTTTAGTAGTTTATATAACTATAAGGTTAGACTAAAATCTAGTGGTAATGATACTAGGTTTTGTCGAAGGAAATTGTTTTAAGTAAACAAAGCGCTGTCCGAGTACAGAGTCACCACCTTATCAGGTGAGTGCATAGTTACTTTCATCTTACACATAGATATGAAGTATTTTATATAAACTACGTGTTATGTGTGCATATTGTCTGAATACTTGCTGTCTATGCTGGATGAACGTTTTTATACATCTTTTAAATGATTTAAACTGTATATGTATTTTATATCTACAAATATGTTGGGTAAACATGGGTAGATGAATGATGAGAGATGAAAGATGATATGAGTGAACATAGGCAGCTATAGACTTAGTGCCTAATAAATAACATCGACAGCTATGGACTTAGTGCCAATTGAATAAACGCTGGTAGCTATGGACTTAGTACCTGATAAATAAACGCTGGTAGCTATGGACTTAGTACTTGTTAGATAAACGTTGGTAGCTATGGACTTAGTACCTATTAGATACACACTGGTAGCTATGGATTTAGTACCCGATGAATGAACTTTAACAACTATGGAATTAGTGCTTTACGAACGAGCATTGGCAGCTCTGGACTTAGTGCCTGTCTTATAAACCCTGGAAGAAAGGGAATTCGGAATGAACGAATGCAGGATAGATGACTCTTAGGGTAGACCCTTAAGAATAAGGAAGATAATGGGGATGGGTAATTGGGTTGATTGTTTGATGTTTAAACATAATAATTATATTATTGTGGGTTGAAAACCCTATGTACTCACCAGGTTTCCCAACCTGACCCACTCAAGCTTATTTGTATCACAGGTGTCGATATGAAGTTACATTACACTGAGAGATTAAGGGGATATAAATCACTAGTGATAATGAATGTAAGTTCTGTTTATGCTTATGTTTCTGTATTGACGATGACATCCCAAATGTTTTAAAATGAATAAAAATATGTTTCTTTGGAAATGATTTGATAACGTATTTATCATATTTTTCTGGGAACAAATTCCGCAACACTTTTATTTAAAATGTTACTCTGATTTTCAAACAGCATAAACAAAATCGGTCTTTTCTGGCCGTGAAAATGGGGATGTCACAATATATATATATATATATATATATATATATATATATATATATATATATATATATATATATTCAACCGAAATCATTCACCCCATTCCTCATTTTCACTTCAAAGTTCCTTCACATTTGCTCTCAAAACTTATACGAACACCTTCAGATATTCATACAATCATCAAATCTTCATCAGTTTCTCAAGAACACCTTCAAGCTTTTCCCAGAAAGTTATTTTACATAGTTGATTCCTATGAGATCTTGGTAAGGTAACCTAAATAATCTAGTGTTTTTATAAACACTTTCATATTAGTACAACTAATTTATACACGTTAACGTATGATAAAAACTCGTAGGACACGAACACTTTCAAGTGTTTTAGCTTAAAGATTATCACCGTCATTTCGTTATCCAGCCAAGAACACACTCGAGGTAAGTTCATACCCTTACGTTTTCCACGATTTTTCTATGTTTTAGGGGGGGGGGGGGGGAATAGAAGTAAAATAGAAGAAAACTTGTGTTAAAAATACAATATGATTACACATATTTTTACTATTGTTTGTGCAAATATACTAAATTACACGAAATATATTTATTTCCACACTTGTAAGCATATACATGATAAGTTTTGCAAAATTTTCAAAGCTATGAAGTTTCGTACAAATACACTACGGTTTTCTTACGATATATATATATATATATATATATATATATATATATATATACACACACACACGAAATATACAATTGGATTCCAATAAATAAACTATATTTAAAATAGTTTATAAACTATAACCCTTTTGTAACATGTTGAGCAAAAAGGTATAATTATACAAAAATAAATATATAATTATTTCCATTCATTTTTATTATCATAGTACAAAATGATAATGTATATACTAAGAATTCATCATTTAAGTGAAACAGTTTTATAAACTATAATAGGTATAGTTTATGAAGCATACATACTATTTTACCATTTCAAGATACAATATATATACTGATTATTTAAAGGCATAAATATTATATACCATGTAAACACTACAAAAGGATGATACATACATTTACAAGAAAAGGAGTTTTCATCATACTACACGTAAATAATCAATATGGCTTTGTGAGACACGTCTCCAAGTACTTATCTAAGTACCAACAAAAGTCCTGAATTATAACCAGAATCTCCCGTAAGAGAGCGAGACAATTATGTATAGATCTATACGGGACTGACAATCCTGTACCTAAACTGTTAGCTACAGTTGGATCGGCAGGTCTGGGTGATAAATGACGTTACATTCCGACACCTGAAGAACGTCGTATCAGGCCAACACGGTCATTAAGTATGGTTAAAATAACTCACAAGGGGTATTAACAATACGTTTGGTTTACGAATACATACATATCTTCAAATGGTTTTATTTAGATAAAACTACATTACATTATTTTCCAGTACAATACAATTTACATTTATGGAAACATACACTCAAAGGGTTTTACACAGATACAACTACAGTATATTATTTTCCAGTATAATACAGTTTACAATTATGGAAACACGCATTCAAATGGTTTTATAAAGATATAAAACTACATTATACTACTACAAAGTACAACAATACTTATATATATTTTGGTCTTGGAACATTTAAGACTACATCACATCTAAAAGAAAATATTGGATTTTCTGGAAGAACATATTATCATTTTCAAGGAACAAAGACATATATTTCTCATACAAAATACTTATGAACTTACCAATTTAAATGTTGACACTTTTTCAAAACCACTTGTATTCTCAGGAAATCAGTAGACAGGTACCCACACAGGTTTTGGTGAAGACGAAGCTTAGTATTGTTACGTCTTATATTTTTGTTGTATGCTTTTGGAGTCAAACAATGATTCGAATACAATGTAAAAACTAATCAATTATCAATATAATGTTTGGAATGCTTTGATCTCTATTATTCAATTGTTCTGATACTGTACATGACGTCATCCGCCCCCATATGTTTCCACCGTTTTACCGATTTGGGGGTGTGACAGATTGGTATCAGAGCATTGTTTATAGTGAACTAAGTATATCAAACCATATAAGATATACAACTATAAATCAATGGGGCTAAAACGATCTGACTAAAAGTATACTTTTAAAATATAACGTATTTTTATAAAAGTATACGTACATGCATACATACTACAAACAGTGTCGTAATAAGAACCATATAAAAGTATTTAGATAAGTTGGACGTTGCGGTTAAGCCTAGATAGTTATGTAATCATATATGGGATAAATATAGCATGCTCAACTATATTTATGCGAGATATGACTAACATGTGTTTAGGAATGATCGTGGCCCCTGTTCTATTCAGCTTAATTCATTAAGCCCTTAATCCTTTATCCCACTTATTCATACTTTCCAGAAGGCTTTCTTACACCCGATGGATCATAAAAATCATTGATTTATAGACATGGATGTCCTATGCAAGTGTTGAGCTCAAGTTAGGTTAAAATGGTGAAAATGAGGTCAAAATCTCTTGCATGGAAACAAAACCCTATAACTTTTCAAATCTATAACATATAACCACCAAGGGCCTCAAGGTTCCATAAAGTTTCCAACTTTATGGAACATATGATGGGTTTTATAGGTTACAAAATATATGTATTTGCGGAAAATCTCTTAACAATTAAGGGCACATGCAACCTAAAGGATCTATGTCATAACACTTTGAAGGCAACATACTATGAACAACAAAACTAACATGAACCCTAATGAAACCCTAGTATAATCAAACTACAAGAATTAGGGTTACATACCTTTGATTTTTTGTAGTAAACAAATCACTTCAATCCATTGTAGTTGTTGGTCTTGGAAAGCCTAGCACCAAAAGTATGATGCCTCTAATGGCTCACACCCAAAACCCTAGAAACCCTAGATGAAGAGGAGTGAGAGGATAGAGGTAGAATTTTTGTTCATATGCTTCTAGGAAAGAGTATTCACCAAAATAACGAGCCAAGGGATCCTACTTATAATTTAAGTAACTTGCAGACAAATCTAGACTTGAATCGATTAAATAAGGAAATTAATCCCAGTTCAAGTCTTTTCCTTATCTACAGCCAAGAAACTTCCATCAACCCTAGGAAACCCTCCAAAACTGCCCATACCATGGGGGGGGGGGGGTGTTCTAGAATTGCTTCTTTTTGTTCAACCATTGAACAATTACAATTCACCAATTGCATATTTAATTAATTTCAATTAATCCCGAACTAATTCTATATTAATTCTGACTAATAATTAAATAATTCTCATTGATTTCATATTAATTTATTATCATATAAATTAACAAATTAATTATATTGATCTCATATTCATCTATTAATCACATAATAAATTAACAAACCAATTATCTATTTCCAATTAATATATTAATCATATAATATATTAACAAATCATTTCCTCGTAATTTCCAATTAGTTTATTAATCATATAATAATATAATATATTATCATTCTCTCTTTTAATATCATTTCTAGCTATTTCTGGTTATAAGGGCAACCCAAAATGGACTTTGCCTCTAATTATAAGTATATACCAATTTACTTTTGAGCTTAGACACCTTACTCCAATAGTCTCCCACTTGGGTTAGTCTATAACTACATTTTCAAGTATAACCTTGAACCAAACAGCATAGTGTGCCATCCAAAGCCACTGTCGAACTCTGATTCAAATCAAATGTTGGCCCTGAGATAAGTGATCAACTATTCCTTCGTTCTATAAGATATCGTATGAACATGAGACATTGATTAGAATCAATCTCATAGTCCAAGATTCTGTTTCTCGATTTCTCGATTTATGACGACTGAATTTAGACTACTGATTAAACAATTCAATTTAGTTCGGGCTCGGCCAAGCACTTCAGATGTCGGCACCAAATCATCGAGGGGCCAAAAGATATCAATTTTCCTATTAAGGAAAAAGGAACGAATAAACTTTGACTATATAATCATACATTTTACTCTTTCTCCTTCGTTCACCCATTCCACAGAAATCACCACAAACAATGGATTCAACATCGAAGCAAAAGTTAGTTTATTGAGCCAATTCTCTTCCAGTTGAGCAAAATTTAAAGTTGACAGTTATGATTTGACTTCAAAAGCAGAGGTAGTACTAATTGCTATACAAATTTTGTTAGTTTATTGATGATTCAAAGATGGAAAAGTCGAATTACTGTTGAAATTTGGAATGACAGCTTTTTCCGTTTCTAATTCGTGAATTATGATGTAATCTGCAGAGGTTCAATTGATGAAAGATCGGTTTTCTAAACTGTTGCTCGGGGAAGATATGTCTAAAAGAGGAAACAGAGTTTGTACTACTCTTGCTATCTCCAATGCCAGTACACATCTCTATGGTTTGTTAATTTTTAAGCTAGCGGCGCAGCTTGTTGCCTGTTTGTCTTCCATCGATATGTATTGAACTGTTTTTGAATCCGATATCTATACAATTTAAAAACTTATCTGTTTGATAATGGTGATGACTGATGATGTTTTTCTTCATTTCAACTATTGTATTTGGAGATCTATGGAAATTGGAACCCTTGACTCCACAAATGAAGTCAATGTGGAGAAAAATGTGGAGAAAAGAGATGAAATAGCTTTTATTAGTAACTGATTCCGTCGTGGAGCTTACTCCATCGTTCCAACAATTCTCAGATGGAGGCACCTTTGAGGTTATGGTGACCCGAACCAGGTCTGATTTATACATAAACCTTCCAGCACTCAAAAAACTCGATGCCATGCTTGACGGATTCCACGATTCAGAGTTCTGCTATGTTGATCGTGGGTTAGTCGTTTCCGATCATTGCAGAAACATTAAACAACGACATTCCAACACTTCACAATCCGATAGCCCTTTGATCCAGTATGAAGAGAAATAGTGGTTGCCGTTCCCAAAAGTTCTGATGAAAGGTAATCGGGTACCTCAGGTTACCACAAGCCTTCATGTGTACTTTGTTGGTGTTTTTTATACAAAATTTTCAATTTAATGGTATTTTTTACACTAAAAAAGGAATAATGGTAATTTCCGTATCTTTTTGAAAATTTGTTACCTTTTAAAGTCATTTCCCACCCAAAAAATAACAAAGTGTGTTATACAAAATGATCCATTTCCATTGATGAAAAAAAAAAAGAAAAATATCTATTGAGTTTTACAACATTTATGCAACTTTAGAAATAAACTGCAATTTACTATATCGATATAAATTTTGCTCCTGCTAAAAAATTCTCGCTTTGCGTTTCTGTCGACCAACGCCGTTGGCCGCGTCTCACACCGGAGAATTTCCGTCTCCGCCGCCGTTTTATCTCCGTTCCGGTCCACCGTCTTCTTCCTCCGTCTATCTTCGTCCAAATCTGTCCCTACAATCCTTGTATTTTAAGCAATAATAAGGCCAAGAAAAAAAACCCTAATATACTGTAAATGGACCTCCGATACGTGAGGCCGCCGCCTCCGCCTCCTCCTTCTTCGGATCCACACCAACGACCGCCACAACAACCAGTTCCACCACCTCCAGGGACTTGGTATTCCGGTCAATTTCAGTACCACTCGCCGTCACCTCCTCCGCCACAGTGGGCTCCCCAACCTCAACACCCCGATCACCACCTTCCTCCCCCTCCTTATGCGGTAGCTCCCCCTCCACCGATGCCGTATTCTTCAAACCCTTACCCCCTTCCTCCTAGACCTCATATGCCACTACCGCCACCACAACCTCATTATCCTCCTGTCAATCAGGTAACCCTAAATACTACTATACGTATCGTTCATGAATGTTAATATTTACATTATCGAGGTGTTCGCGGATCGTGCTGTGATTTTCTCTACACTTTGTATGTTTCAAGTTTCGAGCATTGTTGTTTACTGATTGTTTATGATAGGAGTGGAGTAATACAAACTGGGGTCATCAAGGATGGGACCATTCAGGTTCGAATTTCTGTTTGTTGTTCACATCTGAGTCTACTGATCAGAGTATCAAAAAACGTGCTGATTCTGTTGTTAACATTTTCCTATAGCAGCACATAACAAAAATGAAGATGATTGGGCTGCCAGGGCTAGAGCATGGGCAGCTTCAAAAGCTGTAACAGATGATCAGCATCAGCATCAGCATCCACAGTCAAACCCTGCCAGTCGACAAGAAGAAACAAGCTACCAGGATCAATATACCCAGAACTTGGATCCTCCATACACAGAGTTTCAACAACATTCACTTCCTCCATCAAACTATCAACAATATCCATCTTCTTTTCCACCTCCACCTAGAACACCTGCAAACCATTTGCAGGAGCCATCGTCATTCACATCTGGATATGCCTCGGATGGAAACTTTTCATATACTGCCAGAGATGGAAACTTGCGGGACCCAGCTGCTGCATTTCCTCATCAAGAACCTGCACCTACAAGTTTATCAGCTCACCAGCAGGAGGTACCTTCTAGTTATTCTTCTGTTGCAGGTAATGAGTTAACTGATGTATTCGATTTAGCAATTGGAGCTTGTTCACAGAATTGCTTCCAATAGTTTTCTCCCCTTCCCCAGAAGTACATTGTCACTATAAGCTTCTTAGTTCATCAGCTTCTTACTTCTATTACGTTTATCTCCTCTTTTATGTTCTAACTGCTGAAGTGATTTCTGTGGACATCATTTTCTACTCTCACCTCAACTTGTAAATATGATTGCTTGAAATTATTTTATGGTTTATATGACCAACATAACTTGTAAGTAGTTGTTGATAATCTTACACACAGCTGACTTAAGACTGAAGAATGATATGTAATTTAGTCGAGTGACTGACTTGAGACCTGTAGTGCTCTTTCGTATGGAAGAGACAGCTTTAGCTGCAATGAAGATTGGTTTAACTACCAAGTATTACAGTTACCTTGTTATGTTTCGAATGAAGAAGATGATCGTTGAAGATTGTTTAGGATTTTTAAATGATGTGTTTTGCAGGATCATCAGTTGCTGGAAGAAACTAAAGGAAGAAGAGAAGTCAAAGTTGTGATTTTTTTTTTCTTTTTACATTATCATATGGAACTAAACTTACTCGAATAACTGAAAAATCTTGTTTTTAAACTGTATGTTGCTAAAAGAAAAGAAATATTTGGTAAAGATACATAATTTGGAAGAAATAAACAATCAAATAAGTAGAGAAAGTCCGTATTCTATATTTTTCTTTTTCTTTTAGAAAATATCTTATAAGCTCTGTACTCTATCAATGGCTATATGAAACTTTAACAACAGTCAACATTTCAGTGGATTGACTTCCTCATTTGAATGTCAGGAAAAGAAGATTCAAGAGAAACAAAGGGGAAATTTTATCAACCATCACATCTACCTTTTGCTTCAGCTCCACAACACCAAATCCCACCACCAATATCTCCTAGAGATAGATTAATTTCCATTGAACAACCTCATTATTCATTTAGCAACCCATCTATTGACCCAACAACCGATCTTAGCAATCAACCTTTAGATTTTGGGCCAAGATTCAGTCATGATCATGACCCAACAGGGGCAATATCCTCTGGTATGCACCTCACACCTTCATTTGGAAGATCAAGCTTCCAACCAACCATGGCATCTGGAAATGCAACTTTTCCCATTGGGGCATCAAATGCATTTCATGTAACAAGTGGCTTCCCTATTGATACATACGGGACCCCTGGATTTCCTGAAAGAAATAAAAAGGTATAATATAGAATATCATTTCTGCTGTTGTGTTGTTTTCTACTATGTATCTGAGATTGGAAGAGTATTTAGGTTTCAGTGCCAAATTGGCTTAGAGAGGAAATAATTAAGAAGAAAGCAGTAATTGGAACAGAGATTTCCAGGCAGGATACCGAGTCTAATGAAGATGAAGTTATGGAGGGATCTCTTGGGAAAGGAGATCAGGTGGATGGAAAAAGCATGTCTACAGAAGAAGAGGATGATGATGAGGTTCTATTATAATTTTGATTCATTGAATTTAGGCAGTGTTTGGTATGATCATGATGGAATCAGAGAAGAAATGGAATGGTTCATTCCATGACATTGCTTATTCCATTCCATCCAACCAAACTGACATTGCAAGAGTGGTGTTACTTTTCTGGTTTACTTTATTTATCCTCAAAACTGACATCTGCCTTCATTTTTCTATGTAGGATTATGTGGAAGCAGCTAGAACAGCTGCAATAAACCAGGAAATAAAGCGAATCTTGACTGAAGTCCTTTTAAAGGTGCCCCAAATACATACTAATCATTCATCTATGATCTATGATCTTGCTTGTTTTTTGTACTAAGTTAGTTGCCTACAATGCTTTTGAACAGGTCACAGATGAACTCTTTGATGAAATTGCAACCAAAGTTCTTGAGGAAGATGAACTTTCTGTGGAAGGTCTTTTTTATTTTTTCTTATTTTCATTAGCTGTGATCTTCTTTATTACCTCATTGTAACATAATCTAGGTTTGTGGTTATGTAGTTGAGCATAAACCGATTGCTTCAAGTGATATGATTCCAGCAATTCCAACTCCCAAGTCTTCTTCTGCAAAGGTTCTACTAATTCCAGCTAAGACCAAAGGAACCGATGCCGATGATAGTCGGAATTCCAATTCCAGTTCACCTGGAGATGTTTTAGGACTCGGTAATTATGCTTCTGATGATGATGATGATGATGATGAAGAGAAAGAAGTCCAGAATCCATCTTCTTCCATAAATAGCAAGCCAACTGAGAATGGCAGTTCACATGTAGATGGTAGCAAGTTTCTTGAAAAGGAAAGTGATTCCCATGGAGTGAGCCCAAATGGTAAAAGTTCTTCTCAGACAGATGCAGATGCAGACCATGTCACTCAAGAACATCGGAATCATGATTCCGGTGATGAGAAAGTATCAGATGGCAAACACGAACCGTTAATTGATGGTATTAGTCACAAGAATTTATTACCAAATGATTCTCAAGGTAAGAGCCACAGACATCACCTCTAGACAGAAGGGTAAAATAGTCATTTACATTTACACTCATTCAGTCGAAAAAAGAGACGTTTTTTGTTCATACACACATCATTTATCCATTTAACACTTGGAAAAAAAGAAACAAGCCCTTAGTGATCGAACCATTTTGGTGTTTAGTCTTTTTTTTGTTTCTAGATAGAAGGTTAAAATAGTCATTTACTCTCATTTGGTGTCCAAAAAAAAAACAATCTTTGTTCTTACACACATCATTTAATGGAAACACGCCCTTAGTGATTAAAACAAAAATGTTTTTGACAATTTAGAAAAACCGTTTTTCCAGGTGAGCAGGTTTTGATAACAGGGAAAAATACGGATAAAAGAAAGTTGGATAGTAAAGACTACAATGGTGAGGTGGATGCAAATGCAAAGGCAAAGGTAGATGAGAATAGTAGGAATCAGGATGAAAAAGAAAAAAACACAAAGAAGGGAAATAAAGATGATAGAAATGGTAATAAAGATAAAATAAAGGATCAAAGGTTTAGCAAGAGTGAGAATAAAAAAGAAACAGAAAGATCTCATGGGAAAGAAGATGGTAGAAAGCGAGAAAGAACAAAAGATGAAAAGAATGAAAGATCAAGTAAAAATAGGCACAAAAGACATCATTCTCCTTCAAGTGACACTTCTTCAGATGACTCAAGAAGGTATTTATTTCATTTTTGGAGCTTAAATTTATTTATACTTCACTTCAATAAAACATTAAGTCAAAACATCCACAATTGTTAACCCCTTGAAATAAACATCTTCTTCAATGCAAGGCTTTTTCTTATTAGTCATCATCTATTTGAAATGTTTTTTAATTATATAAACCCCTCCTCTAATCACAAATTATATTTGATATTTGGTGTTAGTTTGATCAACAAGTTTGCAGAGTTATAAAGAAACAAATATAAAAATATTCTTTGGTCGTTTTGTTTGTTTTCTTTTTCTTTAAATTTTGATATTGGTGTCATTTTTTATCATCTTGACGAATGCTCTCTAATGATATAAAAAAATATATATATTCTGTTTGACATTGCATATTTAATAAAATATATTAATTAGTCAAAAAATGAAAATTTTATTGAGAATACAAAACTACAAATGAGTTTGTTTGAATGAATTTGGTACATTGCAGAAAGGTGCATTCTAGAAGGCACAATTCATCACCATCTCCTGTGAGATCAAGAAGGTACTTATTATTTAATTAATCTTAACATTATAAATTTATAATATTCTAACTCAAATTGAATATAACTTTTTTTTTTTGGTCCTAAGTTTCTTATGCTTGCATATCATTTATTAGGAACAATAGTATTACCTTTTGTATATGAGGGATTTGAACACTTATTTTTGGAGGGTATAATAGTAATTAGGTGACAAAATATGCAAAAGTGTTGATAGGTTTTTGCATATTTACATTTTGTGAAAAGGGTATAAACGGAAATTAACATGTACCTCCCAAATCCCAATGTCTTTTTATATATATATATATATATATATATATATATATATATATGACTCTCATTCATTGGCTTAGCATGAGATGTTTGATTTCTAGACAAGTGTCAAGGTCTCCACCTAGCAAGCGTTCTCAGCACAAGCATAATAACTATTCTTCTCTTGAAACCACCAGGTATGTCAATTGTCAAAGTCAAACATACATTTTGACTCTAATGGTCAAACATCTTGACTTTTAACCTCAAACATTTTGACTTTACAGTCCTATTGGTTTATGAACTGGTTTATATTTTTATGCAGGGAAAGGAAGCGCTCAAGATCCAGGTCACGAAGGGGATAAGTGTAAAAAGGGATTATGAACATATGTTGTAATACGCAATTATTTTTTTTGATGTCCTAATCATGAAGCTAGGTTTTATAAAGCCCTTATTTCTTGTACTTGATCTTGGAACAAGTTTGTGAATTGTGGTTTCACCTGGATTTTGCATATTGGGAAGTGTATTAGTGTAGTTGTAATCCTTCATTGAATTTGTTAGCTTATGTGATGGGGGTTGAATATAATGTTTCAAACTTCAAAGTAGTTTCTTATTAGTAAACTCTTTAAAATGAATGTTTAACTTTTGTTGTGAAATAAACACTTAGCAACATGGTTGATAAGGTTTAAACAAATTGTCATAATGTGTATAAATGAAGCTTTGAATACAATTTGCAATTTGAGAATATAGAACTTTGAATACATCTTACAATTTGAGAATATTCGAGTTCAAGATCTTTGTTGAATTGTTCAAGGTTCTCATTGTTGAATTCTTCAATGCATTAACTAAATGCACTACTTGTAACATTTTGTTTTAGTGTTTATGGCAAATTGTGTTAATTTAAACTTTTAAAGATCATTGTAGGAATATATCTAAAGTGTTCAACAACAAAACCCAAAATCCAATAAAAATGAGATAATGGTAAGGTTAGATGAGATTGCATCGACAAATGGCCTTACTATATGGAAACATGAGTATGCAATTATATTGGTAATAAAGTAAAAGGCAGGGGAGCAAGCAGATAGTCAAATACATGCAAATACAAACATGCGACATAAAGTAAATACGAACAAGCATAATGAAGGAAATATCGAAAAACATAGTGGAAAAAGTAAGCATATAGACATTATACATAAGGCATAATCATACCCTTAGAGCAACATCGACCTACACAACTTTATTCAATGCTTTGCTTTTAACCTTACGTTATATTTATACTTCCTTGTGAGTCCTATCATGCTTATATCATCGATCAAGACCATCTCCACTATTTTAACCGTAATAGCCAATTGTTTTCTTTAGACATGATAATACCATTATAATATTCTCTCCTAAAATTTTCAATGATCAAACGCTACTGCCATTGCTATTTTTTTTTTTTTTTTTAAATTTTGTCCAATGATGCTCTATTGCCATCATCTTCATTTCCACAACTTCCATCTTTATCTCATGCTCCTTAATTGGTTAATATTCAGATTCATACAATATAACTTGCTTAATCATCACCTTATTAAATTCTCCCATAAGTTTCACTAAGACCTACTTGTTGCATAAAATTCTTTTAGTTGCCCTCCATTTAAACTAGACTTGACAATTTGTATATTCGTGTCGTTTTCACGTGTTAGACACATATTTGGTACGACACGAATACACATACATAAATAAGCTTTATCTCCCTTTTCAAGATGTATTCATGTCATGTATTCGTGGCCTGTTGTGTCACTCATGAATTTGTATATTCGTGTCTTGAATTGTCAAGTATAATTTAAACATAGTGGGTGATGTTTCCTTATAGATCATAAATCTCAAGTACTTAAAATTCTACTGTGAGTATAGAACATTCTCCCGATACATACTTAAACATATTCATCAATGTGCTCTCAACATAAATTGCACCGAAGATATTCCATATTAAGTGTGTTGATCTATACTCCTTATCTTTCAAGGTGGTTCTCCAAATGTCCATCCTAGCATTCAACTCAGCCTTAGAAACTAAAATGACTATTTGAAATGTCAAAGTAGAGTATAATGGTTATAATTTGAAATGTTCATTGTTTTATCTATATTTTGCTTATGGTATGTTTTGTGACATTTTTAAAAGTACGGGGTTCAACTTTATTTCCCATAAACTTTAGGGGTAGAGCTAGAAATTTTATACAGAAAATGGTCAAAGAAGGTTTGACCTGGCGACTGCGTGTTAGTGGGTGGGGTGACGCCCACTCAACGTCAAGTCTCACATGTCTCTTGCTCGGTTGCTCCTCCACCAACGCCTTTTCCGGCGGCTCTGGTGGTGGATTTCCCACCAAAGAAGCTTCACTTTTACGTTAAAGTTTCTCTTTTTCTCCTTTTCACACTTAATTCCTTCTTTTCCGTGAAAAATGAAGGTCTATTCTACTCTTTTATACAACAAAAAGTTTGATTAAGAAAAACCCAAATTCAATTCTTTTTATTGTTTATCTAATAGTTTCTTTCTTCAATTCTTGGTATTCGATCAAAGCCATTTCAAATCTTAGATGGTTTGTTGGTTTTTTTTAATTATTTTAACATACCAAGTTTTTCGATTCTCTTATTAATTATTATAATTCTTGGTCTTGATTTAATAATGTTACTTCCCTATCAGACCCATCTCAAGTCCTCAGATAAATTGATTGTTTTTTCAGTTTCTTTTTTTTCTGGAAAAAGGGGGGAAACCCCTTGGCAAATAGTATTAATGAGAAAAAGAAATACAAAAGGAGGGCAAACGGCCAAGAAAATAAAGAAAAACCAAGCTAAGGGACATGCCCCGCAAGGACAAAGCAAACAAGGAACTAACTACCTAAAGACCTAAAATCGTCATCCCTGATCAATCGAGAAGAGATACGACCACCATGAGAAGAGCTCCGCTGTGCGTCAGAAGCTGGGAGGGGATCTCTGGAATGAATCAAAGTAGGGATACGAGAGACGTCATCGGTATCATCCACTCTTTGATGAGAAAGAGTGTCAAACATGTTAGTTGTAACTTTTTTCTTTGGCTCCACGCGGATCACTGGTTTGTAGACTTGGGATATCTTTATAGCGGGCCCTTTTCCTTTACGGTTGTCGATGGGAGGCTTCTTTTTTGGTAGGAAATGTTCTAGATCTCCTTTTGACCATTTGGTATCCTTCATTATCAACTTCTTTTGGAATGGGCATAGTCAGCTAGGACGGGGGTACTAGTCTTGTGAACGGGGCATGTGGTATGATGTCTTACCCTAAATCCGGAACGGCGGAAACGTTCTGGGGCGGAGGACGTCATGTACAGTATCATAACAAAGCATAATAGTAAACAAGCAACAACATCCATTGCATTTATAGAATAATTAAATACATGTGTGTTATTTTGTAAGGTTTAAATGACACCAAAAATGTATAAACAAAATAAAGACGAGTCTTGGATCCACTCCGTCCTTCAAAAGCTGCTTGAGTGCACCTGTCTTACTGGTTCCCTGAGAATACAAGTTATTTTGAAAGAGTTTATCAGCATTAAAGCTGGTGAGTCCATAAGTATTTAGTGTCATTGTTTGTATGAAAATGTTTGTAAGTTTGAAGAACATGTTTGTAAGTTTTCAATGTAAATGTTTGCAGTAAATAATTGTATCTCCTAGAAAATCCTATATTTTCTACTAAAAGTAGCCTTCTACCAAGGCATTAAATGTTCTGTATGTTTGTTTCTTGTAAAAGTGTGTATTTTCCCAAGTATGACTATCATTAACTAAATATAGTTTATACATTAATGAATATGCGAGAAGATCACGAGGTAAATGTAATAGGGAAAATAATGTTTTACCTCAGCAGTGACACTGCTGGCTATAAAGTGATAAAATACAGACTCCAGGTAGTATTAAATGTACAATACCCCTCAGGGAGTCTTTTTGCCTTTAATCCTTAGTCGATTAATTACAAGTTTAAATGTGAACTCGTTTGTAACCATGCTGATCGACGACTGAATAACTGATGACCTTCCGGTGTCATAATATAGTAAGGTGACATTTTGTCACCCCTTGGCCTTATCGGCTGGGACTGTAGCTAGCAGTCGGGGTGTGGGAGTGTCTGTCCCATATAGATCTATACACACGATGCCCGCTCTCCCTCCAGGAGACTCTGGTTACAATATGATACAACATTGTCTTGTTGTATCCTTAAATAGTATGTCACATTCTAGTTATCGTATTCTAATGTTTGTATAGTATATTATTATGTATAGTATGGTGTAAGTTTCTTTAGTTTCTCTTCATAGTATGGTCTATTGTATAGTGTATAATATGTATTGTTTCTCGTTATAGTATTTGTATATGATAGTATTCTCCTAAACTATACCTATTATAGTTTACTGGTAATTTCTGTAGTTCGAATGGATGAAGGTATGCCCTTGCTACTCAAAGGTACTGAACTGATTGATAGTACTTTTATATCTACATATATATACTTAATATATAACTAATATTTAGACGACATTCGGACAAATAACCGATACCCTAAGGCCACATCCAAACAAGGAAAAGGAAATAAAGTGAGTTATCAGTCCTAAGTCCTTTAAACATTACTTATATAACTATACATATATAGACATGCTTTTGACAATATATAAGTTTAAAAAGAAGTTTTGTAAAACATTTGAAGAGTTTAATTAATGAATATTGATGACTTGATATCAGTTTATAAAACGATTTAAAAGTAATTTGATTGACAAGACAATTTAAAGTATAAGAAGTCCTTTGTTTGAAACACAGTTAAAGTATAAGAAATCCTTTGTTTGAAACACAGTTATAAATCACATGTGATTGATTATATAACTACATGTTTTCTACTTGTATTCCCCCCCATAAAAGCATTTAAAATCATTTAAAAGATAGATTAAGGGGTATGAACTCACCTGTAGTGAGTGATACGGAAGTATGTTTGGAAGATGGTTGCAGAGTGTCAGGTGTAACCTTGAGCACACAAAGATCCTAATAAACATATAATGACATGAATGTGTATGTAATTAGTGTCTAAACAACTAATTAAGAAGGGTAACACCCTTATTGGTTAGGAAACTCTAAGATTTATGGGATACAATCACCTATGATTGCATAACTAGGTTATATGGCCACCCTATAGAGTTTACGGTCAAAGAGGTATGACCATTGGAGTTCACGGTCCTTGGAGTTTACGGTCTTAGTTGTTTACGGTCTTAGTGTTTACGGTCCAATGACCTTACAGTCATGGAGTTCACGGTCTAAGGAGATTCAACCGCAAACTCATCAAATCTTGCACAAATGATGTTTTTCAAGGGCTTCATTCAAAGGCATCGGATTCTAGGGACCATGCTTAGCCTTAGGAAGGGTAAAGGCTATAAGAACACCCTTTATAAGGGTTTACGGTCTATGAAGATTCATAGACCGTAAACTCTTTTGTTCAAGTAAAGAGTGATGATCTTAAGTCCAAAATGAAGGATTGTAACTAGATTCATGAAAGGTAAGATGATACTTACGGTTTTGAAGGCAAAGAAGGTATTTTCGGTCCAAAACACAATCGTGTTCTTGAGGATCTTTGATGATCTAGATAAAAGATGAAACCCTTGGATGAATCAAGAGTGAAACATGGATTTAGGAAGGATCTAACATACAAAGAAGGAATCACTTACTTGTTCTTGAAGATTTTGAAGTAAAAGTTTATGCTTTTTGAGAGAGAATCGGTTCTAAGGCTTGAAGGAGGGAAAATAATGGCTGAAGTGATCACCCTCCATATATATAGGGATGGGTTTACGGTCACAATGACCGTAAACTCATTGGTCTTGACCGTAAACTCCCTTTTTGAGGAGGTTTACGGTTGCAGGCAGTTAAGAACTTAAGCTGCTATTCCCAATCTCTTATTTCTTTGATGTACTAGGGTTAGAGCACTCAAAACAGGTTCCAAACAGTGATAACTGGAAGCCAAATGAGTCTAACACTGATAGGTTTAATTAATTAAACAAGCGTGGAAATTTCGAGTTGTCACATCATCCCCCCGTTGGAGGGAATTTCGTCTCGAAATTAGAGTTTAAGCAACTAAGTTATTACAAATAATTAAGTAAAAAGATGAGGATATTTAAGTTTCATTTGATCCTCGTGCTCCCAAGTGAATTCAGGACCTCGCTTGGCATTCCAGAGAACTTTCACTATCGGGATACGGCTTTGCTTCGTTCTTTTGACCTCTCGGTCCATGATCTCTATAGGTTCTTCCACGAAGTTGAGGCTCTCGTTGATCTCGATCTCGTCGAGTGGGATAACAAGAGTCTCATCGGATAGACACTTTTTCAAGTTCGAGACGTGGAAGGTAGAATGTACGTTGCTGAGTTCGCGGGGTAGATTGAGTTTGTAAGCTACAGGGCCGATTCTAGCTAGGATATCAAAAGGCCCTATGTATCTTGGATTGAGCTTCCCACGCTTTCCGAAGCGTATCAAGCCCTTCCAGGGTGAGACTTTCAAAAGAACGCGATCTCGCACCTGGAACTCCAAAGGTTTCCTTCTCTTGTCAGCGTAGCTTTTCTGTCGGTCCCTAGAGGCTTTCAATCATTCACAAATCCGAACGATCTTCTCTGTCGTTTCCCGAATGATCTCCGGACATGTGAGAGTGCTGTCAGGAATTCGTCCTTTAGCTAACTGTGTGTCACCTACCTCAGCCCAACACAGAGGGGATCTGCACTTCCGGCCATAGAGGGCTTCGAATGGAGCAGCCTTTATGCTCGTGTGATAACTATTATTGTAAGAAAACTCGAAAAGGGGTAAATGAGTATCCCATGCCTTCCCAAAGTCGATCACACAGGCTCGCAGCATATCTTCTAAGGTTTGAATAGTCCTCTCACTTTGTCCGTCGGTCTGCAGATGGTAGGCTATACTCATGTCCAACCTCGTTCCTAGGGAACTTTGTAGCGACTGCCAGAACCTCGAAGTGAATCTACTATCCCTATCAGAGATAATAGATATAGGAACACCATGCAGTCGTACAATCTCCCGTATGTATGCTCTTGTGAGCTTCTCCATCTTGTCAGTTTCCTTGATGGGCAGGAAGTGTGCAGATTTGGTCAATCTATCGACGATGACCCAAATGGTATCAAGTCCACCCGTTGTCTTGGGTAACTTGGTTATGAAGTCCATAGTGATCCGCTCCCACTTCCATTCAGGTATCTCCGGTTGCTGAAGTAGACCTGATGGTTTCTGGTATTCGACCTTGACCTTCGCGCAAGTAAGGCATTTACTTACGAAGGTAGTAATTTCTGCTTTCATGTTAGGCCACCAGTATAACTTTTTAAGATCCAGATACATCTTATCTGAACCAGGGTGGACGGAATATCGAGTGTTGTGCGCTTCGGTCATGACCAAGTTTCTGAAACCACCGTGTTTCGGTGTCCAGATCCAGTCCATGAGATATAAGGCTCCGCCACCCTTGACTTCCAAGTTCTTATCCATCCCTCCCAGGGATTCACCCGCCACATTTTCAGGTTTCAAGGCCTCGAGTTGAGCCTCTTTGATTTGCGTGGACAGGTGCGAATGGATAGTCATGGTCAATGATTTAACTCTTCGACCCAAATATTCTTTGCGACTTAGGGCGTCTGCTACTACGTTGGCTTTACCCGGATGATAACGAATTTCGCATTCGTAGTCATTGAGTAGCTCGACCCACCGTCGTTGTCTCATGTTGAGCTCCTTCTGGTCGAATATGTGTTGTAAACTTTTGTGGTCTGTAAAGATAGTGCTTTTCGTACCATACAGATAGTGTCTCCAGATCTTCAAAGCAAACACAACTGCTCCTAGCTCAAGATCGTGTGTGGTGTAGTTGACCTCGTGTGTCTTCAGCTTCCTTGAGGCATAGGCGATGACCTTACCTCGTTGCATCAGAACACAGCCGTGCCCCTGGTTGGATGCATCACAGTATACTACGAAGTCTTCTATCCCTTCCGGGAGGGATAGTACCGGTGCGGTGCATAAGGCTCGCTTCAGTGTTTGAAACGCCTTCTCTTGTTTCTCTTCCCAGTCAAAGGCCACACCTTTCTGGGTTAATGTCGTAAGGGGTTTCGCAATTCGAGAGAAGTTCTGTATGAACCTGCGGTAGTAGCCAGCGAGGCCTAGAAATTGACGAATTTCTGTAGTCGTCTTCGGTGCTGACCAGTTATCGATGGCTTTAATTTTGGAAGGGTCCACGTGGATTCCTTCTTCGCTAACCACGTGACCTAAGAATTCGACTCTGTGGGTCCAAAATTCGCATTTAGAGAACTTCGCATAGAGCTTCTCCGATCGTAAGGTTCCTAGGATATGTCGTAGATGATCACTATGTTCCTCCTTACTTCGAGAGTAGATAAGTATGTCATCGATGAAGACGATGACGAACTGATCCAAGTAAGGACGCCATACCCTATTCATTAAGTCCATGAATACTGCGGGCGCATTAGTCAATCCGAATGGCATCACTACGAACTCGTAGTGTCCGTAACGAGTTCAGAAGGCTGTCTTCGGAACATCCTCCTCAAGCACTCATAACTGGTGATACCCGGATCTCAGATCAATCTTAGAAAAGTAGCTCGCCCCTTGCAGCTGGTCGAATAAATCGTCTATGCGAGGAAGAGGGTAACGATTTTTGACCGTAAGTTTGTTGAGTTCCATGTAGTCAATGCACATACAGAACGATCTGTCTTTCTTCTTCACTAATAAGACCGGTGCTGTCACACCCCCAAAACCTATGAACAGCGGAAACGTTCTGGGGTGGAGGACGTCATGTACAGTATCACAACAATGCAAGTAGTAAACAAGCAACAACATCATCCATTGCATTAATAATATAATTTCATACAAGTGTGTTCTGTCAAGTTTTAAAGACACCAAAACAATATACATCAAAAATATAAGATGAGTCTGGAACGAGCTCCATCTTCTCAAAACCTGGCTCCGGTACCTGTCTACTGGTGACCTGAGAATACAAGTTATTTTGAAAGAGTTTATCAGCTTTAAAGCTGGTGAGATCATAAGTATATTAGTGTCTGTGTTTGTATGAAAGCATTTGTAAGATGTTTTGTAAAATGTACTGTATATGTTTGTAAAAAGTTTGTATTTGTTTGAACTCTCCTAGAAAACCCTATGTTTCCTACTAAAAGTAGCCTTCTACCAAGGCATCTAGTGTCTGTGTGTGTATCTCTTGTAAAAGTGTGTATTTTCCCAAATCCGACTATCATTAACCAAAAATATAGTTTTTACATCATTGTTTATTGTGTGAATAACACAAAGTAACATGTAAGGGAAAATGTTATAGTACTGTAGTGCTGTATTAAGTAATTACTGCTGTACTAACTACCTTAAGCCAAATGTAAAATTTTAAGGTAACATGTGATCGGCCTGTATCTTGCTACCGACTCAATAGTAAAACGACAATGTAAGATGCCGTAAAAATGACGTTTGGCACCCGTAGACTTGCAAGTCCCACTGTAGCGAGCAGCAAGGTGTAGGATAGTCAATCCAGTATAGATCTATACACAAACTCATACGCTCCCCAATTAAGGAGATTTTGATACAAAAACAGTCATGGCAGGTAGTGCCATGCCCTGTTTAATGGCTCACATAAATGTATTAATGTAAATGTTATGTGATTTGTGTGCTAGCTGTATTGTGTTCTTTCTCTGTCTAGCCTGTATGTTTGTTTCTCGTCATAGTGTCTATTGTTTGTTTCTCATCACTCTGTATTATGTTTGTTTCTCATAACTCTTTTTTATGTTTGTTTCTCATCATAGTATGTATTGACTCATGTATGAACTGACTCATTGTATGTTTCATTGTTCTAGTAATAGTATCTTCCTAAACTACCCCTATGGTAGCTTACTAGCAATATATGAACATGTTTGTATACCCTTGCTACCCAAGGGCATGTAACTGAATGAAAGAAATAACCTTTTATATCCATATACATATACATAATATATAACTTGGATTCAAACGACCTTCGGACAACTAACCTTGATACCCTAAGTCCACAACCAAACAAGGAACAGGAAGTAAGGTAGGCTAGCAGTCCTAAGTCCTTTCAATCCTACTTATATAACTATATCTATATAGATACACAGAATATAAGTTTAAAAGAGTTTAAGTAAACGTAATTGATAAGTAAAAGAGTTTGTAAAGTAGTTTGAGGTAAAACAGTTTGATAAACAGTTTGAAAAGCAAGAAAACCATTTGTTTGGTAGTTATTAATCATAGGTGATTGATATAATAACTATAGTTGTTCAACTTGTATCCCCCCATAAAAGCATTTAAAAACATTTAAAAGGTTAATTAAGGGGGTATGAACTCACCTGTAGTGAGAGGTTTGGATGAACTGAAGAGATAGGATTGCTAGGTGTCAAGTAAAGACTTGTACACACAGTGATCCTATTTAACATATAAATACACATATATGTATTCACTTAGTCTTTAAACAACTAATTTATAAAGTTAAGACATCCTAAGACAAGTTAAACACTTTATATAAGTGTTATAAGTCCCAAGGATTGCATCTAAGTGTTGTAGGACCAAGCTATGGGGTTTAGGGTTCAAGGGAACCCCTTTCATGAGTTTACGGTTTCTTGACCATAACCACATGAGTTTACGGTCGTAAACCCATGAGTTTACGGCCTTAAACTCACACCCTTTTGACCATTTGTTGTTTTGAAGGTTTCTAAGTCCTTAGTAGTGTTTCCATTTGAAGTATAAGTCTATGGAAGAAGTTAGGGCACCATTTCACTCCTAAAATGAGTTTATGGCCCTAAGACCGTTTCCCTTTGGGTTTACGGTCGTAAAACCCTATGGATGATGGTATTTTGATGTTTACAAGTCCTAAACACATTAAGGTATAAGTCTAGACTAGTTTCCAAGGCTAAGGAAGGGACTAGGGTCACTTTGGCCCCTTAAGAAGGGTTTACGGTCCAAGGCGTTCTTGGACCGTAAACACCTTTGATCTTGGTGTTTCCTTGTGTTTTCTTGATGTAAAGATGTGTAGCAAGCTTAAACATACTCTAGGATAGAAGTACTTACAATATAGAAGCTTGAAATGAGCCAAAAGTCCAAGAACACTAGTGTGTGTTCTTGGTGTTCTTGGTGAAACTTGAAGATCAAGCCTTTTGGACTAATTTTTCGGATAGAAGTGTGTTAAAACACTAGATTAAGTGATATACTAACTCAAAAGGGTTAGAAACACTTACTAGATTGAAGATCTTGAATAAAACTTGGATGATACTTGAGAGAGTTTGATATTTGTTCTTGAAAAAGTGGAAAAGTGTTAAAAATGGCTAAATGCCACTTATATACCCCTTTCCCTTAGGGTTTACGGCCGTAAACACCAAGTTTAGGCCGTAAACTCTAAACTTTTGATGTGTCGGGACTTTATTGTTGCACAATAAACCCTAGGGCATCCTCTCTCCTGATATCTCCTAAAGTATTAATCCTAAAATACTCAAACTTATTCCAAAAAGTCTGAAAATTTAACAGTAACTGTTTTGACTTCTATTGACTTGACATGTTGTACAGAATAGAAATTTCGGGTTGTCACATCATCCCCTCCTTAGAAGGAATTTCGTCCCGAAATTAGAATTTAAGCAAATAAGTAGTTATAGATAACTAAGTAAAAAGACGAGGATATTTCAGTTTCATCTGATCCTCTCGCTCCCAAGTGAATTCAGGTCCTCGCTTGGCGTTCCAGCGAACCTTCACTATCGGGATACGGCTTTGTTTCGTTTGCTTGACCTCCCGGTCCATGATCTCTACTGGTTCTTCCACGAAGTTGAGGCTCTCGTTGATCTCGATCTCGTCGAGTGGGATTACAAGAGTCTCGTTGGACAGACACTTTTTCAAGTTCGAGACGTGGAAGGTAGAATGTACGTTACTGAGTTCGCTCGGTAAGTTAAGTTTGTAAGCTACAGAGCCGATTCTGGCAAGAATCTCGAAAGGCCCAATGTACCTTGGATTTAGCTTTCCACGCTTTCCGAAGCGTATTAAGCCCTTCCAGGGTGAGACCTTTAATAGAACACGGTCGCCCACCTGGAATTCCAACGGTTTCCTTCGTTTATCAGCGTAGCTTTTCTGTCGGTCTCTGGAGGCTTTCAATCGTTCACGAATCTGAACGATCTTCTCCGTCGTTTCCCGAATGATTTCCGGACCTGTGAGAGTGCTTTCAGGAACTCGTCCCTTAGCTAACTGGGTCTCACCCACCTCGGCCCAGCACAGAGGGGATCTGCACTTGCGGCCGTAGAGGGCCTCGAATGGAGCAGCCTTTATGCTTGTGTGATAACTGTTGTTGTAGAAAAATTCGACAAGGGGTAAATGAGTATCCCATGCTTTCCCAAAGTCAATCACACAGGCTCGTAACATGTCCTCCAAGGTTTGGATAGTCCTCTCACTTTGCCCGTCTGTCTGCGGATGGTAGGCTGTACTCATATCCAGCCTAGTTCCTAGGGAATTTTGTAGTGACTGCCAGAACCTAGAAGTGAACCTACTATCTCTGTCCGAGATAATGGATATAGGAACACCGTGCAGTCGTACAATCTCTCTAATGTAAGTTCTTGTAAGCTTCTCCATCTTGTCTGTCTCTTTGATGGGCAGGAAGTGCGCGGACTTGGTCAATCTGTCGACGATGACCCATATGGTATCAAGTCCACCCGTTGTCTTGGACAACTTGGTTATGAAATCCATAGTGATCCGCTCCCACTTCCATTCTGGGATCTCAGGCTGTTGAAGAAGACCTGAGGGTTTCTGGTACTCGACCTTGACCTTTGCGCAAGTAAGGCATTTACTTACGAAGGTAGCAATCTCTGCTTTCATGTTAGGCCACCAGTATAACTTTTTAAGATCCAGATACATCTTATCTGAACCTGGGTGGACGGAATAACGAGTGTTGTGCGCCTCGTTCATGACCAAGTCTCTGAAACCACCAAGTTTCGGGGTCCAGATCCGATCCATGAGATAATAGGATCCGCCACCTTTGACTTCCAAGTTCTTATCCATCCCTCGAAGGGATTCACTGTTCACATTTTCAGGTTTCAAAGCGTCGAGCGGAGCTGCCTGTATTTGTGTGGATAAGTGTGAATGGATAGTCATAGTCAATGATTTGACTCTACGACCAGAATATTCTTTCCGACTTAGGGCGTCAGCTACTACATTGGCCTTGCCAGGATGATAATGAATTTCGCATTCGTAGTCACTGAGTAGTTCGACCCACCGTCGTTGTCTCATGTTGAGCTCCTTCTGGTCGAATATATGCTGCAGGCTCTTGTGGTCTGTAAAGATTGTGCTCTTCGTACCGTACATGTAGTGTCTCCAGATCTTCAAAGCAAAAACAACTGCTCCTAGTTCAAGATCGTGGGTCGTGTAGTTGACCTCATCTGTCTTCAGCTGTCTCGACGCATAGGCGATGACCTTACCTCGCTGCATCAGAACACATCCGAGACCTTGGTTCGATGCATCGCAATAGACAACGAAGTCTTCTATCCCTTCGGGGAGGGATAGTATTGGTGCGGTGCACAAGGCTCGTTTGAGCGTTTGGAACGCTCTCTCCTGCTTTTCTTCCCAGTCAAAGGGTACGCCCTTCTGGGTAAGCGTTGTAAGAGGCTTTGCAATGCGGGAGAAGTTCTGAATGAACCTGCGATAGTAGCCAGCGAGGCCTAGAAATTGACGAATTTCTGTAGGCGTCTTCGGTGCTGACCAACTCTCAATGGCTTTGATTTTGGATGGGTACACGTGGATTCCCTCTTCGCTAACCACGTGCCCTAAGAATTCGACTCGTCGGATCCAAAATTCGCATTTTGAGAACTTCGCATAAAGCTTCTCCGCGCGCAGGGTTTGTAAGACTAATCGCAGATGTTGGCTATGCTCCTCCTTACTTCGAGAGTAGATAAGTATGTCATCGATGAAGACGATGACGAACTGATCCAAGTAAGGACGACACACCCTATTCATTAAATCCATGAATACTGCGGGTGCGTTTGTTAATCCGAATGGCATCACTACGAATTCGTAGTGCCCATAACGAGTTCGGAAGGCCGTCTTCGGAACATCCTCCTCTAGCACTCGTAGTTGGTGATATCCGGATCTTAAGTCGATTTTGGAAAAGAAATTCGCCCCTTGAAGTTGATCGAATAAATCGTCGATCCGAGGCAAAGGATAACGATTTTTGACGGTCAGTTTGTTGAGCTCCCTGTAGTCGATGCACATACGAAATGATCCGTCTTTCTTCTTGACGAACAATACTGGAGCTCCCCAGGGTGAGAAACTCGGTCTTATAAAGCCTTTGCTGAGCAGCTCGTTAAGTTGACAGGATAGTTCTTGCATCTCTGCAGGTGCTAGACGATAAGGCAATTTGGCTACGGGAGTAGCCCCTGGAACTAAGTCGATTCTGAACTCGACTTGTCGTTGCGGAGGTAATCCTGGTAGCTCTTCTGGAAAGATGTCGGGAAAGTTGCGTACTACTGGAATGTTCTGAATAGGTTTCGTTTCTTGGTTCACATCGACCACATGAGCAAGGAATGCGCGACATTCCTTTCGCAAGAATTTCTGAGCTTGAATGCTCGAGATAATACGAAGGTTTGTGTCGGGTTTGTCGCCATATACTACTAGGGTTTTGCCAGACGAAAGATTAAGGCGGACAGCCTTTTCGTAACACATGATGTCGGCACGAAGAAAACTCAACCAATCCATGCCGATGATGACGTCGAAACTTTTAATTGAGACCGGCATGAGATCGATCGAGAATGAATGGCTATCTAAGGTTAAGGTACACCCTATGAATATGCAGCTAGTGCTCTCTGTCTTCCTATTAGCCATTTCTACTGTGAACGGTTCTTTGAGTGCTCGTGATTTTTGCTTAAGTAAATGAGCAAATTTTTGGTTCACGAAGCTCCTCTCCGCTCCACTATCAAATAGTATACAAGCATAAGAGTTGTCGAGGAGAAACGTACCAGTAACCACTGTGGGGTCGGCAACCGCCTCCTCATGACCTATAGCCAGAACTCTTCCTACTCCACCGGCAGTCCCTGCCTTGGGGCAGATCCTTTTGTAGTGGCCCACATCGCCACAATTGTAGCAAGCTTGGCCCACTCCAGCGCCGGGGACTTGGGTGATTGGCCTCACCGGAGATTTGCAGAAACGGGCTGTGTGCCCCTTCCTGTTGCAGTTTACACACTGCATTTCCCGGCAGGCTCCCACATGGTGGTAGTTACACTTGTTGCATAGCGGCAAACTTCCAGAATACTGCTTTAATGGAGCAGCAGCAGTGGCAGGTGTTGTCGCACTATGAACTGCCACGATCTGCTGTTTCTTGGCAGCCTTCTTCTTTTTCTTGTCATCCCAGAATTTCCGCTTGGACTCTGCAGTTCTGGCGGTTTCTGAGATGGCCAGGGTGGTTGTTGCAGCCGGGGTACGGACCCCGTGGTCAATTAGCTGCTGTGCCAATCGCTTGGCACTATCAAATGTAGTGGGGCGTGATGACAATACATTTCCCTGGTATGGTGGCACCAGCCCCCATATATATCTCTCGATCTTCTTTCCCTCTGTATGAATCATGTTGGGACAGAGGGCCACCAGTTCACAGAACCTGGCGGTATATGCGACGATGTCGGAGCCCTTCATGGTTAGGCGCCAAAGTTCTTCCTCCAGCTTTTGGATCTCGCCTCTCGGGCAGTACTCCTCAATCATGAGGTCTTTCATGGTGTCCCAGCCCATATCATTTGCCACCACTAGAGATAGTGACTTAACATGGCTATTCCACCATGTTAGGGCTTTTGATTCGAAGGTGCAAGCGGCAAACTTGACCTTGCTTCTCTCTGGGCACGAGCAGATTTCAAAGACCGATTCTGTCTTCTCGAACCATTGTGAGAGTACAATGACTCCGCCAGTTCCCCTAAAGGACAATGGCTTGCAGTTTGTGAAGTCTTTGTAGGAGCACTCTCTCGAGCGCACAGGGGTTTCAACCTGAATAGTCGGAACAGGAGTCCCTCCTCCAGTGGAACTTGAGGAATGATATTCAGCCATGGCTGTAGCCACAGCCGCAGCTATAGCAGCATTTAGAGCTGCTGTATCAAATTGAGGAGTAGGTGGAGTTGGTGCGGGAGGATTGCGTCTTGTTGATTTACGTGGAGGCATCTTTAAACTGAAAGTTTAGAAAGATGAAAACATTGATAAGAATTTGATAGAAATATGATGAGAATGACTCATGGACTAACTCTTCATAGCCCAACAACGTAATTGAATGAATACTTGAATGAAGATGAAAGCATTTGGATAATAATTTCCATTAGATTAGATATCTGTCAAAGACACTGGGATTACAGATGTAACAAGTTCGGGAAAAATGACCTAGAAGTAGGTCTTACATCAACCAAGATTGGAAAATTTTGACAGAACTACGACCTAATAATTGACCTAACAGGTCTAAGGTTGAACAAGATAGGAAATTAGCCTAAAGTTTTTACATAAACTAGGTTATATCCAAAAGAGAAGTCGATAAGACTCTAACGGCGACGAGAACTGCTAGAGTGAGTTCTTGAATCCGATAGGAGACGCTCTATGTCCCTCACACGCCTATCAGATCTTGCTTGCTGAGTTCGAAGTTCCCTGACTTCGGCTCGGGTTTCAGCAAGTTCCCTCTGAAGCATTGCATTACTAACCTGAGCCCTTTCATGAGCGGACTCCAGCTGGCGAATGCGGACAGTGTTAACACCAAAATTGGCATCCACTTCTACTACCCGGTCGATAGCTGCTCGACCCTACTCGGTGTTCCGAGCAATCCTACGAACCATGATAGGTAGGACCCTATCAACTGTACCTCCCTCAGTAAGGTTGTAGAAACTTCTGTCTCCATTGTAGGGAAAAGGTTGACCTTGTTCCTGACTCCACCTATTCAAGTTTGTGGCCCATAGAGGTGTGGGTCCTTGGAATGCGGGACGAGGGTTTGGGTTTTGAACAGCTGGGGGTTGGTTGTTGACTTCTGGCTCCGATTCGGAACCATCAGAAAAACCTTCAGCTTCATAATCATCTAAAGGGATTGGGTGATTATCTTCTGGTTCTTCTTCCAGCCATCCTGCGTTGTCGTGGTTGGGATAGTACGGGTCTCCGTGGGGATGGAATCCAGCCATGATATCTACGCGAGAAAAGGGATATAAGAAATAACTAAATTAGACTAACTAAGTAGATAATTATAAGATGATCTTTATTAGTTGCTTCAGTACTTGTTTGAAGCATACTAGTTACATGTAACGCAGACGGGATAGACCTTCGAATAAGTGACCCTAACCCTAAGCCCACAACCAAACAAGGAACAGGAAGTAAGGCAAAGATCACAGATTCTAAGTCTATGACATGCTAGCACATATAACCTTAGTGTATCCACTAAACAACCATTGATATACTAATAAAGACCTTTAGTTCTCAAATAAGTAATTATTGTAACACAAAATACTCCTATAGTATTTTCAAGTTTAATGTTCTGTTCTACTGTTCTCATTGTAGTAGTGTTGGTAAGTTTTTAGACTTGTTGCAACCTCACAACCACACTTAGGCACATACTAATCACTCCTCGGATAACGTAGTTGGTCAGGCTACATCTTCCTAGGGTTGACCATATGTCTCTAAGTCTACTTGTGCTATCCAACAATCGTAATACTTTGGTTCTGTCCTAGTGACACTGATTTTAGTATGAATGCAGGTATGTATACTTTATTAAACATTTTATTATTTAAAGTATAAACTCTTCATCAAAGTATTTTAAATCCCGCTTGTGTTTATAGTTTGTATATCTTTAATGGGTTGATACACTCGATTCACTATAAACAATGCTCTGATACCAATCTGTCACACCCCCAAAACCTATGAACAACGGAAACGTTCTGGGGTGGAGGACGTCATGTACAGTATCACAACAATGCAAATAGTAAACAAGCAACAACATCATCCATTGCATTAATAATATAATTTCATACAAGTGTGTTCTGTCAAGTTTTAAAGACACCAAAACAATATACATCAAAAATATAAGATGAGTCTGGAACGAGCTCCATCTTCTCAAAACCTGGCTCCGGTACCTGTCTACTGGTGACCTGAGAATACAAGTTATTTTGAAAGAGTTTATCAGCTTTAAAGCTGGTGAGATCATAAGTATATTAGTGTCTGTGTTTGTATGAAAGCATTTGTAAGATGTTTTGTAAAATGTACTGTATATGTTTGTAAAAAGTTTGTATTTGTTTGAACTCTCCTAGAAAACCCTATGTTTCCTACTAAAAGTAGCCTTCTACCAAGGCATCTAGTGTCTGTGTGTGTATCTCTTGTAAAAGTGTGTATTTTCCCAAATCCGACTATCATTAACCAAAAATATAGTTTTTACATCATTGTTTATTGTGTGAATAACACAAAGTAACATGTAAGGGAAAATGTTATAGTACTGTAGTGCTGTGTTAAGTAACTACTGCTGTACTAACTACCTTAAGCCAAATGTAAAATTTTAAGGTAACATCTGATCGGCCTGTATCTTGCTACCGACTCAATAGTAAAACGACAATGTAAGATGCCGTAAAAATGACGTTTGGCACCCGTAGACTTGCAAGTCCAACTGTAGCGAGCATTAAGGTGTAGGATAGTCAATCCAGTATAGATCTATACACAAACTCATACGCTCCCCAATTAAGGAGATTCTGATACAAAAACAGTCATGGCAGGTAGTGCCATGCCCTGTTTAATGGCTCACATAAATGTATTAATGTAAATGTTATGTGATTTGTGTGCTAGCTATATTGTGTTCTTTCTCTGTCTAGCCTGTATGTTTGTTTCTCGTCATAGTGTCTATTGTTTGTTTCTCATCACTCTGTATTATGTTTGTTTCTCATCACTCTGTTTTATGTTTGTTTCTCATCATAGTATGTATTGACTCATGTATGAACTGACTCATTGTATGTTTCATTGTTCTAGTAATAGTATCTTCCTAAACTACCCCTATGGTAGCTTACTAGCAATGTATGAACATGTTTGTATACCCTTGCTACCCAAGGGCATGTAACTGAATGAAAGAAATAACCTTTTATATCCATATACATATACATAATATATAACTAGGATTCAAACGACCTTCGGACAACTAACCTTGATACCCTAAGTCCACAACCAAACAAGGAACAGGAAGTAAGGTAGGCTAGCAGTCCTAAGTCCTTTCAATCCTACTTATATAACTATATCTATATAGATACACAGAATATAAGTTTAAAAGAGTTTAATTAAAAGTAATTGATAAGTAAAAGAGTTTGTAAAGTAGTTTGAGGTAAAACAGTTTGATAAACAGTTTGAAAAGCAAGAAAACCATTTGTTTGGTAGTTATTAATCATAGGTGATTGATATAATAACTATAGTTGTTCAACTTGTATCCCCCCCATAAAAGCATTTAAAAACATTTAAAAGGTTAATTAAGGGGGTATGAACTCACCTGTAGTGAGAGGTTTGGATGAACTGAAGAGATAGGATTGCTAGGTGTCAAGTAAAGACTTGTACACACAGTGATCCTATTTAACATATAAATACACATATATGTATTCACTTAGTCTTTAAACAACTAATTTATAAAGTTAAGACATCCTAAGACAAGTTAAACACTTTATATAAGTGTTATAAGTCCCAAGGATTGCATCTAAGTGTTGTAGGACCAAGCTATGGGGTTTAGGGTTCAAGGGAACCCCTTTCATGAGTTTACGGTTTCTTGACCATAACCACATGAGTTTACGGTCGTAAACCCATGAGTTTACGGCCGTAAACTCACACCCTTTTGACCATTTGTTGTTTTGAAGGTTTCTAAGTCCTTAGTAGTGTTTCCATTTGAAGTATAAGTCTATGGAAGAAGTTAGGGCACCATTTCACTCCTAAAAGGAGTTTATGGCCCTAAGACCGTTTCCCTTTGGGTTTACGGTCGTAAACCCTTATGGATGATGGTATTTTGATGTTGCACAATAAACCCTGGGGCATCCTCTCTCCTGATATGTCCTAAAGTATTAATCCTAAAATACTCAAACTTATTCCAAAAAGTCTGAAAATTTAACAATAACTGTTTTGACTTCTATTGACTCGACATGTTATACAGAATAGAAATTTCGGGTTGTCACAGGTGCTCCCCAGGGTGAGAAGCTTGGTCTTATAAAGCCCTTGCTGAGCAGTTCGTTAAGTTGACCGGACAGTTCTTGCATCTCTGCAGGTGCTAGACGATAGGGCGATTTGGCTACGGGGGTAGCCCCTGGAACTAAGTCGATCCTGAATTCGACTTGACGTTAGGGAGGTAAACCCGGTAGTTCTTCTGGAAAAACGTCGGGGAAGTCGCGTACTACGGGGAGGTCTTTTAGGTCTTTTGTTTTCTGGTTCACATCGACTATATGAGCAAGGAACGCACAATATTCCTTTCGTAGGTATTTCTGGGCTTGCATGCACGGGATAATACGAAGGTTTGTACTGGGTTTGTCTCCGTAGATCAACAAGGTTTCGTTATTCGGTAGGTTTAGACGGACTGCTTTCTCGAAACACAAAATATCGATACAATGAAGACTCAACCAGTCCATGCCCACAATGACGTCGAAACTCATGATTGCCACGGGTATGAGGTCGATTGGAAATGAATGATTATCTAGTGTGAGGGTACAACCTATGTAAATCTCGTTAGAACTCTCTGTCTTCCCGTTAGCCATTTCTACGACGAAGGTTTCTTTTAGTGCTTGCGGTGCTTGATTAAGTAAGTGTTTAAATTTTTGGTTCACGAAGCTCCTTTCTGCCCCACTATCAAATAAGACGCATGCATATGAGTTATTGAGGAGAAACGTACCTGTGACTATTGTGGGGTCTGCCACTGCTTCATTGTGGCCAATAGCAAGTAGTCTCCCTGCTCCTCCCGCATTCCCCGCTTTAGGACAGTTCCTTTTGAAGTGCCCTGTCTCGCCACACCCGTAGCAGGCCTAGCTTACTCCTATACTAGGGACCTGGGTGATGGGTGTTGGTGGAGCTTTGCAAAACCGGACAGTATGGCCCTTCCGGTCGCAGTTGGTGTAGTGCATTTCCCGGCAGGGGCCGTTGTGATGGAAATTGCACTTAGTGCACTTGGGTAGGCTCCCTGCATATGGCTTTGTTGGTACAGGGGCAACCGGAGTTGCTGCTGCAGAGCCTCATTGGTTCTCCTAGTCCTTTCCATACCTCTTCGAGTTGGCGAATGCGGACCGTGTTAACGCCAGAGTTGGCATCAATTTCCATGACTCGGTCGATGGTTGCTCGACCTTGCTCCACATTCTCAGCAATCCTACGGACCATAATGGGTAGGACTCGGTCAGCTGCGCCTCCCTCGCTTATATTGTAAAAGCTTCTGTCTCCGTTGTAGGGTAGAGGTTGACCCTGTTCATGGCTCCATTGGTTCAAGTTTGTCGCCCACAAAGGTGTGGGGCCTTGAAACGCTGGTCGGGGGTTGAGGTTTGGGATTTGGGCCTCTTGAGGCAGGTTGTTGACTTCTGGCTCGGAGTCAGAACCATCCGAAAAACCTTCTGCGAGGTGATCATCCAAAGGGATTGGATGATCATCTTCTGGCTCTTCTTCAAGCCATCCAACATTGCCTTGGTTTGGGAAGTATGGGTCGCCGTGGGATGGAATCCAACCATGATATCTATGCGAGAAAAGGGGTATAAGAATCTTATAAAAATAGACATACTACTTAAGATAATTATAAGATGATCCTTACTAGTTACTTCAATACTTGCATAGTGCATACCAGTTACATGTAATCAAAACAGGATAGACCTTCGAATAAGTGACCCTAACTCTAAATCCACAACCAAACAAGGAACAGGAAGTAAAGCAAAGGTCACAGATTCTAAGTCTATAACACCTTAGTCACATATAACCTTAGTGTATCCACCTAGCAACTATTGACCTACTAGTAAAGACCTTTTTAGTTCTCAAATAAGTAACTATAGTAACACAAAATACTCCTATAGTATTTTAGGTTTATGTTCTGTTCTAATATTCTCGTTGTAGTAGTGTTGGTAAGTTTTTAGACTTGTTGCAACACCACAACCATTCTTAGGCACATGCTAGTCACTCCTCAGAAAATATAGTTGATCAGGCAATATCCTCCCAGGTTTGACTATATGTCTCTAAGCCGAATCGTGTTGTTCAACAATCGTAATACTTTTGTTCTGTCCTAATGACACTGATTTTAGTATGAATGCAGGTATGTATACTTAGTTAAATATTTTATTATTTAAAAGTATAAACTCTTGGTCAGAGTATATTAATCCCGTTGCGTTTATAGTTTGTATATCTTTTATGGGTTGATATACTCGATTCACTATAAACAATGCTCTGATACCAATCTGTCGCACCCCAAAACTGGAACGGCGGAAACGTTCTGGGGCGGAGGACGTCATGTACAGTATCATAACAAAGCATAATAGTAAACAAGCAACAACATCCATTGCATTTATAGAATAATTAAATACATGTGTGTTCTTTTGTAAGGTTTAAATGACACCAAAAATGTATAAACAAAATAAAGACGAGTCTTGGATCCACTCCGTCCTTCAAAAGCTGCTTGAGTGCACCTGTCTTACTGGTTCCCTGAGAATACAAGTTATTTTGAAAGAGTTTATCAACATTAAAGCTGGTGAGTCCATAAGTATTTAGTGTCATTGTTTGTATGAAAATGTTTGTAAGTTTGAAGAACATGTTTGTAAGTTTTCAATGTAAATGTTTGCAGTAAATAATTGTATCTCCTAGAAAATCCTATATTTTCTACTAAAAGTAGCCTTCTACCAAGGCATCAAATGTTCTGTATGTTTGTTTCTTGTAAAAGTGTGTATTTTCCCAAGTATGACTATCATTAACTAAATATAGTTTATACATTAATGAATATGCGAGAAGATCACAAGGTAAATGTAATAGGGAAAATAATGTTTTACCTCAGCAGTGACACTGCTGGCTATAAAGTGATAAAATACAGACTCCAGGTAGTATTAAATGTACAATACCCCTCAGGGAGTCTTTTTGCCTTTAATCCTTAGTCGATTAATTACAAGTTTAAATGTGAACTCGTTTGTAACCATGCTGATCGACGACTGAATAACTGATGACCTTCCGGTGTCATAATATAGTAAGGTGACATTTTGTCACCCCTTGGCCTTATCGGCTGGGACTGTAGCTAGCAGTCGGGGTGTGGGAGTGTCTGTCCCGTATAGATCTATACACACGATGCCCGCTCTCCCTCCATGAGACTCTGGTTACAATATGATACAACATTGTCTTGTTGTATCCTTAAATAGTATGTCACATTCTAGTTATCGTATTCTAATGTTTGTATAGTATATTATTATGTATAGTATGGTGTAAGTTTCTTTAGTTTCTCTTCATAGTATGTTCTATTGTATAGTGTATAGTATGTATTGTTTCTCGTTATAGTATTTGTATATGATAGTATTCTCCTAAACTATACCTGTTATAGTTTACTGGTAATTTCTGTAGTTCGAATGGATGAAGGTATGCCCTTGCTACTCAAAGGTACTGAACTGATTTATAGTACTTTTATATCTACATATATATACTTAATATATAACTAATATTTAGACGACATTCAGACAAATAACCGATACCCTAAGGCCACATCCAAACAAGGAAAAGGAAATAAAGTGAGTTATCAGTCCTAAGTCCTTTAAACATTACTTATATAACTATACATGTATAGACATGCTTTTGACAATATATAAGTTTAAAAAGAAGTTTTGTACAACATTTGAAGAGTTTAATTAATGAATATTGATGACTTGATATCAGTTTATAAAACGATTTAAAAGTGATTTGATTGACAAGACAATTTAAAGTATAAGAAGTCCTTTGTTTGAAACACAGTTAAAGTATAAGAAATCCTTTGTTTGAAACACAGTTATAAATCACATGTGATTGATTATATAACTACATGTTTTCTACTTGTATTCCCCCCATAAAAGCATTTAAAATCATTTAAAAGATAGATTAAGGGGTATGAACTCACCTGTAGTGAGTGATACGGAAGTATGTTTGGAAGATGGTTGCAGAGTGTCAGGTGTAACCTTGAGCACACAAAGATCCTAATAAACATATAATGACATGAATGTGTATGTAATTAGTGTCTAAACAACTAATTAAGAAGGGTAACACCCTTATTGGTTAGGAAACTCTAAGATTTATGGGATACAATCACCTATGATTGCATAACTAGGTTATATGGCCACCCTATAGAGTTTACGGTCAAAGAGGTATGACCATTGGAGTTCACGGTCCTTGGAGTTTACGGTCTTAGTTGTTTACGGTCCAATGACCTTACAGTCATGGAGTTCACGGTCTAAGGAGATTCAACCGCAAACTTATCAAATCTTGCACAAATGATGTTTTTCAAGGGCTTCATTCAAAGGCATCGGATTCTAGGGACCATGCTTAGCCTTAGGAAGGGTAAAGGCTATAAGAACACCCTTTATAAGGGTTTACGGTCTATGAAGATTCATAGACCATAAACTCTTTTGTTCAAGTAAAGAGTGATGATCTTAAGTCAAAAATGAAGGATTGTAACTAGATTCATGAAAGGTAAGATGATACTTACGGTTTTGAAGGCAAAGAAGGTGTTTTCGGTCCAAAACACAATCGTGTTCTTGAGGATCTTTGATGATCTAGATAAAAGATGAAACCCTTGGATGAATCAAGAGTGAAACATGGATTTAGGAAGGATCTAACATACAAAGAAGGAATCACTTACTTGTTCTTGAAGATTTTGAAGTAAAAGTTTATGCTTTTTGAGAGAGAATCGGTTCTAAGGCTTGAAGGAGGGAAAAGAATGGCTGAAGTGATCACCCTCCATATATATAGGGATGGGTTTACGGTCACCATGACCGTAAACTCATTGGTCTTGACCGTAAACTCCCTTTTTGAGGAGGTTTACGGTTGCAGGCAGTTAAGAACTTAAGCTGCTATTCCCAATCTCTTATTTCTTTGATGTACTAGGGTTAGAGCACTCAAAACAGGTTCCAAACAGTGATAACTGGAAGCCAAATGAGTCTAACACTGATAGGTTTAATTAATTAAACAAGCGTGGAAATTTCGAGTTGTCACATCATCCCCCCGTTGGAGGGAATTTCGTCTCGAAATTAGAGTTTAAGCAACTAAGTTATTACAAATAATTAAGTAAAAAGATGAGGATATTTAAGTTTCATTTGATCCTCGTGCTCCCAAGTGAATTCAGGACCTCGCTTGGCATTCCAGAGAACTTTCACTATCGGGATACGGCTTTGCTTCGTTCTTTTGACCTCTCGGTCCATGATCTCTATAGGTTCTTCCACGAAGTTGAGGCTCTCGTTGATCTCGATCTCGTCGAGTGGGATAACAAGAGTCTCATCGGATAGACACTTTTTCAAGTTCGAGACGTGGAAGGTAGAATGTACGTTGCTGAGTTCGCGGGGTAGATTGAGTTTGTAAGCTACAGGGCCGATTCTAGCTAGGATATCAAAAGGCCTTATGTATCTTGGATTGAGCTTCCCACGCTTTCCGAAGCGTATCAAGCCCTTCCAGGGTGAGACTTTCAAAAGAACGCGATCTCGCACCTGGAACTCCAAAGGTTTCCTTCTCTTGTCAGCGTAGCTTTTCTGTCGGTCCCTAGAGGCTTTCAATCATTCACAAATCCGAACGATCTTCTCTGTCGTTTCCCGAATGATCTCCGGACATGTGAGAGTGCTGTCAGGAATTCGTCCTTTAGCTAACTGTGTGTCACCTACCTCAGCCCAACACAGAGGGGATCTGCACTTCCGGCCATAGAGGGCTTCGAATGGAGCAGCCTTTATGCTCGTGTGATAACTATCATTGTAAGAAAACTCGAAAAGGGGTAAATGAGTATCCCATGCCTTCCCAAAGTCGATCACACAGGCTCGCAGCATATCTTCTAAGGTTTGAATAGTCCTCTCACTTTGTCCGTCGGTCTGCGGATGGTAGGCTGTACTCATTTCCAACCTCCTTCCTAGGGAACTTTGTAGCGACTGCCAGAACCTCGAAGTGAATCTACTATCCCTATCAGAGATAATAGATATAGGAACACCATGCAGTCGTACAATCTCCCGTATGTATGCTCTTGTGAGCTTCTCCATCTTGTCAGTTTCCTTGATGGGCAGGAAGTGTGCAGATTTGGTCAATCTATCGACGATGACCCAAATGGTATCAAGTCCACCCGTTGTCTTGGGTAACTTGGTTATGAAGTCCATAGTGATCCGCTCCCACTTCCATTCAGGTATCTCCGGTTGCTGAAGTAGACCTGATGGTTTCTGGTATTCGACCTTGACCTTCGCGCAAGTAAGGCATTTACTTACGAAGGTAGTAATTTCTGCTTTCATGTTAGGCCACCAGTATAACTTTTTAAGATCCAGATACATCTTATCTGAACCAGGGTGGACGGAATATCGAGTGTTGTGCGCTTCGGTCATGACCAAGTTTCTGAAACCACCGTGTTTCGGTGTCCAGATCCAGTCCATGAGATATAAGGCTCCGCCACCCTTGACTTCCAAGTTCTTATCCATCCCTCCCAGGGATTCACCCGCCACATTTTTAGGTTTCAAGGCCTCGAGTTGAGCCTCTTTGATTTGCGTGGACAGGTGCGAATGGATAGTCATGGTCAATGATTTAACTCTTCGACCCAAATATTCTTTGCGACTTAGGGCGTCTGCTACTACGTTGGCTTTACCCGGATGATAACGAATTTCGCATTCGTAGTCATTGAGTAGCTCGACCCACCGTCGTTGTCTCATGTTGAGCTCCTTCTGGTCGAATATGTGTTGTAAACTTTTGTGGTCTGTAAAGATAGTGCTTTTCGTACCATACAGATAGTGTCTCCAGATCTTCAAAGCAAACACAACTGCTCCTAGCTCAAGATCGTGTGTGGTGTAGTTGACCTCGTGTGTCTTCAGCTGCCTTGAGGCATAGGCGATGACCTTACCTCGTTGCATCAGAACACAGCCGTGCCCCTGGTTGGATGCATCACAGTATACTACGAAGTCTTCTATCCCTTCCGGGAGGGATAGTACCGGTGCGGTGCATAAGGCTCGCTTCAGTGTTTGAAACGCCTTCTCTTGTTTCTCTTCCCAGTCAAAGGCCACACCTTTCTGGGTTAATGTCGTAAGGGGTTTCGCAATTCGAGAGAAGTTCTGTATGAACCTGCGGTAGTAGCCAGCGAGGCCTAGAAATTGACGAATTTGTGTAGTCGTCTTCGGTGCTGACCAATTATCGATGGCTTTAATTTTGGAAGGGTCCACGTGGATTCCTTCTTCGCTAACCACGTGACCTAAGAATTTGACTCTGTGGATCCAAAATTCGCATTTAGAGAACTTCGCATAGAGCTTCTCCGATCGTAAGGTTCCTAGGATATGTCGTAGATGATCACTATGTTCCTCCTTACTTCGAGAGTAGATAAGTATGTCATCGATGAAGACGATGACGAACTGATCCAAGTAAGGACGCCATACCCTATTCATTAAGTCCATGAATACTGCGGGCGCATTAGTCAATCCGAATGGCATCACTATGAACTCGTAGTGTCCGTAACGAGTTCAGAAGGCTGTCTTCGGAACATCCTCCTCAAGCACTCATAACTGGTGATACCCGGATCTCAGATCAATCTTAGAAAAGTAGCTCGCCCCTTGCAGCTGGTCGAATAAATCGTCTATGCGAGGAAGAGGGTAACGATTTTTGACCGTAAGTTTGTTGAGTTCCATGTAGTCAATGCACATACGGAACGATCTGTCTTTCTTCTTCACTAATAAGACCGGTGCTGTCACACCCCCAAAACCTATGAACAGCGGAAACGTTCTGGGGTGGAGGACGTCATGTACAGTATCACAACAATGCAAGTAGTAAACAAGCAACAACATCATCCATTGCATTAATAATATAATTTCATACAAGTGTGTTCTGTCAAGTTTTAAAGACACCAAAACAATATACATCAAAAATATAAGATGAGTCTGGAACGAGCTCCATCTTCTCAAAACCTGGCTCCGGTACCTGTCTACTGGTGACCTGAGAATACAAGTTATTTTGAAAGAGTTTATCAGCTTTAAAGCTGGTGAGATCATAAGTATATTAGTGTCTGTGTTTGTATGAAAGCATTTGTAAGATGTTTTGTAAAATGTACTGTATATGTTTGTAAAAAGTTTGTATTTGTTTGAACTCTCCTAGAAAACCCTATGTTTCCTACTAAAAGTATCCTTCTACCAAGGCATCTAGTGTCTGTGTGTGTATCTCTTGTAAAAGTGTGTATTTTCCCAAATCCGACTATCATTAACCAAAAATATAGTTTTTACATCATTGTTTATTGTGTGAATAACACAAAGTAACATGTAAGGGAAAATGTTATAGAACTGTAGTGCTGTATTAAGTAATTACTGCTGTACTAACTACCTTAAGCCAAATGTAAAATTTTAAGGTAACATCTGATCGGCCTGTATCTTGCTACCGACTCAATAGTAAAACGACAATGTAAGATGCCGTAAAAATGACGTTTGGCACCCGTAGACTTGCAAGTCCCACTGTAGCGAGCAGCAAGGTGTAGGATAGTCAATCCAGTATAGATCTATACACAAACTCATACGCTCCCCAATTAAGGAGATTTTGATACAAAAACAGTCATGGCAGGTAGTGTCATGCCCTGTTTAATGGCTCACATAAATGTATTAATGTAAATGTTATGTGATTTGTGTGCTAGCTGTATTGTGTTCTTTCTCTGTCTAGCCTGTATGTTTGTTTCTCGTCATAGTGTCTATTGTTTGTTTCTCATCACTCTGTATTATGTTTGTTTCTCATAACTCTTTTTTATGTTTGTTTCTCATCATAGTATGTATTGACTCATGTATGAACTGACTCATTGTATGTTTCATTGTTCTAGTAATAGTATCTTCCTAAACTACCCCTATGGTAGCTTACTAGCAATATATGAACATGTTTGTATACCCTTGCTACCCAAGGGCATGTAACTGAATGAAAGAAATAACCTTTTATATCCATATACATATACATAATATATAACTTGGATTCAAACGACCTTCGGACAACTAACCTTGATACCCTAAGTCCACAACCAAACAAGGAACAGGAAGTAAGGTAGGCTAGCAGTCCTAAGTCCTTTCAATCCTACTTATATAACTATATCTATATATATACACAGAATATAAGTTTAAAAGAGTTTAAGTAAACGTAATTGATAAGTAAAAGAGTTTGTAAAGTAGTTTGAGGTAAAACAGTTTGATAAACAGTTTGAAAAGTAAGAAAACCATTTGTTTGGTAGTTATTAATCATAGGTGATTGATATAATAACTATAGTTGTTCAACTTGTATCCCCCCATAAAAGCATTTAAAAACATTTAAAAGGTTAATTAAGGGGGTATGAACTCACCTGTAGTGAGAGGTTTGGATGAACTGAAGAGATAGGATTGCTAGGTGTCAAGTAAAGACTTGTACACACAGTGATCCTATTTAACATATAAATACACATATATGTATTCAATTAGTCTTTAAACAACTAATTTATAAAGTTAAGACATCCTAAGACAAGTTAAACACTTTATATAAGTGTTATAAGTCCCAAGGATTGCATCTAAGTGTTGTAGGACCAAGCTATGGGGTTTAGGGTTCAAGGGAACCCCTTTCATGAGTTTACGGTTTCTTGACCATAACCACATGAGTTTACGGTCGTAAACCCATGAGTTTACGGCCTTAAACTCACACCCTTTTGACCATTTGTTGTTTTGAAGGTTTCTAAGTCCTTAGTAGTGTTTCCATTTGAAGTATAAGTCTATGGAAGAAGTTAGGGCACCATTTCACTCCTAAAAGGAGTTTATGGCCCTAAGACCGTTTCCCTTTGGGTTTACGGTCGTAAAACCCTATGGATGATGGTATTTTGATGTTTACAAGTCCTAAACACATTAAGGTATAAGTCTAGACTAGTTTCCAAGGCTAAGGAAGGGACTAGGGTCACTTTGGCCCCTTAAGAAGGGTTTACGGTCCAAGGCGTTCTTGGACCGTAAACACCTTTGATCTTGGTGTTTCCTTGTGTTTTCTTGATGTAAAGATGTGTAGCAAGCTTAAACATACTCTAGGATAGAAGTACTTACAATATAGAAGCTTGAAATGAGCCAAAAGTCCAAGAACACTAGTGTGTGTTCTTGGTGTTCTTGGTGAAACTTGAAGATCAAGCCTTTTGGACTAATTTTTCGGATAGAAGTGTGTTAAAACACTAGATTAAGTGATATACTAACTCAAAAGGGTTAGAAACACTTACTAGATTGAAGATCTTGAATAAAACTTGGATGATACTTGAGAGAGTTTGATATTTGTTCTTGAAAAAGTGGAAAAGTGTTAAAAATGGCTAAATGCCACTTATATACCCCTTTCCCTTAGGGTTTACGGCCGTAAACACCAAGTTTAGGCCGTAAACTCTAAACTTTTGATGTGTCGGGACTTTATTGTTGCACAATAAACCCTAGGGCATCCTCTCTCCTGATATCTCCTAAAGTATTAATCCTAAAATACTCAAACTTATTCCAAAAAGTCTGAAAATTTAACAGTAACTGTTTTGACTTCTATTGACTTGACATGTTGTACAGAATAGAAATTTCGGGTTGTCACATCATCCCCTCCTTAGAAGGAATTTCGTCTCGAAATTAGAATTTAAGCAAATAAGTAGTTATAGATAACTAAGTAAAAAGACGAGGATATTTCAGTTTCATCTGATCCTCTCGCTCCCAAGTGAATTCAGGTCCTCGCTTGGCGTTCCAGCGAACCTTCACTATCGGGATGCGGCTTTGTTTCGTTTGCTTGACCTCCCGGTCCATGATCTCTACTGGTTCTTCCACGAAGTTGAGGCTCTCGTTGATCTCGATCTTGTCGAGTGGGATTACAAGAGTCTCGTTGGACAGACACTTTTTCAAGTTCGAGACGTGGAAGGTAGAATGTACGTTACTGAGTTCGCTCGGTAAGTTAAGTTTGTAAGCTACAGAGCCGATTCTGGCAAGAATCTCGAAAGGCCCAATGTACCTTGGATTTAGCTTTCCACGCTTTCCGAAGCGTATTAAGCCCTTCCAGGGTGAGACCTTTAATAGAACACGGTCGCCAACTGGAATTCCAACGGTTTCCTTCGTTTATCAGCGTAGCTTTTCTGTCGGTCTCTGGAGGCTTTCAATCGTTCACGAATCTGAACGATCTTCTCCGTCGTTTCCCGAATGATTTCCGGACCTGTGAGAGTGCTTTCAGGAACTCGTCCCTTAGCTAACTGGGTCTCACCCACCTCGGCCCAGCACAGAGGGGATCTGCACTTGCGGCCGTAGAGGGCCTCGAATGGAGCAGCCTTTATGCTTGTGTGATAACTGTTGTTGTAGAAAAATTCGACAAGGGGTAAATGAGTATCCCATGCTTTCCCAAAGTCAATCACACAGGCTCGTAACATGTCCTCCAAGGTTTGGATAGTCCTCTCACTTTGCCCGTCTGTCTGCGGATGGTAGGCTGTACTCATATCCAGCCTAGTTCCTAGGGAATTTTGTAGTGACTGCCAGAACCTAGAAGTGAACCTACTATCTCTGTCCGAGATAATGGATATAGGAACACCGTGCAGTCGTACAATCTCTCTAATGTAAGTTCTTGTAAGCTTCTCCATCTTGTCTGTCTCTTTGATGGGCAGGAAGTGCGCGGACTTGGTCAATCTGTCGACGATGACCCATATGGTATCAAGTCCACCCGTTGTCTTGGACAACTTGGTTATGAAATCCATAGTGATCCGCTCCCACTTCCATTCTGGGATCTCAGGCTGTTGAAGAAGACCTGAGGGTTTCTGGTACTCGACCTTGACCTTTGCGCAAGTAAGGCATTTACTTACGAAGGTAGCAATCTCTGCTTTCATGTTAGGCCACCAGTATAACTTTTTAAGATCCAGATACATCTTATCTGAACCTGGGTGGACGGAATAACGAGTGTTGTGCGCCTCGTTCATGACCAAGTCTCTGAAACCACCAAGTTTCGGGGTCCAGATCCGATCCATGAGATAATAGGATCCGCCACCTTTGACTTCCAAGTTCTTATCCATCCCTCGAAGGGATTCACTGTTCACATTTTCAGGTTTCAAAGCGTCGAGCGGAGCTGCCTGTATTTGTGTGGATAAGTGTGAATGGATAGTCATAGTCAATGATTTGACTCTACGACCAGAATATTCTTTCCGACTTAGGGCGTCAGCTACTACATTGGCCTTGCCAGGATGATAATGAATTTCGCATTCGTAGTCACTGAGTAGTTCGACCCACCGTCGTTGTCTCATGTTGAGCTCCTTCTGGTCGAATATATGCTGCAGGCTCTTGTGGTCTGTAAAGATTGTGCTCTTCGTACCGTACATGTAGTGTCTCCAGATCTTCAAAGCAAAAACAACTGCTCCTAGTTCAAGATCGTGGGTCGTGTAGTTGACCTCATCTGTCTTCAGCTGTCTCGACGCATAGGCGATGACCTTACCTCGCTGCATCAGAACACATCCGAGACCTTGGTTCGATGCATCGCAATAGACAACGAAGTCTTCTATCCCTTCGGGGAGGGATAGTATTGGTGCGGTGCACAAGGCTCGTTTGAGCGTTTGGAACGCTCTCTCCTGCTTTTCTTCCCAGTCAAAGGGTACGCCCTTCTGGGTAAGCGTTGTAAGAGGCTTTGCAATGCGGGAGAAGTTCTGAATGAACCTGCGATAGTAGCCAGCGAGGCCTAGAAATTGACGAATTTCTGTAGGCGTCTTCGGTGCTGATCAACTCTCAATGGCTTTGATTTTGGATGGGTACACGTGGATTCCCTCTTCGCTAACCACGTGCCCTAAGAATTCGACTCGTCGGATCCAAAATTCGCATTTTGAGAACTTCGCATAAAGCTTCTCCGCGCGCAGGGTTTGTAAGACTAATCGCAGATGTTGGCTATGCTCCTCCTTACTTCGAGAGTAGATAAGTATGTCATCGATGAAGACGATGACGAACTGATCCAAGTAAGGACGACACACCCTATTCATTAAATCCATGAATACTGCGGGTGTGTTTGTTAATCCGAATGGCATCACTACGAATTCGTAGTGCCCATAACGAGTTCGGAAGGCCGTCTTCGGAACATCCTCCTCTAGCACTCGTAGTTGGTGATATCCGGATCTTAAGTCGATTTTGGAAAAGAAATTCGCCCCTTGAAGTTGATCGAATAAATCGTCGATCCGAGGCAAAGGATAACGATTTTTGACGGTCAGTTTGTTGAGCTCCCTGTAGTCGATGCACATACGAAATGATCCGTCTTTCTTCTTGACGAACAATACTGGAGCTCCCCAGGGTGAGAAACTCGGTCTTATAAAGCCTTTGCTGAGCAGCTCGTTAAGTTGACAGGATAGTTCTTGCATCTCTGCAGGTGCTAGACAATAAGGCAATTTGGCTACGGGAGTAGCCCCTGGAACTAAGTCGATTCTGAACTCCACTTGTCGTTGCGGAGGTAATCCTGGTAGCTCTTCTGGAAAGATGTCGGGAAAGTTGCGTACTACTGGAATGTTCTGAATAGGTTTCGTTTCTTGGTTCACATCGACCACATGAGCAAGGAATGCGCGACATTCCTTTCGCAAGAATTTCTGAGCTTGAATGCTCGAGATAATACGAAGGTTTGTGCCGGGTTTGTCGCCATATACTACTAGGGTTTCGCCAGACGAAAGATTAAGGCGGACAGCCTTTTCGTAACACATGATGTCGGCACGAAGAAAACTCAACCAATCCATGCCGATGATAATGTCGAAACTTTTAATTGAGACCGGCATGAGATCGATCGAGAATGAATGGCTATCTAAGGTTAAGGTACACCCTATGAATATGCAGCTAGTGCTCTCTGTCTTCCCATTAGCCATTTCTACTGTGAACGGTTCTTTGAGTGCTCGTGATTTTTGCTTAAGTAAATGAGCAAATTTTTGGTTCACGAAGCTCCTCTCCGCTCCACTATCAAATAGTACACAAGCATAAGAGTTGTCGAGGAGAAACGTACCAGTGACCACTGTGGGGTCGGCAACCGCCTCCTCATGACCTATAGCCAGAACTCTTCCTACTCCACCGGCAGTCCCTGCCTTGGGGCAGTTCCTTTTGTAGTGGCCCACATCGCCATAATTGTAGCAAGCTTGGCCCACTCCAGCGCCGGGGACTTGGGTGATTGGCCTCACCGGAGATTTGCAGAAACGGGCTGTGTGCCCCTTCCTGTTGCAGTTTACACACTGCATTTCCCGGCAGGCTCCCACATGGTGGTAGTTACACTTGTTGCATAGCGGCAAACTTCCAGAATACTGCTTTAATGGAGCAGCAGCAGTGGCAGGTGTTGTCGCACTATGAACTGCCACGATCTGATGTTTCTTGGCAGCCTTCTTCTTTTTCTTGTCATCCCAGAATTTCCGCTTGGACTCTGCAGTTCTGGCGGTTTCTGAGATGGCCAGGGTGGTTGTTGCAGCCGGGGTACGGACCCCGTGGTCAATTAGCTGCTGTGCCAATCGCTTGGCACTATCAAATGTAGTGGGGCGTGATGACAATACATTTCCCTGGTATGGTGGCACCAGCCCCCATATATATCTCTCGATCTTCTTTCCCTCTGTATGAATCATGTTGGGACAGAGGGCCACCAGTTCACAGAACCTGGCGGTATATGCGACGATGTCGGAGCCCTTCATGGTTAGGCGCCAAAGTTCTTCCTCCAGCTTTTGGATCTCGCCTCTCGGGCAGTACTCCTCAATCATGAGGTCTTTCATGGTGTCCCAGCCCATATCATTTGCCACCACTAGAGATAGTGACTTAACATGGCTATTCCACCATGTTAGGGCTTTTGATTCGAAGGTGCAAGCGGCAAACTTGACCTTGCTTCTCTCTGGGCACGAGCAGATTTCAAAGACCGATTCTGTCTTCTCGAACCATTGTGAGAGTACAATGACTCCGCCAGTTCCCCTAAAGGACAATGGCTTGCAGTTTGTGAAGTCTTTGTAGGAGCACTCTCTCGAGCGCACAGGGGTTTCAACCTGAATAGTCGGAACAGGAGTCCCTCCTCCGGTGGAACTTGAGGAATGATATTCAGCCATGGCTGTAGCCACAGCCGCAGCTATAGCAGCATTTAGAGCTGCTGTATCAAATTGAGGAGTAGGTGGAGTTGGTGCGTGAGGATTGCGTCTTGTTGATTTACGTGGAGGCATCTTTGAACTGAAAGTTTAGAAAGATGAAAACATTGATAAGAATTTGATAGAAATATGATGAGAATGACTCATGGACTAACTCTTCATAGCCCAACAGCGTAATTGAATGAATACTTGAATGAAGATGAAAGCATTTGGATAATAATTTCCATTAGATTAGATATCTGTCAAAGACACTGGGATTACAGATGTAACAAGTTCGGGAAAAATGACCTAGAAGTAGGTCTTACATCAACCAAGATTGGAAATTTTTGACAGAACTACGACCTAATAATTGACCTAACAGGTCTAAGGTTGAACAAGATAGGAAATTAGCCTAAAGTTTTTACATAAACTAGGTTATATCCAAAAGAGAAGTCGATAAGACTCTAACGGCGACGAGAACTGCTAGAGTGAGTTCTTGAATCCGATAGGAGACGCTCTATGTCCCTCACACGCCTATCAGATCTTGCTTGCTGAGTTCGAAGTTCCCTGACTTCGGCTCGGGTTTCAGCAAGTTCCCTCTGAAGCATTGCATTACTAACCTGAGCCCTTTCATGAGCGGACTCCAGCTGGCGAATGCGGACAGTGTTAACACCAAAATTGGCAGAAACGTTCTGGGGTGGAGGACGTCATGTACAGTATCACAACAATGCAAGTAGTAAACAAGCAACAACATCATCCATTGCATTAATAATATAATTTCATACAAGTGTGTTCTGTCAAGTTTTAAAGACACCAAAACAATATACATCAAAAATATAAGATGAGTCTGGAACGAGCTCCATCTTCTCAAAACCTGGCTCTGGTACCTGTCTACTGGTGACCTGAGAATACAAGTTATTTTGAAAGAGTTTATCAGCTTTAAAGCTGGTGAGATCATAAGTATATTAGTGTCTGTGTTTGTATGAAAGCATTTGTAAGATGTTTTGTAAAATGTATTGTATATGTTTGTAAAAAGTTTGTATTTGTTTGAACTCTCCTAGAAAACCCTATGTTTCCTACTAAAAGTAGCCTTCTACCAAGGCATCTAGTGTCTGTGTGTGTATCTCTTGTAAAAGTATGTATTTTCCCAAATCCGACTATCATTAACCAAAAATATAGTTTTTACATCATTGTTTATTGTGTGAATAACACAAAGTAACATGTAAGGGAAAATGTTATAGTACTGTAGTGCTGTATTAAGTAACTACTGTTGTACTAACTACCTTAAGCCAAATGTAAAATTTTAAGGTAACATCTGATCGGCCTGTATCTTGCTACCGACTCAATAGTAAAACGACAATGTAAGATGCCGTAAAAATGACGTTTGGCACCCGTAGACTTGCAAGTCCAACTGTAGCGAGCAGCAAGGTGTAGGATAGTCAATCCAGTATAGATCTATACACAAACTCATACGCTCCCCAATTAAGGAGATTCTGATACAAAAACAGTCATGGCAGGTAGTGCCATGCCCTGTTTAATGGCTCACATAAATGTATTAATGTAAATGTTATGTGATTTGTGTGCTAGCTATATTGTGTTCTTTCTCTGTCTAGCCTGTATGTTTGTTTCTCGTCATAGTGTCTATTGTTTGTTTCTCATCACTCTGTATTATGTTTGTTTCTCATCACTCTGTTTTATGTTTGTTTCTCATCATAGTATGTATTGACTCATGTATGAACTGACTCATTGTATGTTTCATTGTTCTAGTAATAGTATCTTCCTAAACTACCCCTATGGTAGCTTACTAGCAATGTATGAACATGTTTGTATACCCTTGCTACCCAAGGGCATGTAACTGAATGAAAGAAATAACCTTTTATATCCATATACATATACATAATATATAACTAGGATTCAAACGACCTTCGGACAACTAACCTTGATACCCTAAGTCCACAACCAAACAAGGAACAGGAAGTAAGGTAGGCTAGCAGTCCTAAGTCCTTTCAATCCTACTTATATAACTATATCTATATAGATACACAGAATATAAGTTTAAAAGAGTTTAATTAAAAGTAATTGATAAGTAAAAGAGTTTGTAAAGTAGTTTGAGGTAAAACAGTTTGATAAACAGTTTGAAAAGCAAGAAAACCATTTGTTTGGTAGTTATTAATCATAGGTGATTGATATAATAACTATAGTTGTTCAACTTGTATCCCCCCCATAAAAGCATTTAAAAACATTTAAAAGGTTAATTAAGGGGGTATTAACTCACCTGTAGTGAGAGGTTTGGATGAACTGAAGAGATAGGATTGCTAGGTGTCAAGTAAAGACTTGTACACACAGTGATCCTATTTAACATATAAATACACATATATGTATTCAATTAGTCTTTAAACAACTAATTTATAAAGTTAAGACATCCTAAGACAAGTTAAACACTTTATATAAGTGTTATAAGTCCCAAGGATTGCATCTAAGTGTTGTAGGACCAAGCTATGGTGTTTAGGGTTCAAGGGAACCCCTTTCATGAGTTTACGGTTTCTTGACCATAACCACATGAGTTTACGGTCGTAAACCCATGAGTTTACGGCCGTAAACTCACACCCTTTTGACCATTTGTTGTTTTGAAGGTTTCTAAGTCCTTAGTAGTGTTTCCATTTGAAGTATAAGTCTATGGAAGAAGTTAGGGCACCATTTCACTCCTAAAAGGAGTTTATGGCCCTAAGACCGTTTCCCTTTGGGTTTACGGTCGTAAACCCCTATGGATGATGGTATTTTGATGTTGCACAATAAATCCTGGGGCATCCTCTCTCCTGATATCTCCTAAAGTATTAATCCTAAAATACTCAAACTTATTCCAAAAAGTCTGAAAATTTAACAGTAACTGTTTTGACTTCTATTGACTCGACATGTTGTACAGAATAGAAATTTCGGGTTGTCACAGGTGCTCCCCTGGGTGAGAAGCTTGGTCTTATAAAGCCCTTGCTGAGCAGTTCGTTAAGTTGACCGGACAGTTCTTGCATCTCTGCAGGTGCTAGACGATAGGGCGATTTGGCTACGGGGGTAGCCCCTGGAACTAAGTCGATCCTGAATTCGACTTGACGTTAGGGAGGTAAACCCGGTAGTTCTTCTGGAAAAACGTCGGGGAAGTCGCGTACTACGGGGAGGTCTTTTAGGTCTTTTGTTTTCTGGTTCACATCGACTATATGAGCAAGGAACGCACAATATTCCTTTCGTAGGTATTTCTGGGCTTGCATGCACGGGATAATACGAAGGTTTGTACTGGGTTTGTCTCCGTAGATCAACAAGGTTTCGTTATTCGGTAGGTTTAGACGGACTGCTTTCTCGAAACACAAAATATCGATACAATGAAGACTCAACCAGTCCATGCCCACAATGACGTCGAAACTCATGATTGCCACGGGTATGAGGTCGATTGGAAATGAATGATTATCTAGTGTGAGGGTACAACATATGTAAATCTCATTAGAACTCTCTGTCTTCCCGTTAGCCATTTCTACGACGAAGGTTTCTTTTAGTGCTTGCGGTGCTTGATTAAGTAAGTGTTTAAATTTTTGGTTCACGAAGCTCCTTTCTGCCCCACTATCAAATAAGACGCATGCATATGAGTTATTGAGGAGAAACGTACCTATGACTATTGTGGGGTCTGCCACTGCTTCATTGTGGCCAATAGCAAGTAGTCTCCCTGCTCCTCCCGCATTCCCCGCTTTAGGACAGTTCCTTTTGAAGTGCCCTGTCTCGCCACACCCGTAGCAGGCCTAGCTTACTCCTGTACTAGGGACCTGGGTGATGGGTGTTGGTGGAGCTTTGCAAAACCGGACAGTATGGCCCTTCCGGTCGCAGTTGGTGCAGTGCATTTCCCGGCAGGGGCCGTTGTGATGGAAATTGCACTTAGTGCACTTGGGTAGGCTCCCTGCATATGGCTTTGTTGGTACAGGGGCAACCGGAGTTGTGGCAGCACGGATAACCACAACCTGTTGGTTCTTGGAAGAGGACTGAGCTGATTTACCCTTCTTTCGGTCCCAACGCTTTCTCTTGTTGTCGGCCGCTTTGGTTGGTGCTGAGACAACAGTTGTAGTTGTTGTTGGAGGAAAAGGAACCTCGTGATCGATAAGCCTTTGGGCCAATTTCTTGGCGCTATCAAAGGTTGCAGGGTTCGATGCTAGGACGTTTCCTCGATACGGGGGGTACCAAACCCCAGATGTATCTCTCGATTTTCTTGCTTTCGGTGGGGACCATGTTGGGACATAGGGTTACTAGGTCGCTGAATCTGGCTGTATAAGCCACTATGTCGGAACCCTTCATCTTAAGGTTCCATAGTTCCTCCTCGAGTTTCTGAATCTCGCCCCTCGGGCAGTACTCCTTTGCCATCAGATCCTTCAGTGTCTCCCAGCCCATGGCGTTAGCCGCTACTAGGGAGAGTGATTTGACATGTCCATTCCACCATGTCAGGGCCCTTTCAGTGAAGGTGCAGGCAGCAAATTTTATCTTGCTTCCTTCAGGACAAGAGCACATCTCAAAGACTGCTTCTGTTCTTTCGATCCATTGGGATAGCGCCATGATCCCTCCGGTTCCGTTGAAGAACACTGGTTTGCAGTTGATGAAGTCTTTATAGGAACACTCCCGTGTACGCGGTTGGTTTTCGTCATGGTTAGAGTTGGTGCCCGTTCCAGCTCCACTGGCACCACCAGAATTTACTTGGGTCATGGCTGCGGCCACAGCTGCGGTCACAACAGCCTGAAACATCACCGCATAGAACTGCGGAGGAGGTGGTGGTGGTGGAGTTTCATTTACAGGCGTGCCTCTGGTCGGACGCTTGCGGGGCGACATCTTTTACTGAAAATTCATAGAGATGGTGATAATAGTAAGAATCAATTGTATGTATGATGAGAGTGATCCATGGGCTAATCGCCATAGTCCAACTACTAGAATGAGTGTATGATTGAAATAGAGACACCACAATAGAGTAGGGAAACGCAAGAGTAAAGACTGTCCAATAGATTAGCTAACTGCCAATATTACTGGTATTAATGATGTAAATGAGTTCGGGAAAAATGACCTAATAGTAGGTCTTACATCAAACCATATAGGGAAAATGTTGACAGCTTAGAAGTCTAGTTAAACTTCTTGAAAGATAGGAATATTTTACAGACAAGTGCTTAATAGAGCATGGATGAGAAAGGCTATTCCTCTAAACCAAAAGAAAGTAGGACATCTTCTACCGGCGACGGGTACCCCTCGGGCGAACCCTTAGATCTGCCAATTGGCGTACAACTTCTTGAAGATGTCGCTCATGCGCCCTCTGACGCACTCGGAGTTCCATGACTTCAGCTCGGGATGCAGCTAGCTGCTGCTGCAGAGCCTCATTGGTTCTCCTAGTCCTTTCCATACCTCTTCGAGTTGGCGAATGCGGACCGTGTTAACGCCAGAGTTGGCATCAATTTCCATGACTCGGTCGATGGTTGCTCGACCTTACTCCACATTCTCAGCAATTCTACGGACCATAATGGGTAGGACTCGGTCAGCTGCGCCTCCCTCGCTTATATTGTAAAAGCTTCTGTCTCCGTTGTAGGGTAGAGGTTGACCCTGTTCATGGCTCCATTGGTTCAAGTTTGTCGCCCACAAAGGTGTGGGGCCTTGAAACGCTGGTCGGGGGTTGAGGTTTGGGATTTGGGCCTCTTGAGGCAGGTTGTTGACTTCTGGCTCGGAGTCAGAACCATCCGAAAAACCTTCTGCGAGGTGATCATCCAAAGGGATTGGATGATCATCTTCTGGCTCTTCTTCAAGCCATCCAACATTGCCTTGGTTTGGGAAGTATGGGTCGCCGTGGGATGGAATCCAACCATGATATCTACGCGAGAAAAGGGGTATAAGAATCTTATAAAAATAGACATACTACTTAAGATAATTATAAGATGATCCTTACTAGTTACTTCAATACTTGCATAGTGCATACCAGTTACATGTAATCAAAACAGGATAGACATTCGAATAAGTGACCCTAACTCTAAATCCACAACCAAACAAGGAACAGGAAGTAAAGCAAAGGTCACAGATTCTAAGTCTATAACACCTTAGTCACATATAACCTTAGCGTATCCACCTAGCAACTATTGACCTACTAGTAAAGACCTTTTTAGTTCTCAAATAAGTAACTATAGTAACACAAAATACTCCTATAGTATTTTAGGTTTATGTTCTGTTCTAATATTCTCGTTGTAGTAGTGTTGGTAAGTTTTTAGACTTGTTGCAACACCACAACCATTCTTAGGCACATGCTAGTCACTCCTCAGAAAATATAGTTGATCAGGCAATATCCTCCCAGGTTTGACTATATGTCTCTAAGCCGAATCGTGTTGTTCAACAATCGTAATACTTTTGTTCTGTCCTAATGACACTGATTTTAGTATGAATGCAGGTATGTATACTTAGTTAAATATTTTATTATTTAAAAGTATAAACTCTTGGTCAGAGTATATTAATCCCATTGCGTTTATAGTTTGTATATCTTTTATGGGTTGATATACTCGATTCACTATAAACAATGCTCTGATACCAATCTGTCGCACCCCAAAACCGGAACGGCGGAAACGTTCTGGGGCGGAGGACGTCATGTACAGTATCATAACAAAGCATAATAGTAAACAAGCAACAACATCCATTGCATTTATAGAATAATTAAATACATGTGTGTTCTTTTGTAAGGTTTAAATGACACCAAAAATGTATAAACAAAATAAAGACGAGTCTTGGATCCACTCCGTCCTTCAAAAGCTGCTTGAGTGCACCTGTCTTACTGGTTCCCTGAGAATACAAGTTATTTTGAAAGAGTTTATCAGCATTAAAGCTGGTGAGTCCATAAGTATTTAGTGTCATTGTTTGTATGAAAATGTTTGTAAGTTTGAAGAACATGTTTGTAAGTTTTCAATGTAAATGTTTGCAGTAAATAATTGTATCTCCTAGAAAATCCTATATTTTCTACTAAAAGTAGCCTTCTACCAAGGCATCAAATGTTCTGTATGTTTGTTTCTTGTAAAAGTGTGTATTTTCCCAAGTATGACTATCATTAACTAAATATAGTTTATACATTAATGAATATGCGAGAAGATCACAAGGTAAATGTAATAGGGAAAATAATGTTTTACCTCAGCAGTGACACTGCTGGCTATAAAGTGATAAAATACAGACTCCAGGTAGTATTAAATGTACAATACCCCTCAGGGAGTCTTTTTGCCTTTAATCCTTAGTCGATTAATTACAAGTTTAAATGTGAACTCGTTTGTAACCATGCTGATCGACGACTGAATAACTGATGACCTTCCGGTGTCATAATATAGTAAGGTGACATTTTGTCACCCCTTGGCCTTATCGGCTGGGACTGTAGCTAGCAGTCGGGGTGTGGGAGTGTCTGTCCCGTATAGATCTATACACACGATGTCCGCTCTCCCTCCATGAGACTCTGGTTACAATATGATACAACATTGTCTTGTTGTATCCTTAAATAGTATGTCACATTCTAGTTATCGTATTCTAATGTTTGTATAGTATATTATTATGTATAGTATGGTGTAAGTTTCTTTAGTTTCTCTTCATAGTATGTTCTATTGTATAGTGTATAGTATGTATTGTTTCTCGTTATAGTATTTGTATATGATAGTATTCTCCTAAACTATACCTATTATAGTTTACTGGTAATTTCTGTAGTCCGAATGGATGAAGGTATGCCCTTGCTACTCAAAGGTACTGAACTGATTGATAGTACTTTTATATCTACATATATATACTTAATATATAACTAATATTTAGACGACATTCGGACAAATAACCGATACCCTAAGGCCACATCCAAACAAGGAAAAGGAAATAAAGTGAGTTATCAGTCCTAAGTCCTTTAAACATTACTTATATAACTATACATGTATAGACATGCTTTTGACAATATATAAGTTTAAAAAGAAGTTTTGTAAAACATTTGAAGAGTTTAATTAATGAATATTGATGACTTGATATCAGTTTATAAAACGATTTAAAAGTAATTTGATTGACAAGACAATTTAAAGTATAAGAAGTCCTTTGTTTGAAACACAGTTAAAGTATAAGAAATCCTTTGTTTGAAACACAGTTATAAATCACATGTGATTGATTATATAACTACATGTTTTCTACTTGTATTCCCCCCCATAAAAGCATTTAAAATCATTTAAAAGATAGATTAAGGGGTATGAACTCACCTGTAGTGAGTGATACGGAAGTATGTTTGGAAGATGGTTGCAGAGTGTCAGGTGTAACCTTGAGCACACAAAGATCCTAATAAACATATAATGACATGAATGTGTATGTAATTAGTGTCTAAACAACTAATTAAGAAGGGTAACACCCTTATTGGTTAGGAAACTCTAAGATTTATGGGATACAATCACCTATGATTGCATAACTAGGTTATATGGCCACCCTATAGAGTTTACGGTCAAAGAGGTATGACCATTGGAGTTCACGGTCCAAGTGTTCACGGTCCTTGGAGTTTACGGTCTTAGTTGTTTACGGTCTTAGTGTTTACGGTCCAATGACCTTACAATCATGGAGTTCACGGTCTAAGGAGATTCAACCGCAAACTCATCAAATCTTGCACAAATGATGTTTTTCAAGGGCTTCATTCAAAGGCATCGGATTCTAGGGACCATGCTTAGCCTTAGGAAGGGTAAAGGCTATAAGAACACCCTTTATAAGGGTTTACGGTCTATGAAGATTCATAGACCGTAAACTCTTTTGTTCAAGTAAAGAGTGATGATCTTAAGTCCAAAATGAAGGATTGTAACTAGATTCATGAAAGGTAAGATGATACTTACGGTTTTGAAGGCAAAGAAGGTGTTTTCGGTCCAAAACACAATCGTGTTCTTGAGGATCTTTGATGATCTAGATAAAAGATGAAACCCTTGGATGAATCAAGAGTGAAACATGGATTTAGGAAGGATCTAACATACAAAGAAGGAATCACTTACTTGTTCTTGAAGATTTGGAAGTAAAAGTTTATGCTTTTTGAGAGAGAATCGGTTCTAAGGCTTGAAGGAGGGAAAAGAATGGCTGAAGTGATCACCCTCCATATATATAGGGATGGGTTTACGGTCACCATGACCGTAAACTCATTGGTCTTGACCGTAAACTCCCTTTTTGAGGAGGTTTACGGTTGCAGGCAGTTAAGAACTTAAGCTGCTATTCCCAATCTCTTATTTATTTGATGTACTAGGGTTAGAGCACTCAAAACAGGTTCCAAACAGTGATAACTGGAAGCCAAATGAGTCTAACACTGATAGGTTTAATTAATTAAACAAGCTTGTAATTTGTGAATTTTTTAAACAACCATAACTCATTCGTTTTAAGTCGAATTGACACGCGGTTTTTTCCAACGTTTAATTTACAGTTTGTAGATGAATTTAGACTATAATTTTATTGATTTTGGTATTATATTCAATGAGTTAAAGTCTTTCGAAGTTGAGCTATCAAAGCTGAAAATTTTCAGCTTTTCAGCAACATTTTTTAAATTTTGTAATCTGTGAAAATTTTTAAACAACCATAACTCATTCGTTTTAAGTCGGATTGACACGCGGGTTTTTCCAACGTTTAATTTACAGTTTGTAGATGAATTTAGACTATAATTTTGTTGATTTTGGTATTATATTCAATGATGTACAATCTTTCAAAGTTGAGCTATCAAAGCTGAAAAATTTCAGCTTTTCAGCAAGATTTTTAAAATTTTGTAATCTATGAATTTTTTTAAACAACCATAACTCATTCATTTTAAGTTGGATTGACCTGCGGTTTTTTCCAACATTTAGTTTACAGTTTGTAGATGAATTTAGACTATAATTTTGTTGATTTTGATATTATATTCAGTGAGTTACAATCCTTCAAAGTTGAGTTATCAAAGCTGAAAAGTTTCAGCTTTTTAGCAATATTTTTAAAATTTTATAATCTGTGAAAAATTTTCAACAACCATAACTCATTCGTTTTAAGTCGGATTGACATGCAGTTTTTTCCAACGTTTAATTTACAGTTTGTAGATGAATTTAGACTATAATTTTGTTGATTTTGGTATTATATTCAATGAGTTACAGTCTTGGTGAACTTGATTCATATGAAAGAGATCTTGGTGAACTTGATCTATATGTTAGTTGCTTTTATTTGGAAAATTAATTTTGCAAGTTATAACATTATAACATCAATGTAGATTAGTTATGCATGAAACGGAAACGTAATCATTTTTATAAGTTGTATCGTATCAAACCCAACAATATATTTGTTTTAACGAGTTGTATCAAACCCAAAAACTTAGTTTAGCGAATTGTACTCTATGCAATTAAAGTTGTACCGGTCCAAATGGGTCCAAGAACCGGAAAACCCGGACCTGGACCCAGATCCGGACACGAACACGGACACGACTCATCCGGTCCGGTCCACAGTCCACAATATTCTCCATAACCGGTCCGGTCCAAGAGCCGGTCCGGTCCGGTTCGGTCCAAATGCTCACCCCTAGACGACAGTACGTTAGTTAAATTGACTGGGGCACCCTTGCAAGTTGGATCTACGAAAACAGGCTCATGCGAAATATTAAGCCGAGTGGAAGAATTTGGATCAGCAAAAGAGGAGGATTTAGCCAATAAAACTTCTGCGAAGGATAGAGCTGGTTGGACATGTCGTGGGCTGTTCGGCCCAAAGCAAGATAAATTCGAAATGGGTAACTCATCGTTAATAGGCTGGGAAAATGAGCACTTGTGGGCTGAAGAGTAGTAGGTAAATGAGGCACGTGACCAGCATTATCAAATATCAATACCATCCGGCTGAAATCCACGCGCCTGTTAGGGGAGTTGGAGGCAGAATCACCAGCATTTGATGCTTTGTCTCCTTGGTTGAATGAGTAATTAATGCGCATCGGGCTCTCTATCCCAACAATCGACGGTGGATCTCTCCCACCAACCAAATTCGTGCCTTCTGAGATCATATTATACCCAATTCTTGCTCCACAAAAAAAGGTTTTATTATTTTTTATGGGCAAGAAGTCAAACAAGAGGGGAAATCGCAATTAGAGTGCATAGGGTTTCCCTCACAAGCAGCCGTCTGTAAGGCTTCCCTTTTTCGTGTAGCTCAGGTGGACGTCAACCTAAGTGCTTTTCATTAACGATCAAGAATTTGATTTTAATTCATCTTATTTTGGTCTAAAAAATGGTGAATTTCCATTTACAAACACTAAAACTTGGATTGATTTTGGTTTGGCTATGTGGGTTTATCTTGATTGCGATTTCCTTCTATTCCACTACTCAAATATTACCTTCTTCTTCTTCCTCCATGAAAGAGCACATCAATAACCTCACTAGTTCAAGGAGGCCCACTGTTACAATATTTACAGCTGTTAGGCCTTTTAGTGGCTCAATTGGGAGAAAACAAACTTTAGCAATCAGATCATGGCTTGGTTTATCACAAGACATTAGGGTTGTTCTCTTTAGCAAAGACCCTTCTGTTTTCTCTTTTGCAGGTTCTTTTGGCTATGGTTCTAGGGTTTCTGTAGAACCCACCATTGATTTCACGTAAGCCCTTTTCAATTCGGTTAATTAATTGCATTAGAAAGTAAAGTAGTTTGTGCTCATGTTTGTTTTAGATTTTGTGCTTTCAAAAACTACAAACAAAGTGTATATTATAGTGATTGTTTATGCCCTAAAACATGACAATAGTAAAGTGCAGTGGCTTAAATAAATGAAGAAAATACAGTACATTGCCTTAAGAGAAACATAAATAAAATGTAATGTCTTATTTGTAACTAAAAACTATTTATGTGTTTAGATTTTTAGGTACTCCATTTTTTCACTCAATGGTTGCAAGAGCACAAGCATCAAATTCTGATATATCTGTCCTCATGGATTCTAAAACTATTCTTTTACCAGACTTCTTTTCAACATTAAGTTATGTTCATAAACTTGATCATGATTGGCTCTTCATTGCTTCATCAAGAAACGTCTCGGATTTCCCATTTCACTTGGATGTAGATGGAAAACATTGGCTAGGGGACAACAATAAAATGGTTAAAATGGAAAAGGTAGGAAAACAACAACAAACTTTGAACCGAATGAAAAAAAAACGTTATGATTATATCAACATCTTTTAAAATGGTGTTTAGATATGCAAATTTATAATAAATAGTTTCAAATACTATCTTTGTACCATGTTTTTTTACAACCGATTATCTGATTTTGATTATTCAATCAGTTGCAGGACTTTCTTTCTCATGGGAAATGGGAACATTGTGATGACAAGAAGACAATCATTGCTTGGAATAATGGAGAGCTTCCTTTACATAATGGAGTTCTTCCACCATTTTTATATGGGAAAGGTTTCCACACCCTTTGGATGATCAACGAGGCTTTGTCTTCCAACTTTAGGTTTGTATTTGATGCCAGTTGGACAATCTCAAGCTTCTTTATCAATAATATTTACAACAATGCCACTATAGAAGCAAGAAACTGGGAAAATTTAGGAAATTCCCATTTGGGAGCTTTCTATGGATCATTATTCTTCCATGAAGACCATTACAATTACTCCAACTTGATCAAACTTTTCAAATGCGACAAACATTATCATTTTGGAAGCACTATAGACAACATAGTTTATCCATTGGGGGTATTTCGGTCAAGTAAACATACGAAGCTTTCTACTTGTTTCGACAAATTAAAACCAAAGGGTAACACGGGTTGCTCAACAAAGAATCAGTTGATGTCATTAGAACCGATATCACTTCCTTTCTCTTTAGAGCTTCTTCTATCAACACGTGCTGACCAAAATAAGACAATTGTGTTAGCAGTTGCAGGATATAGTTATAAAGATATGTTAATGAGTTGGGTATGTAGACTACACCTCCTTAATGTCTCCAATTTTGTGGTTTGTGCCCTTGACGATGAAATATACGATTTCTCTATCTTGCAAGTGAGTTTCTTTATGCTTGTTTACTTAAAAAGTTTGGATCTTTTTACAATTTTAGGGTGTGTCTGGTTGTATGGAATGGAATGACAAAGGAATGGAATGGAAAGGGTAGTAGAATAAGCAAGGTAATGGAATGAGTCATTACATTCCATGATCATTATTGGTTGGCCTATAAGAATGAACATTAACAAAAAAGAAGGAATCATAATTCCATTCCATGTGTTTTTCCATTCCTATGGAATGAACCATTCCATACCTTCCATGATTCCATCATACCAAACACTACCTGAAGGTTATATATATGTTATGTAACTCGATTTTTTGTTCTTCCCCTATAGGGATTGCCTGTTTTTAGAGACAAATTAGCTCCAAATAACATCAGCTATGATGACTGTCACTTTGGAACAAATTGCTTTCAACGGGTAACTAAAGTAAAGTCAAGGGTAGTTTTGGAAATTCTGAAGCTGGGATATAACTTGCTGATGAGTGATGTTGATGTTTATTGGTTTAAGAATCCTTTGCCACTGCTTACTACTTTTGGTCCTGCAGTTTTCTTGGCTCAATCAGATGAGTACAAAATCACAGGTTTGTGTTCCAAGCAATATCTGTTCATAAATTATCATCTCCTCAAATTAAAATTACACAAATTTGCTTAGGATTGCATACGTACCAATGTTTTATATTTGTAGTATATGTTTATAACCTTGATGGGTCATCAAAAAGATTAAATTTTGAGAAAACCCATACAATTTAAAATAAAAAGTAGTTTGGTCGACCTCAAAAAGATTACCTATATGAATGTTTTTAAGGGTTCATTTTGTAATCTTTGCAAGCTTTCTATGCTTTCTACTTATACTTAATTTGTTGATTACTTTATATGTAGGGCCAATAAATTTGCCTAGACGTCTAAATTCTGGCTTTTATTACGCACACTCAGATAATTCAACAATTGCTGCTTTAGAGAAAGTAGTAAAACATGCATCTTTATCAAATCTTTCAGAGCAACCAAGTTTTTATGATACTTTATGTGGGCTAAACGGATCCAACCGTTTAGGTGATGACATGTGTCATGAACCCGAAACAAATCTAACCGTTCGTTTCTTGGATAGAAACCTCTTCCCAAATGGGGCCTACCAAGATTTATGGGACTCGAATAACGTTTCATCAACATGCATGAAAAAGGGTTGTTTTGTGCTTCATAATAATTGGATTAGTGGGAGACAAAAGAAGCTAGAACGCCAGGTGTCATCTGGTCTTTGGGAGTATGACATCAGCATGAGGATGTGTTTGCAGACATGGCAAAGATCCAAATCCATAAGTTATTTTTGAATTATATTCTTTAAACAAGATCATTGTTTGATAAGTTGGATGGATTTTCACAAATCACAAAGAGACATAGTGTTACATTGGTTTTATCAAATGAGCCGGCTATAGAATAAGCAAAAAGAAGAAAAAACCAAAGGGAAAGATTGATTCTTTTAGTGGCTTATAATGTTGGAAAAAATTGGTGTCAAAGGGATTTTAGTTTCTTGAAATGATTAAGGGGTGTATAGGTTTACTCTTTGGAGCCCAATCATTGGAAAAAGATTCAAGAACACCACCAAAACAGGTGAAAGATGGTTCCTTTTCAATTGGGAGTAGCCAAAAATCAAGGGAATTTTGTGTAAGAGTTGTTCATGCAGGTGGAAAAGAAGATCTTTATGAAAAACCGGTTTCTGTTTTTCAAATAATGAAAAGATATCCAGGTATGATTGTTGCTTGGCCTGAAATTTTCAAGAATCCTCATGAAGCTGTTTTGTCATCAAGTGAGCTGCTTTTGCCTGGGCGAAAGTACTATTTAGTCCCTGTGACAACATTAAAGAAGTTGAAAAAGAAACACTCCTCCAAGAAGAAAAAGTCAACAGGGAAAAAGGGTCAAAGTCAAACCGTTCCTCCAGATGAGTCTGATGATTCTGTGTGTTCAGCTAAGGATTACTATGTATCCAAGGAGAAGTGGTCAAGATTTTTGGTCAAGAAACACATTCGGTCAAACAAACAACCAGTTGTGAAGTCAAAGTCATGGAGGGGAGGATCTGATTGGGAGCCGAGTTTGACATCCATTCAAGAACTCTCTCCTTGAAGACATGATGAAATCGGTATGTAGTTTATATCTGTTATTGTGAAACTTTTTCATCTTTGCTTTTATGATTCTAAACCACTAATGATGTTGTTGTAGTTATTGCTTTTGCAATGTCCTTGTCACCCGTTTTCTAGTTCTATGAAGTTTTATGTTTTGGAATGTGTTATTATTATGCTTGATCTAATGGTTAAGATTTGGAACAACCGATAAAGATTGCTCCTTTTGGAGTGAAAGTTTGTGGATTTTGCATGGGGAAAAGAAAAGGTTGTGTAGATGAGTTATTACAGTTTATATTGCATTGTAAAGAAGCATTAATAGCAAATATAAGAAAAAAATAAAATAAATAAGAATCGAGTTCCAAAGAAAAAGGATAAATAGATGCCAAACTATAGAAACGATGGTTTCCAACATGAGGCAATCAATCATTGATTATATATCAAATAAAAGAAAAAAGTTGAGTAATTAATTAGTGTTTGATAGAGCCTCAAAATCATTCAAATTCGAATTATTTATTCGATGTACACTCAAAAAATATTTGGCAAGAACTTGGTAAAGAGCCACGTGTAAATCACAGCAAACACAGCGCCGACTGGAATAGTAACCACCCATGAAGTAACAATTTCCCTCACAGTTTCCGCCCTCACACTATTAAGCCCCCTTGCAAACCCGACTCCCATAACTGCACCCACAAGAGTATGAGTTGCCGAGATAGGAAGTCCAAGTTTTGATGCAAAGAGTACAACCGAAGCAGCAGCAAATTCAGCTGCAAAACCTCTTGTAGGAGTCAACTCGGTGATCTTTTTACCAATCGTAGCTATCACTCTATACCCCCACATCATAAGCCCCGCAACAATCCCAAATCCACCCCATGCAAGAACATCCATTGGAATTACGATTTCGCCCCCGGTCGCACCCCCTTGTAATATAGAAAGAGCCGCAGCTAAAGGGCCTATCGCATTAGAAACGTCATTTCCACCATGCGCGAATGACATGAAGCAAGCGGATAGAATTTGCATGTATCCAAACACCCCGTAAACTATTTCCAATTGGGTGCCTGTGGGCCCCGCGATATCTGATAGGAAACCGATGGTTTTGGTTGTTGACTCTTCGTGTGGCTCTTGTGGTGTCGAGTTTGAGTTTGACTTTGAGTTTGACTTGTCGAGGAGGTGACCGAGTTGTTTTCGGATGATGTTGTTGAATAGGAATGCCCCAAGTGTCCCACATGCTAAAGCTTGGGTGAATGCTATTGGGAGCGTGTTGCTTAGAGGAAAAGCTGCAAAAGTTATTGCTGTGACACCCACGAAAACAGCAATCGGTGCAGCTGCAGCCGCTGCTTGTCCGGGGTTTGGAGCACTGTAAACAAACTAAATATAACATAATGAGTTAGAAATGTGCAATAATGCGTGTAAACATGTGAAAAGTTTGGATTTTAGACGCCTTTTGTTACATAGGACAAGACAGAATAAAACAGGTTGTACTGTGTTTGACGTATATTGGACTGGACTGATACTGAGTGGAATCTTTGAAACGAGGTGGGATGCCCACAGTCTCTTGTCTGTGCAAAAGACGTGAATTCACTCCACATGTAATCCTATCTAGTCGTGTCTTGTTCCATGTAACAAACCATCTTTATTACCCAGGATTTAGGATTTTTGATTCAAAAATTGCATAAAGAGTTGTATGCATCAAGAAAAGGTTCAAGATTCAAGTATACATCAAAATAATGCTTGTAAAGTCACTTAAAAGCCTTCACTTGGGACATCATATAAGGGTTGTTTGGATGTAGTTTTAAATTGATTATTGTTACTTAAAGTTGTAATATTTGATTTTGCGCATTGGCTATAGGTGATTATGATTAGTATTTTTTCTTATCGTGTATGGTCAAAAATTTGGAGAAACACCTAGAAGTTGCTTTAAGAAAACAGATCGTTGAGATAAATGTAAAATTGCCTACTTATCTCTAGCTTTAATATTCTGATTATCTAATTTTGGTTATGATTCTTCAAGTTGCAACAATCACGTTGTAAAAACACATCCAATCTCCCCGATAACTTCTAACTAGATGTCCAAGATTTAGGCATACATCAAGATAAAGTGTGCATCCTGACATCTCTATAGTTGTTTAGATGTGCATTTAAACTGATTATTGCTCCTTGAAGTAGCAAATATTAGAAGTCTTTTGGTATGATTTTCAACCTATATAAGAGATTAAGAGCAATGACTATTGAGATTAATGTAAATCTATTTACTTATTCCTAGTTTTCTAAATAAAAATACGAAAAATCATTCCTACTTTCACCATGGTCTGGTTAACTGGTTTAGTCGGCTAACTAGTTTCTGAATAAACCATCACTCTATTTTATATCGTTAAAAAAACCAATTTTCCTGGTAACACGGTTTTGATACGAGGGCGTATGTAAAAAACACAACGTATTTTTACCATTGAGCTGTTGTTTTTTTAATTGATTGGCTACATAATAAGAATAATAGTCCAGGATCTAAAATGATGAAAGTACGTTTTGATTTCCATATTATTTTCCCTTTCCAAAACCGGGTAAGCTGGAAAATGTTAAAATTATGTAAGTGACTAAATGGATAAAATGTTGCAAATACGTTGTGTTGTTCTATATTTAATCCTAGTTTTAATCGGATGATTGTTTGATTCTTAAATAATTACTTCAATTCCAAAACACATTCAAACTCATCCATGAGGTTTGTACGTACCCTACGGATGCATTTGTACACGAGGAAGGAAACTGCTGCACCCATAAGAGGCGATATAACCCAAGATGATGTCACCCTTGCTAATGAGCTCCAGAAAACCGCATCGGGTCCTCCATACACGAGCCCAAACCCAACCATGGATCCCACAATACAGTGTGTAGTCGAGACAGGCAAACCATAGTATGATGCAACCTGAAACCCAAAGGTCATAATGGTCAATACAAGTCCCTTAGGGTTAAATGCAAGCCGATTTATGAGATCATTCTCATCTTCTTAGAGCTACTACTAGAACAAGCATGCATGGAATGTATGAATAGTAAAGAGGAAATTAAAGGGCGAAAACTTTACTTGTAACCAAGTACCCGCAGCGGCTAAAGACGATAATAACCCTGCAAAAAGCAAAGCATCCTTCCCTTGAAAAACATTAGCAACAAGAATCCCTTTCTGCATTGTACTCGTCACATGCCGCCCCATCAACAACGCGCCGGAAAACTCTAACACCGCGGCGGTCAGCACCGCCTGCCGGAGAGTCAAAGCCCCGGACCCCACCGATGTCCCCATGGCATTCGCCACATCATTCGCACCAATATTCCAAGCCATATAAAACCCAAACAGAAGTGTTGCGTATGACAACAACTTAATCTTTAACCCCATTCCTTGAGCTAAAGATTTCATGATCAAAGGTAAAGACAAAGCTGCAACAGCTATGCAAACCGAAATAGCAGAAGCTGTGTTGGAAGATATGTGAAAAGCTTGAGCCATACCAGGCAACTCACCTTCTTCTTTAGCACTTTCTTGATTTTCACCTTCACCTTCACCTTCTTGATTTTGAGCAAAAGATGATAAAGATGCAAAAGGGTGTGTGGATTTATGGTGGTTCTTGATGTTGAGAAGCGAAATTGTGGATTTGGGTATGTTGGAAATGAAATCTTTCTTGGTTTCGTAAGTGAAAGGAGCATGGTTTCTGTGTTTTGGTAGATAAAGGTTTGAATTGAGAAACAACAAGTTTGTGTTTGAATGTGTGATTGGGTTTCTAGTGGGAGAAAAACAGTAAGAAGAGGTAGTCATGGTTTATGGAATTATGGATATTTTTAGAGAGAATATGCTGATTTTTGTTTAAAGATCTAGCCGGTGGCCATGGAGAGTGGTGGTGTAGGGAGGAGGAGGGGTGGAAGGAGGAGGTGATTGTTTTCAAGTCCACATTGTGGTGGTTGTTGATTGTGGATTTTAGTTTGGATTTCTTGATTTGGTTCCTTTTGAAATGAGTGGTGGTTGTGTAACTTGAAGGCTGCACCACCCAAACACACACCCACTGTTTTTTTTTTTTTTTTTCTTCAATATCTTTTTATACACACATGGTTTCTAATTCTTTAGTCAGTGTCATAGTTTTTTTTTTTGCTATCCATTCAGTTCCCGATCTTAGCAAACTGTTGAGTCTGGTTTACCTTTTACAGTTGGTCAAAGGCCGGGATTCAATCGTTTTGGATTTTAAAAAAATACGTTACAAATTAATTTTTTATTTAAAGAAATGATAGTTTATGGTGAAAAGTAAAACATAAGGTATTAAAAAATAATTCAATTCACATGTTTTCATGTGCGAAAGAAAATAAATTTATATGTTCCTATGGTTTGTAATATTTTCAAGAATTAATTTATGGAATAAAGATTTCCAGTTGTAAAAGAACAATTCACAATCTTGTCTTTTTTATATCAACGTTGTCATTGTTTTTGATTCTTTGCTAATGAAACTATACAGATTTTTATGTTGAGATGTATCAATCATATTCAATTTTCTCATTGGTAGAATTATAAAGATATCCATGTTGAATGTCTTGTATTGATTATAATGGTCCCCATATGGAAATTTATTTCAATCTAAAAGCACCAAGTTACCATTGTTTTCTTGGTGGCGTTGCTTTACTTTGAGAGTAAATTAGGTGATTTTTGTTTGTGATAGATATCCTGTAAACATATAAAACATTTGAGAAGCTTTGCTCGTTTATTTATTAAATAAACGAACATGAATAAAGATTTTTTTGTTTGGTTACTTAAACATATAAACATGAATAATAGTCTTGTCATTTATTTAGGTTTGTGAACATTCATTTATGTTTGTTAGTTTGTTTATGCTCGTTTATTTCTGTGTTTTAGTATTTGTTTATGTTCGTTAATTTGTGATATTATATATGTTGATCTTCCATGATGTTTTAAATGATGACAAATCATGATTATCTTTAAGGTAAAATAATGCAATACGTTGTTATTTATCATTCTTTTAATTGTTAATATGATGTTGGTGTTAATAAATGGTCTAATAATAGACCGTGAGTTCGTATGACAATGATTAAATATTCTACGAACTTAAAATTTAGACAAGATATATGGATGTGATGAGGCTAAACTGTGAAACTTTTCAAGTTCTACTTTCTGCAAATATATGGATGAAGATGATATTTAGGTTTTATTTTTGAGTTATTTTTGGATTTGGAACGTTTCACATTATAGGATTTACGTATAATTATTTTATTTTATGTATGGTTACTTGTTTTCATGTTTATGTTGTTTATATTTGTTTGTTTATGTTTATATATGCTCATTTGTGTTTCTCAATTTATGTTTGTTTAAGATTTTAATGAACAAACACAAACAAGGTAATTGTTTTAAACAAACAAACACAAACAAAAAAAATATCTTTGTTTATGTGTTCGTGTTCGTTTGTTACAAAACATGAATAAACGTTTTGTTTGTGTTTGCGGTGTGGGATTTAACATGTTTGAGGATCTTATATGATATTGTTTGAAACTTCTTTAAGCAAATAAAAATTTACTTCCAATCATCAAAACAGTAATAAAAAAAAAAAAAAAAAAAAAAAATCCAAAAAAGCGTGTGCAAAAGTTGGAAAAAAGTGCGATATTCTATTTCCTTTTTCTTTCGTAGGCATTTAATCATTCCACGTACAACAAAAGCCAAATTTATCGTTTTATTTATTCCCGATAAATTATAAGTATGTTCAAAAACAATTTCTTGAAAGCTTTTAATAGAAAAACTCGAATAACAGGCCTTTGTCTAAACATATGGTGAATAATAGGCCTTTGTCTAAACATCCATGTTCTTTTTGGGCTTTTGCAAACTGTGGGTTTGCGATCCAAAATGTGCCTAACATAAAAGCCACATAACATGTTTTTTTTTTTTAAACGGCTCAGTTATATAGATTAAAAAACAAACTAAGGAGCTAGAAAATATTTATCCCGGCTTACATTCTTTCCACTATCATCCCAGCCCAAAAGAAAAATTCGAGCGTAAATATTCCAAAAGAGTAATACCTTTTGGCTTTTTTCCGTCATTCTAAAAATGGGCATATAGTATATCCCAATAGCCCCCATGACCCAATACAAATTCCAGCTCGATAATCGTTTTTGGAATTTCTTGATAACTTTCCTATAACCCTTATCCCGATACAAATTAGCTCCAACTGGAATACCCAAGTAGTTAAAAAGGGACTGACTCCATACTACAACTAGTAGACCCATCAAAATTTTGAATGATGAAACAAAACACCTGCAATTACATCCCAATAACGATATGAAGTTCTTCCATAAGAATGATGAAAAAAAAAGTGAAAAAAGGGTTCTATATTTCAAACCTCTCTATAAGCTGAACTCCATTTTAAGGTTACCAGAATTGAAGTATATGCCAAAGTCAAACAAGTGTCGATCAACCTTGTCTATTTATAACCAAAACCCATAACATAAATCATTTGAAAAAGGTACTCCCAAGAGAAAAAATTGTATGGATTTTCAAGTCAAGTTTTTTTTTTTTTTTTTTTTTTTTTCACCCAATGACTTCATGAACGACCACTTGACTATTCCAAATTAATAATACTATCAGTAACCCTCGCCAACCTATTTTCCAACAGCTTGGCAATGATTTTGTACTGAAGCCCAATAAGAATGATGGGCTAAAGTTGTGAACATAAATTAGATCCTCCTCTTTAGGAATTAAAGTGATGAATGAAGAATCACACCCATTAAGAATACAGGTCGAATGTACAAACTCGTGAACAAATGAGATGATATCACTCTTCAAAATGTCCAAATACTTTTTGAAAAACATAAACAAAAAAACTATATGTCCCATTGGCTTTGTCACTTCTACAAGCCGACTACTTCTTTTATATCAACATTAGAAAAAGCCTCCTCTACATATTAAACCGGTCATTTAAAATCAAATTAAACCTATGACTGCCGTTCACCACATGAGCACCTTTCACGACTTAAATTTTATATCTAAAACGTAAAAAGTTATTATGGGACTCAATAATACATTCTCTGCAAACATTGTCTTCTTCACCGATTCTACGCCTTCTTTTCGGTAAACCGCATTTTTTTTTGAATTTTCGTCCCATTCCAAAATCCCATTTAATTTTTAACTTTTTGACAATTATCAAGATTGTTATGATGAGTTTTGGGAAGCTAAAAACGATTCTTTTTTTATAAAACAATTTTGAGCGGCAACGGAAACAATATTAAAAATAACTATTATTTTTAGACAATTTTAACAAAACCACAAAGAGGATCCAGTTACATGAACTAGAAAGATTATGACAACCATAAGATGTTAAGAATACAACATTTGAAGACTTTGATCCCACTTAGCTTTGGGGAGTTGATAGAGATGGAAAAAACTCAAGAAATAGTTTCTCTATAATGTATCTACCAACAAGTATATGTCACCAATGATATTAGTTCTCATCTTGTATGAAGTACATCTTAAGCCTTTAAGTACTTATCACAAATAAGCACTTAAGGAGAAGCACTTCTAAGCACCAAATCTTCACTAGCTTCAAAAGACAAGAAGAGGATGGAGTGGGGAGGTATTCTCGACTTTCAGTGAGAAAAGAAGAAGAGTTCAAGAAACCATTTTGCAAGCCTCCTTTAAATGCTTACGTATTAGACATAAGGAACATACCCTTACACAAGTCAAAAAGATGGTTTGTAAGAGTATGGTGCATGTAAGAATGAAAGCCAAGAAGCAACCTCTTCCATCAAGTGATGGATTCGGCCAAAAGGAAGAAAGAGAGGGAAAGAAGGAGCATGAGCGGCTCAACCAGTTTAGAGGCTCTAAGCGAACCAAAATTTTGGGCCCCTTTGGCCTTTACTATAATCCTCAATTGTATTCACATAAAATTTCACTCTTTATGTTTTCTTCATGGAAAATTTTAGAATAGTATAAAGGAGTTTTCATGTTGTAATAACCTAAATCAACAAGAATTTGATAAAAATTTCTATATGATTCTTATAACACCTAATATACCAAAAGTACATAGCAAACTTGTTATTAAAAACTATTATTCACTGTCAAGAATTTATGGTAATGAGGACTAGACAACTCAATCACATTGCTTTATTCTAATAGAAAAAAGTAATCGAGAGTGATCTGACTAACGAATCAAATCACCCCAACATTGTGCTTTCTATAACATTGATCAGTATGCTTAAGGAGTTCTGGTTATTCTAGGAGTTTGAAATCCTTAATTGATTTTTAAACTATTTCCTAAATCATACCTTCTAAAGTTGTTATGCATCAAATTCCTATATAGTTTCAACATTCCATCACTATGGACGCCATAAAATAACAGAAAAGCAATGCAAAGACTTGTATTGAGTCATAAGATCCATAAATAAATTGTTATAAGCTGTGATTTTAGTTATATCCATTTAATAAATGATAATACATATAGAAGACTTCTAATAGAGAATCGAGATAGAATAATACTAGAATAGATTAAGGAAAGGAAAACAATCTAACAATAACAGAATACTATGAAAGTGAAACGCATACCGATGAGGATTTGAATTGAGAATCAAGTTAGAAGTTGGAAGAATAGAAGATGAATGTGTATTCCTTCGGACTCGTTCACTCGAAAATCAGAAATGGATGAGATGAATGTATCACATAAATCAAAATTGGTAGAAGAATCAGTTTCATGAGTGCAACAATCGTTGATTTATTATTCCGCTCGATTTATTTTGTGGTTACCGGATTGGATGTTTTAATGAATAAACTTTTGGACTTTGGAGAATATGGGGCCCCTAAGCCCTAGCTTAAAAAACTTCTACATAGAGCCGGCCGTGAGATGGAGTGTAAAACACTTCATTCTAATAAAGTAATGCACATAAAAGTCTAGTAGAATCCAAGTAGTCCAAAAACCCGAACACGACATATTTAATCATACTATATGATTAAATAGCTAGTTATAATCTCTAAAATATCATTTTCTTAAAATAATAATTTCCCAAAATTATTTTCACAAAATAGTAATTTCTCCAAATTAAATACAAGAGTTGAATATATTTATTAATAATTAAATTACTAATAAATAATCAATAAGTGAAAACTTGTTAAAGGTGTGACTATGTTATTGACAAAAATCATTCTAAAATGATTATTGGGCATATAGATCCAACATGTTAATACTTTTGATTTCACACAACTTCTTCAAAGAGTTATGTCACTTGATAGATAACTGATCATTTTCCAACCCATTATAAAAATGATGATCCAAACTACATAAGTTTGGCAAGATCTTATTGGAGACCTTATCATTTATTTTTAATTCTTTCTCCTTATATGTTTTATAAGAAGTTTCATTTCGTTTTTTAGATAGACCTTAGGATTCTCTTCTAATTAGGGATGACATTGGGCCCAACTTTCTCTAATAATCTAATGTGGATCCCATAGAAGATCCAATAGAGGGCTATATGAAAAAAAATAGGAGAAGAATAAATGGGGCCAAAAGAGTCCTAATGTATACTATTCATAACTTTTTATTTTTCAAAAGTTTGGAGATAGAGCACATCGAACGCAGTTTGCCTACTAGTCGTTGCGAAAAACGTCCGTTTAGGCCCTGAATTTCAGACACCCCTCCCCCCAATATTAGCCCATTTCCTTAAATTGTTTTATTTTATCGTAATGATATAATATGCGGTTTCCTGAAATTATGTTTTCCCCATATTTATTTAGCTATTTAATTTCAAGAATCTATTGTTAATTTTAAGTTTCCAAAATATGGTCATACATGCCAAATTTAGCTTCACCCTATATATAGGGTCATGTGTAAGCCTTTATAAGCATCTTAATATAGTAATAAAACCCTCTTTGAGTATTATTATTATTGTTTCATTATACTTTAGTTGGTATCATAGCGGATTTGTAACATCCCAAAAATTTCAGACAAAAATGTCATTTTTAGTTCTTTTCAAAACATCCAATAGTCATGTCAAAACAACAAAAAGTTTTTAAAGTGAAATAACATCAAAGTACAAATCCCAAAAACACATAATGCGGAAAACATGGGCGGATGCGGTGCGATCAAGCTGGGCCCTTCCCCTTCGAGCTGGAAGTACTTGAAACATAAACTGAAAACTGTAAGCATAAAGCTTAGTGAGTTTTCCCAAAATACCCCATACCATACATACATAACAGTCAAAACATAATTGGGTCTATTTTACCCCCTTCAGTCTATTTCAACCGGTACTGCGTATATTTCAAGCCCTTTGGTGTCTTTCAACTGGTATTGGGTCTATTTCACCCCTTTCGGTCTCTTTCAACCGGTACTGGGTATATTTTCAACCCCTCTGGTCTCTTTTAACCGGTATCAGGTCTATTTTACCCCTACTGCTAGCATATAATAAAAACAATAAGAGTCACAGAGGCAATAAGCATATACATGCATAACAAGAAATTGTCACGAAGACAATTATCATCCTACAACCTAATCTAGTGGACCGGCATCGGTGCCTTCGACCTACGAGTATAGTGAAGGAAACTTACCACAGTCTGAAGATAACAAATCTCACTCGGGCTGCCGAATCGTAAAATCCTCTCACTAAATCACAAATAATAAAAGCGTAATTAGCAATTAGGTCATTAACCCATTCCGAGAGTCCAAATCCTAAATCCCGACTTCAAGGGTAAAAAGATTGCTTTACCACTCCCTTATAGGGCCTAACATATCATGGTCCAATTCCAACTAGCTCAAAGTCCAAAAGACACTTAAAGCCCAATATGGGCCCAAATCTAAAGGCCCGAGGCCTAACAATGGCCCAATTCAGAAAGCTTGTGGCCCAACAAGGCCCAAAACCATAGAGTCCAATGTGACCCAAAATCTGAAGCCCAATAACTTCCTGGTGAGTATGCTAAGCGTACCACCAGTACACCCGACGTATTCGAGTGCTACACACGGATCAGGATCACGGGCACGTACGCTCAACGTACGCCCCAAAGTCTCATTTTAAGGTCTTAATCCGTTAATACCGAACATCCAACTTCAATTCTAGCTCTCTTGGAATGTCCTAAACAATAAATTTGGCAACTTTACCCTTTTGCATGTCTTAATGGGACTCAAACCATAGATTTAGCATTCTACTTTGCTTAAGTGGTCACTAACTCATGCATGGTTGGACTTTAACTTCCAAGATCCGATTTTTATGACTTCATGCACTTCTAAGTGTTCAAAAGGACATCTGTAATGGTCTGGAGTAGTCCATACTCCATAAGACCAAAGTCATGGGACTAAAAGCTCCTGAATCTACCCACAAACGAGATCTTAGCAAGGAATCATCAAGGTAAGAACTTTTTACCTCCAGAAGCTTGCAATGAAGAAGATAGCTCCGAATCTTGAAGCTCCAACTCCAACAATGCACCACCACAAAGTCTCATCTTCTTCAAAAGCACAAAAGAACACCAAAAGTCTCAATAAAAGCTTAAGAACACACTAAATATGGCTAGGGTTTCGAGGTGTAGCTCACAAGAGGCAATGGAGGATGATAAGGTGAAAACTTTGGGATTTAATGTGTTTAAATAGGGTGCAAACCCTAAAAATTAGGGTTTTCCGCTGATTGACGTCCGCCCTGCGTAAGCATGGGTACGCCCAGCGTACCAGGGGGACACCTCGTCTCATGCATGCTATAGAGTACGCCTGACGTACCTTATATACAACCAACGTACTCGTGTCCAAGTGTCCAAATGAAAAGAAATTAATTAATTAACATTTACCTGACTAATCGAGCATTACATCGTTTGCATCCTGATGGCGAACGACATTAAAGGTGGTCTATAATCAAAGCCTAATAGTGGGGTCACATAGTTGTTTGGAATGTAGTTGAAAATTGAACTTCATAGTTTAAAGAACTACACGTATTGATTTTATATGGTAGGAATGGCCATGAAAATCATGAGGTTGGAAAGCATGACCATAATCAAAGACAACCCCAATGCAATTGTGGTAGTGGTGCTAGGGTAGGCCGTCGTCCACATGTCAACAATAGAAGGGTTGACAATATAGGAAAAATATGATAAAGAAGATGAATAAAAATTTGATGATAGATGTGGTATATGAGGACATAATAATTATGGAGCCCGTTCCCGTATCACGACCGAGATCCCTATTTTTGATAGGAATCTTAAGATTTAAGGCATCCTTGATTTTTTATATGAGATCGAAAGTTTTCCCATCATGGAAATTCTAAATGATCGTCATGTGAAGATTTTCACTGACAAACTTCATGTTAGATTCAAAGCTTGGTGGGCCCATAGCCTGGAGGGACGATTATGACAGGAAGTTACCTATGGCTATGAATAAATTTTTTACCAACAATATCACAATTTCACTCTGGGAAGTCGATCTATTTTAGTTATAGAGTCGAGTTTATGTGTCTTTGGTGCACATGCGATTTGGTAGACATGTGAGCAACAAGCATCCAGATAAATTAATGATCTAAAGCTAAGATATTGATGCCCAGACCCACTTACACTCCCCTAAGACACCAATCAATACATCCTATATCTATTAACCTAACCAAAATCCCACTTGGTTATCGACAACTCAAAAGGCTCCAAAAGCATCTAACATGAGTGGGGTTAACAAATCCATCACCACTCAGACCACCAGTATAACCAACAACCCATATGATAAAACATGAGTGTTGAAGTGTTATAATTGTGGTGAAGGTGTTGAATTAAGTGTCCACGGTCATTAACTAATTAGTAATAATAATAATAATAATAATAATAATAATAATAATAATAGGGTCCTTTTAGGTTGTCCTCATAACCCACTTAAGCAACAAAGAATTAGGAGAAAATAAGTTATTAATTTATTATTAATTATTAAACTAATTGGAAATTATTTTGGAATTGATTAAATAGTTTTAATAAAGGGTTTAGGTCATTTTTGGCCACTGAAGTTTTGGTTTTGTGCTAATTTGGCCACTTAAATCATTTTAAGTTTTAAAAGGTCACCAAACTTTTGCCTTTGTGCTCATTTAGTCACCTAAATTTTGGTTCGGTCACTTAACTTTTGGCTTTGTGCTTATTTAGTCACCTAACTTTTAAATTTGTGCTCATTTAGTCACTAAAATTTTAAAATAAAATTATAAAAATGAGCACAATTTTAAAAGTTAGCTGACTAAATTAGCACAAAACCAAAAGTTAAGTGACCAAACCAAAAATTAGGTGATTAAATGAGCACAAAGCCAAACGTTCGATGATATTTTAAAACTTCAATGAGCACAAAGCCAAAAGTTCCAGACCCCTCCAGAATATGGTGGATATCGATTTTATCCTAGGGATAAAAAGATATGGACTAACTTAAATAAGCATAAGGATTATCCTTGGAAATTTGAATTAAATTGGAGACAATAAATAGAATGCTAAGGTCAAGTTCTGGTGATCTCTTTTTGTCTCTCAACACCATCCATCCCCCTCTCTCGCTCTCTCTCCCTCTCATATGAAATCCATCCTTGGGTTATTGAGATTTTCGAACCACTCTCCTAAAGGTCTTTGTGATAAATAGTGTTTGGGTGTGATTCCAATAGAAGGATTCTGTAACGCTCGCCGCTTTGGGCTAGTAAAATCTAGAGATAATAAGTGTTAAAAATGACTTTTTGATAGAAGATTATTTATGATAAATAATCATAAACAAAGTTATAGTATATGTCACAAGTATTCCGTATATATAAAGAACGTTGAAATCCGACTTATAACGAATGAGTAATGACCCGTCGAAGTTTCGCGATTTAAACCGGCACGACTCTGCGTAATGTAAAAAGTAAATTTTTGATAAAGTACTTTTTAGCCTTAGTGATCTAAACAAAAGTCATATTAGTCGTGAAACCGAGAGCGTGCATATAGAGAACGTCTGAATCTGACTTCGTTAGAGGAAGTTATGATTTTTCTAAGATTCAACATAACAATATACAACTCATAAATCGAATTTTAGATCGGTCAATTTTTAGTCGAAACAATCTAAACAAGAATTGAAGATCTCGTTAATAGGAGTTCAACGATACAATGACAGTAAAAAACGGACGTCGGATGACAAAGTTATGAATTTTTAACGGACTAACAGTCCAAGCCTGTTAAAATATAACTTTAAAAATAAAGTCAAAATTAGCCGACAGATATGTGTGGATATAAAGAACATCAACAACGGAGTTCGTATGAACAAGCTATAATTTATAATAGCATATTTATGTATTAAAATATAGTATAAATTATATATATCATTAGAAATGTATCGACGATGCGATTGCTATAAGACTAATAGTGAATAGTTTCGACATTAGTTTATTAGAAATATCATTAAATCTATTTAACATATTATTATAAAGGGGTGTTTGGTCGTTTAAGTAACTATAAATGCTGATTTTTGAAAATCCAATTACTATAAATATGAGACTCTAGGCTCTCATATTTCTTGCACCATTCTTTTGATTCAAGAGTCTTTCTCATCTTATCCTCGAGCATGTCGGTCCCTCGCGATTCAACTTCTCTTTCTGTAGTTTTAGTATAGTAAAGTAAGTGTTGAAGCGCTACAAGAATATTTTTAGAAGAAAGATCCAGCGACAATGTTCTGACCACAGAGTTCTATGTTTTTGCTAGAAATCCTGTAAGTTGAGCTACACCTATTACAATTTAAGTGTAACTTATGTTTAAATTCATTATCGTTATTATGAACCTATAAAAAAGATTTATCAGTGATTCCAAGTCGTATTAATTGATCTACTTACGGGGATGATGACAAGGCTAGATTTAGTGAGGTGTTTAAAGTGAGATTTCCAAACAGTATGCTTTGTATACCAAACAGAACCTACCTTCGATATGATCTTACTTGGTTGTCCCTTATCAGCTATAGATCAATAGACTTTGAATTAATGATGAATCTAGACTAATGATTAGTCGCAGGAAATATTACACTAAGAATTAATGATTATGATACTTGGTTACGCTAAAGGAAAAGACAGTTGCTAAAAGCGAAGAGCTGTTCAAGTTTTGAGTCGTCCTTTTAACAAGTGAGTGAATAGTTAGTTTCATCTTACACATAGATATGCAATATCTAAATAAATATCTGCTATATGTGCTTACGTGCAAAGATGTTATGTCTTAGATGAAATGTTATAAAGATAAGTTTATATGATTTATACCGTATATGTATTTTTATAAATATCATACATTAGGTAACAAAGGGTAATGAAAGATGTCATAGTATGATGAAAGATAGGATGACATAGTATGGCAAAAGAAGTTGGCAATGATATAATGCCATAACTTTGGAATTGTTATTTACCAACGGTATAGTCACTTAGAAAAGTATAGGTGACAACTATCAGACTAATTGATGATAGTCCCGTAGAACACTAGCAATTATGGATTTAGTGCCTATTAGATAGATACAGACAGTTATGGACTTAGTGCCTATTAGATAAACATTGGCAAGGCTAGATTTAGTGAGGTGTTTAAAGTGAGATTTCCAAACAATATGCTTTGTATACCAAACAGAACCTACCTCCGATATGATCTTACTTGGTTGTCCCTTATCAACTATAGATCAATAGACTTTGAACTAATGATGAATCTAGACTAATGATTAGTCGCAGGAAATATTACACTAAGACTTAATGATTATGATACTTGGTTACGCTAAAGGAAAAGACAGTTGCTAAAAGCGAAGAGCTGTTCAAGTTTTGAGTCGTCCTTTTAACAAGTGAGTGAATAGTTAGTTTCATCTTACACATAGATATGCAATATCTAAATAAATATCTGCTATATGTGCTTACGTGCAAAGATGTTATGTCTTAGATGAAATGTTATAAAGATAAGTTTATATGATTTATACCGTATATGTATTTTTATAAATATCATACATTAGGTAACAAAGGGTAATGAAAGATGTCATAGTATGATGAAAGATAGGATGACATAGTATGGCAAAAGAAGTTGGCAATGATAGAATGCCATAACTTTGGAATTGTTATTTACCAACGGTATAGTCACTTAGAAAAGTATAGGTGACAACTATCAGACTAATTGATGATAGTCCCGTAGAACACTAGCAATTATGGATTTAGTGCCTATTAGATAGATACAGACAGTTATGGACTTAGTGCCTATTAGATAAACATTGGCAGTGATGGACTTCGTGCCTAAACATTGGCAACGATGGACTTCGTGCCTAAACAATGGAAACGATGGACTTCTTGCCTATTCCTTAGGACAAATCCTTAGGAATAAAAGTAGAAAGAAATCTACTAACATGTATTGCTGAGAAATCCCTGTAACAGTACTGTCAGCAACGATGATTAAGATGACCCTTTGGATAAATCCTTATGGAAGAATAAACAGTAAAACGAGGATCAATAATTGGGTTAATTGTTTGATAATTAAACACATTAATCATATTATTGTGGGTTGAAAACCCTATGTACTCACCAGGTTTCCCAACCTGAACCACTCAGTTTATTTGTATCACAGGTTTCGATGCGAAGATACATTACACTGAGAGATTGAAGGAGATGTAGATCATTAGTGTAAATTAATTTAAGACCTGTTTATGTTTATGTTTTGTATGAGTGATGACATCCCAAGTTTTGAAAAGATATCAATATCGAACGTTTCTTCGGAAATGTTTAATGTTAATATTATCTCACATTGAAATAATATTTTTGGGACCAATTCTGAGACAAAAGAAATACTATGTTTTAAAAATAATCATAAATTGAAGTTTTAAAATGACCATAAATTTGGGGATGTCACAGTTTGTATCAGAGCATTAGTTTAAGCGAACTAGGAATATTTGAGGATTTCTAGACTTAAACTTAGAATGATAAGCGATAATTGTGAGATGAGTGTCTGCTATATTTGGAAGTATTTCTGAATAGACACGGGCATTAGCTTATTGAGGGAAGATGCCCAAATTGATTTTATATGCTAAATGATATAGCTATAAGATGCGTTATATACTTTAGGATGCTATTATTTGATTGGATCTATGGTCTATTGACGATCGGATCTGTAAATTTTATGTGTTCAGGTTTCTAAATATTTAAATACGACATTAGAACTGGCATATAACTTTTTGGAGTAATAAGGAGATTTATACGTCTCTCGTAAATAAATCTTTCCCTATCTCAATTCTTGTCACTGTACATTGAACATCTTCTTTGGTGTATAGATCGACATGTTGAGAACTCAAAGTGGATTAGGAAATAGTAATCAACAGCCTGGGCCACAAGTGATTGAGCGTGTACCAGAGCTAGCAGCTGCACCCGAGTTAATCACGGTGGCATGGGTCTAAGTAATGATTCGAGCTATGATGGCCAAACAGAGGGAGGAGATGAGACAAATGTTGCGTAATAATAGGGATGAACCTACTATACCCATTGTACAACCTGATCTGGACATAGAAGAGTCAGAAGAAGGAAAATATAGTCGAACTATCAGTAAAGCTGAGCCACGTGTGGTTAGAAGGAACCAACCAAATGAAGGAGATGATGGATGTGGATGCAAGTACAAGGATTTCATGGCATCCAAGCCATAACGTCTTTCTAGAAGCCCAACACCGGTGGAAGTCATGGATTGGATCTCCGAGATGGAGATGATGTTTGAAAGTTGCGACTACAACAACAAGCAGAAGACCGTTCTCGCGGTTAGACAATTGAAGAATGGGGTATTAAGCTGGTGGAAGTTACTAGTTGATACCATACCCAAAAGAAAATCTAGTAAGATGTATTGGGAAGACTTTTTGGAGCAACTGAAAATGTAGTACTACTCTGAACAAGACGTTCTGGAGATCAACAACGAATTTCAGAATCTAAAGAAGGGTATGATGAGTGTCAACGAGCATGCTTCAGCTTTTACGGAGAAGATGAAACTTGTTCCTTACCTAGTTCCTTCTGAACTTTCAAATGTCAACATGTTTTCTAGTGGACTACCGACAGACTTTGGTCAAACCGTGAAGCTAGCAACTACTCTAAAAACAACCATTTGGGCGGATAGGAATGTAAAGACCCAGATAAGAGAAAAGGGTCTAGAAAAAGATAAGGCAGGAGAAAAGAGGAAGCTTGAGGGATACTCAAGATCAGATAAGAAAGGTATAATGCTTAGTTCTAGTGTGAATTTATTTCCTTAAATTGTTGATTTTTCCTGTTGAACTCGGCGAGTTGAAGGCTTCAACTCGACGTGCTGAGTGGATTTTGGCCGCGAGAATTAATGGACCAACTCGATGAGTTGGGTTGCCTCAACTCGACGAGTTGGCGGCTGGGAAGGAAACCCTAATTTTTAGGGTGTTGCACTCTATTTAAAGGCCTTAAGTCTCTTGGCTAGCCTCCTTACCAGCCTCTTCTGTCCAGAAAACCCTAAAAGAGTGTACCATCGTCCTTGAGTGTGTGTGAGCTTGTGAAGGGCCTTAAGAGTTGATATTTCACACACCTTTCGAAGATCCTTGAAGTTGACGGTGCATAACTTGAAGAGAAGACCTAGATCCAGAATCTCCCCACCCTTTTCAGTCATTTGGAGGTATACAGTTTATACCTTGATTTGTTATTGTTTTGGGGTTTTATCTTGATTTTGGGCTCATGGTTGAGTTGCCCAAGTAGTTGAGCATTCCAGTGGTTGTCATGTTAGATCTAGCCATGTTATGACCTCATTTGGCTTAAAGTTGCAAACTTTACCAGGTCTTAGGTCCCATTTATGCATTAAGTCCTTATTAAAGCCATTTTGAGTCCTAGGGTTCCTTTTAGCATGCATGGATGTAAAGTTGGAAACTTTACGTGATTTCTCAACCTTAGGGGACCAGATCTGCATATTGGGACTTTGTTTTGAGAGTTTAAGGGCTTAATGGGTCAAGCATCACTCCAATAATCCTAGGGTTTGGGTTTGACTCAACTTGGATGGTTCCTAAGGGTAAAGTTGGAAACTTTACCCTTCTAGACATCATTTTGAAGGAGATCTGAGAATTGAAGCTCCTAGATTCGATGGAAACAACTTAATGCATTAAGTTGTTGGATTCCTGGCTAACTCGGGGAGTTCATTAGCTGAACTCGGCGAGTTGATGCGAGTTTTCCCGATTTGTGCAGTTAATGGAGAAACTCGACGACTTGAAGGACAACTCGGCGAGTTGGGTCAATTCGGACCCTTGACTTTGACCTTTGACTTTAGTCTTTGACCAAGTTTGACTTTTAAGGGGTTTTAGGGCATTTGGGTTGTATTTAAGGAATCGTTTCTATTTAGTGGCTGAGTAGAGCTGATATTTGGAGCCGGGACCTAGTCAGCTATCGTTCAGTATTTGAGGTGAGTCTTCTCACCACACGCATGGGTCGAAGGCACCAAGGACGGCCCATTATTGATTATGAAATGATTTGTATGGGAATATGTAATTTTTTGTTATTGGATTTATATGTGGACTTACGTGTATACCATGGGAGGAGCCCATGGCATTTGGTAATACCATGGGAGGAGCCCATGGATCAGGGATACAAGACCATGGGGGTAGCCCATGGAATTCCAATAAAGACCATGGAGGGAGTCCATGGCAAACTTATATGTATATATGTGTGCATGGTATTATGTGATTATTTGTGTCGTGTGTTTTGGGAAACTCACTAAGCTTGTGCTTACAATTTTATTGGATGTTTCAGGTACTTTTATTGATAAGGGCAAGGGCCCGACTTGATGGCGCGACGTGCATTCTCCAGTGTTTTTCACATTTAGTTTTCATACTATGAATTTTAAAATAATATGGCTATGTAATGAGAATTTTGTACTCCTTATGGTTGATGTTTATGAAATTAAAATTTCAAAATTTTCTGAAAAATTTGGGCTGTTACAAGTTGGTATTAGAGCCTTGTTTTGAGGGATTCGGGCACACTTCTGGGTGGGTTAGAACTCAAACTGAGGAAATGGTAACAAATTTCTTTTCAAATTGAAACCAAAGTTAAATTTCCTGAAAACGATTTTGTAAGAAAAAGGGGAGAATGCAATGCGCGTAAGCGGTCGAGCTTAAGTAAGTGTTCCCAATGTTTTAGCAATGCTATAGTATATATGGAAATTAATGTTGTATGTATTATTTGCTAAGTGTATGCTTTCAAAGTTGTACATGTTTAGGATTTCATAGCCCTAGAATGAGGGAATCTGTCTTATTCCTGTTCCTTGTTTGGTTGTTGTTTAGGGTAGAAGCTTTATTTGACAGTCTATGTGATTCTCTTTGTGTATAACTTGCATGCATATGGAAACCTGCTATGATTAATCTGAGTTTATGGTTTGGTGAGGGTTGAGAATCCTAGAGCAGTCTAGGATTTGAGTTAGTGTTGTGTTTATGAGTCATAATTTGTGATTGGATGATTTAGGGATATCAGGTATGGCCTTGGGGAAGGTACAGGTAGGTGTGGAAGGTAGTATTGGGCCCATACTACTGAAAGCACAGGACCTGTACCCCAATCAATGACATACCTGATAGTTCTTAAATGTCCGGTGAGGAGGAATCTCTTTCGAATTCCTTATCTTGGTTATTTGTGATATTTTCAGTTGAGGATGATGATGATCACACGAGGTTCAAGTTCAGGATCAGGATCAGGTTCAGGCGCAGGTGAAAAGCCCATCGATGAGAGGCTGCACGATCTTATCGCAGCCGAGGTTACTCATGGCATCCTTGATGCTACCCCGGTGATTTTCAGTACCGTTAAGGAGGGCATCATGGAGATCATGAAGGAGCGGCTCAGGTTTTTCCGAGCCGAGATTGCTGCAGGCAAGATTGGAGCCCGAGCTCGCTCATTCATGGAGTTTAATGCATGTGGAGCACCTGAATTCTTCGGGGCCAGGGATACCATCACTAGTCGATGCTGGGTGGCAGACATGGAGAATGCCCACTGCACGAGCTCTTGCCCCGAGGCAGTAAAGGTGGGGTTTGCATCTTGTATGTTGAGGGATCGAGCACGAGATTGGTGGGAGGAGGTGACCCGCGAGGTGGGATCTGCGGGTGTAGCTGATATGTCTTGGGAGGAGTTTGTGAGGAGGTTTGATCGGGAGTTTGCACCGCCCATCGATGTTTAGCGTTTAGTGAAAGAGTTTCAGGATTTGCAGCAGACTACCGAGACTGTGGCGGAGATCACCACCAAGTTTCGGGAGAGGGCACTCTTGGTTCTGCAGTACGCTGCAGATGAGGAGATGAAGAAGACGAGGTATCATTCCATGCTAAGGGATGATATCCGTGAGTTTGTGAGCTTTTCGGGATGCAAGACCCTAAATGAGATGGTGGAGAAGGCCCGGGAACAGGAAATTGAGTTAGATCTCCACACGAAGCGGAAGCCGGAGCAGGTTTAGGCAGAAGTGGGTCAGGCCAAGAAGCCTAAGACCCCCGATACTCCTAGAAGGGGACAATAGGGTCGTGGCCGTTGTGCCAAGTGCGGTAAGCCGCACAGTGGAGCCTGCCAAGCAGCGGGCTCAACATGTTATGCGTGTGGCCAACCGGGTCACATGAGCCGGAATTGCCCCAAGAAGGGCTTGATTTGTTTCCACTGCAACGAAACCAATCATAAAAGGCCGGTTGTCTGAGGTTGGTTATGTTGGATTAGGTGTCTAAGCCCATAACTATAATTGGTATGTACTTGACCCGATAATAACATGGTTCATTTGTGTTGCATTCACCGGAGCAATTTGATAGGAAGGATATTTGAGAAAGAAGTTATTTGTAATTTATTAATATATTATATATTAATTGAGAAATCATATTATTTAATTGGTATTGATCAAGAATTAATTTGGAATTAATTTTGTGATCAAAAGAGACTGATTAAATTAACAGGGGCTGATTATGTAAATCAGTGATACATATAGTTTGGGCTAATGATCCATGATTGATTATGTTGGGTTTTGAGCACTATAACACTCCTATGGTGCACATGCAACCCTAAATGCTTTGGATCTATGTTTTCTCTAATTATACATGCATATTTTCATTTTTCCAAAGCATTGTCCTAACTAGCATAGATTTGAACAATTGAATGATACAACTAGTTAGATGACTTACCTCTTAGAAGGACTTGTAGTTCTTGACCTTTGAAAGCTTGAGCACCTCAAGTGTGATGCCTCTAATGGTTCACAAACACCATATGCAAGAGGAGGCTTGAGAGAATACGTTAGCAAGCTCAAAATCGTGTATCACTCTCTTGGAATGATGGGGCAACCGATTTTGGCTCTAGGGGACTCTATTTATAGTGTGACAAATGCTAGGGTTAAACTTTGTAAACCCTAATGACCTTTCATATACTTAGGCTCCATGGGTTAACCTCCATGGACTACCCATGGATTATCTCATTGGTTTAGCCCATCCTAAATAACCATGGATCATTAGCCCACACTATTAGAATCATTGATTTACACAATCAATCCCCATATTTTTAATTAGTCTCTTTTGATCACTAAATTAATTCCAAATTAATTCTTGATCAATACTAATTAAATAGTATGATTTCATATTAATATATTATACTTGTAATATATTAATAAATCATAAATAATCTTATTCTCAAAAGTCCATCCTATCAAATTGCACTGATGAAGGCAACCCAAAAGGACCATGCTACAATCGGGTCAAGTACATCCCAATTATAGTTATGGGCTTAGACACTAAATCCAACAGTCTCCCACTTGGATAAGTCTAATAACTATAACTGCCAATGTAACTCTAGGATCCGACTTAGCAATCGTAAGCTTTCAAAAGCCGCAATCGAACTCTGACCTAGTCAGTGACTTGTCCTTTAGATAAGGGATCATATATTCCTCTGTTCTCAAGATATCAGCCGGACAATTACTAGGAACAATGTCATACTTATTGTCCAACAGTTTGTTTCCCGATTTCTGATCTGTTTGACATAGAACTTAACTAAACACATCAATTTAGTTCTGACCGGGCCCGACACATAAGTCAAAACAGAATCATCGAGGGGCCCAAGATATCGCATTTAATCCTCTTAGGATAAAAGGAACAGATAGACTTCGACATTATATGCTTGTACTAACTACTCATTAAGTCATGCACAACGATACGTTTTATAACATCAAGTTACTGATGCGTTTTCGTATCATCAATGCACAACCAACTCGTAGTCAACAACTCATATATCTTAGTTTGAAGACTATATGATATTATCGTCTCACGATCACTCGTGATAAATTCCATGAAGTGATTCAAGTAAGCGCGGGTTGAATCCAATACTCAAATCTTATTTTAGGAGCACTCATGAATGGTGTAGCACACTTTTGCTATGTCTAACACCTTAGGCAATCTACAAGCCAACTCATGACAGTCTTCTTTCATACTTAATTCCAACGTATGATTGACTGTGGATAGTTTGAATAATCTTATTATTCGGGAAGTCAAAACATGCAAAGTGAAACAAAAGAATAATACTAATCCTATATGGCTCCAAAACTTTTGAGTGTAAATAAAACACCTTTTATTTAATCACCATATTGATTACACATTATTCATTGTATATTGTTTCGATTTATCAACTAATACTTGAATTAAAACAATAGTTATCCCATGCTCCAAGCATGCACACTATGTTTGCCTACGGTCCTTACTTTGTGAAATAGATCAATTGTAAACATTTCCAACGATACTCATTTCACAATTCCAAATCCTTATCGTAAATGTAGGAATACCAAGTTCTTGCCACTTACTGTAATTTGTTAGATTCTAAACTTATATGCATTGATCCTTTTGTAATGACTATGTACACAAGTCACAGAGACTTTGTCAATGATAAAACTTTCGATTAGAGATTGTTACAAGACAATTCCATAGATCCGAAGTCTGATATTCAAAGCACATTCCTTTGAACATCTTTCTTGCATAAAAGTATCTAACGTTCTCATAGATTCTTGATATCTAACTCCCATTATGGAAACATTTCCATATTTTACATATGACAACTCATTGTTAATAGACTCCTGTCTATTCATAATAATGTCAATATGGTCCATCCATTACTATACTTCCAACTATCCATAAGCAACCAATCTTTGGCGAACCTTGGATTGTTCTTAGCGGTTGTTTAATAACTTTAGTCATATCCAGTTCTAGTCCTTTTTCCCTCTTAATGCCCTAGGCATTTGGAAAATTAGAACACATAAATATTATAGCATATGCAATCGATCCTATACCCGAAACATATGGGATACGATTCATAATGTCTTACATAAAGACATGATACTTGACCTGTCTTTTTGCTATAATATTTCCATATATATAATTTCTAATGTCGAAGCATTTCAACATGGCATTCATATAAATCCTTGACTAAATTTGATTAAAATCTCAATCTAAACTTTTAGAATTGAAATGAAGTATAAGTTCCTCTCCCTTAATTATAGCAAAACAAATTTTCAACCCTGCAACTTTGCGAATTGAAAACTTTGTTTTTTATAATTAACATTGCTAACTTGCAACACTTACCATAATAATTATGCTCCCACTAGCATAAAAATTATTTTGTTACTTGCATAACATTTATGCTCCCACTAGTTGTGACATAAATCCAGAAATCAGTTGGACTTCTAGAAATCAATACTTTATTGACTTTCTTACCAAAGTTCAGATTTCTGAAACGAGATACTTCGATAAGCCTTTATCTAAGATCACACACCTATTATTAGAAAGCTCATATGTGTGTCTAAACAGTTTTAGAACTTACAACAATAAGTCTCAAATGTATAGACCTTTTGCCATTTCTCACAATTCGAACTAAGAAGATGGATGCCGTAGTCATAATCGAATTGGAGAGAAACCTTATGACACTTAGATTTTATGGTGTATGTGTTCCTATCCATGTGAAATTGTCATAACCATAATCTTAAGACAAGGTTAGTGACAAATCCAAACTCATATGGACTGAACTTGTTCAATCTTAATTTCTTGCCACCTGGCAGCACAAGGGCCTGCGATTGCTTCCAGGTTGTTATGCAAACAATTGAGCACTCATAGAACTCACATGCATGGTCAAGTTTAACTGGAATGGGCACATAAATAAGAATATGTCAAGACGATAGGTTACAAACCTCAAGTTGTGTGCTAGTGATTTACAATAAGTTTACTCTTCATTAGTTCTTGAAACTTTTCAAGACCTTTAAGACTCCCACTAACCTCTTGATATATAAGATTCTCTCTGTCAAGAAACATTACTTGACAAACAAATATTCAAGAGTTAGTGCGATTTCTTATCAAGACAAACACTTCACACAATTGGTCTTAGTTGGTCTTTGTTTTATCCAAAACATCACAACTTACCAATTTCAAATGTACAAGAGTAGAAAACATTTTACTCTACATTTGCTGATATGTCACTCAATACACAATATTGGAGTATGACTCTAAGATTTGATTATGGAACGAAGTATGATTCATCTTAATTGATTTAACCATTTCAACAATTCCCGATTCCTCTTCTTAGCCAAACAAATGCACTAAGGTGTCCTTAGAGGATCTAATTGTGATATGGTTTTCATAATCATTAAGATGATCATAAAACACCATACTCAAGTATTCTCCCATCTTTTCAGATTGGAGAAACTTTTATCTTTCTGCCGACTTTGATTCTTCTTATTCGTTCTGCTACACATTGAGACTTTTCAATGACTCATAATTATACTTTATCTTGTAAGCATAACCATATTTACTAACTTTAGTAAACCATAACGAATAGTCTTATCGTTCTTTGTGGTGGACCTGACCAGCGCACAACCAAGTGTACCTGATCCCCTAATCCTTCACTTGACTCACATATACATGTGAACAAGGAATTAGTCTCAATTTCCCAAAGATGAAGGTTCTCATTCATCATACAATACAAGTTGCACGATTCCAAGTTTCTATCCAACTGAAACTTGGGTGATGAGAATCTTTCCTTATTTGGTAAATTTAGACACTACCACAAATGAAAGAATCAAATCCATATTGCTAAAATAGAAACATACAAACATCAATTTTCATAAATGTCATTGCAAGGAAATATAAATAAGATAAAAATTCAAAATTTTATTTATTTATAAAAGGTGAGGAAAAACTTTTCCTTAAAATGCAATTACATATGAAAACTATGCTATTACAAATTTCTAAGCAATCTATCATAACTCTTAAGCAGCAGCTCAAAAATCCGATCATCGAATCAGGCGATCAAAATCCATCTTTTCACGATCGGATTCAGCTCACTCTTCTTTTAGGCTTCATTTCTTTTCTTTGATCCTACAAAACATCAAAATGCGACCCTGTCACATCATGTATTAAGAATCTCCAAATAGGAACTTAATAGAGTTAGATAGTGGACTTACCTGAAGCAGAGTCAAACTTTTTGACTTTACCATCCTTATGGTCCTTCAAGTAGATACGGCAGCTTCGGAACTAATGTACCTTCTCTTGGCAATAGAAACAAATGGACTCTTTGGGAATGGTACACGGGACAATCTCATACTTAGCCTTTCCCTTTCTCTCGGAAAGATAAATCTTTTCTGGACTTCCAATGTTTCCATTGTCAATGTCCATGGAAGTTTAGGAAGTAGATCTTCCAATCAAATTTGCATTACCAGTGCGCCAAATCATTGCTGATTCAACAACAATTAGCAAATATGTAAGATCGATAAGGGACATGTTGCGGTCTGTCATATAGTAGTCTTTAACAAACTGACTATACGACTCAGGAAGTGACTGAAGAACCAAGTCAACAACCAAATTCCTCGACACACCAAATCCTAACATTCCCAGCCTGTCAATGTGTGACTTCATCTCCAAGACATGTGCACACACAGACCTTACATCTTGGTGTTTGCTAGCCAATAGGGCTTGAATGACCTTGAACTTTTCAAGTCTATGAACTTGTGAGTTAGGGAGAATAATTGGAGGGGGTGGAGGAAGTGAAGTATGATATTGCGGAATATCATCTTCATGTGGAAAGCTTTTTCCAAAAGATTCGGGAAGACCATAGTTGTCTAAACTAGACATCTATAAGGGAGAAATTCAAGTTAGTTGATTTATGTCCTTAATATAACACCCAAAATGAAATATTAAGGATAGGACCCAACACAATATTCTACAATTGCGAAAAGGGATGCCGTAATCCAATTGTAAAATATTTGAAGGTAGGTAAATGACGATTTACCAATTTCCACCATGAAAAACGAAATAGATTATTAAGTTTTAATTGGATTGAAATTCCTAGATCCTTTGGGATACATTGAACGTTTCAATGGCATGTTTAAATCTCGATTGTGTCCTTCATGTTTGTGACTGGGATGCCGAGGATCACAAACAAGGTGTGAATAACCATGCAAACTAGCTTGGTACACTCAATGTTACAAATTACCTAATCAATGTGCCGGTTAACCACACACGCTCCATCGATCTATGATTAACATCAAGCAACCCTTTGCCACGCACTGTCAGTCCCAGATTAGTGTGCCGGTTAACCACACTTGCTCCACTAACGACTTAACATGGTGCAAAGTGCAATTTCATGGATTAGCACCATTTTCACATTTTCCGAAAGTAACTAAGATTGAGAATTTAATAAAAGTTTAGTTACTTTATATTTATTTTTATCATTATACTTTTAATGAGGGAGAATTAATGTCCTATCCTACCCGTTCGACTAACGACCCTCCACCAATCAAAGAAGCGGTGGGTGAGAGTGGACACCCATTAAACCACCATTTTATAGGCAGTAACCTTATACCCCCTTATAGACTGGCTTCGTGAATGAGGCCTACTAACGGTAAGACTGACTTGTCTTATACATATATATAAAAATATTAACTTTTAATATAATAATAATATAAGGATTGAATTTTAACTTTTAAAACTCTAGGGTTTGGAATTAAAGTTTCATTAGTGAGACTTTACAAATTCCAAAACTTGAGGGCAAGTTTTGAAACTTGTCAAAACTCTTCAATTTTATAACTTATGAGTTTAATGTTGGTTTTATGAAAAGACTCTTGATTTTCCATAACTTGAGGACAAGTTATGAAGTTCATTAAAACATTTATGATAAGACTTTTCATGTTCCATAACTTGAGGACAAGTTATGGAACTCATTAAGGAACATTTAGATCAATTCTAACAAGGAAAATAATCATATAATATTCTATTGATCTAATCTAACTCATATAGCAAGGCAATTCATATAAAATAATACAAATAATTAACCTATTATCTTAATATTTGACAATTGTCCTTTCATTTCCATAACTTATGAGTTTAATGTCATTTTAATGTATGAGACTTTTCATTTTCCATAACTTGAGGACAAGTTATGGAGGTCATTAAAATCATTTAGATCAATTTTCAACAATTAAAATTATCACATAATTCAAGATTGATCTAGCTAAACTCATAAACAAGATAATACCTAGTCAACAATTTGCAAGCAACTTTCTTTATCATATAAATCAAAAATTATCTTAAAACTTGGACAATTATCTTGTAATTGGATGAGGATGATCACTACCATATCAGAAAATACAGATTTTATGATTCAAAACAGTTTGTGGTAATGATCCTAATCCAATTCTGGCCAAAAACATCGAATTTCTACAACCAGAGCCTGCAACATGTCGAGTGCATGAACTGACTCGTCGAGTTGTTCTGTTACTGAGTGGACTCGTCGAGTCAGCCAGTGGACTCGACGAGTTCATCAGTCAGATGCCAAAAATTAGATTTTTTCAACTTGGAAAACTAACAAGCATCAAGTATAACAGAAAACAAACCTAGGCTCTGATACCACTGTTGGGTTTTGAGCACTATAACACTCCTATGGTGCACATGCAACCCTAAATGCTTTGGATCTATGTTTTCTCTAATTATACATGCATATTTTCATTTTTCCAAAGCATTGTCCTAACTAGCATACATTTGAACAATTGAATGATACAACTAGTTAGACGACTTACCTCTTAGAAGGACTTGTAGTTCTTGACCTTTGAAAGCTTGAGCACCTTAAGTGTGATGCCTCTAATAGTTCACAAATACCATATGAAAGAGGAGGATTGAGAGAATTGGTTAGCAAGCTTAAAATCGTGTATCACTCTCTTGGAATGATGGGGTAACCGATTTTGGCTCTAGGGGACTCTATTTATAGTGTTACAAATGCTAGGGTTACACTTTATAAACCCTAATGACCTTTCATATACTTAGGCTCCATGGGTTAACCTCCATGGACTATCCATGAATTATCTCATTGGTTTAGCCCATCCTAAATAACCATGGATCATTAGCCCATACTATTAGAATCATTGATTTACACAATCAATCCCCATATTTTTAATTAGTCTCTTTTGATCACTAAATTAATTCCAAATTAATTCTTGATCAATACTAATTAAATAATATGATTTCATATTAATATATTATACTTGTAATATATTAATAAATCATAAATAACCTTATTCTCAAAAGTCCATCCTATCAAATTGCACTGATGAAGGCAACCCAAAAGGACCATGCTACAATCGGGTCAAGTACATCCCAGTTATAGTTATGAGCTTAGACACTAAATCCAACAGATTAGTGATGGACTAAGCTTATGTGAGAATCCATGAAGTGTTAGTCTAAATGCATTATTGGATCAAAAGCCTAAGTGAATGGATTAGGGTTTACAAGTGACCCTTGGAATTATACACTATATATGTAACCTCTAAGCCCCTAAAATCGACATACAAGTATTCTAAGAAGAGTATAGATGATTTTGGTGCCTCCTAAACCTCTCTCATAATCCTCCATTTGTTCTTGGTGTTTTGTGACTTATTTGAGGCATCACATTTGAGGTGCTAAGCTCTTGTAAGGCCAAGTTCTACAAGCTACAACAAAGAGGTAATCATCTTACTCGGTTTTATGTTTCAAATATCAATGTTGTATGCTAGTTAGGCTTCATGCTTTGGAAAATGGAAATTGCATGTATAGCTAGAGAAAACTTAGATCCAAAGCATTAGGGTTGTATGTACACCATAGGGATGTTATAGTGCTCAAAACCCATCAGTGGTATCAGAGCCTAGGGTGTTTTCATTTATATTGATGCATTGGTTAATTATTCAAAGCAAACAAATCCTTTTTTTGGAATCTGCCTGGTGACCACGACATGGTCAAAGTTACCACGACGTGGTGGCTCGTCAGTTAGGAAATTTTCATGTTTTTTGGCCAGAATTGGATTAGGTTCATTACCATAAACTGTTTTATATCATAAAATCTGATTTTTCTGATATGGTAGTGACTATCGTCATCCAATTAAAAGATAAATTTTCAAATTTTAAGATAATTACTAGATTATATGATAAGCTAATTATTTGTATTTTTTGATTTGAAATTATCTTGCTATATGAGTTGAAAGAGATCAAATTGGTAAATGATAAAAATATGTGATTATTTTACTTGTTTAAAATTTGATCTAAATGACGTTGAAGAGTTACAAAACTTGCCATCAAGTTTTAGAATTCAAAAGGTCTTGAAGACTTACAAAACTTGCCATCAAGTTTTGGAATCCAAAAGGTTTTGAAGAGTTTCAAAACTTTCCCTCAAGTTTTGGAATTTAAATGGTCTCATTTATGAAACATTAAAATTCTAAAATTCAAAAGGTTTTGAAGAGTTTCAAAACTTGTCCTCAAGTTTTGGAATTTGAAAAGTCTTACTTATGAAACATTAAATTCCAGAACCCTAGTAATTGAAAAGGTATCAAAAGGTGCAACTCTTGGTTTCGTAACTTAAAAAATTAATTAAATAGTTTTAATTTTGAATTTTTCATATTTTGAACCTTGATGTTTTGAATAGTTCAAATTACACCGTTATGGATTTTATTAAATAAATGGTTAATTAAAAGAGGAAATTAATAAATCCATAATCATATGGTTTAAATTTAATTAAATTAAAAGTCTAACTTATTAATAGATTAAACCATCAAGTATTTTAAATGTGTAAAATACACCCTTATACTATATAAAATTAAAAGTCTAATATATTATATATGTATAAGTAAAAAGTCAGTCGTACCGTTAGTAAACCTCATTCACGAAGCTGGTCTACAAGGAGGGTATAAGGAAATTGCCTATAAAATGACGATTGAATGGGTGTCCACTCTCACCCACCGCTTCCTTGACTAGTGGAGGGTCGTTAGCCGAACGGGTAAGATAGGACACAAACTTCCATTATAAGTATAATGAAATACTAAGTAACTAAATGTTTTATAAATTATCAATCTTAGTTACTTAGGAAAAATGTGAATTTAGTGCTAATCTATGAAATTGCACATTGTACCTTGTTGGTCGTTAGTGGAACGTGTGTGGTTAACCGACACACTAATATGGGACTAATGAAGGATGACAATGGGTAGCTCGTAGTTTGTCATAGATCAATGGAGCGTGTGTGGTTAACCGACACATTGATTAGATGATAAATGACTTCGAGAGTACCAAGCTAATTTGCATGGTTATTCACACCTTGTTTGTGATCCTCAGTATTCCAGCACAAACTTGAAGGGCATAATCGAGATTAAACATGCCATTGAAAAGTTCAATGAATCTCAAAATATCTAGGAGTTTCATTTAAAACCTAATTCGTTTAAAATTTCGTTTTCGTGGTGGAATTGGTAAATCGTCATTTACCTACCGAGAAATAGTTTGCAATTGGATTACGACATCCCTCTTCCGAATTGTAAATTATTGTGTCGGGTCCTAGCCTTGATATTTCATTTGGGTGTTATATTAAGGACTAAATCAACTAACTTGAATTTCTCCCTTTTAGATGTCTAGTTCTGACAACTATGGTGATCCTTACCCTTTTGGAAAAGGCTTTCCATTTGAAGATGATATTCCACATGACGATCGAGGTGAAAGATCAATCCCTTCTTTGTGCTTTGGTGGAACTTCTCTTCCTCCACCCCCTCCAATTATTCTACCTGACCCACGTGTTCGTCGACTTGAAAAGTTCAAGGTCACTCAAGCCCTATTGGCAAGCAAACACTAAGATGGAAGGTCTGTATGTGCTCACGTCTTAGAGATGAAGTTGCATATTGACAGGATGGGAATGTTGGGTGTCGTTTTCCCAAGGAAGTTGGCCATTGACTTGGTTTTTCAGTCACTCCTCGAGTCATATAGTCAGTTTGTTATAGACTACTATATGACAGAACACGACGTGACCTTATTGATCTAACATATTTACTAATTGCTGCTGAATCAATAATGATTTGGCGCACTGGTGACGTAAATTTGACTGAAAGATCAATCTCCCAAACTTCCTTGGATATTGAAAATGGTAACATTGGAAGTCCAGAAAACTTTTCTCTTCCCAATAGAAAGGGGTTGGCCAAGGTCAAACCGTTTGACCAAATGGTAAAGAAAAAAGGTTGAATCTGAGATAGTCCCATGTACCATTCCGAAAGAGTTTGTTTGTTTCTATTGCCAAGAGAATGGGCCGTATCTACCTGAAAGATGAAAGTTTCTCCAATCTGAAAGGAAAGGAGAGTAATTTGGTATCATGTTTTATGATCATCCTTATGATTATGGAACCATGTCTCAATTGATCCTCTAAGGATACTTTAATGCATTTATATGACTAAGGAGAGGTATGGGGAATTGTTAAAATGGTTAAAATCAAAAGGATGAGTCATACTTCGTTCCAAAATCGAGTCTTAGAGTTATGAGTGACATATCTTAACCAGGTTTATAACACCTCATACAAATGTTTCTTGTTCTTGCACATTTGTAATTGGTAGTTGTGATGTCTTGGATAAGACAAAGACCAACTGAGACCAATTATATGAAGTGTCATTCTTGATAAGAATCTGCACTAACTCTTGAATATTTGTTTGTCAAGAAATGTTTCTTGAGAAGAGAATCTTATATGTCAAGAGGTTAGTGGGAGTCTTAAAGATCTTGAAAAGTTTCATGAACTAATCAAGAGTAAACCTATTGTTAATCGCTAGCGCACGACTTGAGGTTCGTAACCGACATATTCTTGTTTCTGTGCCCATTCCAGTTAAAGTTAACTACGCATGTGAGTTCTATGAGTTCTCAATTGTTTGCATAAGGCAAAGCACCTTGATCAATGAAATTTCATTGATCTGTAATGGTGAACTGCTCAACAACTTGGAAGACATGGTAGGCCCTTGTGCTGCAAAGTGGCAGGAAATCAAGATTGAACAAGTTCATTCCATATGAGTTTCAATAAGAACACATACACCATAAAATATAAGTGACATAAGGTCTCTCTCCACTTCATAAAAGGATTGTGAGGAAACACTTTCACTAAGTAGTTTTAAGGAGATAGCAGTTGTGTTAATTGCATTCTCAAATTCGATTATGATTACGACATCCCTCTTCATAGTTCGAATTGTGAGAAATGGCAAATAGTTTAAACATTCGGGACTTATTGCTGTAAGTTCTGAAATAGTTTAGACACACAAATGAGTTATCTAAGGAAAGGTGTATGAGTTTGAGAAGCCAAGATAAAGTTTTATCGAAGCATCTTGTATCAGAAATCTGAACTTTGGTAAGAAAGTCAATAAGTATTGATTTCTAGAGGTCCAACTAATTTTTGGGTACATGTCAAAGCTAGTAGGAGCATAAGTGTTATGCTAGTAAGGACATAATTATTGTTCTAGTGGGAGCATAATCATTATGATAGGTGTTGCAAGTTAGCAATGCTATTTTAGGAAACAAAGTTTTGATTTGCAAAGTTGCAGAGTTTGAAAAGTTGCTTCGATATAGTCTAAGGGAGAGGAACTAATACTTCATTTCGAATCTAAAAGTTTAGATTGAGATTTTAATAGAATCTAGTCATGTACATACATGAATGTTATGTTGAAATGTTTTAACATAAGGAAATTCTATATGTGGAAATATTATAGCAAAGGACTGGTCAAGTGTCATGTCTTTATGTAAGACATTATGAATCATATCCCATATGCTTCGGATATAGGATCGATTTCATATGCTGTAATATTCGCCTGTTCTGATTTTTCCAAATGCCTAGCGCGTTAAGAGGAAAAAGGACCAGAAATTTATATGACTAAAGTTGTTAAACAACTGTCAAGGACAATCTAAGGTTCGCTAAGGATTGGTTGCTTGTGGGCAGTTGGAAGTATAGTAATAGATGGACCATATAGGTATGATTTTGAATAGATAAGATTCTATTTAGAATGGATAGTCATATGTCAAATATGGAAATGTTTCCATAATGGGAGTTGGATATTAAGAATCTATGTGTAGAAACTTTTATGCAAGAAGGATGTTCAAATGAATGTACTTTGAATGTGAGACTTCATTCCATGGAGTTGTTCTATAACAAATCTCCAATGGAATGTTTTGTAATATCATTGGCAAAGTATATGTGACTTTGGTGCCCCGACATTACAAAAGGATCATTGCATGAAAGGTTAGACTTTAACATATTCTGAAGTGGCAAGAATTTTGTATTCTTACACTTGTGTTAAGGATTTGGAATTGTGAAATAAGCACCATTGGAAATGTGTTCAATTGATATGTTTCACAAAGAAAGGACCATAGATAAATATAGTGCACATGTTTAGAGCATAGGATAACTATTGTTTTAATTCAAGTATTAAGTTGATTAATCGAAACATTATACAAAGAATAATGTGTAATCAATATGGTGATTAAATAGTAAGTGTTATATTTATATTCAAAAGTATTGAGACCATATTGGATTCGATTATTCTTGTGTTTCACTTCGCATGTTTTACTTCCCGAATAATGAGATTATTCAAACATACATAATAAATCATACTTTGGGAGTAAGTAATGAGGTAAGACTGTCATGAATCAGACTGTTGATTGTCTAAGTGTTTAGACATAGCACAAGTTTGCTGCGGTGTTCATGAGTACTCCTGTAATAAGGTTCGAGGTGGAGATTACGGATGACCGCACCATGAGTGCTGCTAGAGGTTTTTTATCGATTTGGTTCTGATTCCTTTGCGGGGATTGAAGGTGATCGACGGATGGATTGGTTGGCGGCCAATGGGGCCATGATATATTGCGAGCGTCAGTTAGTGAGGGTTTGAACCCCAAGTGGGGGAGAACTGGTTATTCATGGACAGAGAGCCTCGCATGGGCCAAATCTCTGTTCGGATGCGAGGGCTAGGAGACTTCTTCAGCAGGGTTGTACTGGGTTTTTGGATTACGTTTCAGATACGAGGGTGGAAGCCAGGCCATGTATGAGCAGGGTACCGATTGTGCGAGATTTTCCTAATGTGTTTCCAGAGGAGTTATTTGGGGTGACACCTGAGAGGCAAGTGGAGCTCCGTATTGATTTAGTGCCTGGTGCGGCTCCGATAACTAAGGCACCGTATCGTCGAGCTCCGCCTGAGATGTAGGAGTTGTCTATGCAGCGTCAAGAACTGCTAGACCGGGGATTCATTCGTCCGAGCGGTTCCCCCTGGGGAGCACCGATGCTGTTCGTGAAAAAGAAGGATGGGTCGCACAGGATGTGTATTGATTATCGGGAACTGAACAAGCTAACAATGAAGAACCGTTATCCGCTTCCGAGGATTGATGATTTGTTCGATTAGCTTCAGGGTGCTTCGTGGTTTTCCAAGATTGATCTTCGGTCAAGGTATCATCAGTTGAGGATCCGGGATGAAGACATATCGAAGACGAAGTTCAGAACTCGTTATGGTCATTACGAGTTTGTGGTGATGCCATTTGGGCTCACCAATGCTTCAGCAGTGTTCATGGATCTCATGAACCGGGTTTGCAGACCGATGTTGGATCACTCTGTGATTGTTTTCATTGATGATATTTTGGTCTATTCTAAGACCAAGGAGCAGCACGAGCAACATTTGAGAGAGGTGTTGGAGACCTTAAGAAAGGAGAGGCTTTATGCCAAATTGTCCAAATAGGAGTTTTGGTTGCGTGAGGTGCAGTTTCTAGGGCACATCATCAACCAAGAGGGTATTTTGGTAGATCCCGCCAAGATTGAGGCGGTAATGCGTTGGGAGATTCCAAAAAATGCATCTGAGATCAGGAGTTTCTTGGGATTAGCGGGGTATTATCGGAGATTCATCTAGGATTTCTCCAAAATTGCTGTACCCTTGATCCGTTTGACCAAGAAGAGTGTGACCTTTCGGTGGGGTCCAGATCAACAGTCAACTTTCGAGACATTGAGGCACAATTTATGCGAGGCCCCGATTCTAGCTCTACCCGAGGGACTTGATGATTTTGTAGTGTATTGCGACGCTTCTATTTCAGGGTTAGGGGTTGTGCTGATGCAGAGGGGGCGTGTGATCACTTATGCCTCGAGGCAGCTGAAGCCTCATGAGGCGAATTACCCCACTCATAATTTGGAATTAGGGGCAATGGTATTTGCCATCAAGATTTGGAGGCATTATCTCTATGGGGTACGATGTATCATCTTCACCGATCACAAGAGTTTGAAGTATTTGATGTATCAACATAATTTGAATATGCGTCAGAGGCGGTGGTTAGATGTGGTGAAAGATTATGACTGTGAGATCTTGTACCATCCTAGGAAGTCCAATGTGGTAGCCGATGCTTTGAGCTGTAAGATGGCAAGTGCCCTAATTCGAGATGTTTGCTTGAGGATGACAGTGATTTCGCCTTTATTGGATATGATTAAGGAGGCATAGGTGGAGGGTTTAAAAAGGGAGAACTGGAAGATCGAGCGGAATCGGGGGAAAATTCCGTTGTTTGTTCGAGATAGTCGAGGGTTATTGACTCAGTGTGGTAGAGTTTGGGTTCCGACATCTGGAGGTGTGAGGTAAATAATCTTGGAGGAGGCGCACAAGTCCAAATTTTCTATCCATCCAGGGGCCACAAAGATGTACCGAGACTTGAGATTGAGCTATTGGTGGCCCTGCATGAAGTGGGAGGTTGTGTGGTTTGTCGAGTGGTGTTTGACCTGCAGGAAGGTCAAGGCCGAACATCAGAGGCCTCACGGCAAGATGCAGCCGCTACCTATTCCCATGTGGAAATGGGAAGAGATCACCATAGATTTTATCACGAAGCTACCTAAGACGGCGCGAGGTGTGGATTCCATTTGGGTTATTGTGGACATGTTGACCAAGAGTACACATTTTATACTGATTTCCAAGAGTATCTCCGCCGAGAAATTAGCAAACATTTATGTGCGGGAGGTGGTGGTCAGGTACCGGGTGCCAATATTTGTGGTCTCGGAACGCGATGTTCGTTTCACCTCTAGATTGTGGAGGAAGTTTCATGAGGAGTTGGGTACTCAATTGCATTTCAGTACTGCTTACCACCCCCGTACCGATGGGCAGAGCAAGCGAACGATCCAGACACTCGAGGATATGCTTCTGGCATGTGTATTGGATTTTGGGGGAACTTGGGATACTTACCCCCCTCTAACAGAGTTCTCATATAATAATAGTTATCATGCTAGTATCGATCGACCCCCGTTTGAGATGCTGTATGGTCGGAGGTGTAGGACTCCAGTTTGTTGGGGGGAGGTTGGACATCGAGTTATGGGAAGAACTGAGGTGGTGCTTAAGACCACCGAGTTGATTCAGCAGGTGCGTGATAGGTTGTGAGTTGCGCAGAGCCGTCAGAAAATTTATGCTGATCGACGTCGTTTGGATCTCGAGTTTCAGGTGAGGGATTTTGTTTTGCTGAAGGTGTCACCATGGAAGGGTGTCATTCGGTTTCGAATGACGGGATAGCTGGGCCCTGATTCATTGGTCCATTCAGGATTTTGGCCCGAGTTGGCAGGGTTGCTTATCAATTAGATCTTCCGGATGAGCTCAGTCAGATCCACAACACCTTCCACATGTCTCAGCTTCGGAAGTGTGTTGCTGATGAGGCCGTAGTCATTTCCTTGGATGATATTCAGGTTGATGGGAGCCTGAATTATGTGGAGAAGCCCATTGCGATTTTCGACAGAAAAACAACAGCTCTACGGAAAAAAGAAGTGAAGTTAGTAAAGGTGCAGTGGCAGCATCGGGAGGGCTCAGAATGGACGTGGGAGCCCGAGGAGGAGATAAGGGAGCATTACCTAAGGTTGTTTGAAGCCGTGGACTTTGAGGACGAAGTCTGATTCAAGTGGGGGAGATTTGTAACGCTTAGTTCCGGTATGAATTTATTTCCTTAAATTGTTGATTTTGCCTGTTGAACTCGGCGAGTTGAAGGCTTCAAATCGACGTGTTGAGTGGATTTTGGCCGCGAGAATTAATGGACCAACTCGATGAGTTGGGGTGCCTCAACTCGACGAGTTGGCGGCTGGGAAGGAAACCCTAATTTTTAGGATGTTGCACCCTATTTAAAGGCATTAAGTCTCTGTCACACCCCCGGACCAGACGGCGGAAACGTCCGGAGGCGGGTGACTACATTGTGCAGTATCATAACAATTGAATATAAATGAAACAGAGCAATCCAAACATCATACATTGAGATAACAAACTTACATTGTTTACATATTGTATTTGTTCATCGAGTTACACAAAAGAGACATAAGCAGAAAATTCCAAACTACAGGTAACTAGTCCTGCATCCGCGTCCCTCGTTACCTGCTTACTAGATCCCTGAGAATACAAGTCGTTTTGAAAAGCGTCAACTAAAAAGTTGGTGACTTCATAAGCTTTTTTTGTATAAGATAGGTTTACACTTGTTTAGAATCGTTCTCATTGTACTTTCAGAAAATCCGATATTTTCTATGAAATCGTTTGAAGCCTTGCTTTGAAAATCATGGATATATGTGTGCATGTCGTTACTTTGGTTCATCCTTATAAGGAGTGATTTTGAAAAGTAGTGTAATTTGTAAAGGCGAGCTGTGTTCGAGAATAGTTCTTTTGAATAGTAATAGCCAACCGTTTCTAGAAAATCCCCTATTTTCAAAAAAAGAATATAGTTGTAAATCTTGTTTTTCTTATCGAGTATAATTGAGTGTGCGTTCTAGTTTATCGTTATCGAAATTGTATAAAATCGTTTTCTCCAGAAAATCCTATATTTTCTGCTATAAAATATTCGTAAGTTCTATTTCCAATTGTGTAAACTTGCATATGTGTGTGTTAGTTTATCGTTTTCAAAATCGTATACAAACGTTCTCCATAAAATTCTACGTTTTCTGATTTGTAAAATAGCAGTATTAAGACTCTAATACTTGTTAGGTGAAAGAAATCAACATGGCGATTGTGGACATTCTACGCAATGAAAAAGGACAGTCAACACAACAAATGCGGACCATCACTACCATGCGTAGGACAGTCAACACAATGTGCCAAAATTTATTTTTGAGGTTATCCTTGCATAAATTTCTAGTTAATATAACATATTCTAGTGAGTCGTTATAACCATACTAATATGACGGAAGCCTGTTTTGGCGTTTCTCAGGTGCCCTCGATTTGGAAAAGACATTTGTCACCCTAGACTGACCTGTCTAGCTGTAGCGAATAGCGAAGGTGCGGGGTGTCAACCCCGTATAGATCTATACACAAATTCCCGGTCTCCCTCCAGGAGACTCTGGCTATAACTCCTTACAGGACTTTAGACGTACACTAATATATTTATATTCAGGTACTTTTGAGATTTGTCTGACTAGAATATTAAACCTTTCGAGTAATCGTTCGAGATCCATTATTTGTTAGATAAATAATGATATCGTACTCATTGAATAGAATTATCGTTCTCGTTCCATATCGTTATTTGTGCTTGTTAACTGGGTATTTCGTGTTCATTCCGTTTCGTTCATTGAAAAATAAACCATTTTGAACGTTTATCAAAATGACCTTACATTATCGGAGTTGGCAAAAATGGTCTTTCCTTTCTATACATTGTCGGCTCAGGCCCATATTAGTCAAAAGAAATGTGTCAAGTTATAATTAGTGTAAATTTATGACTGTAGGTTATGACACACATTTTCTATTATATGACATATTGAACATTACTTGTGTTCCTGAAGGTTTTACGACAACAGTTTATGACATGCAAATATTTTTGTCATGAAAACTCTGTTTTCATATATTTCCCTTGATAAAATTATTTATATTAAATAATTTATAAAGAATCGCTAATAGTTTGTTAACCTGGTAAAAAGTCATGAGTATCACATAATATTCCAAGATAACCCTTATATTTATGTTTGGCCAAAAACGATCCAAAATATTATTATTTCCATAATTTAATCATTTTCAAAATATATTGTCCAACAACTTGTTTAAACAAATCTTGAAACAAATCCTTACAGTTGATATAATAATTTGTGACTTATACTTGGTAACATAAAACGTTTTGTTTCTAAACATGATTTGTGGAACAATAATCTAAACTCTTGAGACTTAACCAAAATCTCGAGTTTTTGGGCTAAGTGTAAGGAATTTCATACTTAAGCACATGTAAGATGGCATGCACACACAATAAGCAAATAGATCATGATTTATACAAGAATTTGACTTGTATTCTCCCCCAAAAACAATAAAAACTTAGAAAAAGTGGGGGTATGAAGCTCACCTTGAGTTAGTTTTGTGGGTGATTTGATGAGGTGTTAAGGAGCTTCCAAGTTCCAACACTTGAAAGTTTGTTTGAACTTTAGAATATCCTAAGAATAATTTTATGTGTAAGTATAATGAAATCTTAGGAATAATGTGGAGAATCATTAGTCAAAGAAGATGAAACACTTACATAAAGAAGTCTGGGAATTTTCTTTGAAGGAATGAGACTTGAAGCTTGAATGAGTTGAGAACACTTCTAGAAGTTCACTGGATGTGAAAGTGGGAAGTGGAATTATGGGGAGGAAAGGAGGAGTTCACGTATCAAGAAGGAGGGGATAAGGGTGACATGACACTTTCTTGGAGGACTGGTGTACAATGCTTGGTCACCCATGGATATTTTGTGTTTAACTGGGATTGCATAGGAAATGAAGAATTTGCATCACATCATAAAGCGAAACCTTATCTTCTTAGAATCCCTTAAGAATATTGGGTATTATTTTATATAAATATGTTTAAAATAATCAATTTTGGCATAAATTAGGGGTTTAAAGGGTCTAAAATATGAAAAACACGAGTTTGGGGGAATTCCCGACGTCAAAATATCCTAAACTGATGAAAAAGTCCGAAATGGTCCAAAATCCGGAGCCAAAAGGTGAATTCCGGAGCCATTTCTCAAATTCCGGAGTGGAGGGTCAAGCCTGCGAGGGTCTGAAGTGGGTACAAGGGGGGTTCCGGAGGTACTGGGCGAGTTCTGAAGCTGCTTGCTAGGTTCCGGAGCACTTCCCTCGGATCCGGAGTCAGGCGCGAATTCAGGAGCGAAGCCAGCAGTCCGGAGCGGCTAGAAATTCCGAAGCAATGTCCTAAGTGAGGTCCTTCCGGAGTCAAACCTTCCAGAGCATGCGAGATTGTCCGATGCAAGAGGAGTTCCTAAGTGACTAGGGCATTCCGGAATAAGAGGGTTCCGGACCAAGAGGTTCAGGACCAAGAGGGTTCCGGACCAAGAGGGTTCCGGACCAAGAGGGTCCTTTTGGGTTTTCTCCTTAGGTTTTGAGCTGTTTTCGACTGAGGAAGGTACATGAAGAGATTTGAGAGAGATTTGAGATACATGGAGAGATTTGGGAGAAATTTCATATACTTGGAGAGATTTCACATACTTGGAGAGATTTGGGAGAGATTTCACATACTTGGAGAGATTTAGGAGAGATTTCACATACTTGGAGAGATTTCACATACTTGGAGAGATTTGGGAGAGATTTCACATACTTGGAGAGATTTGCATTCTAACACTACATGGCTCATTAGGAACTCATATTGTACACTTAAATGTGTTAGCACAAGTCTCACAATAGTCCTTGATTTCCTGAGGACGGAATTTCCTAGCTAAAAATGCTAGTTGTGACATCATCCCCCCGTTAGAGGGAATTTCGTCCCGAAATTCTTTCGAAAGGTAGGGTAATGAATGCGAGAATAGCTGAAGGTACTTTTGATTTATCTGGTCTTCACGTTCCCAAGTGAATTCTGGCTCACGTCTAGCGTTCTCTTGAACCTTCACAATCAGGATGCGGCTTTGTTTTGTGTACTTAACTTTTCCGTTCATTGTCTTGATAGGCTGATCAATGATTAGGAGGTTCTAGTTCACCTTAGTCTTATCTAGTGGGACTGGGAGGGTTTTGTCCGATAAACACTCCCTAGGTTCGACACATGAAACACAGGGTGTACATCACTAAGCTTGGAGGGTAGTTGGAGTTTGTAGGCTACCGGACCGATCCGTGCAAGGATCTCGAATAGTCTGATGCCTTGGGGATTTAGTTTACCTTTCTTTTCAAACCATCTCATCCTTCCTCGAGGGAAGATCCTTAGTAATGCCCTGATCCCCTACTTGGGATTCCAGGGTTTTAAATATGCTATTTTCATAGCTCTTTCGTCGGCGTTCCGATGGTTGGCGTCGTGTTCGGGTTTGGACTATCCTTTCTTTGTTTTCTCGAATAGTCTCGGGTATAGTGAGTGTGCTATTGGGCGTTTGTCATCTTGTCGGCTGGGTATCTCCCACCTCAGCCCAACAGAGGGTGATCCACACCTCTGGCCACGTAGGGCCTCGAAGGGTGCAACTCCTATGATCGAGTGGTAGTTGTTGTTATATGAATACTCGATTAGAGGCAGGTGGGTATCCCAAACTTTGTCAATTTCCATTACACATGCTTCTCTTCAGGGTGTGGCTTCTTGTTTACCTTGACCTCGACAGGTGGGATTTCTAGAGTTTCGGTGGTCTGACCCTTATTAGTGCTGAACACATGGAAGGTAAAATGTCCGAAACTAGGTTCTTAGGTTAATCAGAGGCTATGAGTTATCGGGCCTATCTTGGCGAGGCCTTTTGAATGGTCTTCTAGGGATCGGGATCCTGGTGTCCTAGAAGTAGAGTTTTCTGAGCCCTTAGAGTTGGTACTATGGTCACTGAGGTTGAGTTTTGCGTGTGGTGTAGTTAATCTTATGAGTCTTAGATCATCTTGGGAGTTTTCTTCATATAGTTTTCCGAGATAATAGTAGGTCGGCCTCTGCCAGTTCTTTGCTGTTGGTTGAACACGTCTCCGATTCGGGGTACGGAGTATCGATCCTTGAGGATGGGTTTGTTTGGCTTATTCGTAGTCGGTGGTGCCTATGGTAGTTTCGTCTTTCTTCCTTATGAGTTAGATAGGTGCTTCCTGTGGTTAGGGACTGGGTCTGATGTTTCCTTTATCTATTAGGTCGATCTTGTGATCAGACACTATCTATTCTTGTGACCGTGCTAAGTGGTATCGGGTGTTTGGTTATTGGGGGTGGTTCCAGGAGTCGGGGTGATTCTATTTCTGCTTGGCACTTGGTTGAGGTTTCCAAAGGGATCCTTGGGAATCTCTGGAGGAAGGTTGGAAGCCTTTCGGATTCCTTTGATGCCTTTTGTTTCTTGATTTTCCATCTTTATTGGGGATAGGGAAGGGCGTGGTATTTACTACGTATGGACTTAGGTGTCTAGTTGCTAGGGATTTGTTGTTACCGGCTGAAGGAGCTTTGTTATTCGGTTGAGTAAGACGAAAGTCTATTTGCAATGCTCGAGGTTTGTAAGATGAGGATCAAGTCTGTCCGTGCCAACATATAACATTGGACTCCTTGTTACAATAGGTTTTACGTCGATTTGGGGAGTATTGGTTGCTAGGAAAGACAGGGTGTTTGTGACATCCCAAAATTCACGGCCAGAAAAGACCGGTTTCATTTATGCTTTTAAAATAACTTCAGAGTAAATCCACTGATTTAAAAGAGTTGCGGAATTTGTCCCCAAAACAATACATGATAAAATAAGGTTTATCAAAGCATTTCTTAAAGAAATGTATCTTCATTATATATCAAAACTCGGGATGTCATGTTCCGATACAGACACAAAAGCATAAACAATAAAACATAGACCTTACACAGTTATATAAAACTACTGGTCTATAAACAAAAACATCTTCACAAGTTCTCAAACTTATGCTCTCGCGCCACTAACTGTAATACAAAGAAACTGAGTGGGTCAGGCTTGGGAGCCTGGTGAGCATATAGGGTTTTCAACCCACAATAAATAATTATATTTAATTTCACCAACCAACAATAACCCGATTACCCATTCCCGTTATCCTCACTTTACGTCCCTAAAACAACAACTATCACAAGGGACCTAATCTAGGATTTTCATCGGGACGGACACTACTGCGAAGGGGTTTCCTCAGCAATGAATGTCCTAAGGCAACCATGAGGGGGATAGAATACAGCAAATGAACACCCAACTTCACTACACCTACAGGTTATGAGCCTGCCAGCGTTCCACTGAACTGTCTATAAAAGTCCGTGGTCGTCATCCATATTCTGCTGGACGATTAGATCACAATCACATCGAGGCCTCTCATCATTTTATTTCATCACCCAACAACTGTCTACCCATGTTCTACCCAACATATTAGTAGATAAAAGTATATACATTTATATACAGCTCAAAACTTGTACAAATCATTCATTCAATAATTATTTCAAATAAGCAAATAATATACAAACACATAACATGTATTTTGTAGAGAATACTTCATATCTATGTGTTAGAAGAAAAGGAATATACACTCACTTGATCAGAAGATGATCGGACAACACTACGGCTCTAAGAGTAGTATTCTTCGGTGAAACCGAGAGATCTTCACAAAAACCGGGCTTCTTGCGGGCAGAGTTTTGGTTTGGGAACTCTGTTTCTCGGGATCTTTGGGGCTTCGAGACTCGCTTCGGGTCTCGAGATGATACCGGGGCTTCGGGGGTATATTTTGCACGTAAAACGAGGTAATATGGAGTGAGAGAGAAGAAATTTGGCAACCAAAGTCGGCTGCACTTGTGATCTATTTATAGGGTGAATCTGGTGTTGAACGCAGTGCGTTCCCGAACGCAGCGCGTTCCTTGGATGAACGCAGTGCATTCCGCCGTGGGGCATGGCTTACGAACTTCGGACTTGACATGCGACGGGACAGGCTCTGGGCTCCGAACGCGGGGCGTTCCCTATTTGAACGTGGGGTGTTCCCCCTTTGGTAAGCGTGCCTCGAACCTCAGAAAATCTTAACTCGCGCATACGATCTCCGTTTTTGACGTTCTTTATATCGACGCGTAGGTGAGATTATGCTCTACAACTCTCGTTTAGACCCCGTCGGCTAATTTTGATTTTATTTTTATTATATTATTTTTAGTAAGCCGGGACAGGAAAACTCCGTTAGAAAATCATAAGTCCTTCGTCTGACGTCCGTATTCGTCTGTCTTTCCGTCGTTGCACTGCTATCGACGAGATCTTCGATTCTCGTTTAGATTGTTTCGTCTATAAATCACTCGATCTCATATTTGAACTTTGGGCTGCATACCGCTAAGTCGAAACTTCGAAAAATCATAACTTCGTCATACGAAGTCAGATTTAGACGTTATTTTTATGTACGTTCTCGGTTTAACGTATTCTACGACTTTCGTTTAGATCACTAAGGCTAAATATCGCTCTAACGTAAATTCACAATTTACGTCGCGCAGTGTCGTACCGGTTCTGTCGCGAAACTTTGACAGGTCATAACTCCTTCGTTATAACTCGGATTTTGGCATTCTTTATATTTTCGGAAACCTTGCCACAACCACTACGTCTTCATGTATCGATATCGGGTTTATCTAACATTTTATTTTATCGCTTATTTTTATTCTTAATTCATTTAAGCCACATAATTAAGCATAAAACACATAATACTCAAATAATACATTCTTATCATTTCAAAACGGGTTACAAAGGTTAACCTAGACTGTTACATCATCATTAATGCCTAGCCTAGAAACACGGGCGTTACAATTCTCTCCCCCTTAGGATGATTCTGTCCCTGGAATCACACATCAATAAACAAATGCGAATAACGACTCATCATGTCACTCTCCGTCTCCCAGGTGAGATTTGGCCCATTCGTATGTTTCTAACAGACAAGCACTAATTTGACCATCTTACGTCATAACTACTTAGTCTTCCGGTCAACGATTGCCTCTGGTTCTTCAATTAACCTTTTGTTCTCATCAATTATTAACTCATAAATTGGAATTATATCGGGAACTTCTCTCGTGAACTTCCTCAAATAACACACATGGAAAGTATTATGAATTCCATTTAGTTCTTCGGGCAATTCGAGCTTGTAAGCTTGGTTCCCAACCCTCTGAAGAACTTTAAACGGTCCAATAAACCTTGGACTCAACTTTCCCCTTTTACCAAATCTTATAAGTCCCTTCCACGGTGAGACTTTAAGCAAAACCGAATCTCCAACTTCAAAAGCCATCGGTCTTCACTTTTTGTCAGCATAGCTCTTCTGACGATCCTGAGCTGCTAACATTCTCTCCCTAATCACTTTCAACTTTTTAGCAGTCTGATGGACTATCTCAGGTCCCATAAACAGTTTTTCCCCAGCCTCAAGCCGACAAGACGGCGTACGACACTTCTGTCCGTACAAAGCTTGATAAGGTGCCATATTTATGCTCGAGTGGAAACTATTATTGTAGGAAAATTCTACCAAAGGTAAATGTTCATCCCAGTTACCTTGAAATTCCAGGGTACATGCTCTCAGCATATCTTCAAGCGTTTGTATCATTCTTTCGCTCTGCCCATCTGTCCGTGGATGGTAAGCTGTACTTAAACACAACTTCTTGGTTGTTCCCACTTCATCACATCTTCAATCTAGGATTTTCATCGGGACGGACACTACTGCGAAGGGGTTTCCTCAGCAATGAATGTCCTAAGGCAACCATGAGGGGGATAGAATACAGCAAATGAACACCCAAGTTCACTACACCTACAGGTTATGAGCCTGCCAACGTTCCACTGAACTGTCTAGAAAAGTCCGTGGTCGTCATCCATATTCCGTTGGACGACTAGATCACAATCACATCGAGGCCTCTCATCATTTTATTTCATCACGCAACAACTGTCTACCCATGTTCTACCTAACATATTAGTAGATAAAAGTATATACATTTATATACAGCTTAAAACCTGTACAAATCATTCATTCAATAATTATTTCAAATAAGCAAATAATATACAAACACATAACACGTATTTTGTAGAGAATACTTCGTATCTATGTGTTTGAAGAAAAGGAATATACACTCACTTGATGAGAAGATGATCGGATAACACTACGGGTCTAAGAGTAGTATTTTTTGGTGAAACCGGGAGATCTTCACAAAAACCTAGCTTCTTGCGGGCAGAGTTTCGGCTCGGGAATTCTGTTTCTCAGGATCTCTGGGGCTTCAGGACTCGCTTCAGGTCTCGAGATGATACCGGGGCTTCGGGGGTATACTTTGCACGTAAAACGAGGTAATATGGAGTGAGAGAGAAGAAATTTGGCAACCAAAGTCGGCTGCACTTGTGATCTATTTATAGGGTGAATCTGGTCTCGAACGCAGCGCGTTCCCTGAATGAACGCAACGCGTTCCCTAACGCAGCGCGTTCCGCCGTGCGTCATGGCTTACGAACTTCGGACTTGACATGCGACGGGACAGGCTCTGGGCTCCGAACGCAGGGCGTTCCCCCTTTGGTAAGCGTGTCTCGAACTTCAGAAAATCATAACTCTCGCATACGATCTCCGTTTTTGACGTTCTTTATATCCACGCGTAGGTGAGATTATGCTCTACAACTCTCGTTTAGACTCCGTCGGCTAATTTGCACTTTATTTTTATTATATTATTTTTAGTAGGTCGGGACAGGAAAACTCTGTTAGAAAATCATAACTCCTTCGTCTGACGTCCGTTTTCATCTGTCTTTCCGTCGTTGCAGTACTATCGACGAGATCTTCGATTCTCGTTTAGATTGTTTCGTCTAGAAATCACTCGATCTCATATTCGAACTTTAGGCTGCATACCGCTAAGTCGAAACTTCAAAAAATCATAACTTCCTCATACGAAGTCAGATTTAGACGTTCTTTTTATGTACGCTCTCGGTTTAACGTATTCTACGAATTTTGTTTAGATCACTAAGGATAAATATCGCTCTAACGTAAATTCACGATTTATGTCGCGCAGTGTCGTACTGGTTCTGTCGCGAAACTTCGACAGGTCATAACTCCTTCGTTATAACTCGGATTTTGGCATTCTTTATATTTTCGGAAACCTTGCCACAACCACTACGTCTTCATGTATCAATATCGGGTTTATCTAACATTTTATTTTATCGCTTATTTTTATTCTTAATTCATTTAAGCCACATAATTAAGCATAAAACACATAATACTCAAATAATACATTCTTATTATTTCAAAACGGGTTACAAAGGTTAACCTAGACTGTTACATCATCATTAATGCCTAGCCTAGAAACATGGGCGTTACAGTGTTCTATGTTCATGCTCTTATCACCACTCGTTTCGTTTTTGGTTGTTTCCATTGGGTCTATTTTGTTCTTGCTTGTTAGGTGTTCTAATGTCACAAGGGCGCTGCTATAAGGCAAGGGAATTCGAAATTCAAATTCTGCTAGGTTTTTCTACTATAGATGGATGTGACCTAACCGCACATATTTAGGATTTAAAAAAATAATTGGCTGTGGGGTTCTGTCCTAATCAACATTCAGACAAGGGACAGGAAAATGATGCGGGATCGCACGCTCTTAGTTTATGGAATCCTAACTATATATGATACTAACGTTCATATGGAACCATCATGGTCCATTCGTGAGGATCCCTAGCTTCCCGTGATTTACAGGGTTTGCTCTAACAAGAAAATAGTTTTTGGATTATATTTTTAATTGACAAAAACTTTTTGTGATAATTCGATGCCTAAAGTTTATCGTGGAACGTACCAAAAACTCGGTAGGGTTCCTTGTCGCCTCTTCCTGTCTAGTTGTCGACTCCTTCTTTAGTCATCTCTGTTGGACAATCTCTCTTGAAATGTCCTGTTGCACTGCACTTGTGACAAACTGGACTTACTTCTGGGTTAAGGGTTGGGGTGACGCATGGGGTCGGAGCCCTATAGTAGCGGGAGGTGTGCCCCATCTTATTGCACCTTTTGCAACAAAATGTCTGGCAGGCTCCCCAATGATGGTATTTGCACTTGTTGCAGGGTGGATTGTTCCCAAGGTATGATTGTCTCGATGTGGGAGGAGTAGGGTTAGTAGGGGTGGGGACTGATCCCGCTTGTTGTCTTTTAGTAAGCCTCTGAGTCGAACTGCCTCCCTTTTCGTTTCCGAACTTTCGTTTCTTGAGCTTAGGTTTAGGTTTTAGGGTGCACTGGCGAGTTGTCCTTCGTTGGTTTCCCTGGTTGTTGTTACGGTTGAATTTATCGATACTGCTTCCATTTTTGTTCGTGCTATTGGCATTGAAGTATGCCATGGCGGCTGCTACGGTAGCTTGGAAAGTGGCGGAGTCTATTCGTAGGACCGGTGCACCGTCGGGGTACTGGTTATCTTCATGGGAAGACATGACTCTGTTGCACACGAAAAGTGAGCTCGTAAGTACCCATAGTTGATTTCAAGTGAGTTTACTCGTATAATCTTAACGTACTGGTGTTAATTGTGTCAACCTACATCCCCATGATGCAGTTATGGTATTGAGTGGAAACATATATTGTATGACGTTAAGTCCGTCAAAATAGCACATAGTTAGCAATATAGTTAGCGGATTTGGTTGTTTAGGTTCTTTGAGGGAATACTCCTCTTGGTTTACTACTACTGGCTGGTGATTAAAGGTATTATGAACCTAAGGCGAGTAGTGCGGTGATTCTCTTTAACGACATGGCGCACAAAGTGCTTGGCCTTTTTTTTTATATATATCTTGAGTGCTCTTTTTGTATTCTTTACACTGCTCAGGCTGCCCTAGCCTTGATTACAATGAGTTGTGGTCTCTAAATGACCACCTCCTCTTTCAAGGAGTGTAGATGGTCTGCATAGTTTTCTGGTTCTACTTGTGGGTTTCGTAAGGCATTTGGAATGGTGTTCTTGTTACATATGGGGGATTGGATTTACATTGTTGCATACTGGCTTTGTTTACGATATCCATTACTCCATGACAGAGAGTTGGAAACCGGGAGTCAATTGGGGTTACTTGCGGCCCAAATGGAGGTGGTGCTTGATTCTTGAGGGTGTTGGCTATCGGAGTTCGGCGCACGTTGATTGTGGATCGGGGTGTCTTTCGTGAATGGCGCGCCCTGAATTGGATAGGGTCAATTACTCAACTTGTTTTTGCGTGGGTAAGCACCTATATAGGGTGTTTATGTATCTAGGAAGAGAAAGGTGAAGGGGTCTCTGGTCTACTCCCAATTAGGTAAAGCTCGTTAAGGGTTTCCTTGGCACTTTCATCCTTGCTGGGCTCTTAGTCAAAATCCTCCCTTTCACAACTCATCTCTTGGTATTCCTTAGGATCCACTTTTGGGTTTTTCCTCATGGACTTCTGTTGGTCTCTCTTTGCCCCATCCGTAATTTACCGTGACGGGGTTGTAGATGTCTTGGCGAGGAATTTCAACTACGTTGTTTGTGCGAGAATCGAGGTACAAGGTATACGAGGAAAGTTTAGGTGTGGGAGGGGTTTATAGTATCCTAAAATACTCCGATAGTATTTTAAACTTGATGTTCGATTCTAATATTCTCTTGTACTCATAGTTGGTAGGTTTTAGGTTTGTTGCAACACCACCATCACTCCCAAGCACATGTTGGTCATATCTCAAATAAATATAGTTGATCAGGCTATATTTATCCCAAATATGATTACATAACTGCCTAGGTTTGACTGTAGCGTTCAACCTTTAGTTACTTTTGTTTTCTTCTCGTTATGATACTGTGTTATTAGATATGTATACTTTTATAAAATACTTGTCTTTTTAAAGTATTCTTTTAGGCAGAGTGTGTTTTAGTCCCATTGTATTTATAGTTGTATATCTTGTATGACTAGATATACCAGTTCACTATAAACAATGCTCTGATACCAATCTGTCACATCCCCGGACCAGACGACGGAAACGTCCGGAGGCGGGTGACTACATTGTGTAGTATCATAACAATTGAATATAAATGAAACAGAGCAATCCAAACATCATACATTGAGATAACAAACTTACATTGTTTACATATTGTATTTGTTCATCGAGTTACACAAAAGAGACATAAGCAGAAAATTCCAAACTACAGGTAACTAGTCCTGCATCCGCATCCCTCGTTACATGCTTACTAGATCCCTAAGAATACAAGTCGTTTTGAAAAGCGTCAACTAAAAAGTTGGTGAGTTCATAAGCTTTTTTTTGTATAAGATAGGTTTGCACTTGTTTAGAATCGTTCTCATTGTACTTTCAGAAAATCCGATATTTTCTATGAAATCGTTTGAAGCCTTGCTTTGAAAATCATGGATATATGTGTGCATGTCGTTACTTTGGTTCATCCTTATAAGGAGTGATTTTGAAAAGTAGTGTAATTTGTAAAGGCGAGCTGTGTTCGAGAATAGTTCTTTTGAATAGTAATAGCCAACCGTTTCTAGAAAATACCCTATTTTCAAAAAAAGAATATAGTTGTAAATCTTGTTTTTCTTATCGAGTATAATTGAGTGTGCGTTCTAGTTTATCGTTATCGAAATTGTATAAAATCGTTTTCTCCAGAAAATCCTATATTTTCTGCTATAAAATATTCGTAAGTTCTATTTCCAATTGTGTAAACTTGCATATGTGTGTGTTAGTTTATCGTTTTCAAAATCGTATACAAACGTTCTCCATAAAATTCTACGTTTTCTGATTTGTAAAATAGCAGTATTAAGACTCTAATACTTGTTAGGTGAAAGAAATCAACATGGAGATTGTGGACATTCTATGCAATGAAAAAGGACAGTCAACACAACAAATGCGGACCATCACTACCATGCGTAGGACAGTCAACACAATGTGCCAAAATTTATTTATGAGGTTATCCTTGCATAAATTTCTAGTTAATATAACATATTCTAGTGAGTCGTTATAACCATAATAATATGACGGAAGCCTGTTTTGGCGTTTCTCAGGTGCCCTCGATTTGGAAAAGACATTTGTCACCCTAGACTGACCTGTCTAGCTGTAGCGAATAGCGAAGGTGCGGGGTGTCAACCCCGTATAGATCTATACATAAATTCCCGCTCTCCCTCCAGGAGACTCTGGCTATAACTCCTTACAGGACTTTAGACGTACACTAATATTTTTATATTTAGGTACTTTTGAGATTTGTCTGACTAGAATATTAACAACCTTTCGAGCAATCGTTGGAGATCCATTATTTGTTAGATAAATAATGATATCGTACTCATTGAATAGAATTATCGTTCTCGTTCCATATTGCTATTCGTGCTTGTTAACTGGGTATTTCATGTTCATTCAGTTTCGTTCTTTGAAAAATAAACCATTTTGAACGTTTATCAAAATGACCTTACATTATCGGAGTTGGAAAGAATGGTCTTTCCTTTCTATACATTGTCGGCTCAGGCCCATATTATTCAAAAGAAATGTGTCAAGTTATAATTTGTGTAAATTTATGACTGTAGGTTATGACACGCATTTTCTATTATATGACATATTGAACATTACTTGTGTTCCTAAAGGTTTTACGACAACAGTTTATGACATGCAAATATGTGACAACCCGAAATTTCTATCTTGTACAACCATTCACTTCAATAGAAGTCAGAATTGTTTCTGCTAACTTTCAAGCTGTTTGGAGTCAGTTTGAGTGTTTTAAAGTTAGTACTTCAAGAGATAACTGGAGAGAGGATACCCTAGGGTTTATTGTGTAGCAATAAAGTCCCAAAACTCCAAGAGTTTGGAGTTTACGGCCTAAACATGGTGTTTACGGCCGTAAACTCTAAGGAGTATAAAAATGACACTTAGTCATTTTATACACTTTTTTTTACCATTTTCAAGAACTAGAACTCAAATCCTCTCAAGTATCATCCGATTTTCCTTCTTGATCTTCAACTTTGTAAGTGTTTCTTGCCCTAATTAGTTGATATCTTACTTAATCTAGTGATCTTACATGATTCCATCCGTGAAATCATTCCATTTGTGTAGATCTTCAAGTGTTCTTAGTTTCACCAAGAACACCAAGAACACACACTAGTGTTCTTGGACTTTTAACACCCTTTCAAGCTTCTTTATTGTAAGTACTCTTACCCTAGTGTGTTATAAGGCTTGTTACACTTCTTAATCATCTAGAAAACACAAAGAAACACAAGATCAAAGGTGTTTACGGTCCAACATGTTCTTGGACCGTAAACCCTAATGAAGGGGCCAAAGTGTGCCCTAGTCCCTTACCAAGCCTTGGATACTAGTATAGATCATATCCTTAAAGTGCTTAGGACCTTAAACATCAAAAAGACTATAAACCATTAGAGTTTACGGCCGTAAACTCATGGAGAAATGGTCCATGGGCCGTAAACTCTACAAAGGGGTGAAATGATGCCACAATCACTTCCTAAGGCTTAGACTTGAAGTAGGAATGCTTCTTCAGGACTTATAAGCTTCAAAAAACAAAATGGTAAAAGTAGCATGAGTTTACGGCCGTAAACTCATGGGTTTACGACCGTAAACTCCAAGGGAGTTGGTCCCAAAACCGTAAACTCATAAAGAGCTTACCCTTGGACCCTAAACTCAATAGCCAAGCCCTACAACCCTTAGATGCAATCCTTAGTACTTATAGCACTTAAAACAAGTGTTTTACATGTCTTAGGATGTCTTAACTTGGTTAATTAGTTGTTTAATGACTAATTGGATACATATATGTGTTATTATATGTTAGCTAGGATCCTTGTGTGTGCTCAAGTCTTCACTTGACACTTAGCATCCTATAACATCCATTCATCCAAACCACTCACTACAGGTGAGTTCATACCCCTTAATCAACCTTTTAAATGATTTTAAATGCTTTTATGGGGGGGGGGGAATACAAGTTGAACTATTATAGTTATTATATCAATCACATGTGATTAATAACTACCAAACAAGTGGACTTCTTACTTTTCAAACTGTATTATCAAACTGTTTTACTTCAAACTGTTTTACAAACTCTTTTACATGTCAAATACTTTTATTAAACTCTTTTAAACTTATATTCTGTTAAATGTGTATCTATATAGATATAGTTATATAAGTAGGATTGAAAGGACTTAGGACTGATAGCTCACCTTACTTCCTGTTCCTTGTTTGGTTGTGGACTTAGGGTATTCCGACTATTTGTCCGAAGGTCGTTTGAATCCTAGTTATATATTATGTATATGTATATAAGTATAAAAGTTCCTTCTTTCATTCAGTTCAATACCTTTGGGTAGCAAAGGTATACAAACATGTTCATGCATTCAAACAACATTACTAGTAAGCTATAATAGGTATAGTTTAGGGAGATACTAATACTATTACTAGAACAGTGAAACATACAAAGAGTCAGTTCATATGTGAGTCAATAACATACAGATAGAGAATACTATAATGAGAAACAAACAATACCATACAGAGAGAGAGAACAAACAATACCATACAGAGAGAACATACATACATACTAGACAGAGAGAGAACATACAATACATCTAGTACATACAATACATTCACAAGTTCACTAATACAGTTATGTGAGCCACGTAACGGGGCATGGCATCACCTGTCATGGCCCGTTTTGTATCCAGAATCTCCTTAAATAGAGAGCGTTGAGTTTGTGTATAGATCTATACTGGATTGACTATCCTACACCTTGCTGCTCGCTACAGTGGGACTTGCAAGTCTACGGGTGCCAAACGTCATTTCTTCCGACGTCTTACATCGTCGTGTTTATAGTCAGTAGTATGGTACAGGCCGATCACATGGTACTTTAAATAACAATTGGTTTAAGGTAGTTTGTACAGCAGTAGTTACTTAATACAACACTACAGTACTATTTCATTTTCCCATTTGCATTCAATTTGTGATCTTCACACAATAAACAGTAATGTAAAAAAACTATATTTTTGGTAAATGATAGTCAGATTTGGGAAAATACATACTCTTTCAAGAGACACACACACGACCACTAGATGCCTTGGTAGAAGGCTACTTTTAGTAGGAAACATAAGGTTTTCTACGAGAAGGGTACTTATACATTATATAGTTACAAACACTTTTAGTAGGAAACATAGGGTTTTCTAGGAGAAGGCTACTTATACATTACACGACCACTAGATGCCTTGGTAGAAGGCTACTTATACATTACATACTTACAAACACTTTCATACAAACTCAGACACTAATATACTTATGAACTCACCAGCTTTAAAGCTGATAAACTCTTTGAAAATAAATTGTATTCTCAGGTCACCAGTAGACATGTACCAGTGCCAGATTTTGAGAAGATGGAGCTCGTTCAAGACTCATCTTTTATTTTGATTTATATTTTTGGTGTCTATATAACTTGACAGAACACACTTGTATTAAATTATATTATTAATGCAATGGATGATGTTGTTGCTTGTTTACTACTTTGCATTTTTGTGATACTGTACATGACGTCCTCCACCCCCGAACGTTTCCGCCGTTACGGTTTTGGGGTGTGACAGATTGGTATCAGAGCATTGTTTATAGTGAATTGAGTATATCAACGCATAAAAGATATACGAACTATAAACACAGCGGGATTAAAATACTCTGATAAAGAGTTTATGCTTTTAAATAATAAAATATTTAACTAAGTATACATACCTGCATTCATACTAAAATCAGTGTCACTAGGACAGAACAAAAGTATTACGATTGTTGGGCAGCACAAGTAGACTTAGAGACATATGGTCAACCCTGGGAAGATATAGCCTGATCAACTATATTATCCGAGGAGTGACTAGCATGTGCCTAAGGGTGGTTGTGAGGTTGCAACAAGTCTAAAAACTTACCAACACTACTACAACAAAAACACTAGAACATAACATAAACTTAAAATACTATAGGAGTATTTTGTGTTACTATTAATTACTTATCTGAGAACTAAAGATCTTTATTAGTATGTCAATAGTTGCTGAGTGGATACACTAAGGTTATATGTAACTAGGATGTCATAGACTTAGAATCTGTGATCTTTGCTTTACTTCCTGATCCTTGTTTGGTTGTGGGCTTAGAGTTAGGGTCATTTATTCGAAGGTCTATCCTGACTTGGGTACATATGACTGGTATGCACTACGCAAATGTTGAACTAACTGATAAAGATCATCTTATAATTATCTAGTTAGTGCGTCTATTTAGTTAATTATTTCTTTACCCCTTTTCTCGATTAGATTTCATGGCTGGATTCCATCTTCCCGGAGACCCATACTATCCCAATGAAGGCAATGCTGGATGGCTTGGAGAAGAGCCAGAAGATGATCACCCAATCCCTTTGGATGATCACGAAGCTGAAGGTTTTTCTGATGGTTCTGACTCAGAAACTGAAGTCAACAACCTACCCCCAGTTGTTCAAGACCCAAACCTGAATCCTCGTCCAGCATTTCAAGGACTCACACCTCTGTGGGCCACAAACTTGAACAGATGGAGTCAGGAACAGGGACAACCTATTCCCTACAATGGAGACAGAAGCTTCTACAACCTCACCGAGGGAGGTTCAGCTGACAGGGTCCTACCCGTCATGGTCTGTAGGATTGCTCGGAACACCGAGCAAGGTCGAGCAACTATTGAACGAGTCGTGGAGATTAACGCCAACTCCGGCGTTAACACAGTCCGCATTCGCCAGCTAGAGTCTGCTCATGAAAGGACTCAGGTCCGCAATGCAGCTCTGCAGAGGGAACTTGCTGAAACCCAAGCTGAAGTCAGAGAACTTCGAGCTCAGCAAGTAAGATCTGAAAGGCGTATGAGGGACATAGAACGCCTTCTGTCGGATTCAAGAACTCACTCTAGTAGTTCTCGTCGCCGATAGAGTCCCATCGACTTCTCTTTTGGATATAATCTAGTTTATGTAAAAACTCTAGTCTAATTTCCTATCTTTGCAAATCTTAGACCTGTTAGGTCTTGATTAGGTCGTAGTTCTGTCAAATTTTCCCATCTTGGTTGATGTAAGGCCTACTTCTAGGCCATTTTTCCCAAACTTGTTACATCTGTAATTCCAGTATTATTGACAGATATCTAATCTCATGGAAATTATATCCAAATGCTTTCATCTACAATCAATCATACTATTCAATTGTGCTGTTGGGCTATGGAGAGTTAGTCCATGAGTCATTCTCATCAATTTTCCTTATTAAAATTCTTATCAATATCTTCATCTTTATAAACTTGTAGTTGAAAGATGCCTCCACGTCGATCAACAAGATGCGATCCTCCGATAACTGCAACACCACCTGCTCCTCAAATCGATACGACAGCTCTGAATGCTGCTGTAGCTGCGGCTGTAGCTACAGCCATGGCTCAATATCACTCTTCTGGTTCCACTGGAGGAGGAACCCCTGTTCAATCTACTCTTGGTGAAGCTCCTGTGCGCTTGAGAGAGTGCTCCTATAAGGACTTCACTAACTGCAAGCCCAAGTCCTTTAGAGGGACTGGCGGAGTCATTGCCCTCTCGCAATGGTTCGAGAAGACCGAATCGGTTTTCGAAATCTGCTCCTGTCCAGAAGGGAGCAAGGTCAAGTTCGCTGCTTGCACCTTTGAAGAAAAAGCCCTGACATGGTGGAATAGCCATGTCAAGTCACTATCTCTTGTGGTGGCTAATGCTATGGGCTGGGAAGCTCTGAAAGAGCTAATGATCGAAGAGTACTGCCCGAGGGGCGAGATCCAAAAACTGGAGGAAGAACTGTGGAGCCTAACCATGAAAGGCTCCGACATAGTCTCCTACACCGCCAAGTTCTATGAACTGGTGGCCCTCTGTCCCAACATGGTTCACACAGAGGGGAAGAAGATAGAAAGATACATATGGGGGCTGGTGCCTCCATTCCAGGGAAATGTTTTGGCTTCAAACCCCACTACATTCGATAGCGCCAAGCGATTGGCACAACGGCTTATAGACCATGGGGTTCGTACCCCGGCCGCAACAACAACCCTGGCCATCTCGGAACCTTCCAAAACCGCTGATTCCAAGCGGAAGTTCTGGGATGACAAAAAGAAGAAGAAGGCTACCAAAAAGCAGCAGGTCGTGGCAGTTCATGCTGCGATAGCACCTGTCGCTGCTGCTCCAGTAAAGCAGTACGCTGGAAGTTTGCCTAGGTGCAACAAATGCAACTTCCACCACACAGGAGCCTGCCGGGAAATGCAGTGTTCGAACTGCAACATGAAGGGTCACACCGCTCGTTTCTGCAAAGCTCTGGCAAGACCACTCAACCAAGTCCCCGGTGCTGGTGTGGGCCAAGCTTCCTACGGTTGTGGCGAGGTGGGCCACTACAAGAGGGATTGCCCAAAGGCAGGGAATGCAGGTAGAGTGGGAAGAGTTCTGGCCATAGGCCATGAGGAAGCGGTTGCCGACCCCACAGTGGTCACATGTACGTTTCTCCTCGATAACTCTTATGCATGCACTCTATTTGATAGTGGAGCGGAGAGGAGCTTCGTGAACCAAAAATTTGCTCATTTACTTAAGCAAAAATCACGAGCACTTAAAGAACCGTTCACTGTAGAAATGGTTAATGGAAAGACGAAGAGCACTAGCAGTATATACATAGGGTGTACCCTAACGCTAGATAGCCATTCATTTTCGATCGACCTCATGCCAGTCTCAATTAAAAGTTTCAACGTAATTATCGGTATGGATTGGTTGAGTCTTCATCGTGCCGACATCATGTGTTACAAAAAGGCTGTACGCCTTAATCTGCCATCTGGCGAAACTCTAGTAGTTTATGGCGACAAACCCGGCACGAACCTTCGTATCATCTCTAGCATTCAAGCCCAGAAATTCTTGCGAAAGGAATGTCGCGCATTCCTTGCTCATGTGGTCGATGTGAGCCAAGAAACAAAAGACATTCAGAACATTCCCGTAGTACGCGACTTTCCCGATATCTTTCCAGAAGAACTCCCAGGATTACCTCCGCAACGTCAAGTCGAGTTCAGAATCGACTTAGTTCTAGGGGCTACCCCCGTAGCCAAATCGCCCTATCATCTAGCACCTGCAGAAATGCAAGAACTGTCCTGTCAACTTAACGAACTGCTCAACAAGGGCTTTATAAGACCAAGCTTCTCACCCTGGGGAGCTCCAGTCTTGTTCGTCAAGAAGAAATATGGATTGTTTCGAATGTGCATCGACTACAGGGAGCTCAACAAACTGACCGTCAAAAATCGTTACCCTTTGCCTCGTATTGACGATTTATTTGACCAACTTCAAGGGGCGAACTTCTTTTCAAAAATCGACTTAAGATCCGGATATCATTAACTACGAGTGCTAGGGGAGGATGTTCCGAAGACAGACTTCCGAACTCGTTATGGGCACTACGAATTCGTAGTGATGCCGTTCGGATTAACAAACGCACCCGCAGTATTCATGGATTTAATGAATAGGGTGTGTCGTCCTTACTTAGATCAGTTCGTCATCGTCTTCATCGATGACATACTTATCTACTCTCATAGTAAGGAGGAGCATAGTCAACATCTGCTACTAGTCTTAGAAACATTACGATCGGAGAAGCTCTATGCGAAGTTCTCAAAATGTGAATTTTGGATCCGAAGAGTCGAATTCTTAGGGCACGTGGTTAGCGAAGAGGGAATACATGTGGACCCTTCCAAAATCAAAGCCATTGAGAGCTGGTCAGCACCGAAGACGCCTACATAAATTCGTCAATTTCTAGGCCTCGCTGGCTACTATCGCAGGTTCATTCAGAACTTCTCTCGAATTGCGAAACCTCTTACAACACTGACCCAGAAGGGCCTGGCCTTTGACTGGGAAGAGAAGCAGGAGAGAGCGTTCCAAACGCTCAAGCGAGCCTTGTGCACCACACCAATACTATCCCTCCCCAAAGGGATAGAAGACTTCGTTGTCTATTGCGATGCGTCAAATCAAGGACTCGGATGTGTCCTGATGCAGCGAGGTAAGGTCATCGCCTATGCCTCGAGACAGCTGAAGACACACGAGGTCAACTACACTACCCACGATCTTGAGCTAGGAGCAGTTGTGTTTGCTCTGAAGACCTGGAGACACTACCTGTACGGTGCAAAAAGCACTATATTTACAGACCACAAGAGCCTACAACATATATTCGACCAGAAGGAGCTCAACATGAGACAACGACGGTGGGTCGAGCTACTCAGTGACTACGAATGTGAAATTCGTTATCATCCGGGTAAAGCCAACGTAGTAGCTGACGCCCTAAGTCGGAAAGAATATTCTGGTCGTAGAGTCAAATCTTTGACTATGACTATCCATTCACACCTGTCCACGCAAATTAAGGAAGCTCAGCTCGATGCTTTGAAACCTGAAAATGTGGCGGGTGAATCCCTGAGAGGGATGGATAAGAACTTGGAAGTTAAGGGTGGCGGAGCTTTTTATCTCATGGATCGGATCTGGACTCCGAAACTCGGTGGTTTCAGAGACTTGGTCATGAACGAGGCGCACAACACTCGTTATTTGTCCACCCAGGTTCAGATAAGATGTATCTGGATCTTAAAAAGCTATACTGGTGGCCTAACATGAAAGCAGAGATTGCTACCTTCGTGAGTAAATGCCTTACTTGCGCCAAGGTTAAGGTCGAATACCAGAAACCCTCCGGTCTACTACAATAGCCGGAGATACCGGAATGGAAGTGGGAGTGGATCACTATGGACTTCATAACCAAGTTGCCCAAGACGACGGCTGGACTTGATAGATATGGGTCATCGTCGATAGATTGACCAAGTCCGCACACTTCCTGCCTATCAAAGAAACAGAGAAGATGCAGAAGCTTACAAGAACTTACATACGGGAGATTGTACGACTGCACGGTGTCCCCATATCCATTATCTCGGACAGAGATAGTAGGTTCACTTCGAGGTTCTGGCAGTCGCTACAAAGTTCCCTAGGAACTAGGCTGGACATGAGTACAACCTACCATCCACAGACCGACGGGAAAAGTGAGATGACTATCCAAACCTTGGAAGATATGTTGCGAGCCCGTGTGATCGACTTTGGGAAAGCATGGGATACTCATTTACCCCTTGTCGAATTCTCCTACAACAACAGTTATCACACGAGCATAAAGGCTGCTCCATTCGAGGCCCTCTATGGCCGAAAGTGCAGATCCCCTCTGTGCTGGGCTGAGGTGGGTGATACCCAGTTAGCTAAAGGACGAGTTCGTTAAAGCACTCTCACGGGTCCGGAGATCATTCGGGAAATGACAGAGAAGATCGTTCAGATTCGTGAACGATTGAAAGCCTCTAGAGACCGACAGAAAAGCTACGCTGATAAACGAAGGAAACCGTTGGAATTCCAGGTGGGCGACCGTGTTCTATTGAAGGTCTCACCCTGGAAGGGCTTAATACACTTTGGAAAGCATGGAAAGATAAATCCAAGATACATAGGGCCTTTGGAGATTCTTGCAAGAATCGGCCCTGTAGCTTACAAACTTAACTTACCCCGCGAGCTTAGCAACATACATTCTACTTTCCACGTCTCGAACTTGAAAAAGTGTCTGTCCGACGAGACTCTTGTAATCCCACTCGACGTGATCGAGATCAACGAGAGCCTCAACTTCGTGGAAGAACCTGTAGAGATCATGGACCGGGAGGTCAAGCAAACGAAACAAAGTCGTATCCCGATAGTGAAGGTTCGCTGGAACGCCAAGCGAGGACCTGAATTCACTTGGGAGCGAGAGGATCAGATGAAACTGAAATATCCTCGTCTTTTTACTTAGTTATTTGTAACTACTTATTTTCTTAAACTCTAATTTCGGGACGAAATTCCTTCTAACGGGGGGGATGATGTGACAACCCGAAATTTCTATCTTGTACAACCATTCACTTCAATAGAAGTCAGAATTGTTTCTGCTAACTTTCAAGCTGTTTGGAGTCAGTTTGAGTGTTGTAAAGTTAGTACTTCAAGAGATAACTGGAGAGAGGATACCCTAGGGTTTATTGTGTAGCAATAAAGTCCCAAAACTCCAAGAGTTTGGAGTTTACGGCCTAAACATGGTGTTTACGGCCGTAAACTCTAAGGAGTATAAAAATGACACTTAGTCATTTTATACACTTTTTTACCATTTTCAAGAACTAGAACTCAAATCCTCTCAAGTATCATCCGATTTTCCTTCTTGATCTTCAAATTTGTAAGTGTTTCTTGCCCTAATTAGTTGATATCTTACTTAATCTAGTGATCTTACATGATTCCATCTGTGAAATCATTCCATTTGTGTAGATCTTCAAGTGTTCTTAGTTTCACCAAGAACACCAAGAACACACACTAGTGTTCTTGGACTTTTAACACCCTTTCAAGCTTCTTTATTGTAAGTACTCTTACCCTAGTGTGTTATAAGGCTTGTTACACTTCTTAATCATCTAGAAAACACAAAGAAACACAAGATCAAAGGTGCTTACGGTCCAACATGTTCTTGGACCGTAAACCCTAATGAAGGGGCCAAAGTGTGCCCTAGTCCCTTACCAAGCCTTGGATACTAGTCTAGATCATATCCTTAAAGTGCTTAGGACCTTAAACATCAAAAAGACCATAAACCATTAGAGTTTACGGCCGTAAACTCATGGAGAAATGGTCCATGGGCCGTAAACTCTACAAAGGGGTGAAATGATGCCACAATCACTTCCTAAGGCTTAGACTTGAAGTAGGAATGCTTCTTTAGGACTTATAAGCTTCAAAAAACAAAATGGTAAAAGTAGCATGAGTTTACGGCCGTAAACTCATGGGTTTACGACCGTAAACTCCAAGGGAGTTGGTCCCAAACCGTAAACTCATAAAGAGCTTACCCTTGGACCCTAAACTCAATAGCCAAGCCCTACAACCCTTAGATGCAATCCTTAGTACTTATAGCACTTAAAACAAATGTTTTACATGTCTTAGGATGTCTTAACTTTGTTAATTAGTTGTTTAATGACTAATTGGGTACATATATGTGTTATTATATGTTAACTAGGATCCTTGTGTGTGCTCAAGTCTTCACTTGACACTTAGCATCCTATAACATCCATTCATCCAAACCACTCACTACAGGTGAGTTCATACCCCTTAATCAACCTTTTAAATGATTTTAAATGCTTTTATGGGGGGGAATACAAGTTGAACTATTATAGTTATTATATCAATCACATGTGATTAATAACTACCAAACAAGTGGACTTCTTACTTTTCAAACCATATTATCAAACTATTTTACTTCAAACTGTTTTACAAACTCTTTTACATGTCAAATACTTTTATTAAACTCTTTTAAACTTATATTATGTTAAATGTGTATCTATATAGATATAGTTATATAAGTAGGATTGAAAGGACTTAGGACTGATAGCTCACCTTACTTCCTGTTCCTTGTTTGGTTGTGGACTTAGGGTATTCCAGCTATTTGTCCGAAGGTCGTTTGAATCCTAGTTATATATTATGTATATGTATATAGGTATAAAAGTTCCTTCTTTCATTCAGTTCAATACCTTTGGGTAGCAAAGGTATACAAACATGTTCATGCATTCAAACAACATTACTAGTAAGCTATAATAGGTATAGTTTAGGGAGATACTAATACTATTACTAGAACAGTGAAACATACAAAGAGTCAGTTCATATATGAGTCAATAACATACAGACAGAGAATACTATAATGAGAAAAAACAATACCATGCAGAGAGAGAGAACAAACAATACCATACAGAGAGAGAGAACAAACAATACCATACAGAGAGAACATACATACATACTAGACAGAGAGAGAACATACAATACATCTAGTACATACAATACATTCACAAGTGCACTAATACAGTTATGTGAGCCACGTAACGGGGCATGGCATCACCTGTCATGGCCCGTTTTGTATCCAGAATCTCCTTAAATGGAGAGCGTTGAGTTTGTGTATAGATCTATACTGGATTGACTATCCTACACCTTGCTGCTCGCTACAGTGGGACTTGCAAGTCTACGGGTGCCAAACGTCATTTCTTCCGACGTCTTACATCGTCGTGTTTATAGTCAGTAGTATGGTACAGGCCGATCACATGGTACTTTAGATAGCAATTAGTTTAAGGTAGTTAGTACAGCAGTAGTTACTTAATACACCACTACAATACTATTTCATTTTCCCATTTGCATTCAATTTGTGATCTTCACACAATAAACAGTAATGTAAAAAAACTATATTTTTGGTAAATGATAGTCAGATTTGGGAAAATACATACTCTTTCAAGAGACACACACATGACCACTAGATGCCTTGGTAGAAGGCTACTTTTAGTAGGAAACATAGGGTTTTCTAGGAGAATTCAAACACTTACAAGCATTTTCAAACTTATACATTATATACTTACAAACACTTTCATACAAACTCAGACACTAATATACTTATGAACTCACCAGCTTTAAAGCTGATAAACTCTTTCAAAATAACTTGTATTCTCAGGTCACCAGTAGACAGGTACCGGTGCCAGGTTTTGAGAAGATGGAGCTCGTTCAAGACTCATCTTGTATTTTGATTTATATTTTTGGTGTCTATATAACTTGACAGAACACACTTGTATTAAATTATATTATTAATGCAATGGATGATGTTGTTGCTTGTTTACTACTTTGCATTGTTGTGATACTGTACATGACGTCCTCCACCCCCGAACGTTTCCGCCGTTACGGTTTTGGGGTGTGACAAAATATTTTTGTCATGAAAACTCTATTTTCATATATTTCCCTTGATAAAATTATTTATATTAAATAATTTATAAAGAATCGCTAATAGTTTGTTAACCTGGTAAAAAGTCATGAGTATGACATAATATTCCAAGATAACCCTTGTATTTATTTTTGGCCAAAAATGATTCAAAATATTATTATTTCCATAATTTAATCATTTTCAAAATATTTTGTCCAACAACTTGTTTAAGCAAATCTTGAAACAAATCCTTACAGTTGATATAATAATTTGTGACTTATACTTGGTAACATAAAACTTTTTGTTTCTAAACATGATTTGTGGAACAATAACCCAAACTCTTGAGACTTAACCAAAATCTCGAGTTTTTGGGCTAAGTGTAAGGAATTTCATACTTAAGCACATGTAAGATGGCACGCACACACAATAAGAAAATAGATCATGCTTTATACAAGAATTTGACTTGTATTCTCCCCCAAAAACAATAAAAACTTAGAAAAAGTGGGGGTATGAAGCTCACCTTGAGTTAGTTTTGTGGGTGATTTGATGAGGTGTTAAGGAGCTTCCAAGTTCCAACACTTGAAAGTTTCTTTGAACTTTAGAATATCCTAAGAATAATTTTATGTGTAAGTATAATGAAATCTTAGGAATAATGTGGAGAATCATTAGTCAAAGAAGATGAAACACTTACAAAAAGAAGTCTGGGAATTTTCTTTAAAGGAATGAGACTTGAAGCTTGAATGAGTTGAGAACACTTCTAGAAGTTCACTGGATGTGAAAGTGGGAAGTGGAATTATGGGGAGGAAAGGAGGAGTTCACGTATCAAGAAGGAGGGGATAAGGGTGACATGACACTTGCTTGGAGGACTGGTGTACAATGCTTGGTCACCCATGGATATTTTGTGTTTAACTAGGATTGCATAGGAAATGAAGAATTTGCATCACATCATAAAGTCAACCCTTATCTTCTTAGAATCCCTTAAGAATCTTGGGTATTATTTTATATAAATATGTTTAAAATAATCAATTTTGGCATAAATTAGGGGTTTAAGGGGTCTAAAACATGAAAAACACGAGTTTGGAGGGATTCCCGACGTAAAAATATCCTAAACTGATGAAAAAGTCCGAAATGGTCCAAAATCCGGAGCCAAAAGGTGAATTCCGGAGCCATTTCTCAAATTCCGGAGTGGAGGGTCAAGCCTGCGAGGGTCCGAAGTGGGTACAAGGGGGGTTTCGGAGGTACTGGGCGAGTTCCGAAGCTGCTTGCTAGGTTCCGGAGCACTTCCTTCGGATCCGGAGCAGGCACGAATTCAGGAGCTAAGTTAGCACTCCGGACCGGCTAGAAATTCCGAAGCATTGTCCTAAGTGAGGTCCTTCCGGAGTCAAACCTTCCAGAGCATGCGAGATTATCCGATGCAAGAGGAGTTCCGAAGTGACTAGGGAATTCCGGAATAAGAGGGTTCCGGACCAAGAGGTTCAGGACCAAGAGGGTTCCGGACCAAGAGGTTCCAGACCAAGAAGGTTCCGGACCAAGAGGGTTCCCGACCAAGAGGGTCCTTTTGGGTTTTCTCCTTAGGTTTTGAGCTGTTTTCGACTGAGGAAGGTACATGAAGAGATTTGAGATACGTGGAGAGATTTGGGAGAGATTTCATATACTTGGAGAGATTTCACATACTTGGAGAGATTTGGGAGAGATTTCACATACTTGGAGAGATTTGGGAGAGATTTCACATACTTAGAGAGATTTGGGAGAGATTTCACATACTTGGAGAGATTTGGGAGAGATTTCACATACTTGGAGAGATTTGCATTGTAACACTACATGGATCATTAGGAACTCATATTGTACACTTAAATGTGTTAGCACAAGTCTCACAATAGTCCTTGCTTTCCTGAGGATGGAATTTCCTAGCCAAAAATGCTAGTTGTGACAGTCTCTTGGCTGGCCTCCTTACCAACCTCCTCTGTCTATAAAACCCTAAAAGAGTGTACCATTGTCTGTGAGTTTGTGTGAGCTTATGAAGGGACTTAAGGGTTGATATTTCGCACACTTTTGGAAGATCCTTGAAGTTGAAGGTGCATAGCTTGGAGAGAAGACCTAGATCCAGAATCTCCCACCCTTTCAGTCATTTGGAGGTATGAAGTTCATAGAGCAAATTACATGAATGGTCCCTATGGTTTGCGGTAATTTGCGCGTTTGGTCCCTAACTTATTTTTTTTAACTCGGAAAGTCCCTACTGTTTGTTTTTGTTACGCGCTTGGTCCATACTTACCTAAAACTGTTATTATTTAAATAGGAAAAAATTGTGGGGTAGGTAAGGTAAGGTGAGAGGGTGGGGTTGGGGATGTGTTTATTTAAATAAATTAAAAAATCAAGGGCCAGATAGTCTCTTTAGGTAAGACAGGGACCAAGTGCGTAACAAAAACAAACAGTGGGGACCTTCCGAGTTAAGAAAATAAGTTAGGGACCAAACGTGCAAATTACCCTAAACCATAGGGACCATATGTGTAATTTGCTTAAGTTTATACCTTGCTTTGTTATTGCTTTAAATCTATTGTTTTGGGGTTTTATCTTGATTTTGGGCTCATGGTTGAGTTGCCCAAGTAGTTGAGCATTCCAGTGGTTGTCATGTTAGATCTAACCATGTTATGGCCTTATTTGGCTTAAAGTTGCAAACTTTACTTAGTCTTAGGTCCTATTTATGCATTAAGTCCTTATTAAACCCATTTTGAGTCCTAGGGTTCCTTTTAGCATGCATGGATGTAAAGACGGAAACTTTACGTGATTTCTCAACCTTAGGGGACCAGATCTGCATATTGGGACTTTGTTTTGAGAGTTTAAGGGCTTAATGGGTCAAGCATCACTCCAATGAGCCTAGGGTTTGGGTTTGACTCAACATGGATGGTTCCTAAGGCTAAAGTTGGAAACTTTACCCTTCTAGACATCATTTTGAAGGAGATATGAGAATTGAAGCTCCTAGATTCGATAGAAACAACTTAATGCATTAAGTAGTTGGATTCCTGGCTAACTCGGCGAGTTGATGCGAGTTTTCCCGATTTGTGCAGTTAATGGAGTAACTTAACGAGTTGAAGGACAACTCAGCGAGTTGGGTCAACTCGTACCGTTGACTTTGACCTTTGACTTTAGTCTTTGACAAAGTTTGGCTTTTAAGGGGTTTTAGGGCATTTTGAGTTGTATTTAAGGAATTGTTTCTGTTTAGGGGCTGAGTAGAGCTGATATTTGAAGCCGGGACCTATTCAGCTATCGTTCAGTATTTGAGGTGAGTCTTCCACCACACGCATGGGTCGAAGGCACCAAGGCCGACCCATTATTGATTATGAAATGATTCGTATGGGAATATGTAATTGTTTGTTATTGGATTTATATGTGGACTTATGTGCAGACCATGGGAGGAGCCAATGATATTTAGTAAGACCATGGGAGGAGCCCATGGCTCAAGGATACAAGACCATGGGGGTAGCTCATTGCAATCCAATAAAGACCATGGAGGGAGTGCATGGCAAACTCATATGTATATATATATGTATGCATGGTATTATGTGATTATATGTTTCGTGTTGTAACGCCCGCATATCAAGGCTAGTCAATTTAGAAATAATAGGGGTCGAAAACGACTTTTCGACAAAAGATTATTTAGAATAAATAATCTTAACCAAGTTGTAGAATATGTCTCAAGGGTTCCGTACATATAAAGAACGCCGAAATCCGAGTTATAACGAAGAAGTTATGGCCCGTCGAAGTTTTTCGGCAAAACCGGCACGGCACTGGGAGACGTAAATAGTGAATTTAAGATAGAAGACTTTTTGGCCTTAATAATCTAAACCAAAGTTGTAGTATATGCTAAACCGAGAAAATCCATAAAAAGAACGCCCAAATCTGACTTCGTATGAGGAAGTTATGATTTTTCAAAGTTTCGGCTTAACAGTGTACAGCCCGAAACTCGAATTTTAGTTCGAGCAGTTTTTGGCTTACGCGACCTAAATTAGAGTTGAAGATCTCATTAATAGGAACTCAACGGTAAAAATACAGACGAAAACGGAGTCTGTATGAAGGAGTTATGAATTCTTCGCGGTCATTTAGCAGTCTAATCTCCTCCTACTGTTAAATTTAAGATCGGTCGAGAATTAGCCAACGGAGTCTAAATGAAAGTTGTAGATCTTGTTTTTACCTACGCGTGGAAAAAAATAACGTCAAAAACGGAGCTCGTATGCGAGAGTAATGATTTTTCTAAGTCGGGAGGCTGCTGTGCGAAATCGGGTGACGTGGCGCAATCCTGGCCATTGCTTCCTCCCCAAGGCTAGCCACCAGATGGTGACACCTGGCCTGGAACTCGACGAGTTAGAGGCCAACTCGATGAGATTTTGGCATTTCCAGCCTATAAAAAGGGAGCCGGGGCACCCTCATTTCTCACACCTTCCAACTTCTCTTTCTCTCTCTACACTCTCTCTCTAACCCCCCAAACCCCCCAAAAAGCCTAGGGAACCTCCCTAGCACCCGAAGGAAGCCCCGAGGCTCCCGGAGTCCCGAGAAAAAGGGTCTTTTGGCTCGGAAACGCTGCTCCAGCGAAGCCCGGTTTTGCGAAAAACCCGCTGTAAGTGAGCTATGCCTACCCTATCTTTAGTATAGCTTATGTTTTAATATAGTAACGTTATTAGGAACTTATAATGAGTATTTGAGCTGTTATTATGAGTTATATAAGAGTGTTTCTTAACGCTTATATAATAGTAATAATATCTAGACTATTAATTAGTCGCGGTTAACGTTAGACTAAACTCTAGTGGTAATGATACTAGGTTTTGTCCGAGAGAAATTGTTTTAAGAGTAACGAAGTGCTGTCCGAGTGCCGACTCACCACCTTACCAAGTCAGTGCATAATTACTTTCATCTTACACATAGATATGAAGTATTTTATATAAATTACGTGCTATGTGTGCTTATTATCTGAATACTTGCTGTCTATGCTGGATGAACGATTTTATACATGTTTTAAATGATTTAAACTGTATATGTATTTTATATCTACGATAATGTTGGGGTAAAACATTGGTAGATGTAATATGAGTTGGATGATGAGTTGAGAGGTGTTATAGACCACGAGGTGAGGGTGAGGGGTGGACGATGTGAGAAGCCTTTTCCCAAACGATGGCCCCGTCATTCAGCAGAGTATGGATAACAACCACAGACTATTCTAGACAGTCCAGTGGAACACTAGCAGGCTCGCAACCTGTAAGTGTTGTGAACGATGTGTTCACCCGGTGTACTCTAAACCTTGGTGATCATGCAGACTTGATGCCTAAACCCTGGTGATCATGCAGACTTGATGCCTAAACCTTGGTGATCATGCACACTTGATGCCTAAACCTTGGTGATCATGCAGACTTGATGCCTAAACCCTGGCGACTATGCAGACTTAGTGCCCGTTGTGTAAACCATGGCAACGATGGACTTCATGCCGATTCCTTAGGATGATCCTTAGGAATGGATGAACGAGAAATAACTGATTCTTAGGGTAGATCCTTAAGAATAAAGAAGATAATGGGGATTGGTAATTGGGTTAACTGTTTGATGATTAAACATAATAATTATATTATTGTGGGTTGAAAACCCTATGTACTCACCAGGTTTCCCAACCTGACCCACTCAAGCTTATTTGTATCATAAGTGTCGATATGAAGCTACTTTACACTGAGAGATTTAAAAGAGATGTAGATCACTAGTGTAAATGAATGTAAGTTCTGTTTATGCTTATGTTTCTGTATTGACGATGACATCCCAAGGTTTTGAAAAAAAAAATACATTTCTTCGGAAATGCTTTGATAATGTATTTATCATGTTTTTCTGGGAACAAATTCCGCAACATTTTTATTAAAAGAGGTACTCTGATTTTTATAAAGCATAAACAAAATCGGTTTTTTCTGGCCGTGAAAATGGGGATCTCACACGTGTGTTTTGGGAAATTCACTAAGCTTGTGCTTACAGTTTTATTGAATGTTTCAGGTACTTCTATTGATAAGGGCAAGGGCCCGACTTGATGGCACGACGTGCATTCTCCAATGTTTTTCACATTTAGTTTTCGTACTCTGAATTTTAAAATTATATGGCTATGTAATGGGATTTTTGTACTCCTTATGGTTGATGTTTATGAAATTAAAAGTTAAAAATTTTCTGAAAAATTTGGGCTGTTACAAAAGGAAGATTCTCGAAGGCTAACTTAGACCACCAAAAGTCTGGTGGTAATGGTGGAGCTAAGTGGTGTGAGAAGTGCAAGAGAAGCACTTTGCGAGATGCGTCAGATAAGTGACTTGTGATAAGTGTAGGAGGATCAGTCAGTATTCCAAGGATTGGACGTTTAATGATAAGGTATGCTACGTATGTCAAAAGGTTGCCCGAAGAAAAATAAAGCAACAAGTTCGAATGCACCGCCGAAGCCAAAAGCAAGAGCATGACAGAAGATCCTTGAGGAAGCAGACGGTGATGCAAGGGACCAGGAGTAAGGATTTATATATACCTGAAGATCGAGATATAAAGTAGCCATATAGTTAATTTTATGTGGTGTAGCCTAATATAAGAGGCATAGTGTAGGGTGAACTTGAATATCTTTGTAATCGTTTCAATAAATAATATAAGCCTTAGTTATGTTATCTGATATGTTAAGTTGCTATATGTTTTTTCTTGTGTGGTGACTTGGAGAGCTGAGAGACAATACTTGGGACGAGTATGAGTAAGTGTGAAAGGTAGTAGAGGCCTATACTACCGGAAGCACATGACTCACACTTGGATCAGGGAAAGTCACAAGGTTACTAAGGCATTAGTAATTGAGTTTTTTTTTTGTTTATTTCCGTCGTAACCATCATTTCGGTAATGACTACGAAGATGATTATTATTCCAGCCCTAGTAGTCATATCAAATCAAGTCCGAATCGAGAATAAGTTTGTGAAATAAGTTAATTGGTTCAGAGAACCATGTTCGATGTCGTATCCGACTCAAGTCAGGAGGTTAAAGGAAATGATAATCAATGCAATCGACAAAAGTGTCACGACCGTCGGTAAAGCAAAGCAATTTGTAGTTAGAATTGCTACATGATATAATGTGATTATATCACAATAGAACATGAAGGAAGGTGTCATCCATATTGGAGTCTGACTCAAAAGACCCGAGTCTAGCCATTGCCTCATACGACAAAAGGTCATTAGATGCATGACCCATCAGTATGTTACGGTAGTCGAAGTACTGACCTTAATATAGGTCAAGTCTATTCTAAAAAAAAGCAAGAGTCTCCGATGGAGATCAAATTTAGAAGTAAGAGTAGGTGCAAAACTGTCAACAACCAAGAAGTCCAAGAATTAGAAACTCAATAGAAAGGACATGAGAGTTACGATTACCGCCTAGGATGGAAAGGTAACATGAGGAGTCATTATAAAAGCCCTATTTTGTTGATGATTCCAAGACGTAATCATCGTAAGGGGGAGATAATTGTAACGCTCACAGATTCGGGCCAGTCAATTTAGAGATAATAAGCGTTAAAAATGACTTTTTGATAGAAGATTATTTAGGATAAATAATCTTAACCAAAGTTATAGTATATGTCACAAGGAATTCGTACATATAAAGAACGTTGAAATCCAACTTATAACGAATGAGTTATGACCTGTTGAAGTTTCGCGATTTAAACCGGCACGACTGTAGATAACGTAAAAAGTAAATTTTTGATAAAATACTTTTTAGCCTTAAAGATCTAAACGAAAGTCCTAGTAGTCGTGAAATCGAGAGCGTGCATATAGAAGAACGTCTAAATCTGGCTTCGTTAGATGAAGTTACGAATTTTTAATGGACTTTAACAGTCTAAGCCTGTTAAAATATTACTTTAAAAATAAATTCAAAATTAGTTGACGGAGTCTAAATGAAAGTTGTAGCTCTCGTCGATAGCTACACGTGGATATAAAGAACATAAAAACGGAGTTCAAATGAACAAGTTTTAATTTATAATAACATATTTACGTATTAAAATAAAGTATAAATCATATATATATATATATATATATATATATATATATATATATATATACACTCACACACACACATATTTATATATCATTTGAAAGGTATCGACAATGCGGTCATTATAAGACTAATAGTGAATACTTTTCACATTAGTTATTGTTAAATCTAGTTAAACTATTATTATAAAGGGGTGTTTGGTCGTTTAAGTAACTAGAAATGGTGGTTTTTGAAAATTCAAGGGTGGTTTTTGGAAATTCAATTACTATAAATATGAGGCTCTAGGCTCTCATATTTCTTGCATCATTCTCTTGATTCAAGAGTCGTTCTCTTCTTATCCTCGAGCATGTCGGTCCCTCATGATTCGACTTTTCTTTCTGTAGTTTTAGTATACTAAGGTGAGTGCTGAAGCGCTACAAGAATCTTTTTAGAAGAAAGATTCAACGATGAAGTTCTAACCATAGAGTTCTAAACTTTCGCTAGAATTCTGTAAGTAGAGCTACACCTATTACGCTTTAAGTGTAACTTATGTTTAAATTCATTATTGTTATTATGAACCTATAAACTAGATTTATCAGTGATTCCAAGTCGTTATACTGATTGATCTACTTACGGGGATTGTGACAAGTCTAGATTTAGTGAAGTCTTTAAAGCGGGATTTCCAAACAATATACTTTGTATACCAAATGAACCCTACCTCTGATATGATCTTACGTGGTTGTCCCTTATCGGCTATAGATCAGTAGAATTTAAATTAATGATGCATCTAGACTAATAATTAGTTTCAAGAAATATTAGACCAAGTCTTAGTGATAATGATAATAGGTTACGCTAAAGGAAAAGACAATATCTAGAAGTGAAACGCTGTTCAAGTTTCGAGTCGTCACTTTAACAAGTGAATGCCTAGTTACTTTCATATTACACATAGATATGAAGTATCTAATTAAATAACTGCTATATGTGCTTACATGCAAAGATGTTATGTGTTAGATGAAATGTTATAAAGATAAGTTTATATGATTTATATCGTATATGTATTTTTATAAATATTATACATTGGGTAACAAAGGGTAATGAAAGATGTCATAGTATGATGAAAGATAGGATGCCATAGTATGAAAAAAGATGTAGGCAATGATAGAATGCCACGACTTTGGAATTTTGGTTTACCAATGGTATAGTCACTTAGCAAAGTATAGGTGAAAACTACCAGACTAATTGTTGATAGTCCCGTAGAACACTGTCAACTATGCACTTAGTGCCTATTAGATAGATGTTGGCATCTATGGACTTAGTGCCTATTAGATAAACACTGACAGTGATGGACTTCGTGCCTAAACACCGGTAACGACGGACATCGTGCCTAAACACCGGTAATGATGGACATCGTGCCTAAACACCGGAAATGATGGACTTCGTGCTTATTCCTTAGGACAATCCTTAGGAATAAAAATAGAAAGAAACCTACTAAGATGTATTGCGGAGAAATCCCTGTAACAATACTGTCAGCAACGATGATTAAGATGACCCTTAGGATAAATCCTTAGGGAAGAATAAATAGTAAAACGGGGATGGGTAATTGGGTTAATTGTTTGATAACTAAACACATTAATTATATTATTGTGGGTTGAAAACACTATGTATTAACCAAGTTTCCTAACCTGACCCTTCACTTTATTTGTATCACAGGTTTCGGTGCGAAGATACATTACACTGAGAGATTAAAGAAGATTTAGATCATTAGTATAAATTAAAGTAAGGTCTATTTATGATTATGTTTTGTATCAGTTATGACATCCTAAGGTTTTAAAAAATATCCATATCGAACGTTTCTTCGGAACTGTTTAATGTTAATATTATCTCACATTGAAATAATATTGTGGACCACTTCCGCAACAAAAGAAATACTCTGTTTTAAAATTAAGCATAAATAAAAGTTTTAAAATGACCATAAATTTAGGGATGTCAAAGATTCCTGGTTTGGGTCCTTGTCATCGTTAGCAAGTGTGGTTGTCATGAGGTCTTAGTCGAGAAACCAAGAAGAACAAAAGTTTAGTAATTATTATTTTGAAAGTAGATTTCTATTATAGGAAAAACCTAGATCTTTAGGATGCATGTACACGTAGGGTTATTAGTTTGAATTTGATACGCTAAACTAGTGTGTATAGATTGTATCAAAACCCATCAGTGGTATCAAAACCATTAGGTTTTAGAAATTAGCATTGATAAATAAGAAAAACGGAAAAAAATATGTTCGTCAGACGCAGCGCGCCTAAATGGACGTGACACGCCCCATCAGAATTTAAATCTAAGTTTAAAGTTTATTATTCAAAATATTATTTAAAAGGTATTTAAATCTAAATACTTTAATTACAATTTTAAATATTATTTAATAGTTGATAAAATCTGAATATTTAAGATAAATCCAAATTGATAAGTCTCTTAGTTAAAAATTATTTTAATTGGATTTAAAAGTTGAATATTATTTAACGTAAATTTAAATATGAATATTCCATTTAAAAGTTGAATATTAATAAAACATAAATTTAAAAGTTTTAAATTTATTATATAGTATGATTATTATATGTCACACCCCCGACCGAGGCGACGGAACACGTCGGGCTGTGCAGCTAAGTTCATGGATCACAGGTAAACTGAATATATAGCTCAAGTACAGTAATAAACAAAACATCATTCGAGTTTCATCTTGACATTTGAATACAAGGTTTTTACAGATAATAATAGTAAATGAATTTCCTTAAAAGATAAGCATATTATACAACATCAACTAAACTAGGCCACCTATAATCCAATCCGTCTTGAATATCCGTTTAGTGATTTCCTGATAATACATGTAGTTTTGAGGGTCTACACAAGGTTGGTGAGTGTTACAAGTTTTTTGCTAACAACAGTAATACTTTTACAAGCCTAAAAAGTATTTTCTTTATATGTATAACAATAGTTAAAACAATGTTTGCAATAAGTCTTTAAAAGCCAAAATGTATTTTTGTATAAGTAAATCCATACTTAAATTTGTGTTTGTAATTAATCTTTAAAAGCAAAAATGTATCTTTTGTATAAGTAATTTAATACTTAAAACTATGTTTGTAATGAATCTTTGAATGTTGTCACACCCCCAAACCGGAACGGCAGAAACGTTCGGGGGCGGATGACGTCATGTACAATATCACAACATTTGCATAATAGTAATCAAAGTACAACAACCATTACATTGATAAAGTATAGTTTTACATTCGTGTTCAAACAATGTATACTTGACACCAAAATGTATAGCAAAAACTAAAAGACATGATTCTATGAAGCTCCGTCTTCTCAAAACTTGTGGATACCTGTTTACTGATTTCCTGAGAATACAAGTAGTTTTGAAAAGAGTGTCAACAATTAAGTTGATGAGTTCATAAGCATAGTTGTAATTGAAATCTGTCATTTGTTCCTTAAGAATGTAAATAAGTTTTCCCAGAAAATCCTATATTTTCTGTTGTAATATGTTGTAGTCCTAATACCGTAAGACCAAAACGTGTAAATGTTATTGTATTCTGAAATAGTATAATATAGTTTCAATTAACATAAAACCATAAAAAGTATGTTTTCTCTGTACTAGCATATTATTCTGTATTTGTACTTGAATAAAAACTCTGTAATTGTAAGTGCCTGGATTCACCACCTGTATTGTAAAATACTTTATTGTCGTTTCATTATTAATAAAACTATGTGAGGTTGTTTATTTATTCATACACTAATCGTATTGTTCAATACCAATTTGTGAGTTATCATAACCATGCTTGATGACCTAAGATGACCTGAACACGACGTTCTTCAGGCGTCACAATCGGTACGACATTTGTCATCCTAGGCCTGCCGGCCTAACTGTAGCTAACAATTAAGGTGCGGAATTGTCAGTACCGTATAGATCTATACACAAGTGTCACGCTCTCCCTCTAGGAGACTCTGGTTATAATTTCAGGACTTGGTTGGTACTTAGATAAGTATGTGAAGTGTGTCTCAGAGATGCTATATTGATGGTTACGTGTAGAATAATGAAAAGTCCCTTTTATGATAAATAACTGTATGTATATTCCATATACTATATCTATTATAGTTTATATCTTTGTTTTCTGTAATGTATTCTGAACTTGGTAATATAGTACATATGATCCATAAACTATACCTATTATAGTTTATATGTTTGTTTTCCGTATTGTATCTCAACTATGTTAAATGATATGTAAGCTCCATAAACTATACCTATTATAGTTTATATGTAAATGTTCTACTGAAACGAAAACCTTTGTATTGTTAATGATTTGTCAAGTTTAAATCGTAAAATCCGTAATAAAGTTCCGTGAAATTTAACATTTATGTCCAGTTGGTACTAAAATAGATTGCCAAAAATAATATTTTTGTTTAACAAGTTTAAATGGTTTTATACTTATATAAATATAATATTTATATAATTATGATTAAAAAGGCGGTCGAATAAATAATTCTACCCTAAGCCCACAACCAAACAAGGAACATGAAATAGAGCAAATTATCAATTCTATGCATGTTGAATCCTAATTATAATATATATATATATATATATATATATATATATATATATATATATATATATATATATATATATATATATATATATATGTTATTCAAATGACAACGATTGACAAAATATTGAAATCATTTAGATATTAACTCACCTTGTATGTAGTTGCGGTAAGTTAATATGATAGTAACGGTGACTTTGGGCTAGAACACGAGAAGTTAATTGTCTCCTCATTGTTTTAAACACATAATAAGGTGTAAATATTATGATCTAATTACACAAGTGTTTCATAAAACACTAATTAATATGCAGAGAACTTACAATCAAATATGAAAGATCTTGATCACTGGGAACGTATGAAGGCTAATTTGAGAGAAAAGAAGTTTGATATTTGAGAGAGAAAGTTATGGAGGATTTCATTCACTGGAAGTGTTAAATGATTCAATTTGTATCTTAAGTATGAAGGAAACTTATAAGGCGGTGATGTGAGGTTTACGGTGGTAAGTGGGTTATATCACATTGGGAAGTTAAATATGTGAAATATCCACATTTTTAAGAGGGTTTTCGGCCATAAAATGACTAGTTTTGGGTCCATATGTGTAACATGTTATAGATTTCGGTCCTTCATATGGCCTTGATTGTGTTTTCGGTCCCTAAAGTCCAATAGAAAAGGGTTTGCGGTCATAGAGTCAACCTAGAAGTGTTTTCGGTCTTGGAAGGGTATCTTGGCCGAAAACCCATTTGTGGGGTATCCTTCATGCTTTTTGATTTATACCTTTGACTTGTTTTGACTTATATTAACTTATATAAACATATGTATGCATGGTTTATAATATAAATGCATGGTTTTCAATATAAGTATATATAACTTATATAAGTATTATTTTCAAAGTGTATATATATATATATATATATATATATATATATATATATAAGTATGTATTCTTGGTATCTAAAGTTCTTATTGTATTATTGTTATGATGTTAATTCACTTGTATACGGTTATAGTTTAGACTTTTATTTGAACAGTTGGACTTACATTGACTTGAAATAACGGGTTGTTACATTATCCCCCGTTAAAGGGAATTTCGTCCCGAAATTGTTTCTAAAGTGGTATTCATGAACTAGAGAAAAAGTGTGGGTACTTTTGTTTCATTTGATCTTCCCGTTCCCAAGTGAATTCAGGTCCCCGCTTGGCATTCTAGCGAACCTTCACAATTGGTATACGGCTTTGTTTTGTTCTTTTTATTTCCTTATCCATGATTTCCAATGGTTCTTCTACGAAGTGTAGACTCTCGTTTAACTCGATTTCTTCGAGTGGGATTACAAGAGTCTCGTCAGACAGACACTTCTTCAGATTAGATACGTGAAAAGTGGGATGAATGTTACTGAGTTCATGCAGTAGTTTGAGTTTATACGCAACCAGACCGATTGTAGAAAGAATCTCGAATGGTCTGATGTACCTTGGATTTAGTTTTCCACGCTTTCCGAAGCATATCATGCCCTTCCAGGGTGATACCTTCAATAGGACGCGGTCACCAACCTGGAATTCCAAGGGTTTTCGTCGTTTGTCCGCATAACTCTTTTGTCTGTCTCTAGAAGCTTTCAGTCGTTCCCGGATTTGGGTGGTATTTTCTGTTGTTTGTCGAATGATCTCGGGACCGGTTAAAGTGCTTTCGGCTATTTGTTTCTTTGCAAGTTGCGTATCACCCACTTCAGCCCAACACAGAGGAGATCTGCACTTACGGCCATAGAGGGCTTGAAATGGAGCAACTTTGATGCTATTGTGATAGCTATTGTTGTACCTCAATAGGTGGTGCAAACTCCAAATCAAATCACCGAACAAACTCGGCCCAAGTCAACTCTGCCACCCCAGCTGGCCCCACCTGGCTAGTAACCTCGCCCCACCAATCTCGGGCCCTATCCCTTAGCTTACACGAAGCAAACCCAACCTTTGCCGCATCCGGGCAGGAACTCGTGCATTGGGCGTTCTCTATATCTGCTACCCAGCGTCGGCTGACAATGGGGTCCCTGAGCCCGAAAAACTTCGGCGCCCCACACGCCTTGAACTCCCGAAACGAGGGAGTTTGGGCCCCAATTTGACCTGCCGCCAACTCAGCCCTGAAGGATCTTAGTCTCTCCTCCATAACCTCCATAATGCCCTCCTTGACCGTCCCGAAAATGTCCGGGGTCGCGTCAAGGATGCCCCTGGTAACCTCAGCTGCAATGAGCTCGTGCAGCCTCTCATCGATGACATCAGAAGTGTCTCATCCCGCCTCGGATCCAGACCCCGATCCTGATCCTCCTGCTCCAAATCGTGTCACTACTATGCTGGACTGAAATATCATAAATTACAATGATCAGGATTTCCATATAAGGGGTCTTCCCACACCGGTCCTCCTTGAAATCGTCAGATCTAAAATTGGCTCGGGTACAGGTCCTATGCTTTCAGTAGTACGGGCCCAATACTACCTTCCACACCTACCTGTACCTTTCCCCAATGCCCTACCTGACAACCCCAATTTGTCCCAAAACTAAACCATATTCCACAAACTACCGCATACATCAAATCTCAGGCCGTCCTAAGATTTATTCTACTCACATCTATGAAACCAATCATGACAAACTGCATTTATGCATGCAAATTGTACACAGAAAAAGGATCAAATAGACTTTCGAATAAAAGATTCTACCCTAGACCACAACCAAACAAGGAACAGGAAATAAGGACAAATCGATCATTCTGAGGCTATAAGCTCCTAACCGTATACAATTTAAAAGCATACACATAGCAAGTGTTGGATTAGGTGTCTAAGTTCATAACTATTTCTGGGATGTACTTGACCCGGTTGGCATGGTCCATTTGGGTTGCATGGCATCATGCGTTTGGATAGACTAAAATGAGAGAAATAACACTTAAGGTTTATTAATATATTATAAGTTCTAATATATCAATAATATTATTTAATTAGTATTGATCAAGAATTAATTTGAAATTAATTAAGTGATCAAAAGAAGACTAATTAAATATATGGGTTGATTGTGTAAATCACCCATTACTTGTATAGTGGGCTAATACTCCATGGATTATCAAGTTAGGCTAAAACCCATAGGATACTCCATGGATGCTCCATGGTGTCTTTGAGCCCATGGATCATGGAAATGAAGAGCCATGTCAAGTTAGGGTTTACATGGTGTAACCCTACCTATGACACACTATAAAAGGAATATGTGAGCAACCAAAATCGACACTAGTGTGAGAACAAGAGGGCATAGCCGATTTTAGAAGTGTTCTATTTCTCTCAAGGTTATTCCAAGTGTATTTGGTGTTGTGTGAGACATTTGAGGCATCACACTTGAGGTGCTAGGCTCACAAGGTTCTCAAGGAATCCAAGCAACTAAAGGTATGTATTTCTTACTATCTTTTATGTTTAAAAGTTCCCCATGTATGCTAGATAGGTTATGAACCTTGGAAAATCAATTTTTCATGTATCATAGTAAAACATAGATCCAAGGTTCTAGGGTTGCATGTACACCTTAGGAGTGTTAGCATGCTCAAAAACCAACAGTGGTATCAGAGCCTAGGCTTGTTTGTTTGATACTTGATGCAAAATTGTGAAAAACTCAGTTTTTCTGCACTCTGCAGCATGAAATCGCCGAGTCCATGAGTAAACTCATCCTACTCGTCGAGTAGGTTCATTCACTCGACGAGTAGGAGCCCCAAAATGCTGTTTTTCGACTTTTGCTGCTGGAAATGGACTAGAAACATTACCCTAAACTGTTTTGGTCTTATAAAACTTGTTTTAGATGGTGTAATGGTTATGCTAATCCATTTTCAATAGCTATTATCAAAATTTCAAGTGTTATATGGTTAATTTTATGATTCTTGAAATTGTTGATATGCATGTTCATGAACTTATGAGTTTAGAAGATCATAGGAATTATTTGTAACTTGCTTGTTAGTTTAATTCTTGATCATTATGTGTTTTAATGGAATCCATAATTTGTCCTCAAGTTATGGATTACCAAAAGTCATTCTTTTAAATTCCATTAAAGAAACACATAGGTTACATAAAATGAAAAGTCTCTCATTTTAATAAACCATTTAACTCATAAGTTATGAAAGATGAAAAGTTTTGAAAGTTACAAAACTTGCCCTCAAGTTTTTGAACATGTAAAGTCTCTTTAAGAACTTTAGTTCCAACCCCTAGAATTTTAAAAGTTAAAATTCAACCCTTATACTTTATAATATTATAAGTTAATAATAATTATATATGTATAAGAACAAGTCATTTTACCGTTATTAGGCCTCATTCACGAAGCCGGTCTATAAGGGGGGTATAAGGTTGCTGCCTATAAAATGGCAGCTTAATGGGTGTCCACTCTCACCCACCGCTTCCTTGATCGGTGGAGGGTCGTTAGTCGAACGGGTAGGACAAGGACTTGAATTCTCCTTTCATTAAAAGTATTAATGATGAATATAAAGTAACTAAATGTTTTTATAATTCCCAATCTTAGTTACTTTAGGAAAATGTGAATAAGGTGCTAACCCATGAAATTACACTTTGCACTTTGCTTAAGTCGGTTAGTGGAGCACGTGTGGTTAACCGACACACTAGCTGGACTTAACAAGGTAGGCAAAGGGTAACTTAATGTTTATCATAGTATCGATGGAGCGCGTGTGGTTAACCGGCACATCGATTGAGGGGTAATACATTAAGGGTACCAAGTAATTTGCATGGTTACTTCACACCTTGTTTTGTAATCCTCGGCATCCCAGTCACAAAACCTAAAGGGCACACTCGAGACTGAAACATGCCATTGAAAGTTCAATGGATCTCAAAAGATTTAGGAGTTTCAAATCCAATTAAAACCTAATAATTTATTTCGTTTTTCATGGTGGAAATTGGTGAATCGTCATTCACCTACCTTCAAATATTTTATAGCTTGGATTACGGCATCCCTCTTCCAAGTTATAAAATATTGTGTTGGGTCCTAGCCTTAATATTTCATATTGGGTGTTATATTAAGGAATTTAAATCAACTATCTTGAATATCTCCCAAAAGATGTCTGGTTCAGACAATTATGATCTTCCTAAAACTCTTGGAATAAGCTTTCCTAATGAAGATGATGTCCCGTGACTAGATCATGGAAACCATACTTCAATTCCTCCACCTCCTCCAATTATTCTCCCTAACCCACAAGTTCAAGGTCACTCAAGCCCTATTGGCAAGCAAGGTCTATGTGTGATCACATCTTGAAGATGAAGTCACATATTGACAAGCCGGGAGAGTTGGGTGTCAAAGTCTTAAGAAAGTTGGTTTTTCAATCACTTTCTAAGTCACATAGTGAGTGTCCTTTGGGACTACTATGTAAAAGACTATGACATGAACCTTAATGATAAGGGTGACAACTCTCGACCCAACCCGTAACCCGACACTGACCCAACCCGAAAATAGACGAGTTTGGGTTGAGATTTTTGACCCACCAACCCGTCAACCCGCCAACCCACCAACCCGTTTATTTCATGGGTTGGGTTGGGTTATCTATTTGGGTTCGCGGGTCAACCCGCCAACCCGTATATATATATATATATATATATATATATATATATATATATATATATATATATATATATATATATATATTACATTTAAAAATAATGATATATTTAATTATTAATTAAAATTGATTTCCATCCGTATTCGTAATATTCCGTATCATTGTATTCCTTCCGTATTCGTATGTGACTAATCTGCATTTGCGGTTCATTATTCAGAAAAAGAAAAATACATGTCGTTATTTTCACGAGTCACAAACGAAAAACACATCCACTTTCTATGAATGTTTTCATTTTTCATTTTTATTTGGATGTTATTGACTTTATGAATTTATGTTGAAAACCTTTTTTTTATGTTAATTACTTTAATCATTTTATGAATTTATGTTGAAAACACGTCATTTTTTAAAATGTGTTGTTTATTTATTAAACGGGTTATATGGGTTGGGTTTGACCCATTAACTTGTGAACCCACGAACCCATATACTTAAACGGGTCATATGGGTTGGGTTGGGTTGAGGTTTCCAACTCACCAACCCGTGACTCGCCAACCTGTCAACCCATATATTATATGGGTTGGGTTGAGTTTATGTTTTCTGACCCGCCAACCCGCCAACCCGTGACCCGCCAACCCGAACCCAACCCAATTTCCAGGCCTACTTAATGATCTTATCTATTTGCTGGGTGCTGCTGAATCAGAAATGATTTGGAGCTCTGGTAAAGCAAATTTGATTAGTAGATCAACTTCCCAAATTACCATGGACATTGATAAATTGGTGACATTGGAAATCCAGAAAACTTTCTCTTCCCAATGGAAAGGGATTGGCCATAGTCAACTCGGTTGACCAAATGGTAAAGAGAAAGGCTAAGTCTGAGATAGTCCTGTGTACCATTCCCAAAGGGTCCATATGGTTCTATTGCCAAAAAGGAAGGGTCATTGGTTGCAAAGCTGCCCTAACTACCTGAAAGATCTGAGAGAAGGTCTAGTCAGAAAGTTTGATTCTGCTTCAGGTAAGTCCACTATCTAACTCTGTTAAGTTCCTGATTGATGATTCTTAATACAAAATGTGACTTGGTTATATTTTGGTGTTTGGCAGAATCAAGCAAAGGGAAGGACACTTAAAGAAAGAGTATGCTAAATCTGATCACGAAGATGGATTTCAATCGCATGGTTCGAAGATCGGATTCTTGAGCTACTACTTAGGAGTTATGATAGATTGCTAGGAAATTTGTAACAGCATAGTTTTCATTTAAAGCTGCATTGTAAGGAAAAAGCTTTTTCCGCATTTTATAAATAAATAAAATTTTGATTTTATTTTAGTTTATATCTCCTTGCAATGGCTTTTATGGAAAATTGATGTTTATATGTTTCTAGCAATAATGGAAATGTGAATTTGATTCTTTCATTTGTGGTAGTGTCTAAATTTATCAAATAAGGAAAGATTCTCATCACCCAAGGTTTCAATTGGACTGAAACTTGGAATCATGCAAGTTGTATAGTATGATGAATGAGAACTTTCAGCTTTGGAAAATTAAGACTAATTCCTTGTTCACATGTATATGTGAGTCAAGTGAAGGACTAAGGGATCGAGTACACATTATTGTGCACTGGTCAAGTCCACCACAAAAGATCGATAAGATTATTCGTCATGATTTACTAAAGTTTAGTAAATGTGGTTATACTTACCAGTTTAAGTATAATTCTGAAACATCAGAAAAGTTTCAATGTTTTGCAGGACGAATGAGAATAATCAAATTAGGCAGAAAGATAAAAGTTTCTCAAATCTGAAAAGATGTGAGAGTACTTTAGTATCATGTTTTGTGATCATCTTAATGATTAAGAAACCATATCACAATTGGTCCTCTAAGGACATCTTAGTGCATTCTTATGGCTAAAAAGAGGAATCATGAATTGTTGAAGTGGTTAAATCAAGAAGATGAGTCATTCTTCGTTCCAAAACAATTCTTAGAGTTATACTCCAAGATTATAAATAGAGTGACATATCTTAAAAGAAGGTTTATAACACTTGTCAAATGTAAGAGTAAAATCTGTCCTACTTTTGTACATTTGAAATTGGTAAGCTGTGATGTTTTGGATAAAACAAAGACCAACTAAGGCCAATTGTGTGAAGTGTTTGTCTTGATAAAGAATCCGCACTATCTCTTGAATATTTGGCAAGTGAGTCTTATATGTCAAGAGGACAGTGGGAGTCTTAAAGATCTTGGAAAAGCTTCCAGATCTAATCAAGAGTAAAAACTTGTAGTTTATCACTAGCACACGACGTGAGGTTTAAAACCTATCGTGTTGACATATTCCTATTTCTGTGCCCATTCCAGTTAAAGTTGACGTTGCATATGAGTTGTGAGAGTTCTCAATTGGTTGCATAACAACTTGGAAGCAATGACAGGCCCTTGTGCTGCCAGGTGGCAAGAAGTTAAGACTGCACAAGTTCAATCCATAAGAGTTTGGATTTGTCACTAACCTTGTCTTGTGATTATGGTTTTGACAAATTCACATGGATAGGAACACATACACCATAAAATCTAAGTGTCATATGGTTTCTCTCCGATTCATGAAAATGATGGTGAGGAAACGCTTTCACTAAGTAGATATTAAGTAGATAGCAACTGTGATATTTGCATCCTCAAAGTCGTTAGTGGAGCGTGTGTGGTTAACCGGCACACTAACATGGACTTGTGAGAAATGGCAAAGGTCTAAACAATTGAGACTATGATTACGACATCACTTTTCATAGTTATGAAATTTTTTAGACACACATGTGTGCTATCTAAGGAAAGGTGTATGATTTTGATAAAGTTTTGTCAAAGCATCTCGTATCAGAAATATGAACTTTGGTAAGAAGGTCAATAAAGTATTGATTTCTAGAAGTCCAGCTGATTTCTAAGTACATGTCAAAGCTAGTGGGAGCATAAGTTTTATGCTAATAATCATCATGCAAGTGGGAGCATGATAATTATAATAAGTGTTGCAAGTTAGCAATGTTAATTATAGAAAACAAAAGGTTTCAATTGGGAAAAAGTTGTTTTGCTATAATTAAGGGAGAGGAAATTATACTTCACTTCAATTCTAAAAGCTTAGATTGAGGTTTTAATCATCTTTAGTCAAGGATATATATATGAATTTTATGTTGGAATGGCTCAACATAAGGAAATTCTATATATGGGTCCATTATTTGCGTTCTAAAATTCGATTATGATTACGTAATCCCTTTTCATAATCTGAATTATGAGAACTTGGCAAATAAAAATAGAAATATTACAACAAAAGACTGGTCTAGTATCATGTCTTTATGAATCGTGTCCCATATGCTTCGGATATAGGATCGATTGCAGATGCTATAATATTCATCTGTTCTAAATTTTTCCAAATGCCCAGAGCATTAAGAGGGAAAAGGTATTAGAACTAGATATGACTAATTTGATTAAGCAATTGTTGAGGACAATCTGAGGTTTACCGAAGATTGGTTGCTCAGGGACAGTTGTAAGTATAGTGTTAATTTTGGAAGGACCATATTGACATATTCTGGAAAGAGGCAACTCTTGTTCAGGAGTAATAGTCAAAAGGGGAATATGGAAATATTCCCATAGGTGGAAGTTATTCATTAAATCTGTGTAAGATTAGGAAACTTAATGCAAGAAGAATGTTCAAAGGCAATGAACTTTGAATATGAGACTTCTGTTCCATGGAGTTGATCTCCATTGGAACACTCTGTAATGTCTGTTGATAAGTCTTTGTGACTTTGTGCATAATCATTACAAGAGGACCAATGCATATAAGTTTAGAATCTAACAAATTTAGGTAAATGGAAGGAATTTGGAATTCTTGCATTTGCGGTAAGGATTTGGGATTGTGAAATGAGTATCATTGGAATTATGTTCAATCGATCTATTTCACAGAGTAAAGATCATAGACAAACTTAGTGTGCATACTTGGTGTATGGCATAAGTAATGTTTGGAAAAACATAGTGTGCATACTTGGTGTATGGCAGGACTAGTGTTTAGAAAAACATAGTGTACATGCTTGGAGCATGGGACAACCATTGTTTTTTAAATTAAAGTATAAAGTTGATAGTTTGAAACGGTATGCAATGAATGATGGGTAATGAATATGGTGATAAATAAAAGATGTTTTATTTATATTGATAAGTTCTGAGACCATATTGGATTAGATTATTCTTGTGTTTCACTTTGCATGTTTTGACTTCCAGAATAACTAAGTCGCTCTTCCTGAATGACTAAGTTATTCAAACCATCCACAATCGGTCCTATGTTGGAAGTAGATATGAATCAAGACTGTCATGAAGCTGGATTGTAGATGTCCAAGGTATGGGACATAGCAAGGATTGCTGCAACATTCATGAGTGCTCATAAGTTCTGAGTATTGGATTCAACCCACGCTCACTGGTATCACTTCATGGAATTTATCTCGAGTGATCGTGAGACGGTAATATCATATAAGTCTTCAAACCTAGAGATATGACTTGTTGCCTATGAGTTGGTTATGCATTGATTGTACGTAAACGCATTGGTAACTCGATGTTATAAAACGTGCCTTTGTGTATGATTCAACAAGTAGTAGAACAAGCATATGAGTCGAAGTTTATCTGTTCCTTCTTGGATTAGAAGCGATATCTGGGCCCCTCGATGATTTTGTGTTGACCCATGTACTGGGCCCGGTCAGAACTAAGTTAATGTGTTCAAATAAGTTCTATGTCAAACAAATCGGAAATCGGGAAACAAACTGCTGGACAATAAGTAAGACATTGTTCCATGTATTTGTCCGGCTGATATCTAGAACAGAGGATTATATGATCACTTATCTTAAATGGAGTATCATCATCATCTCAGTTCCGCGAGACCTTGAAAGAGCTACAATTGCTGATCGGTTCCTGAAGTTATTCTTGCAGATATAGTTATTAGACTTATCCAAGTGGGAGACTGTTGGATTAGGTGTCTAAGTTCATAACTATTTCTGGGATGTACTTGACCCGGTTGGCATGGTCCATTTGGGTTGCATGGCATCATGCATTTGGATAGACTAAAATGAGAGAAATAACACTTAAGGTTTATTAATCTATTATAAGTTCTAATATATTAATAACATTATTTAATTAGTATTGATCAAGAATTAATTTGAAATTAATTAAGTGATCAAAAGAAGACTAATTAAATATATGGGTTGATTGTGTAAATCACCCATTACTTGTATAGTAGGAATGCTCCATGGATTATCAAGTTGGGCTAAAACCCATATGATACTCTATGGATGCTCCATGGTGTCTTTGAACCCATGGATAATGGAAATGAAGAGCCATGTCAAGTTAGGGTTTACATGGTGTAACCCTACCTATGACACACTATAAAAGGAATATGTGGGCAACCAAAATCGGCACTAGTGTGAGAACAAGAGGGCATAGCCGATTTTAGAAGTGTTCTATTTCTCTCAAGGTTATTCCAAGTGTATTTGGTGTTGTGTGAGACATTTGAGGCATCACACTTGAGGTGATAGGCTCACAAGGTTCTTAAGGAATCCAAGCAACTAAAGGTATGCATTTCTTACTATCTTTTATGTTTAAAAGTTCCCCATGTATGCTAGATAGGTTATGAACCTTGGAAAATCAATTTTGCATGTATCATAGTAAAACATAGATCCAAGGTTTCTAGGGTTGCATGTACACCTTAGGAGTGTTAGAATGCTCAAAACCCAACAACAAGTTCCATATAATCAACAAGCTCAAATATCAGTATAACATGGCTAACATATTGGGGAACTACTTACTTGGCTCGGCTGATCACGTGCGTTGCACTCTCATCTTTTCATTTCCTTTTGAAAACCCTTTTTAAGTTACTTTTTAAAAACGATTTTATCATTTCCTTAGTTTGAGTCTTGACACACTCGAGAGTGTGTCCGAATCCCTCAAACCAAGGCTCTGATACCAACTTGTAACAACCCAAAATTTTTTACAAAGAAAATTTTCATTTTTAGTTAGTAAACACGCTTGCATAAACCATGAAATTACAACGTAATTGTTTTCAAATCCACATTCATTACAACTTTGTTTAAGTCATCAGAGTGTCCTAAAACATGTTAGTGAAGAAAAAAGAGAGATAGAGTGCACGCCGCTCCATCACACCTTACCATTGCCCTTGGGCTCAGATGTACCTGAAACAAATCCACAAACGGTAAGCTTGGAATCTTAGTGAGTTCCCCAGAGCACACCCATACATAAACACGTACAACATATCATGCTAGCTAACAGCTATACATAACACATAAGCCATGCAAAACACATAAGGAAGCCCTGGAAACCCTCCAGGGTCTTACTCCGGGAGCCATGGGAACCCCCACATGGTCTTAGCCCAATGCCCCGGGAACCCCCCGGGGTCTTTGACCTAGGAAGCGAAGGAAACCCTCCAAGGTCTTACACCTAAGTGCCTCGGGAACCACCCGACATCTTTGACCTAGGAAGCCAAGGAAACCCTCCAAGGTCTTACCCCTAAGTGCCTGGGGAACCCCCCGAGGTCTTCCATACACAGTACACAGAAACAACTAGCACATTTCAAATCAAATAGTCCAAATAGCATATATGTAAGAGTTAATGGGTCGGCCTTGGTGTCTTCGACCCATTGGTATGGTAAGGAGACTCACCTCTGTCTGCTGAATACAAAAGCTGCTCTCCTAACAGTCTGCAACCTTCGGTGCTGAATAATAATATTAGATAATTTTAGGAGTTTGAATAACCAAGGGAGACCCAAACTCCCAACCCTTCCATAAGGCCCAATTATCCATCCCTTGCTAATGGGCCCAAAGTCCAAATCCAAAATCCTTAATGCGCCACTTGGACCAGTAAGGCCTAATCAATAGAACTATGGTCCACAACGAATGATATAGCACATAATTCACATAATGCAACCCAACCCAATAACCAAAGTGAGGCCCAAGGCTCAAAGGCCCAAAACAGATTCGGCCCAACTGTGATGCGTATGCTCGGCGTACCATCCTGGTACGCGCATCGTACTGGGGTCTTGGCACTACGCGCGGCGTAAACTGGGTTACGCCCAACGTACAACCAGTTTAAGCACTTTCTCCATTAAGTGCTTAATACTCGTTTCCTGTACGTCCAAGATCCAGATCTAAGTTTGATAAGACGTCCTAAGGCATAAAGTTGGCAACTTTATGCCTTTGCATGCCTCATATACACCCAACACCACCATTAATACCATTCCAAGGTCTTTAACCCATGCATGAGGCCAATACTCCCATCAAGACTCAATTTTGATGGTTCTAAAGGACTAAGGGGCCTCAGATATGTCTTTCTCATCATCTAGAGTTGCTCAACTCACAAATGGAGGTCCAAAGTCCACCAAAAGGGACTAGGAAGAAAAAACTAATTAAAGCTAGAGATTTAAGATGAAAGATCCAAGCGTTTTACCTCCAAAAGCTTTGCAAGATGACTATAATGGAGGATCTTGAAGCACCAACTCGTTCCAAGCTTGCTTAACCACCTCTTCTTCTTGGAATAATCACTAAAAGGGCCACCAATGCACTTTTTAGAGCTCAAAATGATCTCACAAGTTTCTCTGGAGTGTAAGGACGTTCTAAGGCAGTGGAGGCTCTCTAGGGTTAAGTCCACGGTACTTAAGGTCGCTTAAAATAGGTCTCATGTCCGAAAATTAGGGTTTTGGACCCCTGGCACGTATGCCCAACGTACGGCTTGGTACGCCCAACGTACCTCTAGTTCCTCCGCGACCATTCATGCGTAGTACGCTAAGCGTACACTTAAGTATGCCCAGCGTACTTAAAGGGCCAATTATGCTAAAATGAAATTCTTGAGGGTTTCAAGACATACCAGATTTAGGGTGTTACAACTCTCCCCCACTTGGGCTAGACTTCTTCCTCGAAGTCCGTTGCTGTAAACAGTTCAGGATAATGCTCCCGCATCTCCTCCTCCGGCTCCCAAGTCCATTCGGAGCCCTTCCGATGCTGCCATTGTACCTTTACCAACTTCACTTCTTTGTTCCGAAGATCCTTTATCTTCCTGTCTAAGATGGCGACCGACTTCTCGACATAGTTCAGGCTCCCATCCACCTTAATGTCATCCAAGGAAACAACTGCGGACTCGTCAGCAACACACTTCCGAAGCTGAGACACATGGAAGGTGTTGTGGATCTGACTAAGTTCCTCTGGCAGCTCCAATCGATATGCCACCTTGCCCACTCGGGCCGTGATCCTGAACGGGCCTATGAACCGAGGCCCCAACTTGCCCCTCTTTCGAAATCTGATAACCCCTTTCCAGGGCGACACTTTCAGCAATACAAAATCCCCTACCTGAAACTCGAGATCCGAACGCCGTCGGCCAGCATAGCTTTTCTGACGGCTCTGCGCGACTCACAACCGGTCGCACACCTGCTGAATTAATCCGGTAGTATTAAGCACTACCTCAGTGCTCGCCATGACCCGATGACCAACGTCGTCCCAACACACTGGGGTCCTGTACCTTCGACCATACAACATCTCGAATGGGGCTCGATCGATACTAGCATGATAACTGTTGTTGTACGAGAACTATGCTAGTGGGAGATATGTATCCCAACTCCCTCCAAAATCCAGTACGCATGCACGAAGCATGTCCTCCAGCGTTTGGATCGTCCTCTCACTCTGACCGTCAGTCTGAGGGTGGTACGCCGTACTGAAATGTAGCTGAGTGCCCAGTTCCTCGTGGAACTTCTTCCAAAATCTGGAAGTAAACTGGACATCCCTGTCGAAGACTACAGAAGCTGGCACCCCGTGTCTAGCCACCACCTCTCGTACATATATATCTGCCAACTTTTCCGCGGATATACCCTCAGAAATTGGAATGAAGTGGGCACTCTTCGTCAATCTATCATCGATCACCCATATGGCGTCTACACCCCTCGCCTTCCTAGGTAGCTTCGTGATGAAGTCCATGGTGATTTCCTACCACTTCTACATGGGGATGGGTAGTGGCTGAACCTTGCCATGAGGCCGCTGGTGCTCGGCCTTGACCTTCCTACAGGTCAAGCACCGCTCCACGAACCAGGCGATCTCCCGCTTCATGCAGGGCCACCAATAACTCAGCCTCAAGTCCCTATACATTTTCGTAGCTCCTGGGTGTATAGAGAACTTGGACTTGTGTGCTTCCTCTAATAACCTCTGTCTCACTCCCCCTGTCACTGGTACCCATACTCGGCCACACTGAGTCAAAAGGCCGCGGCTATCCTTGACAAACAAAGGATACTGTCCCCGAATTTTCTCTATCTTCCAGTTCTCCTTCTTTGCCCCCTCGACCTGGGCCTCCCTGATCATATCCAACAAAGGCGAAATCACGATCATCCTCATACAAATGTCCCTAATCGGGGACCCCGCCGTCTTGCGGCTTAATGCATCAGCCACCACGTTGGCCTTCCCTGGGTGGTATAGAATATCGCAATCAGAATCCTTCAGTACATCCAACCACCTCCTCTGTCGCATGTTGAGGTTATGCTAATCCATCAGATACTTCAGACTCTTGTGATCGGTATATATAGTGAATCGCATTCCATATAAATGGTGCCTCCAAATCTTGAGGGCAAACACCACTGCCCCCAATTCCAGGTCATGAGTGGGGTAATTCGCCTCATGAGGCTTCAACTGCCTCGAGTCGTAAGCTATCACATGCCCCCTCTACATCAGTATCGCACCTAACCCTGAGATCGACGCGTCGCAGTACACCACCAGATCATCTAACCCCTCAGGTAGTACTAGAATCGGAGCCTCGCATAACCTTCGTCTCATGGTCTCAAAAGCCATCTGCTGATCCGCACCCCACCGAAAAGTCACATTTTTCTTGGTCAAGCGGGTCAATGGCACAGCAATCTTGGAGAAATCCTGAATAAATCTCCGATAGTAGCCCGCTAAGCCCAAAAAGCTACGAATCTCTGATGCATTCTTCGGTACTTCCCACAGCATCACAGCCTCAACCTTGGCTGGATCGACCGAAATACCCTCCTGATTGATGACATACCCCAAAAACTGTACTTACCGCAGCCAGAAATCACACTTGGAGAACTTCACATAAAGTTTTTACACTCTCAGGGTCTCTAATACCTCCCTCAAATGCTGCTCGTGATGCTCCCTGGTCTTAGAGTAGACCAAAATACCATCGATAAAAACAATCACCAACCAATCCAGCATCGGCCTACACACTCTGTTCATGAGGTCGATGAACGCTGCTGGGGCATTGGTGAGCCCGAACGGCATCACCACAAACTCATAGTGCCCATACCGAGTCCTGAAAGCCGTCTTCGGTGTATCGTCATCCCGAATCCTCATCTGATGATACCCATACCAAAGGTCAATCTTCGAAAACCAAGACGCACCCTGAAGCTGATCAAACAAATCATCGATCCTTGGCAACGGATAACGGTTCTTCACCGTTAGTTTGTTCATCTCCCTACAATCGATGCACATCCTGTGCGATCCATCCTTCTTTTTCACGAAAAGAATCGGGAACTACTCAGACGGACGAACCCTCGGTCTAGCAGCTCTTGAAGCTGCGTGGATAACTCCTGCATCTCCGGTGGTGCCAACCGATATGGCGCCTTTTCTATCGGATCGGCACCCGGCAGCAAGTCAATACGAAACTCCACCAGCCTCTCCTGAGGCACTCCTGGTAACTCTTCGGGGAAAACATCCCGAAAATCCTGTACAACTGGCACACTGCCCGCATCCGTCGCGGTCTCTACCCTCGTATCCGAGATGTAAGCCAGAAATCCCGTGCAACCCTGCTGCAAAAACCTCCTAGCCCTTGCAGCCGAACAGAGGGTTGGTCCCTGCGAGGCCCTCTCACCATGAATAACCAGTTCTCCCCCACTTGGGGTTCGAACCCTAACCAACTGGCACTCGTAATCAGTCATGGCCCCATTGGCCCCCAACCAGTCCATCCCGACAATCACTTTCGACCCTCGCAATGGTATCGGAACTAGATCAACATGAAACCTTTCGCCCAACACATTCAGGACACAGCCCTGATATACCTTCGCAGCACTAATGGTGCGGTCGTCTGTAATCTCTACCTCAAGCAGGGAATCCAAGATCCCCAGCGCGTCCCTGAACTTCTTGCTAAGCATAAGTGACACAAATGATCGGGTGGCGCCCGAATCAAACAAGACATGAGCAGGCATACCATTGACCAAAAAGGTCCCTATACAATCATAGAATACACATAAGTCACATAAATCATAATGAGCAGAGAATAATAGATACGTACCAGCCACAACGTCTGGTGCTGCCCGAGCCTCCTCGGTGGTCAATTGAAATGCACGGCTCTTCACCACCGGAACATCCGCCTTAGCAGGGCGGCCATCGGTAATCCTCGGTGTGGCGGGCACGGGTGCCGCCACTGCTCCTCCCCCTCCCTGCATCTTCAGACAATCGGCCCGCTTGTGGCCGGTTTGGTTGCAGTGAAAACATAACAAGCCCTTCCTGGGGCAGTCCCTGCTCACGTGGCCCGGCTGACCACAGGTATAAAACACCGTACCCTGTCCCCTACAAGCTCCTCCATGTGACCTCCCACACTTGGCGCACGGCCCCGGCCCTGCTGGCCCCGACTAGATGAATCCGAGGTCTTTGGCTTTTTAGCCTGACCTACTGCTGCCTGGGCCTGCTCAGGCTTCCGCTTCGTGCGGAAGTCCAACTCCATCTCCCGCTCACGGGCCTTCTCCACCATGTCATTCAGGGTTTTGCACCCCGTAAAGCTCACAAACTCCCGAATATCATCCCTCAACATGGAATAATATCGGGTACACCTCAACTCCTCATCAGTAGTGTTGAATCATAAAAGTGACCCTCTTAAACTTGGTCTACCACAACCTTCCAAGATCCGCAGTCAACTCTGTTCAGCAACCCCATCCGAAGTCATCATCATCTTCCGTTCACTATCTAGCTTTCTTAGTTTAGCTCTTTATCTGCTTTTCTTAGAATACTCTCTTTTGTCCAGTATGCCTTGCATGGCTACGCTTAGATAGTTGAACAAATGTAATATTTGAGTCTCTATATATAGAGCTCAATCTTTCTTATTCTATACATCAGATAACACTTTGCATCTTGAATCTCATATCTTGTGTTATTACTCTCATCTCCTTCTTACTCTCAAAGTTCAGTTTAATATAACTGAATATTATCTCTCTTCGGAGCAAGTCATTCTTGACTTAATCACTAAGTTTGATCTCACATACTAACTTGGTCTGAATGCATTCCTTGTTAAGAATCAACTTATGCGTATACTTGATATAATACCTGCTGTCATTTATATTTCCTTACATGTCCGCACCTAACTCTCTAATTATCTAACTCTAACTTATTATTATTGTTGAGCTTTTAGATCCGTTGAGATAAACTATTCCGCAACTATACCTGTTCTAACGTTTGTTCAAGCGTGTCTCAAGTTTTTCTCTCAACAATTGGTATCAGAGCCAATGTGGTTGCCTTTTGAAGCAAAACTCTGATTTTCAAAAGGCCTTCTATACCACTGAAGCTCATTTCTTCAAAAATAAACAAAAAAAAAACACTTTTCAAAACAAGGAAATATGGCACAGGCATTATCTCTTAATGTATCAAACAGTGTTGGTGGTTCGAATAGACCACCGATACTTGTGGCGAATGAATATCATCACTGGTCCCAAAGAATGGAAAGATACTTAAGGAGACTTGGAAGAGACGTATGGAGATCTGTTGAAGAAGGGCCTCATGTTCCTGTTCTTACTCCAGTACAAACCGATGGAGCCACAACCAGACTAGGAGGAGGTCAACCAGCGTTGAATCGTCCCACCTAAGACGATCTTGACAAAATGGAAAATGACGCTATTGCCTTTTATGAGATTTTGTGTGGAGTTGCGCCTGACAACTTCGACATAATCATAAATTGCAAGTCCGCAAAGGAAATCTGGGATGTTCTTAAAAACCTGTATGAAGGAACTGAACAAGCTCAAGACAAAAAGCTTACTACTGCACTCAATGAGTTTAATAACTTTAAAGCTCATGCGGGTGAAAGTTTGGAAGATTCCTTTAAAAGGTTTAATCTTATAGTCACAAAGCTATCCAATGCTGGCACGGTCCAAAGCAACCATGAAACAAATCTTCAGTTTCTAAACAGTTTAGGAAGACACTGGACGACTGCCAAAATGATTGTTCAAGGGGATAGAAAAATTCATTCTCTGTCTCTCTATAAACTCTACGGTGAACTGCAAGCCCAAGAGTCTACGGTACTCAAAACTGTGCAGACTTCGGTGGTCCACTTGCTCTCGTAGCACAATATCCTCACTCTCAATCATACTCCACCGCATATGACAACCCTCCGCAGTCATATGAAGCAGACTCAGAGTATGACGATGAAGAAGAATTTCAGAATGCAATCGCTCTTGTCAGCCAACAATTCAACCGATTACCACCTTCATTCCGAAAGAATCAGCAGTTTAACAAACCACCTTTCAACCGCAATCTTAACTCTCAAAACAATCACTCTCGTTTCACTAAAAAACCTTACCCACCACCGCAGTCTCAAAATACTCAACCCAAGGAGGCACCGTAGTCCATCCAAACCACTGACTCAGGTACTCCCTCAGAAGACAAAAGTGATGTTGTGATATGTCACAAGTGCAACAAAGAGAATCATTTTGCCAAAGACTGCAAGGCAAATGTAGTAAAAGATAGAGCATTCTATCTCAGAATGGCTCAAGAAATGGAAGAAAAAGAAAAAGGAAGGGCATATGTTGCTCAAGTAAAAGAGACCATCAAGTTTGGTCCTCTGGGGATGAAGATGAGAACATCAGCAACATCAAAGGAAAAGGGAAAGATCTGTATGATAGCAACTGCTGATGACGATGGCTCTACAAAGATGGAGAAGAGTTATTGATATATGGCGAAAGATGGGACACTCAGCATTGTCGAACAGGTAAAACTTATGATTCAAACTCTAAATTATAGCATGCATGATTGTCAGCCCTTCATAGACAATCTTAATGACACATGTTTTGCCATCCTTACAGACTATAACAAAGCATTAGATGAGAAGAACATTGCATCCCAAGAGATGTTTCACGTAAGAGGACGATTGGACAGCAAAAGACTAAAAATGGCTATGTTAGAAAAGGACTTAATGTTAGAGAAAGATGCAAGAATGTTGAGTGAAACACAGTTAGAAATAGCATTGAACCAGAGAGATTTAGCTCAGAGTGAAATTGTACGTTTAAATCTTTTAATAGAGGAACTGTTTAATGAAAGTGAAGCCATCGAGAATCTTGTTAACAATGGGACTACTGACAATACTTACAATTGGGGTTGGTCCAATGGGTACTCTACCGCAACAGACTCATCACCCCGATTCAATAAGAACCGTCCCTACGTCCCTCCGGACCGTGAATTTTTGTTTCCAGTCAATAACAAAACATTTCCTGAAGATATCAAAGCTCACTTTGGTAGACTTCACGATCTGAGTAGCAACTGTATTATCGAGGAAATTCTCCCTGAATTTTCTAATCCTATAGATAGCACAACTCTTCCCTATTCTCATACATCATCAATTGCTGATGAGGAAATTGTCTTGGAAGGTCCCGAAGTCTCAATGGACTTCCCTTCTCTGCCGTCAGACCGCAATATCCCTTACTGCAGTCATGAACCGCAGTCTGTCCATCTACCTTCCATCAATTGTCCCACCAATGTATCCACTCAAACTTATTATGCGGTTGTTCAAAGCTCCGAACCGCAGGCCATGGTCAAAGTACCATGAACATCCAACCAATTCATCATGAATTACCAATCGAAAACTTTGAAGTTGGTCAATATTCCTTGAATCCTGAACTCTCCAGTTCGGATGAATCAAGTCATTGTTTTTCAAAATTACCAAACGTTTCAAGGAAACCACAACTGAATGTCACTGACTGCGGTTCTCCTAAAACCGAGGCAAAAAAGGCTTTCAAAGAATAAATTCGATCCCGTGGCAAAAAGCGGGAAAATATTTAAAACAAAAGCGATTTGTCAAAATTCCTAAGTCTAGGAGTCCAGAAAAACTTGTTTTCTCAAATTATCTGTCCAAAAACTCTGCAGTCAAGAAAACAAAGAAAAAGGAATGTACAGTCTCTAAATCGATCCCAAATTCATCTGACACAACCCAAAAGGAAGTAAAGCCTTTTCGAAGCAATGGTTTTCAAATCTATTCCTCAGATGATCCAAAATGGAAGGGTATCTGGCCAACTGCAGCACTCTTAAAGTCACATCAAAGTTTTAATAAATCACTTCACAAAAGGTCTACACATGTTTTTAAATCTGCAAAACTTGCTTTTACAAATCTTACTAATACCAATGTCAGAACTCACAACCCTCGGACTGGTCACAAGCATACTCCCTCACCAAGACCACTGACCAAACAAAATGTCAATAACAAAAGTTCAGTTTGCAAATGTCAGTGTCAAAAGATTTCTTCTCATGTCAAATCTCACTCTTTTCAAAAACCTCGTAACTTTTCTCAATCTCACAAAACTCCAAAAAATCTCAAACACCCAAGATTAGGTTCAAAAGTTGACACAAAACCTGTCACTGCAACCTCGTATCATGCATCAATTAAGGATTCATATGTTGCCCCGGGCTCCAAACTCATTTGGGTGCCTAAACTGACCATTTAATTCTCAGGCTTTGTGCAAGGAGGACCAAGAAGAAGAATGGTTGATCGACAGTGCCTGTTCCTTGCACATGACCGGAAGGTTGCAGTACCTTCGGGATTTCAGGCCAGTTTGCAATGGGGGTAACGTCACATTCGGCAACAACGCGAATGGGATCATCCGAGGTTATGGTGTTCTTACTACTGGAAACTTTTCTATCCAAAAGGTCGCCTATGTGGAAGGTCTTAAACACAATCTCATTAGTGTTGGCCAACTATGTAAGGCATGCAATCGGGTTGAATTTGATAACCAATTCTGCTACATAATGACAAGCGATAGGAACACTTGCCTGATCAAATCCAGATCCGAAGGTACAATGTATCCTCTGGATGTCTCTCTGATCATCAGCAAACCGCAACTATGTTTCCTATCAAAATCCATATCCGAAGTTAGCTGGCTCTGGCACCGCAAGCTTGCTCATCTCAACTTCCGGTATATCAACAACCTGGTCATAGGGGAACTTGTCTGAGGTCTCCCTATTCTTAAGTATCACAATGACACTCTCTGCCCTGCATGTGAGTGTGGCAAACAGTCCAAAGCATGTCATCCTATGGTGATCGACTCCTCAATCTCAGAAGCACTGGAACTTCTCCATATTGATCTCTGCGGTCCATCCACCGTAGCCAGTCTTCACCACAAGGAATTCATATTGGTTATAGTAGATGACTTCACACGTTTCACATGGGTTTTCTTTCTTAGACTCAAGTCAGAAACACCGCAGGCACTCATCAATTTTATCAAGGAGATAGAGCTTCAAATCAGACTACCAGTGCGTCGCATCCGCAGTGACAATGGAACCGAGTTCACTAATCATCATCTAAATACTTTCTTGTTTTCCAAGGGCATAAGTCACAATTTCTCAGCTCCATACACACCATAGCAGAATGGAGTAGTAGAGCGAAGGAACCGAACTCTGGTAGAAGCAGCCAGATCTATGATCAATTTTGCCAATCTTCCTCTCTACTTCTGGGCCGAAGCAGTGGCCACAACATGCTTTGTGCAGAACCGAAGCATTGTGTGCAAACGTCTCAGCAAAACACCATATGTGGGTCTTAACAACAGAAAGCCTAATGTCCGATTCTTCCGTATATTTGGGTGCAGATGTTTTGTGATCAACAACAAGGATCATCTCAAAAAGTTTGCACCAAAATCTGATGAAGGCATCTTCCTTGGTTACTCAACGAACAAGGTAGCCTATAGGGTTCTCATAAGACGTACGAGACTAATAGTCGAAAGCTTTGATGTAAAGTTTGATGATTATTATGTCTGCAACACTGCTCCCTCCACCGAAACCAAAGCAATCCTGGAATGTGATGTTCCTGACTCTTCGGGTCCATTAAACATAGTTGAAGTTAACTATGATGATCTCTTCGACCCAATAGAGACTGCTAAACTATCTGAGGTTCTTGTGTCTCCTAAAGCCCAAATGCAACATGCTGAAGTAGCTGGTCCTACGCTATCCGATGATGTGTCACTAAATACTTCCACCTCACCGGTTGAGGGGCAAAAATCAATTCCGGATCATACGACAACCATCGAGGTTCCAGTACCAGAAGAAGCAGCTCCAGTCCCTCTTCGCAGAGGATTTCAACCTTCAAACGTTTCTTCGGACTCGGATGATGAAAACATAGAGAATATCGACACCAGAACTGACTCAAGAGTTTTCACAATTCCAATAATCCAGGGGGAACCTTCTCAAGCTCAAGAGGAACTTCCATCAGCAATCCAGGGGGAACCTCTTCCAATTGCTCAAGAAAATGCTAATCTCACTCCAACAGTCCAAGATGACTCTGCAGGCTATTCTCAAGTCCATGGGGAACTGTCGTCTCCAACCGCAGAGTCTTCCGATATTGAAGACATTCCCTCTACCTCAGCTGCTGATCATCTGTAACCCCGTCTACACGTATGGACGAAGGACCACCCACCGGGTCAAATCATCGGCAACCCATCCGCAGGTATCCAAACTCGATCTTCCAAGGATTTATCTGATCACTGTCACTACGCAACATTTATGTCCTCGGTCGAGCCCCGAACGATCAAAGAAGTGTTACTAGAACCAAATCGGATATCCGCAATGCAAGAAGAACTAGAAGAATTCAAAAGAAACAAAGTGTGGCAGCTCGTTCCAAAGCCGCAAGGTCACACTATTGTTAGTACTAGATGGGTGTACAAGAACAAGTTGGATGAATCTGGTGCGGTCGTCAGAAACAAGGCAAGGCTAGTCGCCAAGGGATATAGTCAACTTGAAGGTATTGACTATGATGAAACGTACGCTCCGGTGGCACGAATGGAAGCCATCCGAATCTTATTAGCATACGCAGCTCACAAGAACATCAAAGTACATCAAATGGATGTGAAAAGTGCTTTTCTCAACGGTGAATTAAAAGAGGAAGTTTATCTTCAGCAACCTCCAGGCTTCGAAAGTCTTGAATTCCCAGACTACTGCTACAAGCTTGAAAAAGAAGTCTACGGTCTAAAGCAAGCCCCAAGAGCGTGGTACGAGACTCTCTCTGAATTTCTTGTCTCGTCCGGATACAAAAGAGGAGTGACTGATCCCACTTTATTTAGAAAGGCAAATGGTAATCACCTTATGCTTGTACAAATATATGTGGATGATATCATCTTCGGATCAACTGATCAGGGGTTGGTGGATGAATTTGCTAAGCTCATGACCAACAAGTTCCAAATGAGCATGAATAGAGAGATTAACTTCTTTTTAGGACTTCAAGTGAAACAAGTCCCTCAAGGGATATTCATCCATCAGGAGAAATACACCACTGAACTAATGAAGAAATACTCAATGGACAACTGTTCTTCGGCCAAGGTCCCCATGGCCTTCGGATATAAGATATATGCTGATCCTTCCGGCGAATCAGTGGATCACAAGACTTATAGATGTATAATTGGCTCATTGATGTACCTCACCGCAAGCCGACCAGACATTGTCTTTGCAACATGTGTATGCGCAAGGTACCAGGCTGATCCAAAAATGTCACACATGACCGCAGCCAAGCAGAGTCTAAGATACTTAAAGGGTAGCAAGACTCTTGGTTTATGGTACCCCGCAGGAAATGACTTCAGCCTACAAGCATTCACTGATGCGGATCATGCTGGATGCAGACTAGATCGAAAAAGCACCTCCGGTGGATGTCAATTTCTGGGTGGAAGACTCGTCAGCTGGTCATCAAGAAAACAAAGTTGTGTATCACTGTCTACCGTAGAAGCTGAATATGTGGCCCCAGCCAGCTGTTGTTCACAAGTCTTGTGGATGAAAACACAACTTATGGACTACGGATACAGAATGTTGCGGATACCAATTTATTGTGACTCTGAGAGTGCTATAGCGATTTCCCACAATCCTATTCATCACTCTAAGACAAAGCATATTGAACTACGGTATCACTTCATCAAAGACCACATCTTGAAAGGTAACATTGAACTAATTTTTGTCCATACTCATGAAGAGATTGCTGATGTATTCACAAAGGCACTTGACTCTACAAAACTCAACAGTTTCTTACAAATGTTAGGAATGATGAATCCGGACCCACAATTATTTTTTAATTAATAGGTACCGCAGACCAGCCTTGGTCTTTGTTGCGGTCCTAATTGAAGTTATTTATGATAGATAGTTTTGGTATATCCTATGTACCACAGTATATTCTATGTACCACAGTATATCTCATGTACCGCAACCATATATCATATCTATCTTTCAATGCTCCTTATTGTTGGTTATTACTAATTTTTGCTCAAGTGCTCTCCTCAGTTCTTCTACTGCAATCATTTAACCATCCATCCACAATGATAAAAGATCCATCCGCAATGAAGTCTCAATCCGCAATCACATTGATTAATTTCTCAACTACTTCATAAATTCTTGAAACGTTGTATGCTATTTAATGATCCTTCATTAAATAAGAAAAACATTCTAAAAAAAAACATTCTTTGTGTGGCTGAGATTGCTTCTTCTAATCTAAATAAACAACCCAAACGTTTTTTTATCCGATTCTTCTTAGGATAAAATCAATAAAGTTTCAATTCCGCCACTATAAAACCCTCTTTTTCTTCCCCAAGAAAGCTTTACGCTTTCTGAAAACTCTCAAGACGAACTTCATCTCCTTCATCTTCTTGCACCCTGTTTACCTGCAAGTTCTTCAAACTTTTTTAAAAATGGTGAAATCGGGTATATCAAAGAAACATTCCAAGGCATCTTCCTCTGGTCACCCAACTGGTTCAGACTCTGCTTCAAGGAACCAAACGCCAACGATTGCTTCAAGCAATTTTAGGGCAGTGTTCGATGAGCATTCTTCTTACAATGCTCCAATCAAGTTGATGATCAAGTTCCTGTCAAATCATCTATTGTTGGTCCTTTTGACACCTTCACAGATGTGGTACCGCTATCAACACTCTTCAAATGTGCTTTCTCTGCATATCGCCCTCTCAACAACCTTCAAGAGGTGCATCTGAATCTGGTGAATGATTCTTTGGTTATTCTGACCAAAGAGAAATTTATCAACGCCATCAATCTGTTAGTTCATCCTTCAACAAAGTTCTTCACCCCAAGCATGGCCGACATTCTATCTGCACTTTACCAGATAGGTTACCAAAAGAAGCTGAAAGGCATAGGCGAATTCAAGAAGAATCAGTTGCCTGCGGTATGGCAGTTCGTTTGCCATTTTGTGATCCGCAGTTTGTCCGGAAGGACCGGAGGCAATGATAACATGGGCCTCAAGATGTTAGAGTTAGTATGGAGTATTTTTACTGGCCACGACATCAATTACGGTCAGATTCTGTTGGATGACTTCTTGCAGTACATACCCAAGGAAAGTCCAAGAGAAAATCCTACCGAGCTCACCTTTGAAAGATTCTGGTCTCTATGCATCTCAGATCTTCATGCTGATGCAGAACTGAGCATGGGCAACGATGTCAACCTCTTCATCACCAGAGATCTAAAAAGGTACAACCCTTCTAAAGATCAATCTATTTTTGGACCCATTAGACGGCTACCAGTCCACATATTGTCTACACTTAGACTTGAAACCATTGATGTCACAGATCACATAGAGGCTACGGAAGGTATTGACCCATACCTTCCTACCCCGCCTCTACCTAGTCAGAATAAACAAGCCTCAACCGCACCCATCAATCCTGGTAGTACCGCAACTCCATCTTCCACTACTCTATCCAACTTATCCTTATAAAAAAGGCTCAAGAAGGTAGCCTCAACCAACCAAGGCCCCTGCAACATCATCAAGAAACATGGAACCCCAAAGAAAAAAGATGCTCCCAAGAACACTAAACCATCCAAGAAAAGGAAACTCAAACAAACTGTGCCATCAGATGACGAATCAGATGACAATCAATCTCACTCTCCCTCCATGGAACTTATGAGTGATTCTGATGATGACGCACAACCCATTGCTATCCTCAAGAAAATAAAAACCAAATCCACTGACCAAATGCGTGACCGGACAGATGTCGCAGCCTCTCAAAAGGCTCTGGTAGTCCTTGGGGTGGCCGCAGACCCATTCAATTCAACCATCGAATTCTACTCAGACACAAAGAGTGTGTATGTTTCAGCTGATCGTGGAGACTCACCCCCAGCTCACTCCCAAGGGGATGGAACTGGTTCTCGCCCTAAAGTCTCCAGGGCTTCCTGTCTACATTTCTTTTCACCCGAGGAGTTGAACTCCATCCTTTTGTCAGTAACCCACACACTTCAAACACCTTCCCAACTGCAGGACAATTCTTCCGCCCTTTCCAGAACTGAGCCGAGGCCAAACTTGACCACGGGTCAAGGAGACCAAGGAAGCTCAGGAAATCCTACTCTACTTACATCTTTTCCAGGTGGTTTAGGCACGGTGAGCACAATTATGCAAGGATCTGTGGACCCGAGGGACACCTCGGTGCGTTTTCAAGGAATTGACGACATTGATCTTAATGATTCACGGAGTACATACAAGCCAACCAATGAAGCTGAAGCAAAGAAATATGCCGCTTTCCGTAGGGCATTTCAAGCGAGAAAGGATCGACAGACCAAGCAGTTTCAACAAAAACAGCAAGAGATTCAATCAGTGGCAAAGTATTGGGCAGATGCCATTAACAATGCAAACACCGTAACCACAATTCTGAAAGTACAAGAGTGGATGTCCACAATGGCTGAGACAGTCCGCAACATTCAGACCACTCTTAGTGGTGAAGGTTCATCAAAACTCCCTCCAACTCCAAATGTTAGAGATTCTCAAGATGATGGAACCGCAATCGAAGTTAGCTCCGTAACTACATTCGGGTTCGATGACTTTGATATCAATGAGGTAATTCAGCCTACCTCTTCTGATGACGACTTAATGATTTTTGATGAGGAAGAAGCTTCGAGTGGCTCTCAACACTCAACCTCCAAGCCTAAAGAGAAAAAGAAGAAAAGGAAGATTGCTATGTCCAGAAAAGAATTTATGAGTCTACAAGCCAAAGTAGATCAGATTCTTGTTGCGGTTAAGCCCACTCAACCGCAACTTGAAGACATACCAGGACCGCAATCGCTTATTGAAAGGATTGAACGACTTGAAACTCGTGAACGACTAGCTGCTGAGCGAATTTCTCTGAAAGTTGAAATGGGAATTCGATCTCTGGATACAAGTCGTAAGGCTGACCATCAGCAGTTTATGGCTACTGCGGAGCGCCTCATCTCTGAGGTATCCGCAATCAAGGCAGATCTTCAAACAACCATTTCAGATCATTCAACTCATTCGAAGAAGCTGATAGATGAAACTCATACTGCCTATGAGTCCACCATCTCGGTCCTACAATCTACCATCAACAGCCTTCGACGCTCTCTATCTTCCAACTTTCATGGTCCTGAGATTCTTCAACTTACCAAGGAGATTTATCGACTACTCTTCAACACCGCCATTCCAAACAATCAGAAACTGGCTGAGGCGCTCAAAGCTCAATTCCAGGATGTGTGTGCTAAACTCGATGGCCTTAAGCAATGGCTTGAGGAATCCCCGGCTATGCATCCCTCAAGAGGGGGAAGTGATGAAGAACATCATTTAGACAACATCTCTCACCAACATAGGAGCTCCCCTGTCATAAATGAAAAAGTTCCTTCACCGCAATCATCTCCTCACAAGAATCCAAGCCATCAGACACCACCGCAACATCAGTCACCACCGCAACATTAGTCACCACCGCAACCTTCTCATGAGCGACCGGAGACTCCTCCCCACTTCAAGAACTTAGCATCCAACATGTAATCCGAACATTCCAATGATTCTCCCACAACGAAACAGAAGAAATCCGACTGGAAAGAAGCCAAATTTGCTGAGCTAATCTGGAGAGAAAACGGATTCGACATCACCATGGATGAATCCTTAGTCAATTCTTGGATCAATCCCCACCGAAGATTGTTGGATGATGACTATAAACCCTATCTTACTTTTGTTGAACCCCCACCTGACGGTTACTGGGATGTTCCAATCTCCCCCAATGCAAAATACTTCACTGTATTTGAGCAGTTTGACCGCAGCTTACCTGATCATAAGAGACTGCCCATGGAATTCGAAAGACTCAATCTATTCCATGCTAAATATGCTTCTTAATAGAGAAAATCTTGTCTAATGATAGACCATCCGCAGTCAAGAACTTTAAGCCCCGGAAATTCATGAAAGCTGACTTTATCCAGTATACTCTTACAAGAAGGAATCAGGACTATGTCCGCACCCAAGCTGACTTGCCATGCATGAATCCAGAAGAAGTCTTCCTGATAGCAAAGGTGTTCCAAAACAAAACTGAAAAGTATCCAAAGATGAAGATAGCAACCCCATCCGAAGTCATCATCATCCACAGTTCACTATCTAGCTTTCTTAGTTTAGCTCTTTATCTGCTTTTCTTAGAATACTCTCTTTTGTCCAGTATGCCTTGCATGGCTACGCTTAGATAGTTGAACAAATGTAATATTTGAATCTCTATATATAGAGCTCAATCTTTCTTATTCTATATATCAGATAACACTTCGCATCATGAATCTCATATCTTGTGTTGTTACTCTCATCTCCTTCTTACTCTCAAAGTTCACTTGAATATAACTGAAAATTATCTCTCTTCGGAGCAAGTCATTCTTGACTTAATCACTAAGTTTGATCTCACTTACTAACTTGGTCTGAATACATTCCTTGTTAAGAATCAACTTATGTATATACTTGATATAATACCTGCCGTCATTTATATTTCCTTACATTTCCGCACCTAACTCTCTAATTATCTAACTCTAACTTATTATTATTGTTGAGCTTTTAGATCCTTTGAGATAAACTATTCCGCAACTATACTTGTTCTAACGTTTGTTCAAGTGTGTCTCAAGTTTTTCTCTCAACAAGTAGCATACTGCGGAATCAACAAGGCTCGTTTCCGAAACTTGGCGGTGATCTCTGCCACAATCTCGGTGGTCTGTTGCAAGTCATGAAACTCCTTCACCAGTCGTTGCACCTCAATACGTGGTGCAAACTCCGAATCAGATCGCCGAACAAACTCAGCCCAAGTCATCTCTGCCACCCTGGCTGGCCCCACCTGGCTAGTAACCTCGCCCCACCAATCTCGGGCCCTATCCCTCAGCATACATGAAGCAACCCCAACCTTTACCGCATCCAGGCATGAACTCGTGCGTTGGGCATTCTCGATATCCGCTACCCAGCATCGGCTGACAATGGGGTCCCTGACCCCGAAAAACTCCGGCGCACCACACGCCTTGAACTCCCGAAACGAGGGAGTTCGGGCCCCAATCTGACCCGCCGCCAACTCAGCCCTGAAGGATCTTAGTCTCTCCTCTATAATATCCATAATTCCCTCCTTGACCGTCCTGAAAATAGCCGGGGTCGCGTCAAGGATGCCCCTCGTAACCTCGGCTGTAATGAGCTCGCGCAGCCTCTCATCGATGACATCAGAAGTGTCTCTTGATCCCGCCCCAGATCCAAACCCCGATCCTGATCCTCCTGCTCCAAGTCGTGTCACCACTATGCTGGACTGAAATATCATGAATTACAATGATCAGGATTTCCATATAAGGGGTCTTCCCACACCGGTCCTCCTTGAAATCGTTAGATCTAAAATTGGCTCGGGTACAGGTACTGTGCTTTCAGTAGTACGGGCCCAATACTACCTTACACACCCGCCTGTACCTTTCCCCAATGCCCTACCTGACAACCCCAATTTGTCCATATTCCATAAACTACCGCATACATCAAATCTCAGGCCGTCCTAAGATTTATTCTACTCACATCTATCAAACCAATCATGACAGGTTGCCTTTATGCATGCAAATTGTACACAGAAAAAGGATCAAATAGACTTTCGAATAAAAGATTCTACCCTAGGACCACAACCAAACAAGGAACAGGAAATAAGGCCAAATCGATCATTCTGAGGCTAAAAGCTCCTAACCGTATACAATTTAAAAGCATACACATAGCAAGTTCCGTATAATCAACAAGCTCAAATATCAGTATAACATGGCTAACATATTGGGGAACTACTTACTTGGCTCGGCTGATCACGCGCGTTGCACTCTCATCTTTTCATTTCCTTTTAAAAACCCTTTTTAAGTTACTTTTTGAAAACAACTTTACCATTTCCTTAGTTTGAGTTGTTAGAACCTGAAAGTGAACCTCTAGCAATCCTAAGTACATTTCCAGAAGGCTGCTGGTTCCGATGTTAGATGTGATCCGAAACCTGTCCGGAGCTGAAGAAAGGGAGTGAAGAATTTTGAAGAAGAATGCATTCCGGAACTGATCCTGAAGTCCGGAATGCTTAACGATCCGGAACCAAACCTTCATCTCCGGAACATCACTTGTCCGGAATGAAGTTATTTTGTCTCTTATGCATTTATTACGTTTGTCTTGTATTTTGATGTAACGTTTCATAGGACTTAGTCTAATGTTGATTTAGGACAATCAGAATGTCAGAATTGTATCTTTTGTCCGGTCCTATGTAAACACCTGGGTTAATTCGCTGTAACATTCTCTCCTTTAAGTAGGAGCATTCAATACAAGTCAACGACGGATCTTTTCTCTCATTTTTGGCATTTACTCTTATTACATTCAAAACATTCCTCTTGTTCCTCATTCATTAACTTTACCTTGATCACTATTCACTTGTTCTTAATTATTGTCTTGATCACTTTGTTGAATTGATTATCTAAGACTTGACTGGTCTTTCCAGTCTTGACTTGAACATCCATTATTAAGCAGACATTGATCTCAAGCATTCACTCAAGTTTTGAGTTCTCAAACCTTGTCCCTGCGCAAAGATCTTGTTCTCACAATTGGTATCAGAACTCGAGTGGTTGTCCTTTGAATACATAAGATCAGATTATAGTTGGTTTGAATTTACCTTGGAAATTCAACCATTTCTGTGTTAAGGATAAAAGTTCTTCTATATACCACTTAAGCTCGAAGATATCTTGACTTCGATGGCTGCTTCAAATCCTCAACAAATGATTTCAATGCAAATCGCAAATAGCGTCGGTGGCCCTACACGTGCCCCACTGCTAGTTGTGGAAGAATATGATCATTGGAAAGTTAGAATGGAAAGGTTTTTACTGGCCAAAGAGAAAGATGAACAAATATGGAGATCCGTCACAGAAGTTCCTCATGTTCCTGTAAGAACAGTTGTAAGAGATGCAGCTGCTCAACTCATGCGAGAAGATGAAGTTCGTCCAGTCCCTCTAACTGCTGATGATATTGAAAAACTGCATGCTGATCAAGTCGCCTTCTCTGAAATGGTGTTTGGTGTTCCTCCATCACTCTTTGAGCACATCAAGTTATGCAAATCAGCCAAAGAAATTTGGGACACTCTTCAGGATCTGATTGAAGGTTCAGAAAATATGAAGGACAAATGTCTCACCTCCGTTGTCAATGACTTTGACACCTTCAGCACCACTCTAGGTGAATCTGTAACCTCTGCCTCCAACCGATATCGAATCGTTGTCAACAACATGACTGCTCACGGGATTGTTCGAACTCCTCTCGAGTATAATCTTAAGTTCATTAACAGTCTTGGTAAAGGATGGGGAAATGTAAAGTCTTGTCTTCAAAGTAATGGTTCCTTAAAAAAATTGAAACTCTATCAACTTTTTGATGAGCTTCAAGGACACGAATCAAACGTTGCTCAAACCATTAGAGAACTATCCGGAGGACCACTTGCTCTAATCAGTTCTTCTGAGTCAACCATTCCGAACCCACTTGCTTCGGAACCTTACAAACCCTCAGTTCCATTACCTCAGCCATCCTTGACTTCTTTTCCCACCCACATCTATTCTGATGATGATTCCGAAACCTTGGATTCTGAACTCCGTGTCCAACAAGAATTTGCCTTACTCTCCTTGAAATACAAACGACCCTTCAATTCTTCTTACAAACCATACCAAAACAAATTCAGCGCTCCTCACCAAAACCATCCTCAACCATATACTGCTTCGGAATCAAAACAAACCTCCGAAAATCCTCCTGCATACAAGCCTAACCTCACTAAACCAAACTCAGCCCCGGAACCTTCAAAAAATTCCAACTCAGAAAAACTAAAGATCTTGTGTCATAAATGTGGTCATGCAAACCACTTTGCCAAAGATTGTCTAGCTGATGCTCCACAAAAACCAAAAATCAAGGACTCAACTTATTATGTCCGGAAAGCACAAGAAATGGCTTAAAATGAGAAAGCATTTCTTACTACTGTTTCAAGGGATGTCGAAGGATACTGGTCATCCGGAGATGATGATGATGTAGTAACTGGAAGAAACATGTGTTTGATGGCTAGACAAATCGTTGTATGTGATGAAGGTTATTGGTCTTCTCGATCCGAAGATGAAGAAGATGTTGCTGAACCTAATTACTACTACATGGCCACTAACGATGCACCAGGTCGAAGCATCGTTCAGAAGATATGAACACCATCTATAAAGCCTATGAGTCAGCCATAGAAGCCAGTGAGAAGAAAGACTATGAACTAAGTCGTCTTAGATTACGTTATGAGGATAAGAAATTGAAAATCGAGTCTTTAGAACATGAACTTGTAATGTCAAAAGATGAATGTATCATTTTGAAAGATAAATGTGAAATCACTTATTCCGAACGAAATATTTTGATTCCTGATAACAAACGTCTCAATGCCAAAATAGATGCTTTGCATAACTCTGTTGACATGCTTGAAGCTGACATTCGGATGACTCATAATTTTCGTCATCCATGGTCCAAAGCTCCTGGTCTCGGAAGCGAGTTTCCGAAACCAATTGCTAGTCCCCTGAAGGATTTGCAAAATATGACATTTATGGGAGAGGTTCCGAACATTAAACATTCGGACTCTCCTGTTTCTCCATTGTCACCCCTTCTAGAGACTTAAAGATCTTTTGAGTCCCTAATTCCTGAGTTTCAACCGATAGTTGTTAAATGTCCTGATTCCACGCCTCTTCCGCCTCTGATAAACCTCGACCTGAATTGGACCACGGAATATCATCATAGTCTTCAAAATTGTGTAGACCATGTTCATATAAGCAATCACGTCAATAACTGTGTGATTGAGGAAATTATTCCGGAAACAACTGAAGTCAATGCCTCGAAATTTGCATGGGCATCTCTAGATGATAAAGTTGAAGTATCAAGCAATGAGTCCTCTGACTCATGTGAATCGGACTCTGTAGCTCTTTCACAAACCAAATTGGTTCCCATTACTCCCAAATTTTCAAATCCAACCAAAGGACAATCCTCTGGATCCTCTCCTCATCCTAAGAGAAAACCAATGTTAAATAGAAAAGATGTTGTAGATCCCAAGGTAGAAGCCAGGAATGCTTACAAAAAGGAAATTAAGGATAGACAAAATTCCAGGTTCCTTGCCAACTCTAAAACAAACTCATCTCGGAACAACACAAGGAAGTCTTTGTGTCAACGCCATAGTCAAAATTCATTTGTTCCAACAAGAATTCTAAAGAGACCTTCCGAACCTCCTGTTCGTTCAGAACCGAAGGAAGTCTTTAGCTTCAAATCTCCTCAAGCTCATGATAATGTCAAAACCATCCGAAACACTTCTTCAACGCCTCAAAATGTCTCATCTGTCTTTATTGCAAAATCTGATGGCACAATTTTTAAACCAAAAATCTCTAAGAACAATGTGTCATCAAACAAATCCACCAACTCAAATTTTACTTTTTCAAAATCTTCAAACAAAAATCTTGTGTGGAAAATCAAATCATCTGTTAACAAAAAAACTGACTTGGAGATAACTAAAAGTGTCAATCCTTCAGATATCTCCGCTCTTAAGAAGTCAACTCCGAACCCACAAGTAGTTGAATATGACTACTGGATAGATGAAAAGACTTTAGCATTCTGTCTGTTTCCAAAGAACTCAAGTAATCTCATCAAGAAACACGTAGTTGTACCAAAGTCACAATCACAGTCCAAAGTTCATGCCTACGTCCCAAAGTCTAACTCGGAGCCTAAAAGCTCCATTGCTCATTAATTTTGCAGGCACTTTGTGCTTCGGAGCAAGAAACAATATGGTATATTGATAGTGCTTGCTCCATGCACATGACGGGGCAGAAGGATTTTCTGCGAGATTTAAAGCTCTCTCCAAATGCTGGTTACGTGATATACGACAACAACTCAAATTCTCAAATTTGTGGTTATGGAACTCTCACCAATGGAAACTTCTCTATTTCACATGTTGCTTATGTAGCTGACTTGAAACATAATTTGATAAGTGTCGCTCAGCTTACCGACTCAAGCCGACGTGTGGAATTTTGCAAAAAATATAGTTATGTGATGACTGAAGACTGAAAAGAATGTTTGATAAAGTCTCTTCGCAACAAAAACATGTACCCACTCGACATCAATATGATCATTGGCAAACCACAACTCTGCCTTCTCTCCAAAGCTGTTCCTGACGTTAGTTGGTTATGGCACCGAAGGCTCGCACATCTAAACTTTTCGTACATGAATGATCTCGTCTCAGGTGAAATGGTAAGAGGTTTACCTCTTCTCAAGTTTGAAAATGATCATTTATTTACTGCATGCGAGTGTGGTAAGCAATCAAAGAAGGGTCATCCTGTTATCATCGAAAAATCCATTTCTGATCCCTTAGAACTCCTACACATTGATCTTTGTGGACCATCCACTGTAGAGAGTCTTCATCATAATAAATACATTCTTGTGATTGTTGACGACTTTACAAGGTTCACTTGGGTCTTCTTCCTAAGGCTGAAATCCGAAACAGCCTCTGAGCTCATCAATTTTATCAAAGGAATAGAAGTTCTTATCAAACTCCCAGTCAGGAAGAATCCGAAGTGATAATGGCTCGGAATTTGTCAATTCCACCATTGAGAAGTTCCTCACAAAAAAAGGAATTAATCACAACCTCTTAGCTCCGTACACTCCACAACAAAATGGTGTAGTTGAAAGACGTAATAGAAAACTCGTTGAAGCTACTCGATCCATGCTGAATTATGCAAACCTTCCACTCTATCTTTGGGCTGAAGCTGTATCCACCGCTTGCTTCACTCAAAACCGAAGCATCATCAATCGACGGCTCAACATGACACCATACGAAGCAATGAATGGTCGAAATCCAACGATCTCATTCCTACATATCTTCGGATGCAGATGCTTCATAAAAAACAACTGTGATCAGCTTACAAGTTTCCAACCTAAGGCCGATGAAGCTATCTTTTTAGGATACTCTTCCAAATCCAAGGCTTACAGAGTTCTCAACCGAAGAACTCGTGTTCTGGAAGAAAGCTTCGATATTACCTTTGATGACAACTTTGTTCGGAATTCTGGCCCCACTCACATCACAACTCACAACATGGATTCTGAAGCTCCTCCGCCAGGATGTCCGAACCCTCAAACCATTCTCGAGGTTGACTTTGAAACCCTCTTTGGCCCTTCCGAAACAGCTCTTGATTTCGAATCACGATCACGTCCATCTCTGATTCCAATTCCTCCTTCGGAAGCCCTAGTTTCTCACAACTTCTCCGGTCCTCTTCCGAGCCTACCTCCATTTGATTCCGAACCATTTCAACCTTCACAGGTTGAGGGGGAGAATAATGCAAATCCCTCTCTTGAATCAAATGTGGATGGCTTCCAAGATGCAGCTGCTGATTTCGATGACTCAAATCCTCTCAACATTGATGAAAATGAAAATTTCTTTGAGTTTCCTTCTGATGATGATGTAAACCTCTCTGGTTCTGGTTCAGAAGTTTAGGGGGAGCATCATCCAAATACTCAAATCATTCAGGGGGAGCAAATCAATTCTACTGTTGATATGGGATCCTCCGCTGCACAAGAACTCCCTCGATTGCACGTTTGGACGAAGGACCATCCTCCAAATCAAGTGATTGGCAACCTGAATGCTGGTATTCAAACTCGCTCTGCTACCAACATTCAAAATGAATGTCACTTTTCAACATATATTTCCATGGTTGAACCCAAGTCCATCAAGGAAGCATTAGAGCATGCTGATTGGATTACAGCCATGCAAGACGAACTGGCAGAATTTGACCGAAATGAAGTCTGGACTCTCGTACCTCCTCCTCAACATCACCCTATTATTGGTACAAGATGGGTATTTCGCAAAAAACTTAACGATGCAGGAGTGATCATCCGAAATAAGGCAAGGTTGGTAGCTAAAGGTTTCACTCAAATTGAAGGTCTTGATTACGACGAGACATTTGCTCCTGTTGCACGACTTGAAGCTATCATAATCTTTCTTGCTTATGCGGCCCACAAAGGTTTCAAAGTTTATCAAATGGATGTTAAGAGTGCTTTTCTTAATGGTGAGCTTGACACTGAAGTATACCTTCAACAGCCCCCCGGATTTATCAATCTCTCCTTTCCGAACTACTGTTACAAACTCCGAAAGGATGTCTACGGACTCAAGCAAGCTCCTCGGGCTTGGTGTGAGACTCTCACTGATTTTCTCAAGCGCTCAGGTTTTCAAAGAGATATATTGGACCCCACTTTATTTCGAAGATCAATTGGAAAACATCTCATGCTGGTACAAATTTATGTGGACGGCATCATTTTTGGATCTACCGATTCATCTATGGTTGCTGATTTGCCAAACTTATGGTCAGTTGTTTTCAAATGAGCATGAATCGAGAATTAAGCTTCTTTCTTGGCCTTCAAGTCAAACAGACTAACAAAGGTATTTTTATTCACCAAGAGAAGTACATTTCTGAGCTTCTCAAGAAATACTCTATGGACACCTGTGCCTCAGCCAAGGTACCTATGGGCTTCAGTCACAAAATCTTTGCCGACCCTTCGGGTGTTTCAGTAGATGAAAAGAAGTACCGGGGAATGATTGGATCCTTACTCTATCTCACTGCAAGTCGTCCGGACATAATGTTCTCAACATGCTTGTGTGCCAGATTTCAAGTCAATCCGAAGATGTCTCATCTTTTGGCTGTGAAACAAATTTTCTGGTACCTCAAAGGTACAAAGAACCTCGGAATTTGGTACCCAACAAATGAAAGTTTCCTTCTGCAAGCTTACTCTGATTCGAACTATGGTGGTCTTCAACTCGATAGGAAAAGTACATCAGGAGGATGTCAATTCCTAGGTGGTCCTTTAGTCAGCTGGTCATCCAAGAAACAGAACTGCATTGCTCTCTCTACAGCCGAAGCTGAATACATTGCTGCTGCCAGCTGTACCTCTCAAGTTCTCTAGATGAAATCTCAACTCTTGGATTATGGTTACCGATTTCAACGCATTCCTATCTACTGTGATTCTCAAAGTGCCATTGCCATCTCTCACAATCCAATTCAGCACTCCATGACGAAGCACATTGACATTCGGTACAACTTTATTAAAGATCATGTTCTAAATGGTAACATCGAACTTATTTTTGTTCCATCTGACGATGAAATTGCTGATGTCTTTACTAAGGCATTAGACGAAACCAAATTTAATGGTTTTCTGAACAAAATGGGTATGATGATGCCTGATCCTTAATTCTTTCAGGATACATCACTACAAGAAAAAGGGGTATCAGAGACTGACATAATCAGTCTCCGATGGTCAATAATCAGTCTCTGATGAGAATTGGAGACTAATTTAGCTAGTCCCTAGCCAGTCCCTGAGACCTAGTCTTAGATATTCGTTTTTTATGTATCTGGGACTGAAAATCAGTCCCTAATACATCAAAGTTTCAAGGACAGAAAGTCAGTCTCTGATAATATCCCATTCAGTCTCTAATCTTTTTTCATCAAATCCTCAATTTGATGTCATATCAGTCCTTGATATTATCTTTTAGGGACTGAATATCAGATCTAAATAATATATTATTCAGTCTCTAATGTTTCATTGACATCTCTATTTCATGTCGTATTACTCCCTGATACTATCTTTCAAAGACTAAATATTAGTCTTTGAATCATGTTTAGTCTCGAACATCTTTCCTTAAAACAATCATTCTGAGACTTAATATCAGTCTTCCAAACTAGGGATGAGCCTAACTGGGTACCCGCCTATTTTAGTTGGAATCGGAACCGCCGCTTCTAAAATTATTGGTATTGGAATGAACCGCTTACACCGGTTCCTAGAAATTTGGAACCGGTTCCGGTTCCGCGTACCCGGTTTTTTGAATATTAAATTTTTTATTTTATACATGCCATTGAAATTAACTTTTATAAGTAATAGGAATTCAATATATAAACTAAAACAATTACAAAATTTGATCTCAAAACAAAAATAGATGGAATTTAACAAGTCTGCAACAAACTACAAAACATCAAAACATAAAGAGTCTCAAAACAACAAAAAAGCAATAGCAAAAACAGCACAAAACAACAATAACAAAACAGCAACAACAGCATCATCGAACTCTGAAATCACAAAACCAGTTACATTAGCCAACTAATCAATCATATAAATTCAAGACAAAATGAAAATAATTTGCTTAAAACAATGAACTTACAGATCTTATTGAAGGCAACAATATCACAATTTTCAACAAAGTCATTGATGGGTTCCTCACAGAGTCTTTCTTCAATAAGCATATCAACAAATCAACAGACACTAAATAACGGGCACATCTACCAAAGTCTCCAATAATTACAGACCACGCTTCAAAGGTAGTAACACGGACTCTGACCCAGACCCCAACATTTCATTCATGGCCATTGAAGGGCCTTGGTCACCAACTCTATGGTCTACATGAAAATTGGTAGCTCCTTCATCAGCTTCGGCTAAAAGGCAACCAACTACAGATGTACCAAATTCATTCACCTGAACAAATAAGAAAAAAAACGACTCCAGATGTCTTAAAGAAGCACTGTGACTGATATAAACAAACAAAAACAGAAGAATACCTCGCACATACTTGTTCAGATCAAGGGCACATTTTGAATTGAATTAATTTAAGTACCTTCAGGACCAAGCTTTTGGAGAAACCACTTGCTATGAATCCAATGATGTAAGAGAAAGTTAATTGCTTTTATCATTTTATGCAATAAACAAGGAAGTGCAGCAAAGGAGACTTACATGTAAGGTCCTGCAATCAAAACAATGATGAATTTTAAGTTTAGACAATCTCAAGTGTTCTTGAAGAAGGATTGAAGATAATGTTATTAATTAACTGTAATTCTCATGTCTACCCGAAATCTTATACTAATCAGGGAGGCCTTTCAAAGCATTGCAACAGAGGCAAGTGTCTTCAACTAGCACCGGTCCTTTCACCTACTCACATACAATACAGACATTCCGAATAAGCAAAATGTAACTCTCGAAGAACATCAATGGAGATTACAGATTAGGAGTGTATACCAGTTTAGTGGCCAAACGAGCTTTCACTTTCACGATGTCCTTAGAATCGCCTTGCACATATTTACAGAAATAAACTTCACATATTTACAGAAATCATGATTTTCAGAATTAAACTTCACATATTTACAGAAATCGAGGTTTCACATATTTACAGAAAACGATATTAAGAAGCTGACCTGATAAAGACTTGTAGAGTTCTCGATTTTAGACTTGTTGCAGAGTCAATTGAGCAGGGATGGTGAACGATTGAACAAAGATGGCCGACTTCAAGAGATGACATGCGATTGAGCGTAAGATACAACTACAAGAGATGAATGTCGACTAGAGCGCCACCTACTTCTAAGCTCTAATCGATATTTTATTGTTAACTGGTAATATGAGGGACGACTGGTCTTGACGAGAAGAAGATAGTGACGAGAAGAATAGAGTTCAGGGGAGAACAGAGTGTCAGCGTTTTTTTTGGCAAGAATGAATTAACAAAACCCTAAAAAAGACTAAGGTGAAAGTTCTTTTTATTTTTTTAAAAAACAAATTTACCAAGATATAAATTTTTTTAGAAAAATACGGGTACCCGACAGTACCGGTTCCGGTTAACGGCCGGTTTTACGTTCCCGGAAGTGGAGCCGGAACTGACAGGTATCCAATGGGTATCTGTTTTGTAAAAATGAAAATTGAAACCCATAAGTTTGATTTTTTAGAGTATAGATAATCAATATGAAACATATTTTACAACATTCAGATTAATCTTATAGCAACATAATAAAATCGCAATGTATATTCGGAATAAAAAGACGGAACAAGAAGCTAAAATTTTTAAAAAACAAACTGATTCAGAGTTGGCCTCAAGTACCTATTGGTACAGAGACGGTTGTGAATAGAGGTGTCGAGCTAGATCAACGAAACGGTGGTGGCGACATAGAGCGAAAGTCATTAAGGGCAATTACAACATGGAGAGCGAGGATATGCGACCGTGGCGTTGATCGAGGGTGCGACATCGATGATTAGACGGTTTGTAGTTGTTAGGGCTTATAGGGTTGTTTGGTTTGGCATGACTGTGGTCTATGGGTGTTGTGGCTGTGGCGACAACAATAGAGGTATTGGTCGTTAAGGTGGCTAATATGTTTCCTGTCTATAAGAAAATTATACTCAATCATCGATAAGTTTCCATGAAAATAGTATGCATGTCTACCAAAGGCTACAGTTCATCAAAATTTAATATACAACATACGAGACTCATTTATCAATCTCAATCTCTCATGTGCTAGAGTTTAGTCTCTAATTAATATAGCTTGAAATATAAGATGATGTGTGTCTATCTGAGACTGAAATTCAGTCCATGATAAGTGTCTTTCAAAATACTATCCGGGAAATATTCACCACTATGATTTATGGTATCAAGAATTCATCGATTACTATCAAATACTCCAATCTAGTCATTGATAAGTGTCCCTATAAATCTAAATTGAGGCATGCCGATTAGAGACTGAAATTCAGTCCCCAATAAATATCCTTCTAACTAGTATTTGTGATTAATTCATCAGTCATTGATACATGGTATGCATGACATGTTAATTCGGATCAGATACAAAAACTTTAGTCCATGATGAGTGTCCATTTGAATGTAAAGTAATACATGTCTATTAGAGACTAAAATTTATCAGACACTAAAACTCAGCCTCTAATAAGTTTCTTTAAAAATGAAAAACACTGCAAGTCTATCAAGGACTGAAATTCAGTCCCTAAGAGGTTTCTCTCCAAAGTAAAAACTGAGTACGTATATCAAAGACTAAAATTCAGTCCCTAATAAGATACCCTCCAAATGTAATTCAGTGCAAATATAAAAGGGATTGAATTTCAGTCTCTAATAGTTTTGTTCAGTCTATAATGATTCATACATTGAAATCAGTCCCCAATAGTATCAAGGACTGATTAATCAGTCCTAAATACATGGTATATGAGACTGATTAATCAGTCTCTAAACTTTTAGTCACATATGCCCATATTTCTTGTAGTGCATGTTCTCTTTGATTGAAGTATTCAGCAGAAAAATATGCTCCGAACTCATTCATTTTGCTTCAGAACTATTTTTCCTCTAAATACATAGGATCCTTTTACTTGTCTCTTTTACTAATTATCCCTTGAGTTTCTTAAGCTGTACAGTTTATTCTCTACCTCACGACGATCTGGATCGACCATCATCAAAATTCACTCTGGAATTTTCAAATCTGCTCCAGAATTTTCAACTTGCTCCGGAATTTTCAAATCTGCTCCGGAATTTTCAACTTGCTCCGGAATTTTCAAATCTGCTCCGAAATTTTAAACTTGCTCCGGAATTTTCAAAATCTGCTCCGAAATTTTTCAATCTGCTCCGGAAATTTAATGTGCTCCGGAATTTCAAAATGCTCCGGAATTTTTTCAAAACTTGTTCCGGAATCCTAATTTGCTCCGGAATTCCACAGTACTCCGAAACCTTCATAAATGCTCCAGAAATTTTCAAAATTGTTCCGGAAAACCTCTTTTATCGTACTTATTCCGGAACATCTCTCTTGTCTTCCGGATCATGCTCTGTCTGGAACAAATCATCTGGAATATCAAGAGGCAATAAGGTGAAACGTTTTTTTTCTCAACGGTTACTTTTTAGGAAGATCCTTATCCAATCTTCCTCGATAAGCGTGACACGATTGCACGCTCTCTAAAATGGAAAACGAATTGACGGTTACATTTCCCACTTTTAGACCAATTGCTTTGCCCTTTCATTTCAAGTGTCTAATCTCATCCTCCCAACATTAAATGCCACCCGATGGATCTCGGATCCTCATCATTACCTTTTCCGACCAGACCCGACTTTTCTTACCTATAAATACCTTTTCACAAATTACCTTTACCACTTTACGATCTCTCAATTCTCAAACCCTCTCTGAAACCCTCACAGTTCTTCGTGTTCTTCAAGCTCTCATCATCTTCAACAATGGAATCCTCCAAGAACCCAGCCTCTACTGCTCAAACCCCAAAGAAATCCATTGCCAGAAAGAAATCATCAAAAGGATCGAAGGGTTCATCATCGTCGGCTGATCAAGAACCTTTTCTTCGTGACACCACTCAACTGTTTTCACTAAATCCCCTTGACTACGATGAATCAATCAGGATCATGATTGAGTTCCTTGCTCATCATCCTCTCTCCATTCCACTTACCAAAATCCCAGATCCTCCACTCCCTCTTTCTCATCTTCATCGTGCTTTCAAAAGCATCAGACTTGAAGATGATGTTATGTTGGTTTCCATCATCGATGATCGCCCCATTCCTGTTTATAAAGTGACCTTCCTCAAGGCTATTGGAATTTCTCCCAACCCTGCTGGTTTCAAAGTGGTTGAACCAATTGCTGAAGAGTTTCAGACGTTTCTTAATTTCATTGGGTACAATCAGGACTATCGAGCAAAGGATTTCAAGAAGACTGCAATTTCCGGGCTCTGGACCGTTCTCATGCACTTAATCATTCGTGGTCTATCAGGCAAGCATGGCGGCACTGATACTCTTAGCAAGGACTGGCTGAAAGTGGTATTCAACATCTATTCCGGACGCAACAACGCAGTCGATCTTCCGGAAGTGCTATGGCAAGACTTTTGCAAATTTGCCATCAAGAGGAAACCGAATGAAATTTCGAGCCCTAGATTTTGGGCCCTGACGATTGAGCAAATCTTCAAGGAACTGAACATTCCCATTCCGGGGAGCACCATTCCTCCGGAGGTATGTGCATCCTTTAAACTTGTTAAGTCTTACAGAATTCCGGACCAATCATCTTTTGGTCCGGTCAGACGACTTCCGGACAATATGTTGGCCCTCATTCCTTCCGGATCCCCTTATTTGAAACACCATCTTGAGACTTCGGTTGTGTTTGACCTAACACAACCTGCCCCGGTCTCAGTTGAGCCCATTCCAGAAGAGGCCACTCACACTAAGTCCGGACCAAAGGTTAAGCAACCGGCCAAACGCAAGGCTTCTCCCACCAAACCCAAGGCCAAAAAGAAAACCACAGTCGGTGCCCCCTCTCAACAGGAGGGCATTCATGACATTCCGGCTGATTCTGGCCGTCCGCACACCCCTCCTGTCCACTCATCTGAGGTACCCATCAATGTTTCATCCTCATAAGCACACACTCACGGGGAGTCTACACATATTCCACCCTCTCCATCCCAAAAGGGTGTTGTCGGTGTTGAACAAAGTTCCTTGCAGCCCCCTGGAACACACCCACGTGTCACTCTTGATAATCCTATTATTTCTTCCACACCCACACACTTCGGAACCGTTGTTCCGGAACCCAAGCATCCGGAAGAAGGAGCAGTCCCTCCAACTTCCGATGCCCCAACTGGTCTGATACCCGGAAGGCGTACAGGACGACCAGGTACTAATGACCCTTTGTGGGAAGATTATGTGAACAGGGCAGCATCAAGGCGTCCAGATCTAACTCGAGCTCAAGTTGAATCCACTCTTGTCTCCATGAGGAACCGGGCTATTCAAAGCAACATGCTCGATGTTCTTCCCTCAGACGATGACGCCATCAAGGAACTTACTTCGGAACTTCCCCCAATAGTCTTTCCCAAAAGCATCTATCATACTGATCCGAAAGAAGAGATTTCCGAAGAACTTATGTTGAAGGAAGAAGAACCAAAAGTTCCGGATGCTCAACTCATTACATCCATTCATTATCAGTCTAAAGCCTTCGTATCCAAATCCGCTTTTGACTTCGGAACCTCCTCTACTTCCACTCCGGACGATGGCCCCAACTCCCAACTTCAAGAAGATGATGATGCTGCTAAACCGGGTCCTTCCTCATTTCCGGATACTCACCAGCCCCCTCCGCAACATTCAGACTCTGATTCCGAATCCTCCGCTGGTGATAATGTTGATCCATTTGCCCTACTGGAGATCCGCACCAATGTCTCTGACACTATGGCTAAAGTGTCCTCTGTAGAGACTTCTGTCGCTGAGCTGAATTCGAAACTGGATCAAAAAGTCTCTGGACTTGATTCAAAACTTGACGCCATTCTTTAGTCTCTTTCACAACAATCCGGACCATCCACAGCAGAGAGAGAATCCCATCTTGACCTGTTGATCTCCATCCGGTTGAAACATACCAGAATCTCAAAACAAAATCTCTATGAGTGTGTACGGATCATGCCGGCGCCTTCCCGCGATCCTCGCTAGTACCTGAAACACATAACACAACAACTGTAAGCATAAATGCTTAGTGAGTTCCCCAAAATACCACATACAACACCTACGCCTTTCCAGGCCATAACTCTATAGGATCTTCCGATCCATATGTCTCAGGGGACTTCCGTCCCGAATCCCGGTAGACCTTCCGGTCCTACCCGTATCGACCTTCCGGTCCGTAACCTCTTGACCTTCCGGGCCATGTCATCTTGACCTTCCGGTCCCTATCATCTTGACCTTCCGATCCTTACCATACATAACATACATAACACATACATATCACATAACTGCATATAGCACATACATCTCATAGCATACAAGACCTTCCGGTCACACATAGGTACCCTTCCAGGTACAGTATAGTGAGAAGACTCACCTCAATGAAGTCAGATAATCTCTCGTGCTCAACATCTCGACCTAGCCTCCTCCTATTATTCAAATAACATTCCCGATCAATATTCTCACATAGCCTCATCTCTACAGATTGGGTAGAAGGCCATTCTACCCCTCTCTGAACTCTCTTGAATCAGTCTTGACCAGAACCCTAAAGTCAACGAAAGTCAACGAAAGTCAACGGTCAAACTTTGACCCGATTCGTCGAGTGCACAAGGGCGACTCGGCGAGTCCATGCGGCTTCTCTGAATCCTTCTAGCCTCTCTTGGCTCGTCGAGTCATCGTCCCACTCGACGGGTTTCACCTGTCACGAATCGCGGGGCAACCCCGACTCGACTCGTCGAGTCCCATTATGGACTCAGCGAGTTGCATCCATGGCAACACTGAAATGACCTTCTGAGGTCAGATCTACTTCTCTAACCTATAGATCTGGCCTTCCCAACCACTATAATCAAGTAAAGGTCCGACCTTTACACTCATACAATGTCCAATAAGCTCCTTTGGGTGAAATAACCTCTAGAATGGCAACCTAGGGTCATATCTCTAATGGAGTAGCAAAAAGCAAGGTAGATAGGACTCTCTGGACCTCTTAAGGTCCAGATCTAAGAAGAACAACACCTTGGGACCTCACATACTTCGAATCCAAGCCAAAGAAGGCATAAGAAAACCCTAGATTCAAGTAGATCACCAAATACACAAGATTGAGCACAGATTAGTACCTCTAGCAGCCTCTTCTGATCAAATGGGTGATAGATCTGAGCTCCTCAATCTTCCTTGTTTGTCCTCCTTCCTTCTTTCTTGCAAAATCACACTTAGAATGATGAATTAACCCTCCTCTTGCACTACAAGCTTTCTCTCTGCTCTCTAGGGTTTCTCAGGGGTGCATTGGCCGCAAATGGAGGCCACAAAGGCCTTTAAATAGGGCACAAACCCCGAAAATTAGGATTTCACTTTACAGCGCGGACTCGCCGAGTCCACGCATCGACTCGTCGAGTCCTTCATTAAATCAGACAAGAAATGCGCGCTCCTACTCGGCGAGTCTGAGCGCCTACTCGCCGAGTCCCTCCCTAAAACTTAAGATAAATACTTAAAACAAGACACCTGGGAATCCGGATGTTACAATTCTCCCCCACTAGAATCAGACTTCGCCCTCGAAGTCTTGCTCGGCAAACAACTCTGGATGCTGCTCCCGCATCTCCAGCTCCGGCTCCCAAGTCAGCTCGGACCCTTTCCGATGTTGTCACTGGACCTGCACCAGGGACACTTCCTTGTTCCTCAGAACCTTGATCTTCCGATCCCGGATCGCGATTGGCCTCTCAGCATAATTCAGGCTCGCATCTACCTGAATATCCTCCAGTGGTACCGCTGCCGACTCGTCGGTTATAAACTTCCTCAACTGAGACACGTGGAAGATGTCATGAATCTGGCTCAGCTTCGCAGGTAGCTCCAACCGATATGCTACCCTGCCCACCCTCGCGGTCACCCTGAACGGCCCAATATACCGGGGCCCCAGCTTGCCCCTCTTCCTGAATCGAATCACTCCTTTCCAAGGAGACACTTTTAGGAGTACGAACTCTCCCACCTGGAACTCAAGCTCGGATCGTCGCCTATCCGTATAACTCTTCTGGCGACTCTGAGCCGTCAACAACCTCTGTCTAACCTGATGTATCTGCTCGGTCGTCTGAAGCACTATGTCAGTACTGCCCATCACGCGCTGCCCTACCTCTCCCCAACAAATGGGAGTCCGACATCTCCTCCCATACAACAACTCTAAGGGAGGCATACCAATACTCGAATGGTGGCTGTTGTTATAAGAAAACTCAGCCAACGGTAGATACATGTCCCAACTTCCCCCGAAGTCCAACACACATGCTCGGAGCATGTCCTCGAGCGTCTGAATCGTCCGCTCACTCTGCCCGTCCGTCTGTGGGTGGTATGCGGTACTGAAATGCAGCCTCGTACCTAACTCCTCATGGAACTTCTTCCAGAATCTGGAAGTGAAACGTACATCTCGATCTGACACAATCGAGATCGGTACTCCATGACGCGATACCACCTCTCTCACGTACAACTCAGCCAGCCTCTCAGCGGAAAAGCTCTCACTGATAGCAAGGAAGTGAGCGCTCTTCGTCAACCGGTCAACGATCACCCAAATTGCATCGACACCCGTCGCGGTCCTTGGCAATTTGGTGATAAAATCCATGGAAATCTGTTCCCACTTCCACTGGGGAACCTCAAGTGGCTGCAACTTGCCGTGCGGACGCTGGTGCTCAGCCTTAACCCTGCGACAGGTCAAGCACCTCTCAACAAACCACGCTACATCCCTCTTCATACAGGGCCACCAGTAATCTTTCTTTAGATCCAAATACATCTTAGTGGCCCCGGGATGGATCGAGAACCTCGATCGGTGCGCCTCCTCCATCAGAATGGTACGTGCCCCGCCTGCATACGGCACCCAAATCCGACCTTGAAAGGTCATTAGCCCTCGGCTATTGGTAACGAACTCAGACACCTGCCCGATCACCCGCTCCCTCTTGCGGTTCTCCGGTATCATGGCTTTTGCATGGGCCTCCCGAATGGTGTCAAACACCGGAGTCATCACTGTCAGTCGCATACAAATGTCTCGAATCGGGGCACTCTCCGCCCTACGGCTCAGGGCATCAGCTACAACATTCGCTTTGCCCAGGTGGTATAGGATCTCACAATCGTAATCCTTTACCACGTCCAACCATCTCCTCTGGCGCATATTCATATTGGGCTGATCCATCAAATACTTCAAGCTCTTGTGGTCCGTGTATATGGTACACCGAACCCCATATAAATAGTGATGCCATAACTTGAGGGCGAACACCACTGCCCCCAACTCCAGATCGTGGGTGGGATACCTCGTCTCATGAGGCTTCAGCTGCCTCGATGCATACGCTATCACATGCCCCCTCTGCATAAGTACTGCACCCAACCCTGATATCGATGCGTCACAATACACCACAAAATCCTCCATCCCTTCCGGGAGGGCTAACACCGGGGCTTCGCATAATCTCTGGCTAAGTGTCTCAAATGAGGTCTGCAGCTCCGGATCCCATGAGAAAGCAACAACCTTCCGGGTCAACCTGGTGAGAGGCACGGCGATCTTGGAGAAATCTATGATAAATCTCCGATAGTAGCCGGCCAATCCTAGAAAACTCCTGATCTCGGTGGGTGATCTCGGCACCTCCCAACTCATCACTGCCTCAATCTTGGCCGGATCGACCAATATCCCCTTCTGATTAACGAGATGCCCCAAGAACTGGACCTCTCGCAACCAGAAGTCACACTTGGAGAATTTGGCGTACAGCCTCTCCGATCTCAAAACCCCGAGGGTTTCCCTCAAATGCTCCTCATGCTGCTCTCGAGACCTCGAATACACCAGAATATCATCAATGAACACGATCACCGATCGGTCCAACATCGGTCGGCACACCCTGTTCATGAGATCCATGAACGCTGCCGGTGCATTGGTGAGCCTAAAAGGCATCACCACAAACTCGTAATGCCCATAACGAGTCCTGAACGCCGTCTTCTGGATATCCTCATCACGCACTCTCATCTGATGATATCCAGACCTCAGATCAATCTTGGAGAACCAAGACGCTCCCTGCAACTGATCGAACAAATTGTCGATCCTCGGTAATGGGTAACGGTTCTTGACCGTCAACTTGTTCAACTCCCGGTAATCAACACACATCCGGTGTGAACCATCCTTTTTCTTGACAAAAAGGATTGGCGCTCCCCATGGCGAGCTACTCGGTCCAATAAACCCCTTCCCCAACAGCTCATGAAGCTGCGAGCATAGCTCCTGCATCTCTGGCGGCGCAAGGCGATAAGGCATCTTGGCGATAGGCGCTGCCCCACGAATCAAATCGATGCGAAACTCCACTTGCCTCTCGGGAGGCACACCCGGCAACTCCTCAGGAAACACATCCGGGAACTCACGCACTATCGGCACATCATCAACCGAACTTGGCCCCTCGGCGGCTACTCGTGAATCCATCACATATGCCACAAACCCGCTACAGCCCTGCTGTAGACTCTGCCTCGCTCTAGCAGCTGAACAAAATGCTGACCCAGAACGGGTACCCTCGCCGTACACCGTAAGTACTCCCCCACTAGGGTCGTATCATCACCAACTGTCGCTCGCAGTCTATAACAGCCCTAAACCGGCTCAACCAATCCATGCCCACTATGACACACACATCCCCCATCGCTATCGGGACCAGATCTATCGGGAACTCAACACCGAAGATCTCGAGTACACATCCTCGAATCACATCCGTAGCATACACCGCTCGCTCGTTAGCTATGGAAACTCGTAGAGGTCGACTCAACGCCTCTCGTCGGCTACTGATGTGCCGACTAAATGCTAGCGACACAAATGATCGACTCGCACCCGAGTCAAATAACACTAAGGCAGGTATAGAACTCACAAGAAAAGTACCTACGCATATCATAATATAAGCACACTATCTCAACTCAGCATAAATAAATAAAGAATACATACCAGCCACAACATCGGGCGCTGTGCGGACCTCCTCTGCTGTCAATTGGAAAGCTCTCCCGCGAACCTTCGGTGCCTCGGCCTTCGCTGGCCGAACCTCGGTAACCCTGGCAGCAGGTGCAGATCCCTGTGCTGATCCCTGATGTAACTGCGGGCACTCGGCCTTCCGATGGCCAGTCTGGTTGCAATGAAAGCAAACCATAAACCCCTTGGGGCAATCCTTGGCGATATGCCCCTCCTTGCCACATTTGTAGCAAGCACCTGATCGACAGACCCCATCATGTCCCTTTCCGCACTTCCAACAAGTGCGGCCCTTCTAGCCTCCAGATCTCGTATCAGCGGACTTTGCCCGCTTGGCCGCCGACTAAGACTGTGCCGGCCTCCGATCCATCCTCTGAGACTCGGCCTCCTCCCTGGCCTGAGTCTCCAACTCAATCTCCCTCTTTCGGGCATTTGCCTGGAGCTCAGCAAATGTCCGGTAAGTCGAGTTCGACACGAACTCCCGAATATCCCTCCTCAAAACGCCCAAATACCGGCTCATGCATGCCTGCTCGGTAGACACCTGCTCAGGGCAGAACATCGTCCTCTCATGGAACTTCCTGGTAACCATACTAACAGAATCAGTACCCTGCTTGAGGGTCAAGAACTCCTGTGCCAGCCGTTCCCTCTCCACCGGGGGAACATACTTGTCTCTGAACATAGCGGTGAACCTCTCCCAGGTCACCTCTGAAATCTCTGCAAGAGTGAAGCTCGCCGTCACGAACTTCCACCAGTCCTTCGCTCCGGACATGAACACGTGTAGAAGCATCCCTCGATATCAGAAATCCATCTCATTGCAGCGATCGGATCCTGCATCCCATCAAACTCTGGTGGCTTCGTGTTGCTGAACTCCCGAAACAACAACGATTCACCTCCCTGAGGCCTGGCAGTAGCCACAGCTGCAGTAGCTATAGCAGCCGAAACCTCAGTCACCGATGCGTACCGCTCATCAAAAGTCTCAATCAATGTGGTCTTAATAGACCCAAACATCTCCGGAATCTGACGAAGCTCCTCGTCACTCACGCCGCTCGTCTCAGATCTGTGGCGTGTCCCAACCATGATGTCTCTGAAATACAACATAATAATATCAGAGACTCGCTCGAGCATACTCGCGCTCGATAACTCAACCCTACTTGTTCCCTAGTACCCTAAGGATTCTTACTTGGACTGTGCACTGATCTGGTGTCTTTAGTAGTACGGGCCCTATACTACCGTCCACACCGCATCAATGTTCACCCCAAGTCCTTCTCCTAGGATCCCAGATCACAAGTACTCTATATCTCACTGGCATAGGCTACCCTTCAGTAGACCTCTCATCAGCTCCTCACTGCTACCTACTCGCTCTCAAGCATCACATAGCAGCAAAATCCTTCCTAGGTTAAGGCATCACAAAATCAGGCCACTCTAGTCCTAATATAAATACCTAGCCAACTCTAGCATGCATATCATATCATAACATATCTCATAACACATAATGTAAGGGTATTTTGGGAAATCACCGTTCAGGCGCTGGCTGATCGTACACATTGCTTCCTTCTGCCTTTCTCAAAATCTTTTAATCTCTCAGAAAAATTGTTTATCTTATGAAAAACTTTCTCAAATCCTCAGTTTGAGTTTAGATTCATCCGAAGATGCACCTGAATCCCTTAAACCAAGGCTCTGGTACCAACTTGTAACAACGTAAATATCCAAAACAATTTTTCATTTTTAAAACATACTTTTATTCATCAAAACAATATCAAGCAAACTGTATCCACTGTCATAATAACAAACTAAACCCAGAATCTCAAAACATAATCTCTATGAGTGTGTACGGATCATGTCGGCGCCTTCCCGCGATCCTCGCTAGTACCTGAAACACATAACACAACAACTGTAAGCATAAATGCTTAGTGAGTTCCCTAAAATACCACATACAACACATACGCCTTTCCAGGCCATAACTCTGTACGATCTTCCGATCCATGTGTCTCAGGGGACTTCTGTCCCGAATCCCGGTAGACCTTCCGGTCCTACCCGTATCGACCTTTCGGTTCGTAACCTCTTGACCTTCCGGTCCATGTCATCTTGACCTTCCGGTCCCTATCATCTTGACCTTCCGGTCCTTACCATACATAACATACATAGCACATACATATCACATAACCGCATATAGCACATACATCTCATAGCATACAAGACCTTCCGGTCACACATAAGTACCCTTCCAGGTATAGTATAGTGAGAAGACTCGCCTCAATGAAGTCGGATAAACTCTCGTGCTCAACGTCCCGACCTAGCCTCCTCCTATTATGCAAATAACATTCCCGATCAATATTCTCTCATAGCCTCATCTCTACAGATTGGGTAGAAGGCCATTCTACCCCTCTCTGAACTCTCTTGAATCAGTCTTGACCAGAACCCTAAAGTCAACGAAAGTCAACGAAAGTCAACGGTCAAACTTTGACCCGACTCGTCGAGTGCACAAGGGCGACTCGGCGAGTCCATGCGGGTTCTCTGAATCCTTCTAGCCTCTCTTGGCTCGTCGAGTCATCATCCCAATCGACGGGTTTCACCTGTCACGAATCGCGGGGCAACCCCGACTCGACTCGTCGAGTCCCATTATGGACTCGGCGAGTTGCATCCATGGCAACACTGAAATGACCTTTTGAGGTCAGATCTACTTCTCTAACCTATAGATCTGGCCTTCCCAACCACTATAATCACGTAAAGGTCCGACCTTTACACTCATGCAATGTCTAAGAAGCTCCTTTGGGTGAAATAACCTCTAGAATGGCAACCTAGGGTCATATCTCTAATGGAGTAGCAAAAAGCAAGGTAGATAGGACTCTCTGGACCTCTTAAGGTCCAGATCTAAGAAGAACTCCACCTTGGGACCTCACATACTTCGAATCCAAGCCAAAGAAGGCATAAGAAAACCCTAGATTCAAGTAGATCACCAAATACATGAGATTGAGCACAGATTAGTACCTCTAGCAGCCTCTTCTGATCAAATGGGTGATAGATCTGAGCTCCTCCATCTTCCTTGTTTGTCCTCCTTCATTCTTTCTTGCAAAATCACACTTAGAATGATGAATTAACCCTCCTCTTGCACTACAAGCTTTCTCTCTGCTCTCTAGGGTTTCTCAGGGGTGCATTGGCCGCAAATGGAGGCCATAAAGGCCTTTAAATAGGGCACAGACCCCGAGAATTAGGGTTTCACTTTACAGTGCGGACTCGCCGAGTCCACGCATCGACTCGTCGAGTCCTTCATTAAATCAGACAAGAAATATGCGCTCCTACTCGGCGAGTCTGAGCGCCTACTCGCCGAGTCCCTCCCTAAAACTTAAGATAAATACTTAAAACAAGACACCTGGGAATCCGGATGTTACATTCTTGGTCTTCAAGCATCAAAGTTGATTGCTCTGAAAGTGTTGACATAAGAACAGAAGAGGATTTGGTTCACCGTTTCATGGCCATCCTCTCTTCCGGATGCTTTCGAAACTGCTGTTAAAATGGCTAAGGCAAAATCCCTCCTTACTGCCCAAGCCTTCCGAGCCACTCCCTCCATGATACCTTCTGCTCCAATTTCGAGACCAAAGATAGCCCCTATTGATCAGGGCTCTCCTCTTCGCACTCCATACGACATTCCGGAAGAACCACTTCCAATTCCTACTCCGGAATTCGTCATTGACGAAAACATGAAGACGGTTATTGAAGCTCTGCAGAGAGACAAAGGGAAGAAACGAATGACTTTGGAACAACAAACCCTTCATTCCGGACCTCCCCCTAAACAAAAATTTGGATGGTCTGAGGAAGAAATTCAAAAGGCACTGGAGGATAGTATCTTGATTCAAGCATTGAAAGATCATCCCGGTCCGATGCGTGGCATTTCTCCTCTGTGTCGTGAAGGCATTCTTCAAGCCAAGGATATCATTCCAACTCTCTACTATGACATTCCCACACACGACACTGATCAACTAGATCTTCCTCTCTCTCCCTTCAGCAAGTTCTACACAAAGTTTGCTCCACTCCACCCTAACGACAATCCGGAAGTGATCATCCGGACAGAACGTGAAAGGCTCAAAACCTTTTACGCCAAGAATGCTCGGCCCTTCAAGGAGGTATGGACAAGAAAGAGGATCACTAAGGTTCATGGCTTAGGAAGAAAAATCTTAGTAAAATTTGAGCTAAACTGTCCTCTGTTCCGTTTCCATCTTCTCCGGAACAAACCAACTCCAATGATTGTTACTGATGCAGATTTTCCTTCTATGAATCCGAATGACATCCTCTCTCTTGCTGCGTATTTCAGAGAAAACCAAAAGGATGACATCAGTATGGGTGCCTATCACTCTGCTCTCAGCTTTCTCAAAGACTATGTTGCTGAGTTTTGCAGATGTGATTACGAACTTCCTCACCTCTACGTAACTGAACAATTTGTAGCAAAAATTGACTTTATTCTTCCGGAAGTTGAAATTCTTGCAGATGGTCCGATCGATGAACCGGTTCTAGGGTTTGTCTACACCACCAGGAGAACAAAAGAGAAGGACATCTTCCGAGTCCTTGACAAACACCTGGTTCCTACCAAAGCTCTGCAAAAGTTCATTTCCCGGGCGTCCAAGTCTGATGCTCCGGAACAGGTTAAAGCAAAGTTTGTAAGTCAACTGACTTGGTACATTGCAGTGCGAGAATGGTTGTTCCGAGCATACACCTTCATCAAGGAAGAAATGAACTAAGCTTGATGGATTGCTAAGTTCACTTAGGGGGAGATTGTTGGAACCTGAAAGTGAACCTCTAGCAATCCTAAGTACATTTCCAGAAGGCTGCTGGTTCCGATGTTAGATGTGATCTGGAACCTGTCCGGAGCTAAAGAAAAGGAGTGAAGAATTTTGAAGAAGAATGCATTCCGGAACTGATCCTGAAGTCCGGAATGCTTAACGATCCGGAACCAAACCTTCATCTCCGGAACATCACTTGTCCGGAATGAAGTTATTTTGTCTCTTATGTATTTATTATGTTTGTCTTGTATTTTGATGTAACGTTTCATAGGACTTAGTCTAATGTTGATTTAGGACAACCAGAAAGTCAGAATTGTATCTTTTGTCCGGTCCTATGTAAACACCTAGGTTAATTCGCTGTAACATTCTCTCCTTTAAGTAGGAGCATTCAATACAAGTCAACGAAGGATCTTTTCTCTCATTTTTGGCATTTACTCTTATTACATTCAAAACATTCCACTTGTTCCTCATTCATTAACTTTACCTTGATCACTATTCACTTGTTCTTAATTATTGTCTTGATCACTTTGTTGAATTGATTATCTAAGACTTGACTGGTCTTTCCAGTCTTGACTTGAACATCCATTATTAAGCAGACATTGATCTCAAGCGTTCACTCAAGGTTTGAGTTCTCAAACCTTGTCCCTGCGCAAAGATCTTGTTCTCCATTGAGTCTTGACACACTCGAGAGTGTGCCCGAATCCCTCAAACAAAGGCTCTGATACCAAGTTGTAACAACCCAAATTTTTTACAAAGAAAATTTTCATTTTTAATTAGTAAACACACTTGCATAAACCATGAAATTCCAACATAATTGTTTTCAAATCCACATTCATTACAGCTTTGTTTAAATCATCAGAGTGTCCCAAAACTTGTTAGTGAAAAAAAGAGAGATAGAGTGCACGTCGCGCCATCACGCCTTGCCCTTGCCCTTGGGCTCAGATGTATGTGAAACAAATCCACAAACGGTAAGATTGGAAGCTTAGTGAGTTCCCCAGAGCACACCCACACACAAACATGTACAACATATCATGCTAGCTAACAGCTATACATAACACATAAGCCATGCAAAACAACACATAAGGAAGCCCTAGAAACCCTCCAGGGTCTTACTCTGGGAGCCATGGGAACCCCGACATGGTCTTAGCCCAATGCCTTGGGAACCCCCCAGGGTCTTTGACCTAGGAAGCCAAGGAAACCCTCCAAGGTCTTACACCTAAGTGCCTCAGGAACCCCCCCCCCTCGAGGTCTTTGACCTAGGAAGCCAAGGAAACCCTCCAAGGTCTTACACCTAAGTGCCTCGGGAACCCCCCGAGGTCTTCCATACACAATACACAGAAACAACTAGCTCATTGAATATCAAATAGTCCAAATAGCATATACGTAACACTTAATGGGCCAGCCTTGGTGCCTTCGACCCATTGGTATGGTGAGGAAACTCACCTCTTTCTGCTGAATACAAAAGCTGCTCTCCTAACAATCTGCAACCTCCGGTGCTGAATAATAATATTAGATAATGTTAGGACTTTGAATAACCAAGGGAGACCCAAACTCCCAACCCTTCCATAAGGCCCAATTATCCATCCCTTGGTAATGAGCCCAAAGTCCAAGTCCAAAATCCTTAATTGGCCACTTGGCCTAATAAGGCCCAATCAATATAACTATGGTCCACAACGAATGATATAGGCCATAATTCATAGAATGAAACCCAACCCAATAACCAAAGTGAGGCCCAAGGCTCAAAGGCCCAAAACAGATTCGGCCCAACTGTGATGCGTACGCTCGGCGTACCATCCTGGTACGCGCAGCGTACTGGGGTCTTGGGACTACGCGCGACGTACACTGGGTTACGCCCAACATACAACCACTTTAAGCACTTTCTCCATTAAGTGCTTAATACTTGTTTCCTATACGTCCAAAATCCAGATCTAAGTTTGATAAGACGTCCTAAGGCATAAATTTGGCAACTTTATGCCTTTGCATGCCTCATATACACCCAACACCACCATTAAGACCTTTCCAAGGTCTTTAACCCATGCATGATGCCAATACTCCGATGAAGAATCAATGTTTATGGTTCTAAAGGACCAAGGGGCCTCAGATCTGTCTTTCTCATCATCTGGAGTTGCTCAACTCACAAATGGAGGTCCAAAGTCCACCAAAAAGGACTAGGAAGAAAACCCTAACTAAAGCTAGAGATTTAAGATGAAAGAACCAAGCTTTTTACCTCCAAAAGGTTTGCAAGATGACTATAATGGAGGATCTTGACCACCTCTTCTTCTTGGTCAAAAACCTTGAAGCACCAACTCGTTCCAAGCTTGCTTAACCACCTCTTCTTCTTGGAATAATCACTAAAAGGGCCACAAATGCACTTTTTAGAGCTCAAAATGGTCTCATAAGTTTCTCTGGAGTGTAAGGGTGTTCTAAGGCAGTGGAGGCTCTCTAGGGTTAAGTCCAAGGGACTTAAGGTTACTTAAATAGGTCTCATGTCCAAAAATTACGGTTTTCGACCCCTGGCATGTACGCCCAGCGTACGGCTTGGTACGCCCATCGTACCTCTAGTTCCTCCGCGACCATTCATGCTTAAGCGTACACTTATGTACGCCCAACGTACTTAAAGGGTCAATTATGCTAAAATGAAATTCTTGAGGGTTTCAAGACATACCAGATTTAGGGTGTTACAACATGCCATTAATAGTCAATGAATCTCAAAAGATCTAGGAGTTTCAGAGAGAATGAAATTGATAAACAACTTTGCCTACCTAAATAACCTTGTAGTGTGTTTACGAAATCCTTTTACACATTTCAAAGCAAAATATGGATCATAGCCTTAGTAAATAATTCTTAAGGGTAAATTATTTTTAGGATGAAATCAAACTAACTAAAGTCTCTCTTTTGTGGATTTCGATGCCAAAAAACAATAACAATCTTCCTCTACCTCCTCCACCACCACCTCCCTTAAACTTCTCTCTCCTATCAGTCCTTTCTAGGTAGAAGCTCATTGGTCCAAACTACTTATATTGATTTCAAACCTTAAGGATCACATGAGGGGAAGAAGGAGTATGTTCTCGGTGATGCGCTCCCTAAAATTACTGAAGACTTCACTGATGAAGATATTTTTGTTTACAACAAGAAATACGATGAGTTAACTGAGATTTCTTGTCTTATGTTAGCAACCATGTCTTCCTTCTCTAAAAGGGCTTCAAGAACTGGGGTACATATGACATAAACTACCAGTTCAATGAAATGTTACAAGAGCAAGCTAGGCAAGAACGATTCGAAATCGTTAAATCCTTAATGGCATGTAAACATCAATATGGGACTTTTGGGTGTATGTACATAGCAAATGAAGTCGTATATAGACATATTGGAAATCCATGTGTCCAGTTTCCTAAGAAGTTGACCATTGACATGGTTCTCAATTCGCTTTCGAGTTCATACCACCAACCCGTTATGAACAATAACATGACCAATCTGGAAAAGACCTTGATGGAGCTTCATGGCATGTTGAAAACTGTCGAAGCAAGTATGCTTAAGACTAGAAGATCCACCTCCACTGCTCCCATCTTGTCCATTTTTAATGGTCATCTTGCAAAGAAGAAGAAGGTTTCTCATTCCAAGGGAAAAAGGAAGGCCAAGGATGGAATGTCCAACCAAAGTCTTAAGAGAAAGCACATTGGAAACATAGCTTCGAACATTGCCCCCAAAGAGGCCATATGTTTCTACTGCCAAGAGAAAGGACATTGGAAACATAGCTGCCTAGAGTACCTGGAAGAGCTTAAGAAGAACAAGGCGAAAGGGTGTGGCACTTCAAGTATTTTTATGATTGAACTCCATAGTATGTCAACTTCTAATTCTTAGGTTCATAATACTGGATGTGGTACTCATATTTGCTCGAATATTCATGGACTAATGGGAAGTAGGATGCTAAAGCATGGAGAGCTCAACTTGATCATGGGAAAAAAACCCACTATACATGTCATAAGGATCGAGAATTATGAGCTTATTCTAAGTAGTGGTGTTTCAGTTAGTTTATCAAATTGTTGTGATTTTCCTAATATGGCTCGTAACATTATTTCATTTTATGCATTGTACAAATATGGATTTTTCTTTTCTTTTGATAATAAAAATGGTTGTTTTATTTTCAAATCTAGTCATTGTAATGGTATATATGAAAGTGTTATTTGTGTTGGAAAATCTAATAATCTACCATTAAATGTTGATTCCTCCAAACGAGTATTGGATAAATCATGTTTGTGGCATTATTGTCCTGGTCATATAAACAAGAAATGCATGGCTAAGCTCTAAAAGGGTGGGATATTGGAATCATTTGACTTGGAGTCAGATGATGCATGTGAGCTTTGCTTACTTGGCAAGATGAAAAAGTCGCCATTCATAGGTAGCTGTGAAAAAGGAAAAGATTTGTTGGACATCATACAAATCGATGTGTGTGGACCATTCAGATCCGCCACACGCACGGTGAGCGATACTTCATGACTTTCATCAATGATTTTAGTAGATATGGTTATATCTACTTAATCAAGCACAAGTCATATTAACATTTGAAGTGTTCAAAGAATTTCAAAACGAAGTAGAGAATCAACAAGGTAAGAATATCAAGATGATTATCTCCAAAAGGGGTGGAGAATACTTGAGTCTTAAGTTCATCGATCATCTAAAGGATTGTTGAATAGTTTCACAATTGAAAGTCTGGTGTTGCGAAGTTTTTGTTCGTTGTGAGACTGACGATAAACTAGAACCTAGATCATAGAAATGTCTCTTCGTAGGATATCCACAAAAATATTTTCGATATTTGTTCTATAAGCCTTCAGATAACAAAGTGTTTTTGCTCAAAGAGGCGTTTTCCTTAAGGGGAGCTAATGCCTAAAGAAGCTAGTGGGAGCCCAATAGATCTTGAAGAACTTCAAGAGTCAAATGAAGAAGAACCTATAGTTGACACAAGCATTCAACCCAAGGTTGATCAAACTATTAAGGAAGCTGACATAACTCCAACTCCTCCCCTTCACAGATCCAATAGAGTTTGTATTCCTTCTGAGTTCTATGTTTTCCATATTACCATAGAAGGAGAGCTACTAATTAGTGTCGTATGCTAGTTGGTATGGATGAGTCATCTAACTAGAAAAAAGCGATGGTAGGCCCAAAGGCTGCTCAATGAAAGGAGAGCATGGAGAGTGAGATTCAGTCCATGTATGACAACCAAGTTTGGAATTTTGTTGAGCCTACACCTGCGATTAAAGTTGTTGGTTGCAAGTGCATCTTCAAGAAAAAGACCAACATGGACGGGAATGTGTACGTATTCAAGGCTAGGTTAGTTGTGTAGGCTTATACTCAAAATCATGGAATTGATTATGAGGAAACCTTTTCACTAGTAACCAATATCAAGTTTGTTACGATACTACTTGCCATATCTTCCTTCTATTACTATGAGGTATTGAAATTGGATGTGAAAACCGCTTTCCTTAATGGAAAACTCACAGAGGTTGTGTATATGGCACAACCGAAGGGTTTCATAGATCCTGAGTATCCAGATAGAGTATGTAAGCTTAAGATGTCTATTTATGAACTCAAATAAGCATCTCGCAGCCAAAATGTAACAACAATGTTCCATATTGGCTTAGCTTTCTATTTATCAGGGACCAAAGATGGAGTTTTGGGACAAGCTCTATGCCACGATGTGGTGCAAGGATGCTCATGACATGGCACAAAATATATGGATCGCGTGTTTTGTAGAGTACCATGACGTGGCAGTAGGTTGGCCACGACGTGACAGCTATTCTGGCCCAAGCCTATAATTTTAGGGCTTCCTCCCATATTTAAGAACCATTTCTAGAAGATTAGGGCATCCTCTTCAGCCTCCAACCCTAGCCTCCCTTTAAGATTTTGGTTCATTTTGGTACTTTTTTTGGCTTGAAAAACAAGAAGAAGTGTTCTGATGTGTTAATCCAACAAGCAAGCCTCATCCTCCTTTTATTGTGAATTCTCTAGACACTTTTAAGTGTCCAAGATCCAATCTTTTGAAGTTTGGAAGGTTGGATTCCATAAACTTGGCAACTTTGTGGATTCTTGTGGTCATCTTAGTGTTATATGTTCCAAATCTGAGGAACCTTGGAGTTTTGGTCCCATGCACAAGATTTGAGTACATATTTGCAAGGTTTTTGACAAAAAATGGAAGAGATATGCATTGGACATACATGTCCACAAAGTTATGATTCTTATGGTCTATTAGGTGTAGGAAATCCTTCTGGAAACTTTGGAGGAGTAGCTATAATGATTAAGTGCTTAATAGGTGTTTGCATGCCTTGAGTTGCCTTTAACGACTTAGGGTTTGGGATCTTTACTTATTGAGGTGTCTTAATGGGTAAAGTTGGAAACTTTATCCATTAAGACCGTGGGGAGGATCATATCTAAGATTTGGAGCTCTTGGAGTTGTTGGAAACGAACTGAATATGTTAAGATGTCCAGACTAGTCCCCACTGCATGGCCTTAAGCTACCATGACATGGCGAATAGGAAAGGACTCAACTGTTTTGCCTTTATGCTACCACGATGTGGCCAATGGAAGGCCACGAAGTGGTGATTCGTTGCGATGATTTTGGGCTGTTGACCTTGAGGGTTGACCTTTGACCATTGACTTGTTCACCTATGTTGACTTTAGGTCACGATTGCTGGATCTAGTGTGTAGACGAAGGTTGGTGTAACACCTGTTCTAGGTATTACTTAGTTTATTTAATTTTAGGGTTTTGTGCCTGGACTCGGCGAGTTGGGAGTCCAACTCGTCGAGTAGAGACATTTTTATAAACGCGGGATCAGGACCTACTTGACGAGTCGGAAGGCCCCGACTCGGCGAGTAGGAGCTGTAAAAAGAAACCCTAATTTTCAGGGTTTGTACCCTATATAAAGAACATTAACTCCTAGGGCTGGCCTCCTTACCAGCCTCCCTTGCCCAGAAGAAAACCTAGTTCTTTTTCTCCACTTGCCCATGGAGTTTTGAGGGTTTGAGAGTGATTCTTGAAGGAAGTCTTGAAGATAGAAGTAACAAACTTGGAGGAGTGACCTTGGATCCAGAAATTCTTCATCAAAGGCTGCATATTGGAGGTATAAAGTCACAACCTTGACTTGTTGATTAGTAGATCTCATTTCTTGAAGTTTTAGTCTAGTTTGGGGACTATTTTAGGATTGAGCAAGTTATGAAGTTATGCTTTCAGATCTGGACATATCAGGGTCTTTGGGGACTTAAAGTTGCCAACTTTATCAAGTCCTTGACCTCCTTCATTCTCCAAGTCCTTTGACAAGAATTGATTAAGTGTTTTTAGCCTTGGACGTCTTCCATACACGTAAAGTTTGCAACTTTACGTAGTATCTGCACTAGGGAAGGTTGGATCTGAAGTTTAGGACCTTAGATCCCACTGAAAAGGGCTGAACTTGAAATGGGCTGAAGGAACTCGTCGAGTCCCTGGGTTGACTCGATGAGTCGAGTAGGGTTTACTCGTTTTTGGGTTTCATGAGTTTTCGGTTGTCATGAGTTTTCGGTCTCATGAGTTTTCGGAGGGACTCGGCAAGTTACACAGGTAACTAGGCGAGTTGATGAGTTACTCAGGTACTCGGTGAGTTTCTGGATGCACTCGACGAGTCGGGGTCAACATGGACTGTTAACCTTGACTGCTGACTTGGACTTTGACCAGGAGTTGACTAGGGTTGACCATTCAATTATTAAGGTTTTTTTGGTATTGGGCCTTCTTGGGCTAGGCCATTGATGGGGTTATAGTGACAACACAAAATTTCTATCTTGTACAGTCATTCAATTCAATCACAGCCAAACTCGTTTCTGCTATCCTTTAGCATTGTTTAGGGTCTGTTTGAGTGTTCTAAGCCTAGTGTATTCAAGTTTTGGGTTTAGGGATGAGTTAACTTCAATTCTTCGTATTGCATTCGGGCCAAACACTCATTCAAGAGGAGTGTACGACCGTACACATGGGTGTACGGCCGTACACCCAAGGTGGTCGTGAACCCAAACCCATATATAAGCTTTTCCCTCATTCTTTCACACTTTCTCACACTTTCACCTCAAGAAAATCCGATTCTCTCTCAACTATCATCAAGTTTTTCACCTTGATATTCAAAGATGTAAGTATTCCTTCCATTGATTAGTTGATACATTGCTTTATCTAGTGAAGATCCATGTTTTCATCCATGAAATCTTCTCTTTTGGATAGATCTTCAAGTCTTCTTCACTTTCACCAAGAAGACCTACTTGTTCTTGGGCCGTGAACTCCTTAGAAACCTTCAAAAGTGTGAGTATATCTTCTATCTTCTAGTTAGGCTTGAGAAACATTTGATTCCAAGCCTTGAATTGTCATCTAATGCATGAACACCAAGGGTGTATGGCCGTACACACCTCTTATGGCTGTAAACCCTTGTTTGGTGCATGTAATGACCTCAAACTCACCTCATGTCCCAACATAAGATCATGAACATTTAATGGATACTAGATAGGGCCATAAACACCCTTTTTGCATGCTTCTTCCATGAGTGTACGACCGTACACTCTATGACCGTACACCCAATGGTCATACACCACATTGGCCGTACACATCTTGGCCGTACACACCCTTGTGTGGCCGTAAACCCCTTTGATGCAATCACATGTGATTGTAACACTTCAATTCAAGTGTTTCCTAGTCCCTAAAGTGGTTTCCTATCATAATTAGTTGTTATATACACTAATTATATCCATATATGTTTCATTATATGCTTAATAGGATCTGTTTGTGCTAAAGACTTCACTTAACACTTAACATCCTATATCAACCTTTCACTTGAATAACTCACTACAGGTGAGTTCATACCCCCGTATTTTCATAGTTTTTACTGTTTTAAGGGGGGCGGGGGAATAGAAGTCTAACATAAAGATTTTGTGTTACAAACAAATGGTTTCAAATATCTTATCAAAATGGATTTCAGTTATCATCAAATCAAATAGCTTTCAACGTTTGTATCAAAATGACATCAAGTCACCAAAATGTATTTCAAAATATTAAACTTCTTTTAAATGTTTTTATAAACTTATATTTCTCCCAGAAATCATACTTGTATATATATATATATATATATATATATATATATATATATATATATAAGATTTAAAAGGCTTAGGACTGATAACCCACTTTGGTTCCTTTTCCTTGTTTGGATGTGGGATTACAAGTATCAGTTATTTGTCCGAGTGTCATTTAAATTTTACTTAGATATATTTGTATATGTATTCAAGTATAAAAGCTAGTTCATTAAGTTCAATTACCCTTTGTAACATGTTGAGCAAGGGGTTGCATTCATGAATACTCGGTATCTATTCAGAAAGTACATATAAATTATAATAGGTATAATTTATGATTCACAGAACATTAATTCACGATTCAAGTATACTAAAGTTCATTGTTTTACAAGAACAAAGGTTTGATTCAAAACTAATCAAGGATATACATCTTTCAGATACATGTTAACAATACTAATTCAAGAACATACTATCAATCATTTATTTCAGAATGATTGGGTTTTCATAACTATTATACATGTAACGTTTATATGCTTTTATGAGTCATTTGATATAGGTTGTTTAATTCATTTAAACAATATAGTTAAAGTCCTGACATTATAACCAGAATCTCCAGTCGGGGATCGAAACAATGTGTGTATAGATCTATATTGGGATTGACAACCCCGCACTCAGACTGCTAGCTACAGTCAGGCATACACAATCCTATGAGTGACAGTTGTTATCAACAGCTTTCAATGCATTCATAGCGTTGGGTCAGGCCATCTAGTCAGTATGGTAATAATAACTCATATAAAAGATATTAACAATACGTTAATGTATAATTAACTAAACTTAAGTACATTTTCAAAGTACTAGTTTACAAGATACAGTTTACAGTATTACATTACAGTTTACAATAACAGTTGATGAAACCAGGCACACTCTCAGATACAAGTTTACAAAAGGATTACAAATACAGAACATTGGTTTACAAATAGAACAGTTTTATGTAACTAAAACTACTTTTCATATACAGCAGATAATATAGGATTTTCTGGAACAGTTTACATATTCAAGAAACAGAAAACATTCTTTCAAACATAAATACTTATGCACTCACTCAACTTTATGTTGATACTCTCTTTTCAAATTACTTGTATTCTCAGGGAACCAGTAGACAGGTACTCCCCATGCTTTTGAGAAGATGGAGCTATTTATGTCTTGTCTTCTTTTTTTGTATAACTATTTGGTTTCAGTATACAATGATGAAACACATGTAAATACTTATACTTTTTAAATACAGTGGTTGTTTGTACTCTGATTACTATAATGCATGTGTTGTGATACTACAAATGAAGTCCTCTACCCCCGGACGTTTCCGCCGTCTGTTTGGGGGTGTGACAGATTGGTATCAGAGCATTGTTTATAGTGAACTCAGTATATCAATCCATAAAAGATATACAAACTATAAATACATTTGGGGCTAAGAGCTCTGACTACAAGTATACTTTTTAAAAATTGAAGTATTTTTACAAGAAGTATACTAATACTCATACCTACAAGTACAGTATCACAGTCATAAGAACTTAAAAGTATTTGGATGTTGAACATTATAGTCAAACCTGGGCAGTTATGTAATCATATCTGAGATTAATATAGATTGATAACCTATGTTGATTTGAGATATGACCAACATGTTTTTGGGAGTGATAGTGGTGTTGCGACATGTCTAAAACTTACCAACCATACATATTCAGAAGAACTCAAGAACATAACATAAAGATTAAAATACTATAGGGGTATTATAGGCACTATATACTAATAACAATCATGTGAAAACAATAGAACAATTGAGGGTAGAATTATAAATATTAAGGGTATATTACAATTATATATAATTAAAGTTATATAGACTTAGAATATGTGATCTAGCTTCATTTCTTGTTCCTTGTTTGGTTGTGGATTTAGAGCCGGGCCATTTAATCAAAGGTCGATTATACCCAAGTTATATATAATTAGTATACACTTTATAGTTATAATAATACCTAGAACAAGTCATAAAGAATACATTACTTGATAACTGTAGGTCTCTCTCATAGAAACTTGTATCCTTGATCTATCGTTACTAACTATTTTCTATATCTCTTATCCCTATTCTCGCTTAGATAATAATGGTTGGATTTCATCTACCTGGAGACCCTTATTTTCCCAATCAAGGACAAGATGCAGAGCCAAAAGATAATCACGCAATTCCATTGGATGATGACTTCAGAGAGAACTTTCCGGAGAATTCTAATTCCGAGCCAGAGGTCAATGATCTACCCCTAGATGCTCCAATCCCAGATCCTAACCCTCGTCCGGCTTTTCAAGGCCCGACGCCTCTGTGGGCAGAAAACTTGGAAACATGGAGTCAAGATCAGGGTCAACCTATGCCATACAACGGAGACAGAACCTTCTACAACCTGAGCGAAGGAGGCTCTGCAGACAGAGTCCTGCCAATTCTGGTCCGCAGGGTTGCTCGAAATGAAAAACAGGGTAGGACAGCCATCAACCGAATCATGGAAGTTGATGCAAATGCGGGAGTTAATACAGTCCGCATTCGTCGTCTTGAAGATGCTCGTGACAGAGCAATGAGAGACAATGAAGCCTTACTGCAAGAGTTAGTTGTAACTCGAGCTGAAGTCATAGAACTTCGAGCACGCCTGACAGTGCATGAAAGACATCTACTTGTTGTGGAGGGTCAGTTGGCTGAGTTGAGGTTTCGTCCAAGTGATAACCGTCGCCAGTAGGAGATGCTCTACTCGTTTTCTGTTCACTTTTTTGGTTATAGTTAAAGTCTACATATATGTTCTAGTGTTATTTTTCATGTTTTTCAGTACAACCGCGAAAAGTTTATTTTTGGTAGGTCAATATGATGTCGATGTTTTTCCCAGAATTTGGTATATCGTAGACCTGTTTAGGGTCAAGTTTTCCAAACTTTATGTATTCAATATGCCAATTTAATCGACATGCATTTTCATACTCTTTGAAAAATAACCACTCAATTTCATATAATCCTGTTGCAAGTTGTACTTGTTGTAGACTTCTATTTCCAATTCATTACAAGATTCATGTTGAACTAAAATGTTTTAGTTCAGAGATATCAAAATTCATATTCACTCTTGATATCTTACCATCTTTGTATCTTCTAACTTTTATAGAAAAATATGCCTCCTCGTAGAAATCCAAGACGTAACACTGTTAATGAAGCATCGACGCCACCTCCGCCACCACCTCCTCAGTTCGACACTGCTATGTTCCAAGCAGCGGTCACGACGGCTGTAGCGACTGCCATGTCTCATATCAATACTCCTGGTACTAGTGGGTCGGGAGCTGGTGCACATCCTTCTAACCATGGCGAGAGTCATGGGCACTCACGAGAGTGCACTTATAAAGATTTTTCGAATGCCAAACCCAAGACCTTTAATGGGACTGGAGGAGTTATGGCATTAAGACAGTGTATTGAGAAGACAAAAGCAATTTTCGAAATCTGCTCCTGTCCAGAGAGCAGCAAAGTCAAATTCGCTGCTTGTACCTTTTCGTATAGAGCTTTAACGTGGTGGAATGGCCATGTTAAGTCACTGACTCTGGTAGTGGCTAATTCGATTAGCTGGGAGAACTTAAAAGCCATGCTAATGCGGGAATATTGTCCGCGAGGGGAAATTCAGAAACTTGAGCAAGAGCTCTGGGGTCTTACAATGGTTGGTTCTGACATATCAACCTATACCAGTAGATTCTGTGATTTGGCAATTCTTTGTCCGGATATGGTTGCTATGGAGAGAAAAAATATTGAGAGATATATTTGGGGTCTGTCACCCCAAATTCAGTCAAGTGTTTTAGCTTCAAGGCCGGTTACTTTTGACAGCGCCAAAGAGCTAGCACAATCTCTTATTGACCACGGAGCCCATCAAAACTCAGTGGTTACTGCACCAGAACAACCGAATGGAAATAACAACAACAACAATAACAACAACAACAACAACAACAACAACAAGGGTTGGAACAAGAGGAAGGGCAAGTCTTCACAGGAGTCCTCAAAGAAGCAACAGCTAGTTGCAGTCAATGCTGCTACTGTACCTACTGCTGTTCCTGCTAACCCTGCACCAGCTAAGCCTTATGCTGGTAACCTCCCCAAGTGTAACAAGAGCAATTTTCACCATAATGGAAATTGTCGGGAAATGCAGTGTCGTAACTGCAACATTAAAGGACATACTGCCCGATTCTGTAGATCAACACCCAAACCGCTTAACCAAGTACCTGCCGCTGGAGTAGGTCAAGCATGCTACCAATGTGGTGATGTGGGGCATTTCAAGAAAGATTGTCCAAAAGCTGGAAATGCCAGTGGAGTTGGGAGAATTTTGGCTTTGGGTCATGAAGAAGCGGTAGCAGAACCTGCAGTGGTCACGGGTACGTTCCTTCTCAACAACACTTATGCATGCATTCTATTTGATTGTGGTGCTGAGAAGAGCTTTGTGAGCCATAATTTCAAACACTTGCTAAATCAAAACTCCCAACCACTAAAAGAATAATTCACAGTCGAAATGGCTAACGGGAAATCCGAATCCACCAATGATATATACATAGGATGTACTCTTACCTTGAATAACTTTTCATTCCCAATAGACCTTATGTCGGTCTCTATCAAAAGTTTCGACGTCATAATAGGTATGGATTGGTTGTGTCCTAACCATGCTGACATCCTATGCTATGAAAGAGCCATTCGTCTGAACTTGACAACTAACGAAACTCTTATTATTTACGGCGACAAACCCAGAACAAACCTCCATATCATTTCTTGCATCAAGGCACCGAAGTACCTTCGCAAAGAGTACTGTGCGTTTTTAGCTCACGTGGTAGACAAAAAGCAACAAGTGAAAGACATTGCGAGCATTCCTGAGGTCTACAAATTTCCCGACATTTTTCCCGATGATCTTCCAGGAGTGCCTCCCGAACGACAATTCGAATTCAGAATCGACTTAATCCCTGGGGCTACCCCTGTAGCTAAATCCCCCTATCGTCTTGCACCTTCTGAAATGCAGGAATTATCCAGCCAACTTAACGAACTCCTTAACAAAGGTTTCATAAGACCAAGCTTCTCACCCTGGGGAGCACCGGTTTTGTTCATGAAGAAGAAGGATAGATCATTCCGTATGTGCATAGACTACCGCGAGCTAAATAAACTTACCATCAAGAACCGATATCCTCTGCCTCGCATTGACGATATGTTCGACCAACTTCAAGGTGCGAGCTACTTCTCAAAAATAGACTTAACATCCGAGTATCATCAGTTACGGATTTTGGAGGATGACATTCCCAAAACCGCGTTCAGAACTCGTTATGGTCATTATGAGTTCGTAGTGATGCCATTCGGATTAACGAATGCACCTGTTGTGTTCATGGATCTAATGAACAGAGTGTGTTGTCCATTCCTGGACAAATTCGTCATAGTCTTCATTGACGACATCCTTATCTACTCAAGAAGTGAAGAGGAACATGGCCAACATCTTCGTCAAGTATTGCAAACTCTTAGATCAGAGAAACTCTATGCGAAGTTTTCAAAGTGTGAATTTTAGATCCGGAAGGTTGATTTCCTAGGTCACGTGGTCAGTTCAGAAGGAATACACGTTGACCCTTCCAAAATAAAGGCAATTGAAACCTGGTCAACACCCAAAACACCTACAGAAATCCATCAATTCTTAGGTCTTGCTGGCTATTATCGCAGATTCATCCAGAATTTCTCTCGAATAACTAAACCTCTTACCACCCTGACACAAAAGGGTGTAACTTTTAGCTGGGGAGAAAAGCAAGAAACAACGTTCCAAACGCTGAAACGAGCTTTGTGTAGCGCACCGATCCTGTCTCTTCCTGAAGGGATAGAGGATTTCGTAGTGTACTGTGATGCTTCTAATCAAGGGCTTGGATGTGTTCTTATGCAAAGAGGAAATGTTATATCCTATGCCTCAAGACAGCTAAAGACGCATGAAGTCAACTATACAACACATGACCTTGAACTAGGAGCAGTGGTATTTGCTCTGAAGATCTGGAGACATTACTTATATGGCACGAAATGCACACTATTCATGGACCATAAAAGTCTCCAGCATATCTTCGATCTGAAAGAGTTGAACATGAGACAACGACAATGGGTGGAGCTACTGAACGACTACGATTGTGATATTCTTTATCACCCTGGTAAAGCTAACGTAGTAGCTGATGCCCTTAGTAGAAAAGAATACTCGGGACGCCGAGTAAAGTCGTTGACCATGACAATCCATTCACATCTGTCCACACAAATCAGAGAGGCTCAACTCGAGGCCTTAAAAACTGAAAACTTGGCAGGTGAAACCTTGAGAGGAATGGATAAAAACTTCAGAGTTAAGGATGATGGAGTCTATTGTTTCATGAATCGGATCTGGACACCAAAGTTCGATGGTTACATAGACGTGGTTATGAATGAAGCACACAAAACCCGATACTCCATTCATCCAGGTTCAGACAAGATGTATCTGGACCTCAAGAAACTATATTGGTGGCCTAACATGAAGGCCGAAATTGCTACCTTTGTGGGCAAGTGCCTTACTTGTGCCAAAGTCAAGGTAGAATACCAGAAACCTTCAGGTTTATTGCAATAACCTGAAATCCCTGAATGGATGTGGGAGCGAATTACAATGGATTTCACAACCAAGTTACCCAAGACATCGGGTGGTTATGATACTATTTGGGTAATCGTCGATAGATTAACCAAATCCGCACACTTCTTACCAATCAAAGAGACCGACAAGATGGAGAAGCTAACAAGAACTTACCTCAAGGAAATCGTTAGACTGCGTGGTGTGCCAATATCTATTATTTCTGACCGAGATAGTAGATTCACTTCTCGTTTCTGGCAGTCTTTACAAAAATCTTTGGGAACTAGGCTGGACATGAGAACAGCCTACCATCCACAAACTGACGGATAAAGTGAGAGAACGATTCAAACTCTAGAAGATATGTTGTGAGCTTGCGTGATAGACTTTGGAAAGGCATGGGATACTCATTTACCCCTTGTCGAATTATCTTACAATAACAGTTATCACACTAGCATAAAGGTTGCTCCTTTCGAATCCCTCTATGGCCGCAAGTGCAAATCACCTCTGTGCTGGGCTGAAGTGGGTGACACGCAGCTAGCTAGAATTCAAGTTCCTGACGGTGCTCTCACTGGTCCGGAAATCATTCGCGAAACTACGGAGAAAATAGTACAAATCCAGGAGCGACTTAAAACTTCCAGAGATAGACAGAAAAGCTACGCTGACAAAAGAAGAAAACCTTTGGAGTTCCAGGTTGGTGACCGCATCATGTTGAAGGTCTCACCCTGGAAGGGCATGATATGCTTTGGAAAGCGTGACAAGCTGAATCCAAGGTACATAGTACCATTCGAGATTCTTGCTAGAATCGGTTCAGTAGCTTACAAACTCCGACTACCTCAAGAACTAAGTAACATACATCATGTTTTCCACGTCTCGAACTTGAAAAAGTGTATGTCCGACTAGACTCTTGTAACTCCACTCGACGAAATCGAGATCGACGAGAGCCTCAACTTCGTGGAAGAGCCAGTAGAGATCATGGACCGAGAGGTCAAGCAAACAAAGCAAAGTCGTATTCCTATAGTGAAGGTTCGCTGGAATGCCAAGCGGGGACCTGAATTCACTTGGGACGCGAGGATCAAATGAAACTGAAATATCCTCATCTTTTTGCTTAGTTATTTGTAATTGCTTAATTGCTTAAACTCTAATTTTGGGACGAAATTCTCTAACGGGGGGATAATGTGACAACTCGAAATTTCTATCTTGTACATTCATTCAATTCAATCACAGTCAGACTCGTTTCTACTATCTTTTAGCATTGTTTAGGGTTTGTTTGAGTGTTCTAAGCCTAGTGCATTCAAGGTTTGGGTTTAGGGATGAGTTAACTTAAGCTCTTCGTATTGCATTCGGGCCAAACACTCCTTCAAGAGGAGGGTACGGCCGTACACATGGGTGTACGGTCGTACACCCAAGGTGGCCATGAACCCAAACCCATATATAAGCTTTTCCCTCATTCTTTCACACTTTCACCTCAAGAAAATACGATTCTCTCTCAAATATCATCAAGTTTTTCACCTTGATCTTCAAAGATGTAAGTATTCCTTCCATTGATTAGTTGATACATGGCTTTATCTAGTGAAGATCCCATGTTTTCATCCATGAAATCTTCTCTTTTGGATAGATCTTCAAGTCTTCTTCACTTTCACCAAGAACACCAAGAACACCTACTTGTTCTTGGGTCGTGAACTCCTTAGAAACCTTCAAAAGTGTGAGTATCTCTTTTATCTTCTAGTTAGGCTTAAGAAACACTTGATTCCAAGCCTTGAATTATCATCTAATGCATGAACACCAAGGGTGTATGGCCGTACACACCTCTTATGGCCGTAAACCCTTGTTTAGTGCATGTATTGACCTCAAACTCACCTTATGTCCCAACATAAAATCATGAACACTTAATGGATGCTAGATAGGGCCATAAACACCCTTTTTGCATGCTTCTTCCATAAGTGTACGGCCGTACACTCTATGACCGTACACCCAATGGCCGTACACCACATTGGCCGTACACATCTTGGCCGTACACACCCTTGTGTGGCCGTAAACCCCCTTGATGCAATCACATGTGATTGTAACACTTCAATTCAAGTGTTTCCTAGTCCCTAAAGTGGTTTCCTATCATAATTAGTTGTTATATACACTAATTATATCCATATATCAACCTTTCACTCGAATAACTCACTACAGGTGAGTTCATACCCCCGTATTTTCATAGTTTTTACTGTTTTAAGGGGGGGGGGGATACAAGTCTAACACAAAGATTTTTTGTTATAACCAAATGGTTTCAAATATCTTATCAAAATGGATTTCAGTTATCATCAAATCAAATAGCTTTCAATGATTGTATCAAAATGACATCAAGTCACCAAAATGTATTTCAAAATATTAAACTTCTTTTAAATGTTTTTATAAACTTATATTTCTCCCAGAAATCATACTTGTATATATATATATATATATATATATATATATATATATATTTATTTATATAAATAAGATTTAAAAGGCTTAGGACTAATAACCCACTTTGGTTCCTTTTCCTTGTTTGGATGTGGGATTACAAGTATCAGTTATTTTTCCGAGTGTCATTTAAATTTTTACTTATATATATTTGTATATGTATTCAAGTATAAAAGCTAGTTCATTAAGTTCAATTACCCTGTGTAACATTTTGAGCAAGGGGTTGCATTCATGAATACTCGGTATCAATTCAGAAAGTACATATAAATTATAATAGGTATAATTTATGATTCACAGAACATTAATTCACGATTCAAGTATACTAAAGTACATTGTTTTACAAGAACATAGGTTTGATTCAAAACTAATCAAGGATATACGTCTTTCAGATACATGTTAACAATACTAATTCAAGAACATACTATCAATCATTTATTTCAGAATGATTGGGTTTTCATAACTATTATACATGTAACGTTTATATGCTTTTATGAGTCATTTGATACAGGTTGTTTAATTCATTTAAACAATATAGTTAAAGTCCTGACATTATAACCAGAATCTCCAGTCGGGGATTGAAACAATATGTGTATAGATCTATATTGGGATTGACAACCTCGCACTCAGACTGCTAGCTACAGTCAGGCATACACAATCCTACGAGTGACAGTTGTTATCAACAGCTTTCAATGCATTCATAGCGTTGGGTCAGGACATCTAGTCAGTATGGTAATAATAACTCATATAAAAGATATTAACAATATGTTAATGTATAATTAACTAAACTTAAGTACATTTTCAAAGTACTAGTTTACAAGATACAGTTTACAGTATTACATTACAGTTTACAATAACAGTTAATGAAACCAGGCACACTCTCAGATACAAGTTTACAAAAGGATTACAAATACAGAACATTGGTTTACAAATAGAAAAGTTTTATGTAACTAAAACTACTTTTCATATACAGCAGATAATATAGGATTTTCTGGAACAGTTTACATATTCAAGAAACAGAAAACATTCTTTCAAACATAAATACTTATGCACTCACTACACTTTATGTTGATACTCTCTTTTCAAATTACTTGTATTCTCAGGGAACCAGTCGACAGGTACTCCCCGTGCTTTTGAGAAGATGGAGCTATTTATGTCTTGTCTTCTTCTTTTGTATAACTATTTGGTTTCAGTATACAATGATGAAACACATGTAAATACTTATACTTTTTAAATACAGTGGTTGTTTGTACTCTTATTACTATAATGCATGTGTTGTGATACTACAAATGAAGTCCTCCACCCCCGGACGTTTCCGCCGTCTGGTTTGGGGGTTTGACAGTTATGGACATTATAGTGTTGGGTTTCTGTTTTGGGCTTGGGCCTCAGTCTTGTATCATAAAGGGCCAGAGGGTAGAATGGTCATTTTACCCCATGTATGGATTAAGGATTTCAGTATAGAACCTAATTGTTAGTTGGATGTACTGATTGGTATTGATAGCTCAGGAAGTCAGCGGGACAGCAACTAAGGATGTCAATCAGGAAGCTTCTGCATTCGAGGTGAGTCTTCTCACCATACCAATGGGTCTAAGGCACCAAGGCCGACCCATTTTATGATATGTGGTACACTAGATGTAGTATAGATATGTGCTATGATAGTTAGCTTTATGCTAAGTTGTATGCTAGTGATTATATGATATTTGCATGAAAGACCATGGGGGGAGCCCATGACACTTGGATGTAAGACCATGTGGGGGAGCCCATGGTTGTCCGGCAGGGAAAGACCATGGGGGAGCCCATGACACTTAGATGTAAGACCATGTGGGGGAGCCCATGGCGTCCTTATGCAGGTATATGTGGTAGAAATAGCTTTTATAGCTAATGATATGTGGTAGATATAGCCTGTATATCTAATATGATATGTGACATGTGGTAGACATAGCTTGTATAGCTAATAAGATATGTGGATTGTGGATTGTGTGTGGGGTATGCTCTAGGGGACTCACTAAGCTTTGTGCTTACGGTTTACAATTTTGGTTTCAGATATCATGGATTTGGAAAAGAAGAGCTCAGATTGATCGCAGTGCACACACCTATGATTTCCGCAATGAATGACTTTGGGATGTACTTTGATAAATAGTTTACTTAAAGATGATTTGAAATGTTTGAAATAAATGGTATCAATGTTTTAGCTAAATTAAAAATGAAATTTTTACCCGTGACTTTTGGGTCGTTACAAGTTGGTATCAGAGCCTTGGTTTGAGGGATTCGGACATATTTTCGGGTGTGTCTGATCTCAAGCTGAGGATCTGTTAAGTTTTCAAAAGAAAAATGTTTTAAGGAAAGAATTTATAAGACAAGAAAGGTTGTGGTGCATGCAATCAACCGAGCTCAAGTAAGTTTCCCCAGAATACCCACATATGTTATCTGTTATGACTTGGTTAATGAATCTGTGAATCGCATGCTAGTTAGGGCTAGGGGAGATGCATGTATATGTTGTATGAGCTGGTAGACTTGCATGCTAGTGCTGAGTAATCAGTAATAGATTGGTCTGATATGTGGTGCTTGTAGCCTTGGGAATATTGGATGTCATGCTAGAATGAGAATGATTATTGGTATTAGTAACTGCTATGTGTATGCATTTAAAATTGTATACAGTTAGGATCTTATAGCCTTAGAATAATTGATTTTGCCTTATTTCCTATTCCTTGTCTGTTTGAGGTCCTAGGGTAGAGTCTATTATTCGACAGTCTATTAGATCATGTTCTGTGTATAATTTGCATGCATAAGGCAGCCGACCACGAGGGTGGATGTGGACAGCATGGGTTGTGGTATATGGGCCGAATGTTCTATGATAGTTTGTGGGTCGGAGATTACCCTAGGGTAAGCCTAGGATGAGATTAGTGACATGAGTCACCTGATTGTGAATTGGATGTATAGATAGAGTTGTTTGATTGGAATATGTTGGTTAGTTTTCCGTTGTCCGGATGCTGCTTGCTTTGTGCTTTGTGGGACTTCTAGCAATGTGAGCTAGCTACTAAGTGAATATGTTAGGTCACATGTGGCACAGGCCGGATAATCTCAGAGTGATGGATTTGGCCCTATTGCGCAGCTCTCGTTTGAGTCTAACCGTTCTAGGATTAAGTATGTTACTCGAAGGATTATCTGACCTTTGTTGCATCTAGCTATATTCATAAGGTAGCTAATTGACATTGTTGGGAATCTTTCAACAGCTGAGGACTGGGTGGGTTGGGGACCGACGGGGAGCCTAGGAGGTGCTTCGGTGGATACTGTGTTGCTGTTTAGCAGACATTTATTACATCATGGGAGTAGGTGACATAGAGGATTCGGGATGATTCCGGAGGAAAGTATGGATAGGTGTGGAAGGTAGTATTGGCCCCGTACTACTGAAATCATAGGATCCATACTCGAATCGGGGAAAGTCTTGGAGAATCTAAGAAGCCTGGGGAGGAGAATTCTCGGTTATGATTGGACCGTGGGAATAGTTGCTTTGCAGTATGAGGATGAGCATGCATGGGTAGGACCAGGGTTTGGTCCCAGCTCCGGTGGTAAGCCTGTTAGTGGAAGGATTGCCAGGATTTTGAGTTCGCCTTGGATCAGGCCGCAGGGATTGTGCAATCTATTACACATTCGGGATTAGAGACCAAGTCTCAGGGATAGTTTGTAGACCGGTTTAGAGAAGCGATTGCTCCAACTATTGTAGTGTAGACGTGACGATTGAGCTAGTGAGTGGGTCAGGGTGTGAGACCCTGAATGATATGGGTCCCAGAGTCTGAGGGTGGAAGATTGTTTTGGAGTACCTTGAGCAGGAAGGTTCGGGGCATGTGCATTTAGTGGAAGGTCTCGGGAAGAGACCCAAGATGTGGGACAACATTTGAGAGGCCAGCAGGGCCGGAGTCAGTGTAGTATGTGCGGGGAACCGTATAATGGATTTTTTTGCTCCAGGGGTTGGGTTGCTACTGGTGTAGCATGATTGGTCACGACAGCAGGATTGTCTATAGGAGGCAATCCCGTTATATTTGTTGCGATCAGAAGGGTGACAAGGACGTCGACCGTTTGATGATCAGAGAGGAGCGGTGAGCGTATTCGCTCCGGCTATTTTGAAGATCACCAATGGACGAGACGGTAGATCCGGAGCCGAGCAGAGAGGGGCCCGACCTTGAAGGGTCAGACAAGGGAGATCGGAACTTCAGCAGGCAAGGGCGCGAAGTATGTACCCTTTTGCCTCCCCACCAGCGTTGCCTGTATTTAGTAGCAGTTATTTTCCATCAACATAAATAGGCGTATTGTTGGTTGTTATCTCTGGTTGTGGTTGAGTTATGCGCACCTTCAAGAAGAGTTATATGCCATCTACATACCATGAATTTTGGTGAAATAGTACGGGGTCGTCTCCTGGTATATCGCGGATTTTCCAGTATTCGAGTGTCATTTTGGGTATGGTCGGGGTTGGTTCAGGGGCTTGCACGAGGAGTTACGACTAAGGACCCAGTAGCCTTAACAATTATGTTTGGAAAGGCTTTCAGGGTTGTAAAAGGAAGAGAGAGAGTTGTTGCTGAAGTAATGCTTGGAGCATCCGACCTTTGGACTTCGAGATCTGAGTACGATATCAGTTTGAGCATCTAAATTCATTGGCATTGTTGAGATTCAAGAAGTGTTAGCTGGTTTTCGGAAATTATGTTGTTTTGGGAAGGGTTATTCGTGGTGTACTAACTTTGATAGGCACCGACCGTCAGCATATTAATCATTGGAACGTGAGAAGGATTGAGAATCTTTCAATTTTTATGTGTCTAGCGGACTTAGTTGAATCTAAGTGGGGGAGAACCATTCAAATATCCAGGATAGGAGCGAGTGTGAAACAAGGATGCGTTTCACATCCCCATTGGGAAAGGAAAGGAGGCCTTAGGGGCTGACGGAATATAGGATATCGTGAGATGGGAGTTCGGGAAACTCCCCAACATGTGGATCGCGTCTTCTTGGGGGCTTGATAGCAGAAATTGGGGAAAACAGTTTGGGACTCCAGTCATAAATTGAGTTCAGTTTGGGTGTTTGGTCGAGTGCGTACTCGACTCTATATGCATTTCAAATTGATAGATTAGGGGTAAGGTATTGGGCTACGATTGTGTTTGGATGAAAGTGTTGTAAGACTACAGGGGAGTCGTAGCATTCACTATTGGTCAGTTGGTATGAAAATGTTGTAAGACTACGGGAGAGCCGTAGCATTCACAAATTCTTTCAGATGATTTAGGCCAGGAAAGGCCAGTTCACAAGGTTGTGTGTAGGCCGCAACCTAATTAAAATCAGGACCGGAGGATTGTTCGATCAGTTATCCGTGGGCGAGCCCGGATGATTATGGGAATTTAGGATGGAGCCGGTAAAGACTGTTGAGCTAAGAGTTGGATCTCGTGTTGGAGGATCATGTGGATGAGTAGTGCGTGTCACAGTAGGATACGGTTGGGTAGTCTTGATATTTGAACTTTTGGGGACCTGGTGGTTGGACATGGTGCGAGATTGGTAGTCTCGAGGACCGGATATGGGAATTTACTTATCGGTTAACTAAGGGACGTCGGAAATTATGGTGCAATATGCAAATACAGATTCGTGGATCACGAGGTAGGAACGGAATATCGATTCATTTTGGGAAAGATCCCGAATTGGAGTCCGCAAGTGTGCAGTACATGATTTTGTTCCAGTAAGATGAGATTTAGAAGAATCTATATGCTCAGGACATCAAATGCAGGATTTCCGGGAAATGAATGGATTTGGTTCGATGGCAGCTTAAGCCATCATGATGTGTTTCAGGCTGGTCCAATATCTGGAAGAGCCACGACAAGTTGGTATCAGGAAACAGCAGATTGGAGGGTACCGGGAATGAGGTAAGGCTACCTTTATTCTGGTAGCGCACACGTTTGCGTTGGATTCAGTGGCGATAGGTTGTCAAGTTATGATGAATAGATGTGTCAGCAATATTGATGGAGCCATGAGTGCCGGTATAGCGAGGACAGTTATATCTAAACGAGGTCTCTTTCGAAGTATGCATGGGGCGAGTATGAGGTTGCTAGTCGGCTCTGCAACCGGACAGGAATCCGGTGTTCCGAATATAGGCGTTCGACGCCCGATTATGGTAAGTGAACCCAGTCAGTGCTAACGTCGAGATAATCAGGATCGAAGAGAGAGCCTGGTGTGGTTGAGACCTATTACCTTTTGGAACGGTCATGGAATGATCGGGGTGACGGCTGTGTTCCTCGAGATGTCACGTGTGGGTATTTTTCGGGTTCAGAATGGGTTGTCGTTTATTGGTAAGAGTTGGATACTCAAGCTTCATCATGGTTGGAGTGCTCTCAAGGTTTCACTCTAAAAGGAGTGACACCCGATACGAGAAGCAGGGTTGAAGGCCAGGTATAGTGAGTCAGTCAGGATTTGGCCCTGATAGGGCAAGGGGTGTATCATGAATGATTACGGAGGGAGCATAATTCGAGGACGAAGTCTAGTTCAAGTGGGGGAGATTTGTAACACCTGTTCCAGGTATTACTTATTTTATTTAATTTTAGGGTTTTGTGCCTGGACTCGGCGAGTTGGGAGTCCAACTCGTCGAGTAGAGACATTTTTATAAACGCGGGATCGGGACCTACTCGACGAATCGGAAGGACCCGACTCGGCGAGTAGGAGATGTAAAAAGAAACCCTAATTTTAAGGGCTTGTACCCTATATAAAGAACATTAACTCCTAGGGCTGGCCTCCTTACCGGCCTCCCTTGCCCAAAAGAAACCCTAGATCATTTTCTCCACTTGTCCATGGAGTTTTGAGGGTTTGAGAGTGATTCTTGAAGGAAATCTTGAAGAGAGAAGTACCAAACTTGGAGGAGTGACCTTGGATCCAGAAAGTCTTCATCAAAGGCTGCATATTGGAGGTATAAAGTCACAACCTTGACTTGTTGATTAGTAGATCTCATTTCTTGAAGTTTTAGCCTAGTTTGAGGACCATTTTGGGATTGAGCAAGTTATGAAGTTATAGTTTTAGATCTGGACATATCAGGGTCTTTCGGGACTTAAAGTTGCCAACTTTATCAAGTCCTTGACCTCCTTCATGCTCCAACTCCTTTGACAAGAATTGTTTAAGTGTTTTTAGCCTTGGACGTCTTCCATACACGTAAAGTTTGCAACTTTACGTAGTATCTGCACTGGGGAAGGTTGGATCTGAAGTTTAGGACCTTAGATCCCACTGAAAAGGGCTGAACATGAAATTGACTGAAGGAACTCGTCGAGTCCCCGGGTTGACTCGACGAGTCGAGTGGGTTTTGCTCATTTTTGGGTTTCACGAGTTTTCGGTTGTCATGAGTTTTCGGTCTCATGAGTTTTCGGAGGGACTCGGCGAGTTACGAAGGCAACTCGGAGATTTGATGAGTTACTCAGGTACTCAGTGAGTTGCTGGATGCACTCGACGAGTCGGGGTCAACATGGACTGTTGACCTTGACTGCTGACTTGAACTTTGACCAGGAGTTGACTAGGGTTGACCATTCAATAATTAAGGCCTTTTTGGTATTGGGCCTTCTTGGGCTAGGCCATTGATGGGTTTATGGACATTATAGTGTTGGGTTTTTGTTTTGGGTTGGGCCTCAATCTTATATCATAAAGGGCCAGGGGTAGAATGGTCATTTTACCCCATGTATGGATTAAGGATTTCAGTATGGAACCTAATTGTTAGTTGGATGTACTGATTGGTATTGATAGCTCGGGAAGTCAGCGGGACAGCAACTAAGGATGTCAATCGGGAAGCTTCTACATTCGATGTGAGTCTTCTCACCATACCAATGGGTCTAAGGAACCAAGGTCGGCCCATTTTATGATATGTGGTACACTAGCTGTAGTAGAGATATGTGGTATGTTAGTTAGTTTTATGCTAAGTTGTATGCTAGTGATTATGTGATATTTGCATGAAAGACCATGGGGGAGCCCATGACACTTGGATGTAAGACCGTATGGGGGAGCCCATGGCTGTCCGGCTGGGAAAGACCATGGGGGGAGCCCATGACACTTAGGTGTAAGACCATGTGGGGGAGCCCATGGCGTCCTTATGCATGGATATGTGGTAGAGATAACTTTTATAGCTAATGATATGTGGTAGAGATAGCTTGTATAGCTAATATGATATGTGACATGTGGTAGAGATAGCTTGTATAGCTAATATGATATGTGTTATGTGGATTGTGTGTGGGGTATGCTCTTGGGGACTCACTAAGCTTTGTGCTTACGGTTTACAGTTTTGGTTTCAGGTATCATCGATTTGGAAAAGAAGAGCTCGGATTGATCGCAGTGCACACACCTATGATTTCCGCAATGAATGATTTTGGGATGAACTCTGATAAATAATTTACTTAACGATGATTTGAAATGTTTGAAATAAATGGTATCAAAGTTTTAGCTAAATTAAAAATGAAATTTTTACCCGTGATTTTTGGGTCATTACAGTTGGACCTTGTATGTTTTGATAGGAGTGCTATAGCATATGTTGTGGGGCGTTGAGTTGATCTCGTGAGTCAGGTGAGTCTTCTCACTATACTATATAGGATGCTAGTTGTCTTTGTTACTCTTGCATTGTGGGTTGGGTTGGGACCATTAATATGTTGAGATGGGCCCATTGGTATGTATGTTAGGCTGGGCCCAATGGTATGCATATTGGGATGGGCCCATTTACATGTTAGGCTGGGCCCATTTGTATGCAAGTTGTACTGGGCCCATTTACGTGTTGGGATGGGCCCATTGATATGTTGGGTTGGGCCCATTTGTATGTCGGGTTGGGTCCATTATATGGTATGTGGTATTTTGGGAAACTCACTAAGCTTTGTGCTTAGGGTTTGTGGTTTAAACATTTTTTAGGTATTTCTAGTTCCATAGGGAAGGGCCCGACATGATGGCACTGCATCCCCTAGATTTTATTTCGTATTGGGTATTTGTGATTTTTACTTTGATGTTTTGAGAACACTATCACTTTGATTATCTTTTGGAACAAATGAACGAAAGGTTTGATATAGTTAAATGAAATTTTTACTTAATATTTTCAGGACGTTACATGGAATCTTTTCTTACATGAAACAGGTCAAAGACTTTGGATTTTCTAGAAGTGAATATGAGTCATGTGTGTATGGCAAGGCAAGTAGGAGTACTGTAGTCTTACTAGTGTCGTATGTCAATTATATACTCCTTATAGGAAACAATATTTCAACATTGAACAGTATAAAGACTTGGCTTGGGGCATGTTTCTCTATGTAGGACATATGAGATGCAACTTATATATTCGGTATAAGGATCTATAAGGATGGATCAAAACATCTAATAGGACTTAGCCAAAGTACATACTTGGATAAGATTTTAAAGAGGTTCAAGATGCAAGATTCCAAGAAGGGGTTTCTACCCATGCAACATGGCATAAGATTGAGTAAAAATCAGTGTCCTAGTTCTGATGATGAACTGGACAAAATGAGTCGAGACCCATACACATCTGTTGTAGGATCGATCATGTATTCCATGACATGTACCAGACCTGATGTATCATATGCTTTGAGCATGGCGAGTCGATATCATGACAACCCTAGAGATATTCATTAGGCAACATTAAAGAATATCCTTAACTATATAAAGAGAATAAAGGATACGTTCTTAGTCTATAGAGGTATAAAAGAGTTGAGAGTAACTGATTATACCTATGAAAGTTTTCATTCTGACAGAGATGACCCGTGTTCACCATCAGAATGAGTGTTCTTGATCAATAGAGGAGCAAGAACTTGGAAAAGCTCCAAGCAGAAGATAGTGACAGACTCTACATGCGAGTCCGAGTGCATATCAAATAGTGAAGCTATAAAAGAGGCTACATGGTTGTAGAATTTCATTGGTGATCTTGGTGTCGTTCTGAGTATCAAGGATCCCATTGAAATATCAATGATAATGAGGGTGCAGTTGCATTGACTAAAGAACCTAATGGTGGAAAGTCACAACATATACTTAGTAAATACCACTATTTTAGAAAGTGTGTTGAGGATGGAGACATAATCATGAATAGAGCATCATCAAAGGAGAATACTGTTAGGTTTTCAACATTCTAACACTCCTAAGGTGTACATGCAACCCTAAATACCTTGGATCTATGTTTTCTCTATTATACATGCAAATATCAATTTTCCAAGGTATTACCCTAACTAGCATACAATCATATGTAATAGGATAACCAAACTAGATAGAATACATACCTCTTTGTTGTAGCTGGATTCCATGAAGCTTAAGAGCCTAGTGCCCCAAGTGTGACACCTCAAATGGTTCACACAACATCATGAACATCTTGGAATAACCATGAGAGAGGATACTTGACTCATAGAAATCGGCTTGCCCTCTTGTGTATGCACTAGTGCCAATTTCACCAACCAATGGGGTCTTTATATAGTGTGCACATTAGGGTTACACCATGTAACCCATGACTTTACCCATTCCTTATGCTCCATGGGTTTTAACCTGCATGGAGTATCCATGGGTCACCACATGGGTTAAACCCAACATAAGGAATCATGGATCATAAGCCCACATATATAAAAATGAATGATGTACACAATCAATCCCCATATATTTAATTACTCTCTTTTGATCACTAAATTAATTCCAAATTAATTTTTGATCAATACTAATTAAATAATATGATTTCATATTAATATATTAGAACTTATAATATATTAATATGTCACAAATATCCTCTTCTCACAAAAGGTCTATCCAAATGTCCCGATGCCATGCAACCCAAATGGACCATGTCGGGTCGGGTCAAGTATATACCAATTATAGTTATGGGCTTAGACACTAATCCAACAGTCTCCCACTTGGATAAGTCTAATAACTATTATTGCAAGTATGACTCCAACCTGACCAGCAATCGTAGCTCTTAAAAGCTGCTATCGAACTCTGAACAAATCACTGACGCGTCCATCAGATAAGTGATCATATATTCCTCCATTCTAGATATCATATGGACTGAGACATGGATTATAATCATTCTCTCTGTCCATTTGTTGTTTCCCGATTTTCGATTTATGAAGACCGACTAATTGAACAAATCAAATCAGTCCAGGCTTGGCCAAGCACTTAGGGTGTCATCACTAAATCATCGAGGGGCCCACAGATATCGCTTTTATCCCTTTAAGGGTAAAAGGAATGGATAAACTTTGACTCATATGCTTGTACTAACTACTTGTTGAATCATACACAAAGGCACGTTTTATAACATCGAGTTACCAATGCGTTTTCATGCAATCAATGTATAACCAACTCATAGTCAACAACTCATATCTCTAGGTTTGAAGAATATAAGATATTATCGTCTCATGATTCACTCGTGATAAAATCCATGAAGTGATTCAAATGAGCGTGGGTTTAATCCAATACACGAATCTTATTCCAGGAGCACTCATGAATGTTGCAGCAACCTTTTGCTATGTCTAAACAGTTTAGACATCTACAAACCCAATTCATGACAGTCTTGCCTTAATACCTACTTCCAACGTATTATCGATTGTGGACGGTTTGAATAACTTAGTCATTCGGTAAGAATGACCTAGTTATTCTGGAAGTCAAAGCATGCAAAGTGAAACACAAGAATAATACTAATCCTATATGGCCCCAACACTTTGAGTGTAAATAAAAACACCTTTTATCTAATCACCATATTGATTACTCATTATTCATTGTATAATGTTTTGATTTATCAACTTAATACTTGAATAAAAAAATAGTCATGCCATGCTACAAGCATGCACACTATGTTTGTCTAAACAATAGCTATGACATACTCCAAGTATGCACACTATGTTTGTCTTATGATCCTTACTTTGTGAAACAGATCAATTGACAATATTTCAATGATGCTCATTTCAAAATCCCAATCCTTATTGTAAATGTAAGAATACCAAACTCTTGCCATTTACTATAATCCATTAGATTCTAAACTTAAATGCAATGATCCCCTTGTAATGAATATGCACACAAGTCACAAAGACTTGGCAACAGACATTACAAAGTATTCCAATGGAGAGCAATTCCATGGAAACGAAGTCTCACATTCAAAGTACATTCCTTTGAACACCCTTCTTGCATTAAGTTCTCTAATCTTACACAGATTTAAAGAATAACTTCCACCTATGGAGACAATTCCATATTCCCATTTTGACTATCACTTCTGAACAAGAGTTGCCTCCTTTCAGAATATGTCAATATGGTCCTATCTCTATACTTCCAAATGTGCATGAGCAACCAATCTTTGGCAAACCTCAGATTGTCCTCGACAATTGCTTAATCATTTTAGTCAAATCCAGTTCTATTCCTTTTTCCCTTTTAACACCCTAGGCATTTGGAAAATTTAGAATGGATTAATATTATAGCACATGTAATCGATCCTATACCCGAAGCATATGGGACCTGATTCATGCTATAAATTTTTTTTATTTGCCATGTTCTCAAAAATTCGAACTATGAAGAGGGATGTCGTAACCATAATCGAATTTTGAGAATGCAACATATATAGAATTTCCTTATGTTGAACCATTCCAACACAACTTTCATATATATCCTTGACTAAAGTTGATTAAAATCTCAATCTAAGCTTTTAGAATTGGATTGAAGTATAAATCCTCTCCCTTAATTATAGCAAAACAACTTTTCAAAGCGAATTGAACCTTTTGTTTTCTATAATTAACATTGCTAACTTGCAACACTAACCATAATAATCATGCTCCCACTAGTACAATGATTATTATCTTACTAGCACAACACTTATGCTCCCACTAGCTTTGACATGTACTCAGAGATCATCTGGACTTCTAGAAATCAATACTTTATTGACTTTCTTGCCATAGTTCATATTTATGATACAATATTTCTTTGATAAGACTTTATCAAAATTATACACCTTTCCTTAGATAGCTCACATGTTTGTCTAGGCCTATTGCCATTCTCACTAGTTAGTGTGACGGTTAACCACACACGCTCCACTAACGACATGAGAATGTAGATATCATAATTGCTATCTACTTAAAATCTACTTAGTGAAAGCGTTTCCTCACCATCATTTTCATGAATGGGAGAGAAACCTTATGACACTTAGATTTTTTATGGTGTATGTGTTCCTATCCATGTGAATTTGTCATAGCCATAATCACAAGACAAGGTTAGTGACAAATCCAAACTCATATGGACTGAACTTGCCCAATCTCATTTTTCTTGCCACCCGGCAGCTCAAGGGCCTACCATCGCTTCCACGTTGTTATACAAACAATTGAGAACTTACAGAACTCACAAGTATAGTCAACTTTAACTGGAATAGGCACTGAAATAAGAATATGTCAACACGATAGGTTACAAACCTCAAGTCGTGGGCTAGTGATTAACAATACTCTTGATTAGTTGTTGAAACCATCTCAAGATTTTTAAAGACTCTTACTGACCTCTTGACATATATGATTCTCTTTTGTCAAGAATCATTCCTTCACAAAACAAATATTCAAGAGTTAGTGCGGATTCTTATCAAGTTAAAAACTTCTCACAATTGGTCTTAGTTGGTCTTTGTTTTATCCAAAACATCACAACTAACCAACTTCAAATGTACAAGAATAGGAAACATCTTACTCTGCATTTGACAAGTGTTATAAACTTTCTAAAGATTATGTCACTCAAGTTACAATCTTAGAGTATGACTCTAAGACTTGATTTCTTGGAACGAAGTATGATTTATCTTTTGATTTAACCATTTCAACAATTCTTGATTCCTCTCCTTAGCCAAAAAAATGCACTAAGGTGTCTTTAGAGGATCAATTGTGATATGGTTTTATAATCACTAAGATAATCATAAAACAAGATACTCAAGTACTCTCCCATCTCTTCAGATTGGAGAAACTTTTATCTTTCTGCCTAATTTGATTCTTCTTATCCGTCCTGCCATACATTGAAACTTTTCCAATGTTTTAGAGTTACACTTAAACTTGTAAGTATAACTATATTTACTAAACTTTAGTAAATCATGACGAATAATCTTATCGACCTTTGTGGTGGACCTGACCAGCGCACAACCTAGTGTACCCAATCCTTTATTCCTTCACTTTACTCACATATACATATGAGCAAGGACTTAGTCTTAATTTCCCAAAGATGAAAAATCTCATTCATCACACAATACTACTTGCATGATTACAAGTTTCTATCCAACTGAAACTTGGGTGATGAGAATCTTTCCTTATTTGGTAAATTATGACACTACCACAAACGAAAGAATCAAATCCATTTTCCAGTGTTGCTATCAATGGAATCATATAAACAACAATTTTTCATAAATGCTATTGTAAGGATACTTCAAATAAATAAATCAAAATTTTCTTTTATTTTTAAACTTTGCGGAAAAATCGTATCCTTACAATGCAAATACATATTAAAAACATGTTGTTATCTATTCCTAAGCAACATATCATAACTCTTAAGCAGCAGCTGAAAATTCTGATCATCGAACCATGCGATCGAGATCCATCTTCACGATCAGATCAGCATACTCTTTCTTTAGGTTTCCTTTGGTTCTTCCAAAACATCAAAATGTAATTTACATTACATCATGTATTAAGAATCTCCAAAAGAGACTTAATAGAGTTAGATGATGGACTTTACGTGAAGCAAAGTCAAACTTTTTGGCTTTTACCATCCTTATGAACTTTTCAGTTGAATTCGGCAGCTTCGCAACCAATGTCCCTTCCTTTGGCAAAAGAAACATATGGACCTTTTGGAAATGGTACACTTGATTGTCTCAGACTTAGCCTTTCTCTTTACCATTGGTCAAATGACATGACCATGGCCGATCCCTTTCTATTGGGAAGAGAAAGCTTTTATGGACTTCCAATGTCACCATTGTCAATGTCCAAATAGGGTTGGGAGGTAGATCTTCCAATCTAATTTGCTTTACCAATGCTCCAAATCATTGTTGATTTAGCAGCATCAAGCAAATAGGTACGATCACTAAGGGTCATGTCGTGATTTGTCATCAGGGAGTGACTGAAGAACCAAGTCAACAGCCAGCTACCTCGAGACTTCGACACCCGACTCTCCCGGCTTGCCAAAATGTGACTTAACCTCCAAGATGTAAGCACATATAGTCTTTGCTTTCCAATAGGGATTGAGTGACTTAGAACTTTTCAAGTCTTGAAACTTGTGGGATAGGGAGAATTATTGGAGGAGGTGGAGGAAGTGAAGCATAATTTCCAGTCCCATTAATGCACAACAAAAGGATTAATCTTTCACCTTGATTGCCATGTAGGATATCATCTTCATTAGGAAGGCTTGTTCCTAAAGATTTGGGAAGACTATAGTTGTCTGAAATAGACATTCATGAGGGAGAAATTCAAGTTTAGTTGATTTAAGTCCTTAATATAACACCCAATATGAAATATTAAGGCTAGGACCCAACAAACTATTTATAACTGGAAGAGGGATGCCGTAGTCCAAGTTATAAAATATTTGAAGGTAGGTAAATGACGATTTACCAATTTCCACCATGAAAACGAAATATAATTAAGTTTTAATTGGATTTGAAACTCCTAGATCTTTTGAGATACATTGAACTTTCAATGGAATGTTTGAATCTCGATTATGCCCTCTCAAGTTTGTGACTAGGATGCCGAGGATCACAAACAAGGTGTGAATAACCATGCAAATTAACTTGGTACCCTTAACTTTATCACCTAATTGATGTGTTGGTTAACCACACGCGCTCCACCAATCTATGATAAACATTAAGTTACCCTTTTCCACACATTTTCAGTCACATGTTAGTGTGCCGGTTAACGACGCACGCTCCATTAACGACTTAACAAAGGTGCAAAGTGCAATTTCATGGGTTAGCACCTTTTCACATTTTCCTAAATAACTAAGATTGGGAATTTATAAGTGTTTAGTTACTTAGTATTTATCATTATACTTTTAATGAATGGATAATTATAGTCCTTATCCTACCCGTTCGGCTAACGACCCTCCACCAGTCAAGGAAGCGGTGGGTGAGAGTGGACACCCATTAAACTGCCATTTTATAGGCAGTAACCTTATACCCCCTTATAGACCGGCTTCGTGAATCAGGCCTACTAACGGTGAGATTGACTTTATCTTATACATATCTATATAATTAAAATTATAATAATAGTATAAGGGTTGAATTTTAAATTTTTAAAATTCTAGGGTTTGATTTGGAATTAAAGCATTCATAAGCAAAACTTTACAAATTCCAAAACTTGAGGGCAAGTATTGAAACTTTTCAGAACTCTTGGATTTTCATAACTTATGAGTTTAATTAAAGTTTTAAAAACTTTAATGAAGAGACTCTTGAACATCCATAACTTGAGGACAAGTTATGAAGTCCATAAAACTATTTATGAGAAAAAGACTCTTCATTTTGTAACCTATGGCACTTTTATGGGTTTTAAGATTTATAAATGTGACCTTTCATATAACTTGAGGACAAGTTACAAAAACACATTTTATGAACTACTTTTAGATCAATTTGGATTGAAAACAACTAACACATAATTTTTCCATTAATCTAAATTAACTCATAAAACAAGGTGACAAAAAAAACTTGGTAATCCATAACTTGAGGACAAGTTATGGAGTCCATACAATGTCATTAAGATCAAGAATTACACTAACAAACAATTTGCACATAATTCCTATGATCTACCAAAACTCATAAGCATGAACAATCCATATCAACAATTTTCAAGAATCATATAAACATATATAAAACTTGAAACTTTGATAATGACTTTGAAATTGGTTTACTATAATCATTACCACATCAAAACAGGTTTTATAAGTCCAAAACAGTTTAAGGTAATGATTCTAGACCAATTCCAGCCTTAAAACTCGAAAATATGTTGTCAGGGGCTTCTACTCGTCGAGTGTATGAACCTACTCGATGAGTAGGATGAATTTCTTCATGGACTCGGCGAGTCCATCAGTGGACTCGGCGAGTCCATCAGTGGACTCGGCGAGTCCAATGCCTAGGAAGCCAGAATTTTCGATTTTTAAGCTATTTCAGCATGTATAACTTGAAAACAAGCCTAGGCTTTGTTACCACTGTTGGGTTTTGAGTATTCTAACACTCCTAAGGTGTACATGCAGCCCTAAATACTTTGGATCTATGTTTTCTCTATTATACATGCAAATATCAATTTTCCAAGGTATTAACCTAACTAACATACAATCATATGTAATAGGATAACCAAACTAGATACAATACATACCTCTTTGTTGTAGCTTGATTCCATGAAGCTTAAGAGCCTAGTGTCCCAAGTGTGACACCTCAAATGGTTCACACAACATCATGAACATCTTGGAATAACCATGAGAGAGGATACTTGACTCATAGAAATCGGCTTGCCCTCTTGTGTATGCACTAGTGCCAATTTCACCAACCAATGGGGTCTTTATATAGTGTGCACATTAGGGTTACACCATGTAACCCATGACTTTACCCATTCCTTATGCTCCATGGGTTTTAACCTCCATGGAGTTTCCATGGGTCACCACATGGGTTAAACCCAACATAAGGAATCATGGATCGTAAGCCCATATATATAAGAATGAATGATTTACACAATCAATCCCCATATATTTAATTAGTCTCTTTTGATCACTAAATTAATTCCAAATTAATTCTTGATCAATACTAATTAAATAATATGATTTCATATTAATATATTAGAACTTATAATATATTAATATGTCACAAATTTCCTCTTCTCACAAAAGGTCTATCCAAATGTCCCGATGCCATGCAACCCAAATGGACCATGTCGGGTCGGGTCAAGTATATACCAATTATAGTTATGGGCTTAGACACTAATCCAACAAATACAACTGGTCCTTTCACAAAGCCATTATCGAGAGCGAAGCATGGCAATCATATTAGGTCGATAGGAATGAGATATGCTAGTGATATGGTGCAATAGTTTATTTGTAAGTTTGATTATAATTCAAAACATATAACAATATGAACTGTAACCAACTTGGTGTTTATTTTGTGGCGACTTAATAAAAGGCTATTGTTGCTACCATATTGTGTTTGTTTATTTCTATGTTTCACTTTTGCATGTTTAAAACCCCCTCACGGGTATTAATTTATTCAAACCTCCAAAGTCGTTCATACACTTGGAAGAAAGTAGTGATTTAAGACTGTCATTAGGGTTAGTGGATTGTCCATAGAGATTGGACATGACATTGAGATTGTGCTAACAATCATGAGTACTTAATAGAGATTTAAGTATTGGAACAACCTGCACTTAGAGATTACTTCATGGATTAAGTCACGAGTAATTTTAAGATGATAATATCTTTTATTCTTCAAACAGAGATGCATGTGGGGTTTGCTATACATATCTGTTATGCATTGGTCTTATGACAACCGATGGAAATGCATCACTAACCGTCAATTGTAATAATGGAAATAGACTAATATAATAGGCTAAAAATGTAATATTTGTCTAATTAATGTAAAAGCACACTATTATGCCCTCCCATACCCGTAAAAGTACGAGTAGATTAGCCGAAAGCTAAAAATTAGTTGCGCAAGAAGTGTGCTAATATATATATATATATATAAATAATAATATATATTCGGAAAGTACACGTCAAAGTAATTTCAAAAATATAAATTTTGTCAAAATATGACTTCGTATGAAGAAGTTATGATTTTTCTAGGTTTTAAAATCAACAGCGCACAAAAATATGTGTCGTAATTAGCGACACAAAAATCGGTTGAGTTTTAGCTAAAGTAATAAAGTGGAGAATTGTAGTACTCCTTGATATAAGACTAACGAGATGAAGAACACCAAAAACAAATTCCGTACGAAAAAGTTATGATTTTTATAAAATCATTTAGGGTATCCCCTTACAAAGAAAACGAACTAAAAATAAAGATGGAATTAGCTAAAACAATCTAAATCAAGGATGTCGTATTCATCGATAGCTATGTGTGGATATAAAGAATGTCGAAAACAGAGGTCATATGCAAAAGATACAAATTTTACAATATCCGCTAAAAAGAGGTGTGCGGCACGCAACGCGCGGTTAACGATCAGATTCGTGCAAATTCGGGCGACACGACCGCATGAGAGAGTGACACGTATATGTGCCTGCCCCACCTCGGGTGGAGCCAACGCATGGTGCACACCTTCAAAAATACGCGACACTTTATAAAAGCTACTATAAATAGCAGGTCAAGGAAAATCATTTTGCACACCTCAGTTTAACCCCCCACCCCCCCCCCCTAATATACGTGTTCCCCTCTCCCGAGTCCCCGATGCCTCCCAACGCGACACCCCGAGATGTTAAAGCACACTTCTAGGGCGAGTTCACGGCCCCACTTTAATGTTTTCCAAAAGCTTTCGTGTGGGGGGGGATACATGTTAATAAAATATTTGATTATATAATCGTCGATTGTTATATTATAAATCAGTATTTTATATGTCGTTACTATGCTCGAATTTTAGTATAATATTATGTCTGGTAGATACCCTGCCCAGTTTATACGGTTAATATTATGCGTGATCGACACTCTGCCCAACTTTTATGGATAGCTATATACATAGTCGTTACTTTTCTCGTTTATCCTTGTAGAGTAATTAAACATTATATATATATATATATATATATATATATATATATATATATATATATATATATATATGAGAATACAATTATACAACAAAACATTGAAATTCTCGTTAAATTTTGAGGTTTAACAAAACAAGGGTCAAATGATACAACTATTCATCAACATTAGTTATTAACTTTTAGTTAAAACCTCGACCTATAATCGTTAAATCTTAAGTGAGAGGGAGAGTTTTGTATAGATCTATACGTGGTTGACACCCCCACATGCGGTTGCTAGCTACAAGCTTGGTGGTCGAATCACAACGGCGATAATTGTCTAAAGTTTTTACGACGTCCGATGAAGCGTTGTGCGGGGGCATATTCTACACAAGTTGAAAGTTCGATTATAGGAACTTATTGTAACATTGTTCCACCAGCCTTAAAATAATAAAAGTATATACGAACTTTAGAGAGGGCTACGCCTCGAAGGAATAATGTACATATATATATATATATATATATATGTGTGTGTGTGTGTGTGTGTGTGTGTGTGACAACCCGGAAAATTTTTGCTTTTAAAGCTCAGTCAATCAACTCAACTGAGTGTCAGACTCATTGGGAAAGAGTTCTAGCCTGTTTAAAGGTCATTCTAAGGAGTTTTAAGCCTAGTACACTTAAGGAATGAGTGTTAGAATGTACCTGCTAGAGACATTGTACAAAGAATCAAGCCTTAACCTCTTCAAAAAGAGTTCACGGCCACAACACTTGAGTTTACGGCCATAAACTCAAGGTGGGCCGTAAACTCCCCCTTTTAGACTCATATCCTTCATATTCTTCATTATTCTCATTTCCAAGTCAAGAAAGTCCCATTCTCTCTCAAGTATCATCCAACTTTTCATCTTAGATCTTCAAAAGTGTAAGTGTTCTTCCTTTAGTTTGATGTTAATCCTTCTTAACTAGCATCATCTCATGATTTCATCCATGGAAATCATGTTTTCTTAGATCTTCAAGAAACACCAAGAACATCAAGAACACACACTAGTGTTCTTGGCCAAAACCAACCATTTCAAGCTTCTAGATCGTAAGTACTCTTCCCTATACTTCATATCTAGTTAGGACTCATGCTTAGAGACTTTAAAACATCACAAACACAAGATCAAAAGGAGTTTACGGCCAAGCCATCTCCCATGGCCGTAAACCCCTTTAAGGGTGCCATTTTGGCCATAAACCCTCCTAGATGCAAGGCTTGTGACCTAGAACCCTTCATTGATGAGAATAGGACCTTAAACTACTCTCAAATGCATAAATGATCATGAATTTACGGCTGTAAACTCCTTAGGGCCGTAAACTCATCAAAAGCCTTCATTTGGTTGGTATTTTTCATCCTTGTGTAGAGCAAAAGTCCCTAAAGTTTCCCTAGCATTCAAAACCACACTTATGTATGTTTGACCATGAGTTTACGGTCGTAAACTCCCTTTGACGGTAAACCCATGGCTGTAAACTCATGATAGTTCTATTCCACTTTCCTTTGATGAATCACATGTGATGCCAACACTTGGTCAAAGTGTTTCCTAGTCCCAGAAGGTGTTTCCTTTCATATAGTTGCTTATAAACACTATATTCATGCCAATATGTGTCATTATATGTCATTTAGGACTTGTTGTGTCTCGGGACTTCATTCGTGGAACTTCTCATCCTTACACGCATACCCGTTTGAATCACCCACATCAGGTGAGTTCATATCCCGTAATGAATCTTTTAACTGTTTTAAATGTTTTAAGGAGGGAATACAAGTTGAAAACAATGATAATTGTGTAATTGTTTGTAATAAACATCTTTCAAAATGTTACTTATGTCATTTATAAGTTGTCAAAACATTTCAAAAACTCTTTTAAAAGTTATGTTACTTTATAGTTTAACAAAACTCCGTTTTTAAAGGTATCAACATAACTTCGTAGAAAATGAGTCTTTTCAACAACAATACAAGTAAATTACTAGTAAACGATAAGGGGTATAGTTTAGGGGTTCAGTTCATGCTAGATACAAGAGTAGATGCTATGATGAGAAACAAACAATAACATACAGAGAGAACATACAATGATGAGAAACAAACAGAACGTACAATATACAGTACAAAACAAACAAACTAAGTTGCTATAGCATGAGAACATACAGGATCTAAATATACCAATGAATCACTAACTCATTGTTTTAAACAAAAGGTGATAGTTATATTGGGTATACATGATCATATAACTTTAAAGTGAATTACCCGGCTTACAAGAATTTGCAGAGGTCGCGTTTGGTTCCCTTAATCTCTAGACAGGGAGAGCGTTTAGTAGGGTTTCTAGCTTTCACATTATGACCAGTATAAAACAAACATGTTTTAAGGTCATAAGTACATCCGCATGTCATTATAAACGACAACTGTGTACTTACTTTTCCCATTACTTTCATAAAGTGACAGTACCACTTGAAAGACAAATGAAAACTATTTTCGAGTTAAGATAGTTATAAACTAGGGAAAACTTACATTTTTACAAACGACAAACAGAACAGTCGAGTCTAGCACATAACAGTAGATGCCTTGGTAGAAGGCTACGTTTAATAGAAAGGACCATAATGCTAACCTTATGATTCCTTAATGTATACATCATAAGATATATATATATATATATATATACCAATAGGATCCGACAGGTAATAAGATGTGTGCTCTCCGCATCATTTCATGTTCCTTGTTTGGTTGTGGGCTTGGAACGAATTCACCCAATCTATTTTCTATTCGATTCTATATATATATATATATATATATATATATATATATATATATATATGCTCAGTATACATTAAGTCATCATAAGGGTAACAGGTATGGGGCAAGTCATAGGACACAGAGTCAAAGCACAGTTTTTCTAGTAACAAAACATACTTTCCATATCAGAACTTTTGGTACACAAAACTAGAAACTTGACCAGTAAAGGGTTTAATCCATTATATTAAACCAGTAAAACTTAAAGGACCTTAGGTGATTAACTCTATAATACTTTAGTTTATACATCATGGTTATATATCATTAACACCCGATAGGTAGTTGGATGTGTGCTATCCGCCTTACTTCCTGTTCCTTGTTTGGTTGTGGGCTTAGGACAGATTCACCCAGTTAACTTTCTATCCGATATTAGATCATATATATCCAGTATAAACTAAGTTATTATAAAAGTAGTCACTGTGGTCACCATTTTATTATAAGAAATAAGGGTTTTCTTAAAGAATCTTTTCATTAAATATAAAGGAACCATTACAATTAACTCCATGAGTAACAAGTGAATACACCAGGGTTATATACAACAATGATCTAATAACCAATGGGATGTGTGCTATCCGCCTTAATTTTTGTTCCTTGTTTGGTTGTGACCTTAGGGCAGATGCGCACAGTCGATTGTTTGTTTACTCTAAGTCTTATATAACTTGTATCCATTAGTACTCATAGAAAGGGTTGTAAAGTCATTTTTACTTATCTTTCATTAAAGTAGGAAATATAGGATTTTCTAGAGGAACATGCGAACTTTTCTAAACAGAACTTACAACGTACTACATTTTACAACAACTTTCTACAACTTACTTACATCACTAAAATCTTATGAACTTACCAGCTTAATTGCTGATCAACTCTTTCAAATAACTTGTATTCTCAGGAGACTAATAGACAGGTACTCGTGCTGGGAATTTAGAAGATGGAGCATAATAGCTTCAAGTCTTGTTTTGTTATTTGCTTATGAATACTATGTTTTGTGAACACACATACTGTAAACACTTTCTTTCTAATGAAATGGTTGTTCATTACTTGCTTACTATAATGCATATCTTGTGATACTAAACATGACGTCCTCCACCCCCGATCGTTTCCGCCGTTCCGGTTTTGGGGTGTGACAATATATATATATATATATATATATATATATATATATATATATATATATATATATATATATATATATATATACTATATTATGAACGTTTGATATGGGCACGCCTCAAAGGAATAATAATATATATATAAGACAGGGGCACACCTTAAAAGGACAAAAATATATAAAAATTATATTATGAACGATAAATGAAGTATGAAAACAATAGTACCCATAAATAGTAGAATATTATTTTAAAAATGAAGGTAACCTAACAATGTAAAACAAAATACTTATACAGCTATCTAAAGTTTTGTATAAAAATATTTTTAAGATAAAACATTCAAGCCTGTGAACTCACCAACATTATGTTGACGTTTTTAAAATCACATGTATTCTCAGGAGAATGAAAGTGAAAAGTGGCATCGGTTAGGAAATCATCCATGGATTCTTTGGAATTAATATGTGTTCGATTATTGTTAAGACGTTAAGTTGTATTTGAATTTCTTGTGCCTGTACTATGAAGAACATATAATATATAATAAATGTAACATCCCGATGATGAGGTATTTTCAATTTTAACCCTATGTATAAAAGAATATTGCATTTTGACCCTTGGGCTTGAGAAAGTTTGCAAGAATTGCCCATAGTGGCATTTTGGTGATTTTGGCCAAAGGCCTAGTACGTTGGGCGTACGTTGTGTACGCTGAGCGTACTAAGGCGAACCTTAGTATGCTAAGCGTACACCATGTACGCAGGGCATACGTGAAGAAAGATAAAAACCCTAATTTTTAGGGGTTGTTCCATATATAAACATCATTATCACCTCATATATCCTTCCCTCATCATCCTCCATCTAAGAAAACGTCCCTCTAGCTAACCCTAAGTGAGAAGAGTGCATCTTGAGCTTATCATTATGTTTTGTGGTAATATTAAAGAAGAAGAAGGTGGTGGAAGACCTTGGAGGTTGGAATCAACTTAGATCTGGGATTCTCTCCTTGCTAGCAACCTCTAGGACGTAAAAAGCTCATAACTTGATCATCTTATCTTGTAGATCTAGACATTTTTTCATTTAAGTCATTTTTGGTCCCAACTAGGATGATTCTTGAGCATGTCATGCTCTTAGTTGAATAAGTCGTCCTTTCATACCTAATGAGGGTTCCTAAGTCATAAAAATGTGGTTTTGATGCTTAGTTTTTCTCCATGCATGCTCTAGAAGGTCTTAAGGTGTTAAGAAGTTAGGATTTTATGTATTAAGCACTTATTGGGCATGCAAAGTCATAACGTTGGAAACATTATGAATCTTAGTTGTATTTTGGCCTTGGATCTGAAATTGGGACGTGAGAGCTTAATGCATTAAGCTCTTATGGAGGAAAGAAGGATATGAGTGTACGTCGTGCGTATCCTAGCGTACGTCGCGCATATGTTGTCAACCTCCCGACTCCGGTCAAAGCTGGAGTACCCCTAGCGTAGGAGACAAGTATTGTTGGATTAGGTGTCTAAGCCCATAACTATAATTGATATGTACTTGACCCGATAGCAGCATGGTCCACATTGGGTTGCATTCACCGGAGCAATTTGATAGGAAGAATATTTGAGAAAGTGGTTATTTGTGATTATTAATATATTATAAGAATAATATATTAATTGAGAAATCATATTATTTAATTGGTATTGATCAAGAATTAATTTGGAACTAATTTAGTGATCAAAAGAGACTGATTAAATTAACAGGGGTTGATTATGTAAATCACTGACACATATAGTTTGAGCTAATGATCCATAATTGATTAGTAATGGACTAAGTTTATATGAGAGTCCATGAAGTGTTATTGGGTCAAAAGCCTAAGTGTATGAATTAGGGTTTACAACTGACCCTTGGAATTCTACACTATAAATGTAACCCCTTAGCTCCAAAATCGACACACTAGTATTCCAAGAAGAAGCTAGCCGATTTTGGTGCCTCCAAAATCTTTCTCATTGTCCTCCATTTGTTCTTAGTGTTTTGTGAAACATTTGAGGCATCACACTTGAGGTTCTAAGCTCTTGAAAGACCAAGTTCTACAAGCTACATAAAAGAGGTATTCATCTAACTAGTTTTTATGTTGTATATCTCCAATTGCATGCTAGCTAGGGTATATGCTTTGGATAGTATGAAATTGTATGTATAATTAGAGATAACTTAGATCCAAGGCATTAGGGTTGTATGTGCACCATAGGAGTGTTATAGTACCTAAAACCCAAAAGTGGTATCAGAGCCATGAGTGTTTTTTTTATATTGATGCATTACTTAATTGTTCAAAGTTGAAAAAATTGAAAAATTGTTGTCTGATGAGTAGAATCGACGTGTCCTATGGACTGACTCGACGAGTCGTGCATTATACAAGCCAGCTCGACAAGTCTAGTATCCGACTCGACGAGTTGGATCATCAGTTGGCAGTTTTTTTGAGTTTTTGGCTAGAATTGGATTAGGATCATTACCACAAACTGTTTTGACTTATAAAAATTGTTTTTTTTATGATAAGGTAATGATTATCCTCATCCAATTCAATGATGATTGTCAAATTTTAAGATAATTACTTGTTTTTTTATGAAAAATTAATTATTTGTAGAATTTGATTTGAATTATCTTGCTATATGAATTGTATGAGGTCAAATTAGTAAAAGATAAAATCATATGATTATTTTATTAGTTTAAAATTTGATCTAAATGGTTTTGAAGAGTTACAAAACTTGCCATCAAGTTTTGAAATTCAAAAGGTCTTGAAGAGTTACAAAACTTGTCATCAAGTTTTAGAATTCAAAAGGTGTTGAAGAGTTACAAAACTTGTCATCAAGTTTTAGAATCCAAAAATTTTGAAGAGTTTCAAGACTTGCCCTCAACTTTTGGAATTTGAAAAGTCTTAATTATGAAATATTAAATTCTAAAACCCTAGTTATTTGAAAGGTTTCAAAAGAGCAACTCTTGGTTTTGTAACTTAAAATTTAATTGAATAGCTTTAATTTTGAAATCTTAAATTTAGAACCTTGATATTTTGAATAGTTCATATTACGCCCTTATAGTTTTATTAAATTAATTAAGTGTTTAATTAAAAGAGAGAATTAATAAATCCATAATGTAATAGTTTAAATTTTAATTAAATTAAAAGTATAATTTTTTAATAGACTAAACCACCTAGTATTAAATGTATAAAATACACCCTTATACTATATAAAATTAAAAGTCTAATATAGTATATATGTATAAGTTAAAAGTCAGTCTTACCGTTAGTATGCCTCATTCACGAAGCTAGTCTATAGGGGGTGTTTACGGAAGCGGCCTGTAAAATGACAGTCATTGAGTATCCACTCTTACCCACCGCACCCTTGACCAGTGGAGGTTCGTTAGCCGAACGGGTAAGATAGGACACAAACTTTCATTAATTAGTATAATGAAATACAAGTAACTAAATTTTTTATAAAATCCCAAATCTTAGTTACTTAGGAAAAATGTGAATTTGGTGCTAATCCATGAAATTGAACATTCCACCTTATTGGTCGTTAGTGGAGCGTGTGTGGTTAACCGGCACACTAATTTGCGACTAATGTAGGATGGAAATGGGTAGCTCGTAGATTATCATAGATCAATGGAGCGTGTGTTGTTAACCGGCACATTGATTAGGTGATAAATGTCTTCGAGAGTACCAAGCTAATTGTAAGTCCCAAATCTGCTTGTGTATCAATCAGATCCGTTTGATGGTGCAGAATCCCGAACAAACGGATGATGCCATATCAAAATAGAAGAGAAGGATAAGAAGAATAATATGAATCTTGTATGATTTGATTAGAATGAAACTCCCTTACACAAGATTCACACATTAACACACACTTAAGATCCTCTCTTCTCCCTCTTCTCTCTCTTAGCCATAAACTCATTAACCACTCCTCACCCCTAACACATATATATATACTTGGGGAACATGGGTCGTAAATAGGTTCACGGCCGTAAACACCCATTGGTCCGTAAACACTTTTCGGTCGTAGACGGAAATTTACAATTGCCTAGAAAAGCAAAGTATAAACCATAATTTAGACCCAACAATCTCCCCCTTGGTTTATAGCTTTCTTTTCTAACTGACCCAACAAACTCCCCCTAAAAAGGTAGCTGGCCTTTCTTGTCAATCTTCATTTGGAGCTTGGCTTCAACGTTTATCTTCTATATCTTCACAGCTTCAAGATGAACATGGTGAATCTTCAATAAATGACTTCATCTTGAGCACTTGGGATTTTCTTCAGAATTTGACATTGAACGCACGTTGGGTGAGGAGGCTTCTTGAAAAGATTCTTGAAAGATAGCGCTTTCAGCTTGAGAATCTTCAGAGAGAATATCAGAGAGAAATAATCTTTTGGATCACTTCAGCAAGTTCATAGATAGCAGCAAATCGATTGAGGAGGCTTCAATGAAATCTGTCACATAATCTTCAAGTGCAGCTTCACCTTGCTTCAGGGGTTGAAGGATTGAATGTTGAAAGAATAGTCTTCATTTCTTGCTCCTTCGAATGATAATTCTTCGATGATCACGTACGAAGCCTTGGCTCAGAAAATCTCGATACAGTCTCCATGAGTCTCATCTACATCTGAATTCACTTTTCAAGACAAAGCAAAAACTAAAAGAAAACTTAGCACACAATATTTTTGGATTTTTTATATTTTCTGGAAAAATAAAAACAGAAACAAGAATATTTTTGGATTTTTGATTTTTCTAAACAAGAAATAAAACAGAAATAACACTATTTTTGGATTTTTTTTAATTTTCTGATTTTTGTTTGATTTTTGATATTTTTAATTCTCCCCCTAAATTTGTGCATAGAGGAAAACTATGAACAAATTTAACAAAAACAAAAATATTTGGGATCAAAGTTGTGAGACAATCTTAACTTTGTTTATCAGTACCTTCACCTTCATGCATAAATATGGTCAATTGCCGGTATTATGGTCCACTTAAACATGAAGGATATCAACAAAATTTTCAAAATATACCATTTAGCTGACGACGACCACGAGTATTGTTGTCCACTTAAATTAAGCAGTGAGATCTACAGACAACCTCTAAATGGTTCAATTTTAGTTGCACTAGAACGTGTTCCCCACTTCCCGATATACCCTGGCTATCAAGAACTTCCTAAGGACTCCTTACTTTAGGTGAGTAAACAATTATTAAGGAGGAAGACAGATTTAGAGATAGGTACATATGTTGTGTCCCAGGTTGGATATCTTTCAATCACGCAGAGGGGACAACATATGTCTAACTAGGATAGAGGGGTTGAGAGGTAGAATGTTGCATGTGCTGTGTCCCAGGTCGGATCATTTCAATCACGCAGAGGAGACTGCATATGGCTAACAGATAGAAAGAATTGCATAGATAAAGAAGTGCATAGAAATAGAGTTGCAAATGTTGCATTCCAGGTCGGATCTCTTCCAATCACGCAGAGGAAGCAACATATGACTGACAGATAGAAAGCAAGAAAATAATTTCCTACAGATCTACTTTATCAAAACCCCCCAGTTGCCCTATCCGAACCAAAATTAAGGACATAAGTCTGTACATCAAGGAAAAGTTGAACCACTATTCTAGATGCGTATTAATTTAGTGTATCCCGTGGGTTCCCGTGTTTATCTCACTGCTCAATCTACCCGAGCGTCGTATTGTCAGTCCAAAACAATCCTATCCAAATCCACACTGTCAAATCCTTAGTGCCTACCAGCACATTTAACACAGAGTCTAGACAGTTCAGATTCAGTCCCTTACACATGTTAAGACTGCCCGTTATCACTTTCTTGATATCACTTCCCAAACAATGCCTACTAAAGAAAAACTATAAGAAAGAAAAAAATTGTCTTCAAAATGAATCAGTTTAAGATAAACTCACGAGTATAGAGAAGAAAACTCAAACCGTAAGCGTGACAACCCGAATCTTTTTCCGCTATTGTGAACCCGAATTCCGTTAATAAAATTTGAATTTTATTGAGTCCCGCCGAATTCCTTTGGTTTGGAAAGATATTTAGTTATATAATCGAACTTTATATATGTATTTAATTGTTGTTAGGATTCCGTTAATTGCCACACACTACAACTCGAGGGTCTTCATTTCAGTTTGTTGATTCTACGCTTGTACACAACTAACGGTGAGTTCATACCCCTACATTTTCCGAGTTTTAATGTTTTCAGGGGGAATACAAGTAAAAGCACAAGTAATCTTGTGTTTAAAAATATAATTTGATTTATTATATTTTCCTATCACTAGTATACATTGAACATAGAACTTGCATACATGGTAAACATCGTTACTACTAGACTTGAAATCGGTTTTACAAAACATGTTAAGATACAAACTTTACAAACACAGTTTTCAGAACAGAGGAAACAAACTTATGAATTATGAAATAAAAGATAATATTTTATAAGGATTCATAACAAAAAGGGTTTTCAATGTATTATTCTTGAATTCGTTGAGAGAGCCAGCAGTGTGAGACGCCTTGTAACCAGAGTCTCCTAGGAAGGAGAACGTAATTTTGTGTATAGATCTATACGGGAGTGACAATCCCGCACCCTGACCATTAGGGTGACAAACTTCATTTTTATCGATGTACGTCCAGGTACGTCGTATTGTTGATCGTCCATAGTATGGTTATAAGAATCCATAGGTGAAACAACGACTCTTTCGCGTAATAATAAACCTAACGAAAAAACATTAAGGGTTAGTAACTATGTGATAACTTGGTATATACACCAGGGTAATATGAAATTAACATCCGACTTGTAGTGATATGTGTAATCTCCTCCTCATTTCCTGTTCCTTGTTTGGTTGGGGGCTTAGGGCGGGATCACCCAATCAACTGTTTGTTCGATCTAGATTTCTAAAACTCGTATGTACTTGGTGATCACGGGAGGGTATTAAAACCACTTTCAGTATATCGTACAACACGCAGTCAGCTAGTTTTATTTATGTAATAAGACTACTATACAATGGTTTCATACAAGGGTTTCATACAAGGGTTTTCATACAAAGGTTTTCGTACAGAATACATACATAACATACACTTAGGAAAATATAGGATTTTCTTAGGAAAACATTAGTACTTGACAAACAAGCGGTTATTCATTTTACTAATGAACATTACTAATAATTCTGTAATTTCTTAGTTTATGTATCCAGGCTATGTGTGAAGAATATCCGATAAACAATAGAATGTGTGGTTTCCAACTCATTTTCTGTTCCTTGTTTGGTTGTGGATTTTGGGCAGATCCACACAATCAATCGTTTGTTCGATATTGGTTAATACATAGCTAGTATGAGCTAAGTAGTTATAAAAAGAATTGGTTAATCATACATACAATAGGAAAATAATGGATTTTCTTGAGGAACACTTTCAACAGATATCAAAGGAACAATACAGTTAACTTTGCAAGTATCTAGTGAATACTTCAGGATTATGTACATGAGGATCCGACAACCAGTGGAATGTGTGGACTCCGCCTCACTTCTTGTTCCTTGTTTTGTTGTGGGCTTGGGCAGAACCACACAATCGATTGTTTGTTCGATCTGGATTGTATATGATTTGTACACACTAAATACTCGCAGGAGAAACTAGTAAGAGTCATTTTTATTAAAGGTTTATACATTCATTACATCAGAAAATATAAGGTTTTCTGGAGAAAGATAATACACTTTACAAAAGAACAAAGAACAGTTTTTCCAAAACTAAACGCTTATGAACTCACCAGCTTTATGTTGATACTCTTTCAAAACCTACTTGTATTCTCAGGACATTAGTAGACAGGTACGCGCGCAGATTCAAGAAGACGGAGCATAGTAGCTTCGAGTGTTTACTTATATTTACTTTTGAAGACATTCATGTATAATTAAAATGTAATGTAGTTATTATACTAGTAATACAATGGTTGTTGTTGCTTTGATTACTATTATTCAATTGTTGTGATATTGTACATGACGTCCTCCGCCCCCGAACGTTTTCGCCGTTTCGGTTTGGGGGTGTGACAGTAAGTCACCGATTGAATTTGCATCCAGAAGGTCTGTGAACAGTACGCATAATCGCAGAACATATCCGAAAATTCTTCACATCGTTAAGCACAAACCCCATGAGTGATCCCTTCCTTTCTTCCTTTCCCGCAAAGGACATATACTCTCAAACAAAGTTCTGAGTGTTGTACAGTTGAGAGATGTCCCCTATCATGTGCCTGGAACAACCACTATCAACAAACCAAAGTTTGATGATATGCCTCCATAGCTGCTCTGAAACAGAGTGGAATTAGTTGGTCTTTGGAACCCAGTCCATTTTGAAACTGGGTTGACCTTTGTTGTCTGTGCAAGGAACTCTCTCCCACGACATGTCCTGCTTATCACAAACAGAAGATGAAGAAATATTAGAGTCATTAGGTGATTTGGGAGATTGAACCTTTGGTACCCATCTGTAGTTGGGTTTAACCCATTTCTTGTTCGATCCGATGGGTGCCTCGGCACTTGCTTTTGAGCTTGAGGTTTGTCGTTGAGATGACTTTGACCTAGCCAGTTTTGGTTTCGTTGGAGCATTTCTTGAAATTGGCTTTCGGGCCGACATTCCCTTTTTGCCCTTGGGAGTTGATTTCTTGGCCTTGGGAGTTGAACTCTTGCCCTTCATGGCATTCCAGTTGCCATTGTCTGAACGTGACCTTGAGGGGTTTCTTTTGGAAAATCTCCCTCTTGGCGCGTTCTGCCAACCTTGTGCATAGTAGGGAATGTATGCGTGATTTGGACAATTTCTGGCAATGTGTCCAGGTGTTCCACAGTGAAAACATGTCTTTTTCTTCACTGGGAAGTTGTTTCTTCCTGCCCCTGGTGGCGTGTCCTTACCTTGTCTTTTATTGTTCCCACAAGTACACTTGCAGCAAGCAGTCTGCTTCGCTTGTTTTGGTGGCATGTATTTCTCAACGGCAGGTTTGTTAGGAGTAACAGAATTAGAAGCAACAGATTCAGAGTTCAAGGAGTCATTGGTTTGTTCAACAGTGTTCTTCTTGTTCTCATCTTCCGCTACTTTACCTGCACATGAAGTAGAAACATCAGTATTCTTCACCTCAACACCCTCAGTTGGCCATGATTGTTCAGTATTAACTGAAGCTGGTGCAGGGGGTTGGCCATACTTAAGGTGTGCTTCATTTTCTATTTCTTCCTTAGTCAGAGGGGTGAAAGTGTAGTGATAATTGAAAGGAGATGGAACATCATGATACCCTAGACCCTTGTTTTGATTATCTTTAAATGTTAATTGTTTTTCTATCATGGACACAACTACCTCACTTCACACATCAAATTTCTTAAAGTTAAATTCACCATCTTTATATTTGGCTTTTAATGCATCAAGTTCGGCAGTCACAGCATCAAAATCTTTCTTAAGATATCTATAATGAACACACTTGTCACTGTATTATGCCTGTAATTTCTTATAATCATTTGTTTTGGCCTCTAATTGATCTTTCAATGGTTTCTGGCCTTTCCTAAGTTGGTACCCTTCGTATTTTAGTTCCTCGTTCTCTCTACGTAGTAATTCGTAATGTCCACGTAAATTCTCCAAAGAAATTTCATTGACTTTGATTTTGAAGAACTCATTGTTTACCAAAAATGCCCTTTGACTTGAAACCTCAAAAGTCAACCTTAAAAGTCAGAGTTAAAAAGTCAAACTTACAAGTCAAACTTGAAAAAGTCAAACTTAAAAGTCAAACCGAAAAATTAAATTTGAAATTTTGAAAGTTAAACAAAAAAGTCAAAGTTTAAAGTCAAAGGTCAAACTTTAAAAGTCATAGTCAAAATTTTAGGAAAAAGTCAAAATTAAAAGTCAAAAATTAAAAACTAAAATTTTGGGTTGAAAATGGAATTTTAAAATAAAAGGAAATTGATTTTTGGGCTAAAAGTGTTAAAAATGCGAAATGGGAATCGAAATGGAGAATCCTTTTGAATTAAATTGCGAAGGAAAGCAGCGTGTGGCAAGGTAGATCAAGTGGAAAGACGCCGGTTTATGGAAGTAAGGCACCCGGGTACGAAACTCGGGAGCCTAAATTTTTTTTTAATATATGATGATGGGCGTGCTTTGCAGGGTCGAGAACGAAGCTGAGACCGAGAACACGAAGCTACTGAGCCGTGAACGCGGTGACCGTGATCTGTCCGAAGACCGTGAACCAGCGAAACTGTGATCGAGCGAAGCTATCCGTAAACCTCAGACCGCAAACCACCGAGGACCGTGAACGTGCGACACTGCTGGGCCGTGAAAACTTCTTCGGATCTGGGGCCGAGAACGCTTCTTCCGAGGCCGAGAACCCTTCAACAGTGGCCGAGAACCCTTCAACAGATACGATAAAAAACGACGTTTTTCACCCTTTTTGCTCCAAAACTCGTTTTTATGAAAAACACAAAGAACAAACCCCCCTATTTTGCCAAGATCTATCCAAAAACGCAGAAATCCTTCAAAAATAAGATCAAATACGCTCCAGATCTGACAAAAATGATTGATACAATCTAAGCTCTGATACCACTTGTAAGTCCCAAATCTGCTTGTGTATCAATCAGATCCGTTTGATGGTGCGGAATCTCGATCAAACGGATGATGCCAGATCAAAATAGAAGAGAAGGAGAAGAAGAATAATATGAATCTTGTATGATTTGATTAGAATGAAATTCCCTTACACAAGATTCACACATTAACACACACTTAAGCTCCTCTCTTCTCTCTCTTAGCCATAAACTCATTAACTACTCCTCACCACTAACACCTATATATATACTTGGGGAACATGGGCCGTAAATAGGTTCACGGCCGTAAACACCCATTGGGCCGTAAACACTTTTCGGTCCTAGACGGAAAATTACAATTGCCTAGAAAAGCAAAGTATAAATCATAATTTAGACCCAGCACTAATTTGCATGGTTATTCACACCTTGTTTGTGATCCTCGGTATCCCGGTCACAAAGTTGAAGGGCATAATCGAGATTAAACACGCCATTGAAAAGTTCAATGAATCTCAAAGAATCTAGGAATTTCAATTCATTTAAAACCTAGTGTTCACTTTCGTTTTTTATGGTAGAAATTGGTAAATCGTCATTTACCTACCTTCAAATATTTTGCAATTTGATTACGACATCCCTCTTCCGAATTGTTAAATATTGTGTTGGGTCCTAGCCTTAATATTTCATTTGGGTGTTATATTAAGGACTTAAATCAATTAACTTGAATTTCTCCCTTGTAGATGTCTAATTCTGACAACTATGGTCTTCCCGAATCTTTTGAAAATAGCTTCCCTCATGAAGATGATGTTCCACGCTTCGATCATGAAAATGGAAATCATTCTTCACTTCCTCCACCTCCTCCAATTATTCTCCCTGACCCACATGTTCGTCGACTTGAAAAGTTCAAGATCACTCAAGCCCTATTGGCAAGCAAACCTGAGGATGGAAAGTTTGTATGTGCTCACGTCTTGGACATAAAGTTGCATATTGACAGGCTGGGAATGTTGGGTATCGGGTTCCCAAGGAAGCTGGCTGTTGACTTGGTTCTTCATTCACTTCCTAAGTCATATAGTGAGTTTGTTAAAGACTAATATGTGACAGACCACGACGTGACCTTTATCGATCTTACTTATTTGCTTATTGCTGCTGAATCAGCAATGATTTGGCGCACTGGTAAAACAAACTTCATTGGAAGATCTAATTCCCAAACTTCCATGGACATTGACAATGGCGACAATGGAAGTCCAGAAAAGCTTTCTCTTCCCAATGGAAAGGGATTGACCAAGGTCAAACCGTTCGACCAAATGGTAAAGAGAAAGGCTAAGTTTGTGATTGTCCCGTGTACCCTTCCGAGAGAGTTTGTTTGTTTCTATTGCCAAGAGAAGGGGCATTGGTTGCGAAGTTGCCCTGACTACCTGAGAGATCTAAGAGATGGTAAAATCAAATTGTATGGTTCTACTTCAGGTAAGTTTACTATCTAACTCTATTAAGTTCCTACTTATAGATTCTTAATACATGATGTGATAAGATTGCATTTTGATGTTTTGTAGGATCAAAGAAGAGAAAGGAAGCTTGAAAGAAGAGTAAGTTGATTCTGATCGCGAAGAGATGGATTTCGATAGCATGGTTCGATGATCAGATTTTTGAGTTGCTGCTTAGGAGTTATGATAGATTGCTTAGGAATAGATAACAACATAGTTTTTATTTGTATTTGCATTGTAAGGACAAGTTTTTCTGCACTTTTATAAATAAAGAAATTTTGATTTTATTTTATATTTTCTTGCAATGGCATTTGTGAAAATTGTTGTTTATATGTTTCTATTAATAGCAATATTGAAAATGGTTTGATTCTTAGTTATATCAATTGTGGTAGTGTCGTAATTTTCTAAGAAAGGAAAGATTCTCATCGCCCAAGTTTCAATTGGATAGAAACCTGGAATCATATGATGTATGAAAATCTTGGTACTTGGGAAATTAAGACTAATTCCTTGTTTACATATGTATGTAAGTCAAGTGAAAGATGAAAGGATCTAGTACACATTGATGTGTACTGGTCAGGTCCACCACAAAGGACGATAAAGTATATTTGTCAAGATTTACTGAAAGTTCAGTAAACATGGTTATGCTTACAAGTTTAAGTGTAATTCTAATACCTTGAAAAGTTTCAATGTATAGCAGAACGAATAAGAAGAATCAATTAGGCAGAAAGATAAAAGTTTCTCCAATCTGAAAGGAAAGGAAAGAACTTTAGTATCGTGTTTTATGATCATCCTAATGATTAGGGAACCATATCTTAATTGATCCTCTAAGGACACCTTAGTGCACTTTCATGACTAAGAAGAGGAATCAAGAATTGTTGAAATGGTTAAATCAAAAAGGTGAGTCATACTTCGTTGCAAAATCGAGTCTTAGAGTCATACTCCAAGATTGTGCCTTGAGTGACATAATCTTGAGTACGTTTATAACACATCATGAAATGTGAAAGGTGTTTTACTCTTGCACATTTGAAATTGGTAATTGTGATGTCTTGGATAAGACAAAGACCAACTAAGACCAATTATGTGAAGTGTTTTTCTTGATAAGAACTCACACTAACTCTTGAATATTTGATTGTCGAGAAATGTTCCTTGACGGAGAATCTTATATGTCAAGAGGTCCGTGGGAGTCTTAATGGTTCTAAATAGGTTCAGGAACTAATCAAGAATAAACCTATTGTTTATCACTAGCACACGACTTTAGGTTTATAACCTATCGTGTTGACATATTGTTGTTTCTATGCCTATCCCAGTTAGTTTGACTATGCATGTGAGTTCTATGAGTTCTCATTTGAATGCATAAGGCAAAGCACCTTGATCAATGGAAAGTACATTGATTTGAATAGGTGAGCTGCTCAACAACATGGAAGCAATGGTAGGACCCTTGTGCTACTAGATGGCAGGAAATTAAGATTGAACTAGTTCAGTCCATATGAATTTGGATTTGTCACAAACCTTGTATTGTGATTACGGTTTTGACAAATTCACATGGATAGGAACACATACACCACTAAATCTAAGTGGTAAAGGTTTCTCTCCGCTTCATGAAAATGATTATGAGGAAACGCTTTCACTACGTAGATTTTAAAGAGATTACAGTTGTGTTAATTGCATTCTCAAATTTGATTATGATTACGGCATCCCTCTTCATAGTTCGAATTGTGAGAAATGGCAAAAAGTTTGAACATTCAGGATTTACTGTTGTAAGTTCTAAAATTGTTTAGACACACATGTGAGATTTCTAATGAAAGGTGTATAAGCTTGTGAAGTCTAAATAAAAGACTTTTCGAAGCACCAAGTATCAGAAATCTAAACATTGGAAAGAAAGTCAATAAGTATTTATTTCTAGAAGTCCAACTGATTTCTGGGTACATGTCAAAGCTAGTGGGAGTATAAGTGTTATGCTTGTAAGAATGTAATTATTATGCTAGTGGGAGCACAATTATTACGTTAAGTATTGCGAGTTAGCAATGCTAATTATAGAAAACAAAAGTTTGCAGAGTTGCACAGTTTGAAAAAAATGTTTTGCTATAATTAAGGGATAGGAACTCATACTTCATTTCAAATCTAAAAGCTTAGATTGAGATTTTAATAGAATTTAGTCATGAACATATATGAATGTGATGATGAAATGATTCAACATAAGGAAATTCTATATATGGAAATGTTATAGCGAGAGACTGGTAAAGTATCATGTCTTTATGTAAGACATTATGAATCGTGTCCCATATGCTTCGGGTATAGGATCGATTACATATGATTTAATATTTGTGTGTTCTGAATTTTCCAAATGTCTAGGGCATTAAGAAGGAAAATGGACCAGAACCGTATATGACCAAAGTTGTTAAACAACTGTTAAGGACAATGCAAGGTTCGCCAAAGATTGGTTTCTTATGGACAGTTAGAAGTATAGTAATGGATGGACCATATTGACATGATTATGAAGAGATATGATTGTCACATGTCAAATATAGAAATGCTTCCATAATGGGAGTTGGATATTAAGAATCTATGTGTAAGTTAGAAACTTTCGTGCAATAAGGATATTCAAAGGAATGTACTTTAAATATGAGACTTCGTATCTGTGGAATTGTCCTGTAACAATCTCCAGTGGAGTAATTTGTAATATCATTGTCCAAGTCTCTATGACTTTGGTTCATTGCCATTACAAAAGGATCAATGCATGATAGTTTATAATCTAACACATTCAAATAGTGGCGAAAATTTCGTATTCTTACACTTACGAAGGATTTGGAATTGTGAAATGAGTGTCATTGGAAATGTTTACAATTGATATATTTCACAAAGTAAGGACCATAGGTAAACATAGTGTGCATGCTTGGAGCATGGGATAACTATTGTTTTAATTCAAGTATTAAGTTGATTAGTCGAAAGATTATACATTGAATAATGTGTAATCAATATGGTGATTAAATAATAAGTGTTTTTATTTTTATTCAAAAGTTTTGAGACCATATTGGATTCGATTATTCTTGTGTTTCACTTCGCATGTTTTACTTCCCGAATGTCTAGGTTATTCAAACATCCACAGTCAATCATACTTTGGAAGTAAGTAATGAGGTAAGACTGTCATGAATCCAACTGTAGATTGTCTAAGTGCTTAGACATAGCACAAGTTTGCTGTAGTGTTCATAAGTACTCCTGTAATAAGATTTGAGTATTGGATTAAACCCTAGCTCATCTGAATCACTTCATGTATTTTATCACGAGTGATTATGAGATGATAATATCTTATATTCTTGAAGTAGAGACATATGAGTTGTAGTTTACGAGTCGGTTGCACATTAATGATGCGTAAACGCACCAGTAACTTGGTGTTATAAAACGCATTGTTGTGTGTGATTTGATGAGTAAATTGAGCAAGCATATGAATTGAAGTTTATCCATTCCTTTTACCCTAAGAGGGATAAAAGCGATATATGTGGGCCCCTCGATGATTTAGTGATGACACCCTAAGCGCGTGGCCAAGCCTGGACTGATTTGATTTGTTCAATTAGTCAGTCATCATCAATTGGAAATCGGGAAACAACACATGAACAGAGAGAATGATTATAATCCATGTCTCAGTTCATATGATATCTTCTAGAATGGAGGAATATATGACCCCTTATCTAAAGGACACGTTATTGATCATAGTTGACAGCGGCTTTTGAGAGCTACGATTGCTAGTCGGTTTTTTGAAGTCGTACTTGCAGTTATAGTTATTAGACTTATCCAAGTGGGAGACTGTTGGATTAGTTGTCTAAGCCCATAACTATAATCGGTATGTACTTGAACCGATAGTAGCATGGCCCATTTTGGGTTGCATTCACCGGAGCAATTTGATAGGAAGGATATATGAGAAAGAGGTTATTTGTGATTTATTAATATATTATAAGAATAATATATTAATTGAGAAATGATATTATTTAATTGGTATTGATCAAGAATTAATTTGGAATTAATTTAGTGATCAAAAGAGACTGATTAAAATAACAGGGGCTGATTATGTAAATCAGTGACATATCTATCTATATATATATATATATATATATATATATATATATAGTTTGGACTAATGATCCATAATTGATTAGTAATGGACTAAGTTTATATGAGAGTCCATGAAGTGTTATTGGGTCAAAAGCCTAAGTGTATGAATTAGGGTTTACAAGTGACCCTTCGAATTCTACACTATAAATGTAACCCCTTAGCTCCAAAATCGACACACTAGTATTCCAAGAAGTAGCTAGCCGATTTTGGTGCCTCCAAACTCTTTCTCATTGTCCTCCATTTGTTCTTGGTGTTTTGTGAAACATTTGAGGCATCACACTTGAGGTGCTAAGCTCTTGAAAGACCAAGTTCTACAAGCTACATAAAAGAGGTATTCATCTAACTAGTTTTTATGTTGTATATCTCCAGTTGCATGCTAGCTAGGGTATATGCTTTGGATAATATGAAATTGCATGTATAATTAGAGAAAAATTAGATCCAAAGCATTAGGGTTGTATGTGCACCATAGGAGTGTTATAGTACCTAAAACCCAACAAGTACGCCCCGCATACTTAGTTGAGTGGACCAAGTTGACTCCTTAACCCATTGACTTTGACTTTAACATTGACCAGGGTTGACCAAGTTCGACTTAAGGGTATTTTGGGTATTTTGAGCTATAGTTAAGCCTTGGTCTCTATCTAGTGAATATTTACCTGTAGAGCCAGTATTTGGAGCAGTATATTGTTCAGTTATTCATCAGACTGTGAGGTAAGTGTTGGATTAGTGTCTAAGCCCGTAACTATATTTGGTATGTACTTGACCCGGTTGTGCATGGTCCTTTTGGGTTGCCTTCACCAAAGCAACTTGACAAGGTAATTTGATATGAGAGAGAGGATATTATGGTTTATTAATATATTATAAGAATAATATATTAAAGGAGAAATTATATTTATTTAATTAGTATTAGTCATAAATTAATTATGAATTAATTTGGTGACTAAAAGAGATTAATTAAATAAAGGCGTATAAACTGTCAAAAGTGTGATAGTTAGATTTTGGGTTAAGGAATCCTAATGGACTTAAGGGGGAACGAAATTATGATGGGTATCCATCATATTTTCGTCCAAGGGCCTCATTCCAGAAGGTTCCTTGGGCTGCTTGGTGGCTAAGCTGTCCATTAGGGTTTAGACTGAAACCCTAGTAGCCTGCAAGTATAAATATGACCCCTAGGCTATGGAAATCGGCTAGACATTATTCCAAGAGATTATTCCAAGAGAAACCCTAGGCCGATTTCTAGCATCCTCCCTCCTCTCTCTTATTGCCTACTTGCTACTTGGTGTTTGTGATCCATTAGAGGAATTACAATTGTGATTCTAAGCTCAAGCAAAGAAGATTCAAGCTATTTGAAGAGGTAAACATCTAGATCTGATGTTGTTTGTTATTTTGGTAATATGTATGCTAGTTTAGGGTTTGCAAGACTTGGATTCAAAGCATGTACAATAGAGAAACCTAGATCCAAGCATTAGGGTTTGTATGAGCACATAGGATTGTTTCTTATGCATAAAACCCATCAGTAAGTTTCCTCACTGTTCTCGTGGGTCGAAGGCACCAATGCCGACCCCTCTAGTTTTGTATCCTGGTATGTAGGATGTTGCTATGCGGTAGTGATTTGTTGATCTGTGATAGCTTCATTTTAGTTACTTATTTTTATAGTTTATTTTAGCACATTTCATTCGCATTTTAGTTAATTTCCATGCATATTTTCCTTTTTGTTATTTTATGACCATTTCGGGTACTTTCTAGTTTCTTGAGCATTATTGCAGATTTTTTGGAGACTAGCAGAGCGGGATTTTTGGGAGGCGATTGGACTTGAAGGGCAATGGGGATTTCGAGCTTGATGGCTATGGAGGTGATTCATGGAGTGGGCTTGTCAATTGCTTAGAATCTTGGACGATTTGAACTTTAAATTTGCAAGGCGCGGGAGAATTTTCAAATGTGCGGAGATCGATGATCGGGAGTTTGAGGAAGCTTTGAGTGATTTGGAGAGGCAATTTGGGCTCAAATTGATGAAATCTTGAAGAAAAATGGGCTAGAAGCTGATTAGACTCGAACTGGGCCAATGGAATAGCTGTGGGGGCCCAAGACTTGAAATAGTTCAAAATCCGTCACACTCACGCGGCCCGCGTAAGGTTTCCACGCGGCCCGCATGGATTCCTAAAGGGACAATTTCGGGTTTTTGTTTGGAGCTCTATATTGGGAAGGTTGGTGTGCCTCTTTAGCCTTATCTTGGACATCCGATTTTGAGACATTCTCTCTGGAGTTTTGGAGCATTTTTGAAGGCCAAGAACCCTCAAGAACTTCATCATTTAACCTCTTGATTCTTGTTAAATGTTTGGTACAATCTTTACTAACTTTGTTTTCTTAAGTTTAGCCATGCTTGGCTAGACAAATTGTGGTTGACTTTGTTGAATTCCTTTGACTAATTGTTGAATGTTGAAGACTCCATGAACTTGTGTTTGAATCTTTATGAAATGTTTTTGTGTTTTATCATCTTATCATTACTTATATGTTTTTATTCATGAGTTTAAATGTGTTTGTGGTGATTAGTTGGCTAATTTCTTGATTAAGTAAAGGATCTTCAAATTAGCAAGCAACAAGTGATTTTTGTGTTAGTTTTACTTCACACAATCATAAAAACATTTTCTCCAACATGATAGTGGAAGCATTTGACTCCTCTTGGATTTGGTGACTTTTTAATTCTTAATGCTAGTTGACTTTCACTAATTACATGCTTAATCGAATTGGTGACTTTGACTAAGGAAATTGTTATGAGCTTCTCTAACCATTTCAAAAACTAAGAAAAGTCTAGGTAATCTCAAGCTTCTTGGATTACTATAGCCAAATTAAGGATTTAAATCAAGTATTTCACCAATAGATTCTAATGATATGTTCTTCAAAAAGTCAAAGTGAGGAAACCTCAAGTCAACCATTTTTCTCTTATTGATTTTACATCAACCTCTTATTCTTGTTGAAATTGTCCATTTAAATCTTAGTTTAATTCTAGTTTGTTTCAAGTATTTCAAAGGGTTATTTCCATAAAAGACCCTATATTTTGATTATTTTTTTTAGACCTAAAACTTTTTTCTTTTCCGAAAAAGACCCAACTTTTACCTATTACTTGTTATTTTAGACCCTAGCAGGTTACCAAAAGGGAAATTAAGTATTTTCATTTCATAAAAAACCTTAAATTTTGTATTTTTTTCCAGTTTAGACGTAAAATGTTTTTTTTTATTTCAAAATAAACTCAACTTTAAAATTGGTTACAACCTTTAACACTAGTTGTATAAGGTACTTAACTATACCGATTTAATGAAGCTTAACTTCGTTCATGCATAAAAACATGATTATATCCTTTCAAATTAAAATAAAATCCTAAATTTTATTTTGGTAATTATTATGATTATCCTTAAGAATCAATAACAATGATATACAAACACCATGTATTGATCTAAACACAATGTATACATAAGATAGATTAATAAAATGAGGTAGTAGGCCAACTATTCAATTTTCTTTTCTCTACAACAAAATTCATAGTTTTGTCCGTTTTGCTCATTCACCACATTCCAACCATTGTTAATAATGTCAACCATTGTATTTTGATATTTAAGTGTGCGGTATCATTCTTGTTATTTGGATTTTCAACTTATGCTCAGATGGTTTCATTCCCAAAATATAGTTTTATGTATTCATATGTGATGTTAACATTTTTTAAGGAAGTCTTAAACTTGAATCTCATATATCTAAACAAAACTGATACGGATGTTTATGATTAATATTTTTATGTATTTATTTGATATAATTATAACATATTATTTAATAATTGGCTAATGCTACAAAATATTCTATGGCTTTGGTTTAAGAGTATGATAGTGAGTGCGTTTGTTAACTGTTCTAAAAAAATTAATTAAAAAATTCGGCCAAAAAAATAATATAGAAAAGTGAGAGAGGGAAATATGTCCAAACTCACCAAATAAGTATAATAGACAAACTAAAAAAATTATTTTGTATATAGTTTGTTAAATGATATGGTATTTTTTTTTCTACAAATAAAAAAAATTGTTATTATGCTAAAAGATTCTTCTTAGCCATGTATTATCCATGTTACCAAAAAAATATCAAATTAACATCAAACTTTTTATTAGCGGTAATAATAACATTTACTATAAAAAAAATATCAAGTTTAATGATATAATATATATCCAAGATAAATTTAATTATATCTTTTAGACAAAAATAAAATTTTGCATTTCTTTTAGGTTATATTCGCTCAAAATATAATAGATTAGATAACATTTTTTAGTGTATACATGTATACTTTCTTTTTCGGTGTAGTCAGTAAGTACCTTATATATTTGGTCTTGAAGATTATAACCAATTTTAAAGTTGAGTTTATTTTGAAAAAAAAAACATTTTAGGTCTAAAATGGAAACAACTGCAAAATATAGGGTCTTTTATGAAACAAAAATACCTAATTTACCTATTGGTGACCTGCTAGGGTCTGAAATAACAAGTAACACATAATAGTTGGGTCTTTTTCGGAAAAGAAAAAAATTTTAGGTCTAAAAAGAAAAAAAGACAAAATATAGGGTCTTTTATGGAAATAACTCTATTTCAAAACACCAAACCCCCCATTTTTATTTTTATTTATTTAATTTTTTTTACAAGTATTTTTTACAAAGAGATTTTTCATAGAGTTATAAAATTGAACCAATCTCTGTGGATTCGACCCCTTTACCGCTATACACTAATTTAGTGTAAAAGATTTAGGGTTATTAATTTTGTTGGCCTCGACAACCACCAATCTGTCTGCTAGTATGTTAAATAGTTATATGATTATTTGTTTCACGATATATGTTATTTGGTGTATATATGTCGGCATGGTATGTCGGGGTTGAGAGTGTACTGCTTTGTGTTGTAAGTCAACAGACCAGGGCATTCCAATCGAAAGGTTGTAGGACAAGGCAAGTCAACCGAAAGGTTGTGGGCCAGGGCTAATCCAACCAGGATGTCGTGGACCCGTTATCTGTTTGATTATATGTTTGTGTGGTGGTACTTTGGGGGAAATCACTAAGCTTTTACTTACAATTTTAGTTTATGGTTTCAGGTACTTCGAAGGATCACGGGAAGGAGAAGGTGTGATCGTACACAACTTCCTATTTTATGTATCTGGGTCTTGGGGAAAACTCCGATTCGAAATAATGCTTTTGAAACAATAACTATTTTGTAAACAATGTTGATGAATGGTTGATTTTGAAAATTTTAAATTTATTGTGATTTTCGAGTGTTACAAGTTGGTATCAGAGCCATGGTTTGAGAGAATTGGATGAGCATTCGTGTGAATCCAGACTCAAACTAGGGAACTACAAAAGTTTTTAACTGATTTTCAAACATTGTTGTCAAAAGTAAACAAGGAAGGATGTGATGTGTACGATCAACCGGAGCAATAAAGTATACCCCAAAAAACCACACTGTTATTTGCTATGATAGAACAACATGCTAGTGATAGACTAGGGATCTCCAGGAATTGCATGATAGAATTCCTGATAATTGATGCCTGATAGCCTAGGTTTTCTTTCTTGTATGGAATTGAGATCATTACTGTATTGGCTTAGTGTATGGATCATAGTTGTACATAACTAAGATTCTATGGTTGAGAATGTTTGGTTTAGTCTTATTTCCTGTTCTTGTTTGATGAAGGGCTTAGGGCAGATTCAAGTATTCGACTGTCTATAAGATCTAGTGTTATGTATGATTAGCATACACAAGTGCTGTAGGGGCAGTGGAAGTTTCATGGATGAGTTATGTGGGGTCAGCCGGCCAGTTGGGGAATGTATAGCCTTTCTCTAGGAAGTGAAAATAGGGTGTATGCGTATTCTAGTGTGTTGTTAGGGTTCTTATGATAATTTTCTGAGACAAATATTGGTAAGTGCGAAAGGAAGTATGGGCTCGTGCTACTGGAAGCACAGGACCTGTACGCATAGCAAGGAAGTCACAACTCCTGGGGTTTTGTTGTTTGAAATAGCTCATGTGGTATGAACTGTGCCTCATCTGATATTTTCTGGTTTATTTTCAGTATGGTGGTTGCAAGGAGATTTGAGTCAGGAGCTGGATTGAGTGGCCAGGATAGGCCATGGATGATTGAGGACCAATTTAAGGAGATGATTCATGCTGAGGTTGTTTCTATTGTATGGGGGAAGATGTTGGATTAGTGTCTAAGTCCATAACTATTTTGGTATGTACTTGACCCGATTGTGAGCATGGTCCTTTTGGGTTTCCTTCACCATAGCAATATGTAGGATGAATTAAGAAGAGAAAGGTTTAATTATGATTTATTAATATATTATGAGAATAATATATTAAATGAGAAATCATATTGTTTAATTAATATTAGTTAAGAATTAATTAAGAATTAATTTTGTGGCTAAAAGAGATTAATTAAACTTAAGGGACTTATTGTGTAATTATAAGATAATTACATAGATGGGCTAATGGACTCCATAGAAGTTGGAGTGGACGAATTATATGGGGAAACCCATTAAAAATCGTCCAAGGCTTCTAAAGAGGGAGTCCATGGGCTGCTTAGGGCTTAAGCAGTCAGATTAGGGTTTCCTAGCTGTAAACCCTAATAGCCAGCATATATAAGGAACCCTTATGGCCCCAAAAACGTGGTGAATACTTCCTTTAGGGTTTCCAGCCGTTTTTGGTGCCTCCTCTCTCCTCCCTCTTCATCCAAGTGGCTTAGTGGTGTTTGTGACTCCATTAGAGGTGCATCACTTGAGGCACTAAGCTTTCTGAAGCCAAGGATTGATTGTTATTGCTATATAACAATCAAAGGTAAGATCTAAACCCTAATTTCAGTTATAGTTTATTAGATCTAGGGTTTATAGCTTTGGATATTCAATTGCATGTTCATTAGACAAACTAGATCCAAAAGCTATTAGGGTTTGCATGTACACCATAGGAATGATGTATTGCTCGAAACCCATCAGTGGTATCAGAGCCTAGGGCTGTTTGTTTGATGTATTTGATGCTATAGTCGATTATTCATGCTTAAAATCGAAATTTTTTGGTTTCTGGGGACTAGACTCGCCGAGTCCATAGTGAACTCGACGAGTCCAAGCTAGACTCGACGAGTCAGAGTCGCAGATGGAGCAGATTTCGGGATTTTGACCTGTTTTGGCTGTGGATAATTGCCTAAAACGTTTTTTATTAATAAAATCCGATTTTTATCAATATTTAGAGATTATCCTTGCCAAAATAGAAGATAATTGTCAAAATTTAGATAATCTTTTGTTTTATTAGATAAAGATTGATTATTTGTAATTTAGATTTGAATTATCTTGTGAAAGAGTTTCAATTTTCCCCTTTAGGTTTTATAGTTTAAATTTGAACTTAAAAGTTTTGTTTTTGAAATTTGAATAGTTAAACCCTAATGTTTTGAAAAGTTTCAAAACTTGCCCTCAAGTTTTGGAATTTAAAATTTTGATTAAAAGTTAATTTTGAAATATTTAAATTCCAATCCCAAATGTTTTGAAAAGTTTCAAAACTTGCCCTCAAGTTTTGGAATTTAAAAGTTGATTAAAAGTTTGACTTTGAAATGTTAAATTCTAAAACTCTCGTATTTTGAAAAGTTCAAATTACACCTTTATGGTTTTATTAATTAATTAAAGTGTATAATTAAAAGAGAGTTAATAAATCCCTAAAGTTTTGGTTTACATTTAATTAAATTAAAAGTATAATTTATTAAATTAGACCACCTAGTATTTTAAAAGTGTAAAATACACCCTATACTATATATATGTAAAACTAAAAGTCTAATATTATATATATATATATATATATATATATATATATATATATATATATATATGAGTAAAGAGTCAGTCTTACCGTTAGTAGGCCTCATTCACGAAGCTGGTCTATAAGGGGTGTTTAAGGAAATTGCCTATAAAATGGCGATTGAATGGGTATCCACTCTTACCCACCGCACTCTTGACTAGTGGAGGGTCGTTAGCCGAATGGGTAGGATAGGACGAAACCTTCCATTATAAGTATAATGAAGTACAAAGTAACTACATGCTTTTACAAATTCCCAAATCATAGTTACTTTGGAAAATAATGTGGAATTGTATGCTAATCCATGGAATTACACTTTGTACCCTTGTCGAAACGTTAGTGGAGCGTGTGTGGTTAACCGGCACACTAATTTGGTTCTGTCATTGGTGGCGAAGGGTGGCTCGATGTTTATCATAGATCAATGGAGCGTGTGTGGCTAACCGGCACATTGATTAGGTGGTAGTAGCATTGGGTGCACCATGTGATTCGCATGGTTATTCACACCTTGTTTGTGATCCTCGGCATCCCAGTCGCAAACTTGAAGGGCATAATCGAGATTAAACATGCCATTGAAAAGTTCAATGAATCTCAAAAGATCTAGGAGTTTCAATTCATTTAAAATTTAAACTTCATTTTTTGTTTTTCATGGTGGGAATTGGTAAATCGTCATTTACCTACCTTCAAATATTCTGCAACTAGATTACGGCATCCCTCTTCTAGGTTGTAGAGTATTGTGTTGGATCCTAGCCTTGATGTTTCTTTTGGGTGTTACATCAAGGATTCTTATCAACTAACTTGAATTTTCTCCCGTTTTGTAGATGTCTAAATCTTACAATGGTCTTCCCAAGTCCCTTGGAACAAGCTTTCCAAATGAAGATGACGTTCCACGATACGATCAAGGAAATGAGAGTCATGCTTCACTTCCTCCACCTCCTCCAATTATTCTTCCTACCCACAAGTTCAGAGGCTTGAAAAGTTCAAGCTCACTCAAGCCCTATTGGCATGTAAACACGAAGATGGGAAACATGTGTGTGCACACGTCTTGGAGATAAAGTCACACATTGATAGGTTAAGGATGATGGGTGTCGATATCTCAGAGATGTTGGCTGTTGACTAGGTTCTTCAGTCGCTTCCTGAATCATATACTGAGTTCTTTAGAGAGTACTATACGATGGACCACGACGTGACCCTCATTGATCTCACCTATTTGCTTATAGCTGTTGAATCAGCAATGAGTTGGCGTGCTGGTCAAGCAAATTTGTCTGGTGAATCAAACTCTCAAACTTCAATGGACACTAGCAACATTGGAAGTCCAGAAAGGACTAAGCATGAGATTGTCCCATGTGTTGTGCCAAAGGAGTCCATTTGCTTTTATTGCCTAGAGAAGAGGCATTGGAGACGAAGCTGCCCAAACTACCTCAGAGATCTAAGAGATGGGAGAGTCAAGGAATATGGCTCTACTTCAGGTAAAATCCATTATTTAACTCTATAAGTTCCTATTTTTGATTCTTAATACATGATGTGATAAGATTACATTTTGATGTTTTGCAGGATCAAAGAAAAGAGAGGAAGCTTAAGGAAGAAGCGTGCTGAATTTGATCATGAAGAAATGGATTTCGATCGCATGGATTCGAAGATTAGATTTTTTGAGCTGCTACTCTAGAGTTAGGATAGAAGGATAAGAAATATAAAATAGCATAGTTTTTCAGTTGAATTGCATTGTAAGGACAAATTTTTCCGCAATAAAATAAATTTTGATTTTGTCTTATTTATTTATCCTTGCAATGGTGTGTATGAAAAATTGATGTTTAATTGTTTCTATTATTAGCAATAATGGATTTGATTCTTAATTATGTTATTTGTGGAAATGTCGAGAATTTGCCAAATAAGGGAAGATTCTCATCGCCCAAGTTTCAATTGGACAGAAACTTGGAATCATACAACTAGGTTGCATGATGAATGAGAAACTTCATATTTGGAAATTAGACTATTTTTGACAAAGTGTCAAGAGAAGGACTAGGAGATCAAGTACACTAGGTTGTGCGTTGATCAAGTCCATCATAAGAGTGATAAAGATATTCGTCATAATTTACTAAAAGTTTAGTAAATATGGTTATACTTATAAGATTAAGTATAATTCTGAGTTGATCGAAAGAGTTTCAGTCAATAGCAGAACGAATAAGAAGAATCAAGTAGGCAGAAAGATAAAAGTTTCTCTATTCTAAGAAGAAGGGAGAGTACCTTTTATTGTGTTTTATGATAGGTCTTAATGATTAAGAACTATTTCTCAATTGGTCCTCTAAGTGAGTCTTAGTGCATTTGCATGTCTAAGAAGAGGAATCGAGAATTATGGAAATAGTTAAATCAATAAGTCAATCATACTTCGTTCCAATATCAAGTCTTAAGAGTCATACTCCAAGATTATGACTTGAGTGACACGTCTTTAGTAGGTTTATAACACTCAACAAATGTGGAATTGGAAAAAGTCTTCTTATTCCTGCACATTTGAGATTGGTAAGTTGTGATGTCTTGGATAAGACAAAGACCAACTAGAACCAATTATGTGAAGTGATAGTCTTGATAAAAACTACACTAACTCTTGAATATTTGTTTTGTCAAGGAATGTTTCTTGACAAGAGAATCTTATATGTCAAGGAGTCAGTGGGAGTCTTAATGGTCTTGAAAGGTTTCAAGAACAAATCAAGAGTTAAACCTAGTTGATCATCACTAGCACACGACTTGAGGTTTAAAGCCTATCGTGGATGACATACTCTTTTTCTGTGCCATTCCAATTGAGTTGATTATGCATGTGAGTTCTATGAGTTCTCATGTGAATGCATAAAGACAAAGCACATTGATCAATGGAAAGTACATTGATAAGTAAGGATGAGTTGCTAAACCACTTGGAAGATATGGTGGGCACTCGTGTTACCATGAGGCAAGAAATCGAGATTGAGCACGTTCGGTCCATATGAGTTTGGATTTGTCGCAAACTTTGGTTTTGGCAAATTCACATGGATAGGAACACATACATTTTAAAATCTAAGTGTCATGAGGTTTCCCTCCTTCATGAAAATGATTGTGAGGAAATGCTTTCACTAAGAGAGATTTTAAGAAGATAGCAATTGTGAAAATTGTATTCTCAAATTCGATTATGATTATGACATCCCTTTTCATAGTTCGAATTGTGAGATTTGGCAATTGGTCTGAACATTTGGGACTTAGTAACATAAATTCTGAATTGTTTAGACACACATGTGAGCTATCTAAGGCAAAGGTGTATGAGCTTAAAAAGCTTAGATAAAGGCTTATCAAAGCATTAGGTATTTGAAATATGAACTTAAGGAATTCAATAAGCATTGTTTTCTGGAAGTTCAATTGTTTTCTGAATACATGTCAAAGCTAGTGGGAGCATAAGTGTTATGCTGGTAAGAAAATAATCATCATGTTAGTGGGAGCATGATTATTATGGTAAGTATTACAAGTTAGCAATATTAATTATAGAAAACAAAGATTCACTTTGCAAAGTTGCAAAGGTTGAAAAGTTGTTTTGCTAGAGTACCTTGTGATTTCATTGGCCGAGTCTTTGTGACTTTTGTGCTATGACATTACGAAAGAATTATTGCATAAAATATTAGAATCTGACATATTCTAAAAGTGGCAAGAATTTGGTATTCTTATACTAATAATAAGGATTGGGGATTGTGAAATGAGTTTCATTGGAAAAGTTTTCAATTGATCTATTTCACGAAGTATGAACCATAGGAAACCAAAGTGTGCATGCTTGGAGCATGGGACAATTGTGGTTATAATTCGAGAAATAAGTTGATTTTCTGAAACAGTAAGCAATGAATAATGAGTAATCAATATGGTGTTTAAATAAAAGTGTTTTTATTTACGCTCAAAAGTTTTGGGGCCATATAGGATTAATATTATTATTGCGTTTCACTTTGCATGTTTTGACTTCCAGAATAACTGGGTTATTCGAACCTCCACAGTCGGTCATACGTTGGAAGTAGGTATGAAGGAAGACTGTCTTGAATCTGTCTGCAGATTGTCTAAAGTGTTTAGACATAGCACAAGTTTGCTGCAGAGTTCATGAGTGCTTTGATAAGATTAAAGTATTGGATTAAACCCACGCTCACTTGAATCACTTCATGGATTTATCACGGGTGATTAGTGAGACGATAACATTGTATATTCTTGAAACCGAGACGTGTGAGTTGTTATTTGCTGGTCGGTTGCACATTGATGATAAGTAAACGCACCAGTAACTTGGTGTTATAAAACTTATTATTGTGTGTGATTCGATTAGTAGGTGCAAGCGAGCATTTGAGTCGAAGTTTATCCATTCCTTTTACCCAAAGTGGGGTAAAAGCGATATATGTGGGCCCCTCGATGATTTAGTGATGACACCCTAAGCGCTTGGCCAAGACGGGACTAAGTTGATGTGTTCAATTGTAGTCTGTTGTCAGTCGTCATAAATCAGATGTCGGGAAACAATACATAGACAGAGAGAATGATTTAAATCCATGTTTCATGTCTATGCGATATCTTGAGAATGGAGGAATATATGATCCCTTATCTAAAGGACACGCGTATCTGATAAGATCAGAGTTGATAGCAGCTTTTGAAAGCTATGATTGCTGATCAGGTTCTGAAGTTATGCAAAATAGTTATTAGACTTATCCAAGTGGGAGACTGTTGGATTAGTGTCTAAGTCCATAACTATTTTGGTATGTACTTGACCCGATTGTGAGCATGGTCCTTTTGGGTTTCCTTCACCATAGCAATATGTAGGATGAATTAAGAAGAGAAAGGTTTAATTATGATTTATTAATATATTATGAGAATAATATATTAAAGGAGAAATCATATTGTTTAATTAATATTAGTCAAGAATTAATTAAGAATTAATTTTGTGGCTAAAAGAGATTAATTAAACTTAAGGGACTTATTGTGTAATTATAAGATAATTACATAGATGGGCTAATGGACTCCATAGAAGTTGGAGTGGACGAATTCTATGGGGAAACCCATTAGAAATCGTCCAAGGCTTCTAAAGAGGGAGTCCATGGGCTGCTTAGGGCTTAAGCAGTCAGATTAGGGTTTCCTAGCTGTAAACCCTAATAGCCAGCATATATAAGGAACCCTTATGGCCCCAAAAACGTGGTGAATACTTCCTTTATGGTTTCCAGCCGTTTTTGGTGCCTCCTCTCTCCTCCCTCTTCATCCAAGTTGCTTAGTGGTGTTTGTGACTCCATTAGAGGTGCAACAGTTGAGGCACTAAGCTTTCTGAAGCCAAGGATTGATTATTATTGCTATATAACAATCAAAGGTAAGATCTAAACCCTAATTTCAGTTATAGTTTATTAGATCTAGGGTTTATAGTTTGGATATTCAATTGCATGTTCATTAGACAAACTAGATCCAAAAGCTATTAGGGTTTACATGTACACCATAGGAATGATGTATTGCTCGAAACCCATCAGAAGATACCAGAGATGTTTGGTTCTATCAACACCACCATGATGGAATTGTTTGATGAACGATACGCTGCACTTTCTGAGGCTGCTATTGCAGTCGTCGCTGCTGTGGGGGATTGGTGCAGGGAGAGCCTTCCAGCACCGGGACTTCAACAATACGAAGCCCCTGATGTTTAATGGGGTTTAGGATCTGATTATTTCTATAAGGTGGCTTTCAGATGTTGAGGGATATTTCTTTACTTAAGGTCAAGTGTGCTCTAAACGTTCTTTGGTCTGGAGCGAAGGACTGGTGACTAGCTCGTACACTCCAGAGCAACGGGTTTCCGTGTCTTGGGAGCAGTTCTCTGAGGTGTTCCACTCGAGATATGTTCCATTGGTGGAGCAGGAGAGGCTAGCTCAGGAGTATTTGGATGTGGACCGAGTCGGTGACTGAGATCACAAAGATGTTTACGGAGAGAGCTATGTTTTGTCATGAGTTTGCTGCTTCTGAGCAAGCACAGATGACCCAGTATTTGAGCATGCTTAAGATGAATATCTTCCAGTTCATATCCACACAGCGCTATGGTACATTTGTGGAGCTACAGGAGGTCGCGAGGAGGCGGGAGATTGAGGTGGAGCTTCAGGTGAGAGAGTGGAGGCAGGCTCCGATTCAGATACAGCCTGTGGTAGAGCGGAGTCATTTTAGCAATGAACTTCTATTCATGAAAACTGATTACTTACTTTAGCAATGAACACTTGTTTGTGGAAACTGTTATCAATATTCTGATTATCAGGACTTCAAACTATATAATGTTATAAACCTATGAGTACTCACCAACTATTTTATAGTTGACACTCGTTTTACATGCTTTTTCAGGAATCATCTAGTAAGAGACAACTAAGGATACATCACTTGTAGGAGAATTCGCATGTGTGATTCTTTTTATACGTTTTAATTACTTTTAAAATTTGGTTAGACTTAATGTAAATTATAAAGCTTTTAATACTATGGTTGGTGTTGTCTTTTAACTTTTGTTATGAGATAGGGATGAGATTTAGAACCGGAAAACCGGACCGGAACCGGAATTGGAACCGTTAGAACCGGAATATATAGAAGCGGTTCCGGTTCCGGGTTTAAAAATTGGCTTTATCCGGATTCCGGGTAATCCGGGTTTGGGTCCATCGGGTCCGGGTAAACCGGGTCTAAAAACCGGAACCGGTGTTAGGAACCGGAACCACTTTTAGGGCCGGAACTGGTTTTTGTGAAACGTTTAAAAGATGCATATCTTATTCATTTCAACTCCGATTGACATGCGATTTTTTTCCAACATGTAGTTTAGAGTTTGTACAAGATTTTAGACTATAAATTTGCCATTTTTAGTTTTATATTCATTGACTTGCAGTCCCCCACTGTCGAGATATCAAAGCTGGAAGTTTTTAGTTTTTCAGTTTTTTTGTATTCGGTGAAAGTTTTAAAACATGCATATCTAATTCGTTTGAAATCGGATTGACATGTTGTTTTTTCCAACTTGTAGTTTACAGTTTGAACATTAGTTTAGACTATAATTTTGTCATTTTTGGTTTAATATTCAATGATTTACAGTCCTCTGAAGTCGGGATATCAAAACTGAAAATTTTCAACTTTTCAGCTATTTGTTTTTGTACTTTGTATTCTGTGAAAATGTTAACACATGCATATATCATTCATTTAAAGTCGGATTGACATATGGTTTTGTCCAGAGTGTATTTTAGAGTTTCTACATGATTTTAGACTATAATTTTGTTAATTTTTGTTTCATATTCAATAAGTTACAGTCCCCCAAAGTCGGGATATCAGTATGAAAATTTTCAAAGTTCAACATACTAAGTAGTAAGTAATTACAAAAAAATTCCGGTTTATCCGGGTTTTCCGGTTCTAGACTCACTTTATCCGGTTCCAACCTACCCACTTTGATGTTTCTGGGTTTTCCGGTTCTAGACCCACTTTACCCGGTACCGTACCCGGAACCGAACCGGAACCGGTTCCTATATACCGGTCTGGTTTTCGGTTCTAAAAAATCCCGTTAACCGGTTCCAGGTTTTCCGATTCCGGGTCCATCCGGTCCGAGTTTGGACCCACTTTCATCCCTAAAAACGAGTAATAAAGTTTCCATAAATAGAAGTTTGTTGCTAATATGAGTAAAAAAGTTCGTTGCTCAAATGAGTAAACAGGTTCACTGCTACAAAGAGCAAACAAGTTCGTTGCTAAAAAGAGCAAACAAGTTCGTTGCTACAAAGAACAAACAAGTTCGTTGCTACATAGAGCAAACAAGTTCATTGCTAAGACAAGTAAATAAGTTTCCAGTAATAAAAGTTAGTTGCTATAATTAGAAACAAAGTTTGTATATGTGTAGTGATCAAATCATGAGTTCACAACCCAAGCCTAAGACCGAATGCCCTCTTGAATGCTATGTCTATCGCTATCATAGGGAGAAATAATGGTAAAATGCACTCAAGTGAATCGTACGAGTGAGGAGTTGTCTACCTCCTAATAGTGTTATCCATAATGACCATGGGCTCAAATGACTTAATGAGTTGCGTGAACTGATTCCAGGGACCTAAACGCGATAAGGCCTCATGAATTAACAATAGCATACACATACACAACAAAATATAGCAACCAAGTTTGATATATGTCAAATTAAATACAACTAACAATAAACAGTTTTTGGACATGCTTTTCCATCCCATAACATTTAAAACCGAAAATAGAGGGAGTCATGAATACTCACAATGATACATGAAGGTATTTGTGATGCCTTGAGCTAACTTCCCTCACGTCCTACTATCGATTTCGTACGATAAGGTTACACACTAGTAAGTCTCTAGTCGAAAATTTAACACTGGTATGCTTAATTTCTACAATAGAATTATGCAAATATTGTGTCAAAATTAGGTTTTGTATAAGTTGCAAATACTTTTCTGAAAATTCAAATTTCCATATACCAATTGACTTATTAACATTTGCAAGTGACAACTCGCATTTTGTGTTATTGTTTGAAATGCATTTTAGCACTTTTGGAAGGGCTTTACAAACTAAAAATCAAAAACTAAATCAAATCGGTTCTAAAAATTTCCAAAATTTACATTTCAGTTCTAACTATAATTTGGAACCATCTTGTAATTTTTCATGATTTTTAAATATGTTTAACTATTTTTCCACCATTTAATTCCTTGAAAAAAATCATAAAATCGTGAAAAATAATAAATAGTTCACAAAAATTCCCAATCTTTTTGTAAAACTGTTATACAATGTATATAAACTGGGAAAAATACTCAAATCGATTTTCAAACAACTTAACCCAATTTTATGATTTTTGTGTACTTATTATAGCAAAAATCAAAATAAATAGGAATCAGTTTATAAAATTCTCCAAACATTTTGTGCCACTATTATTTAATATATATATATATATATATATATATATATATATATATATATATATATATATAAGTTGGAAAAAATATTAAAGCTGGTTTTCAAACAGTTTAATTATTTTTCTTTGTTTTATTCATTTAAATAAGCATTAATCCGTGAAAAATTATTAAACAGTAAGTACATCACTAAAATTTTTATTTACAATTAATATGTAATATAAGATATTCTGATGAAGTTTCATAATTTTTGGATAAGTGTACCTATTTTTCATCAATTTAATCCCTCAAACATTCATTAAATCGGGAAAAATAATAAATTGTCTTGGAAAAATCTGAAACGATTTTCATGGAGTCTTTATGACGTCTAGAAGATGAGAAAATTCTGAAATATGGCTTTGGACATTCATAAAAGTATTTTACTATTTATTTCTCTTCAACAAAAATAAATTAGAAATCAAGAGAAAACAACCTTAGAAATGCACACAACTTCATGAAAAGTCTTTTCTCAGTGCACAGGTGATACCCGAAATTTACCAGAAATTATTAACCATCAAAAATATTTTATATGAATTATTTCTCTACTTTCTTTCAAATATTAATAAATCAAGAAAAACGAGCTACTTTCTGAAAATTTCCAGATCATCTTATTTTGTTGTTTGGATTCTGTGAAAAATCGGATTTGAGCAGAAAATAAGTTTTAGTTACTTATTTATGAATAAATCCTTTATAAGCATTCTTAATAATATACTTTGATAATCAAGCCTTTAAGCTTGATGTTCATCACATGCATTCAGATTTGAAGACCATGAATGAACTTATTTTGTTCAAAATGATGTTTCTAAATGAAAAACTTGAATGCATGTGGTTTTGGATCTTTAAAACTTGTAAAACTCAAGTTGATGGATTTGATTTAGGTTTTGATCATTGAATTTCACCTTCTAACAACATGCATGTTGTTTTTGGGTGAAATCCTACCACCATTATCATCAAACTTGATATGCATCAACATGGATGTGAATAATCTCAAAGAAAAGTGTTTATGGAGAAGAAAAATACAAGAAAACTATATATTTTTGAAAGAAAAGTGAACAAAATGTAAGGAAATTGATTTTACGTTGAAGATCAACTTCAAATGATGAATATTCTTCAGTAAATGAGGGATATTTTCTGGAAATTTCATGGGTTTTGGATCTAATTCATAGAGGTAATGAGTGGGGGTTTTAAAGAGAAGAAAAGAGAGATTCTATCTCTCTGGATAACTCATATCTCTCGTCGTCTCTTTAAGATTATACTCCACCAAAATCATCCACCAAAATAAAGAGATGCGTATGAACTCATGAAGAATTAACTGGCTAAATCTTTCCCACAGATTTGGCTTCTATGTTAGTCAACTTTAGAGAGAAGGGAAAGAAAAGTTTTTAGAGATGGAAAGAGAAAGGTGGAGTGAATGGGAAGTGAAAATGATCGACTTTGGAAGGATAAATGAAGGGAGAGAGAGGGATTCTGAATTTTTAAGAGGAGAGAGGATATTTGATTTTTTTTATTAATTTCTTAATTTTATAAAATTTCTTTCAATTTATATAAAATGTTTATTTTATATAAAATTTGTTCATAACTCTTGGATTTTTAGCTTATAAATATAAGGTTAATGTTAATGAATTAAATTAATTTCCTAGATTCTATTTCCAGATTTTAAATATATTAATTTGATATTATAGAGTTTATAAAAACTTTTATGGGATTTTAATATAAAACTTCATAAATTTAAGTTTTTATGACTTTTAGGGTTTTAAGGAATTTTATAAATGTTTGGATATCAAAATAAATTGAATCTTTGAGACATCACATTGTTTTTGGGTTTCCGAACTCTTATTCAAATTAGAAATAATGTTTGTAATTAATGTTTATTGGTTTATTGGCATTCTGTGTAGTGGTTCTGAGATTCAAGTGAAATTGATGAATGAAATATACTAGTCGCAGTTTCAACTTTGACTTAAGTTTCTATGAGACTTTGACCTAATTTCTACTTCTAGGTCAAGTGCATGATGTGTCTACACGATTCATGCAAAGATGTTCAATTCAAGGAATGACCTGAATATGGATAGTCATTACAGTTAAGTAGTTGTAGAATTCACATACCAATGTGAATTCCCGTAGCTCCTAGTTACAAAGTCTAGTATGTGTCATGCCTATATGTGCAACTGAGTTTATTCAAATATATAATTGTCTCAATTTTTTACGGTTGTCACAGTCTCCCCCGGTTGAAAGAATTTTGTCCCGAAATTCAATTTGTGACGTATTCTAGAACTCAGCCGAATACAATTGTATAGTTGGAGAGGTGGTGACTTGAAGAGCTCTTTGATTATTTTGAGTTTATTTCTCATGGGAAGAGCCCAACTTTTTAACTATAATGAAATGAGTGTTTCTCTAATTCGAGTTCTACAGTCTAAATTGTGGGAAATTTGGTTCATGGAATCATGATCCAACCATGGCGACCTAGACGAAAAAGATTATCTAATTAGATTTTATCTAAATTAAGAGAGCGCTATAAGTTTTGATGAAGCACCAACTGCATTGAGCGTTAAGTCCGCATTGATCCTTAAGTCGCGTTCTAAATCAACACTAAGTGTAAATTTGGCGCCTAATAAATAAGAGATTAGGAACAATTTGTTCACTTCCAGGTTGGCTACTAAATCTGGAAAAAGATAAATTCCGAAATAAGAAAGGGTAGCACGAATGAAAGAGAAGCGAACGAGGGTAGGTTCCTTAAGATACGTACTAAGGGTAGGCAATGAAGTTTTGGTACATCTCAAATGTAAAGGCTATTTAAGTCCCGTCTACCAAAGAAATTACGAAATGGCCAAATATTTCTGAAGCTATATTTACTACTACCGTTACTCTCTCTACAATAAAATCATATTCGAAGAATATATATATATATATATATATATATATATATATATATATATATATATATATATATACTTATAAAGGATGCATTTTTTCTTGCACCATATTCATTTGAAACCCCCCAAAACATTTTTCCTAAAACCTCATTCATTTGAAACTCCCAAGACTATTCAACTTATATTATTTAATTTATGATTAATTGAAATGTTGTGATTTGTAACTTCAAAAACTCTTCAAATCATGCTATTTAATTGATATGTTAAATGAAATATTTAGTCTATGTAAGAACATTGTAGCTTGCATATTGCATATATGTCAACACAAAATGATAGATTATATTGGTGGAGTTTGAAGAGTTTGAAGAGTTATACGATTGGTTCCATGGATGTAAGAGAACCATTGCAACTTTTCTAAATGTAAATGCAAGTAAATGCAAATTTGGTACATGTAAAGTATTATAGATTAACCAAGCTTCAAATTTGGTTATATGTGTAAAGGTATACTTGAGACAATTTTTTTAACTTTATGTGTTATGGATTTTTTTTATAATCATAAGATGATGAAGTGAGACTAATAATTACTTCTCATGAGCTTTTGATAAATCAATCTTTAAGTTATTTATCAGTTAGAGCAATTAACTTTGTTAACATGTATGTATTTTTATGTTGTCTTTCTCTTTTATGTTAAGACAATCTATTTTTCGGTCCAAGAGAACATTATTCAACATGTATTTTATGTTATTAGTTATATATTATGTTAGTTTCTATCGTTTATTATGGTGGAAATAACATCGATGGAACTTTTGATAATTGATTTTGATAAAAAAAAAAAAAAAAGAGTTTGCATTTATTATTCCAAAATGTTAGTGATAGTGATGAATTAGAACGAATGATTTTAAATATGATATGGATTTATTGTTGAAAACCAATGATTATTTATGTGTTATAAAAATACATTCATTATGTTTTCGCAAAATTTATATGTATGTATCCATTTTTTAAATGTTTTTTATAGTAATAAAAATAAATATTCTATTATATCTTATTACATTAATCAATTTCCTTTTTCTTATTCGTTCTTCACCTTAAAGTTAAAGTAAAACTAAAGAAAATATGAATACTTTTATAAGAAAATATAAGTGATAAAAATATACTTTACATGTCACACTTCCCACTCCATAACTCACTCTTAACATGTTTTTTTTTTTAATTTTTTTTTGAAGATTGGTCTTAGTACTTTACAATCATCACTATAACTTTCAATTTCAAATCACTATTTTACTTGAACCATTCATTCTATTCCAATGGTTATTTAAAATGAGTTGAAAAAATGAGTTTTGTCGTATCAACGGTTATTTCAACACAATATTTTTATAACAATGTTTTTATATATCAAATGTATGTTGATTTCTAAATATTCTTTTTGAATGATGTATAAGTGCTTAATAAGTTTTGTTTGATGTAAATGTTATACTAAATGTTGTAATGTTTTTATATTGTTAAAAGTTGTAGTAATTTTCCATATTATTCTATTATTTTTTCATTCTACTTTTTTATTTGATATATATAGAAATCAACATACGTTTGATATACAATTTACACAACATGAAACGGTCTATAAAATCATCAATTAATAGTAGAAATAACCAATGATATAAACTTATTACAACTAATAAAACTAATAGGTTAACTATATGTGTTATTTTGCTACTGACATTGATTTTTGCATTTATAAATACTAAATCACAATTTATAAAATTTTATTATTTTAATTAAATAATTATATTCGCGTGCAACGCGTGAGGATTCGTCTAGTATATATATACTAGTAGGATACATGCGCGATGCAGCAGACGATGTATAGTTTCATTCCGGCGATTGTTTTTTCCTTCCACAAACAACAAATAGTTTGATTTCGATTTATGTTGGACTCTCTCTACCTTCTTTTTACGGACCAATATTTTTTGCCAGGTCTTTTTTCATGTTTTATTTGAGCCAATCTCACTCAATTATATTAATTAATTTTTTGTTAAATTATACTAAAATTTTATCAATTAGAACTTCGACTTATATTTAACTTTATTTATGTTGTCATATACCATTAAATTAAAAAATTAGAATTTTATTTTAAACGTTTACTTATCATGGAATTTTAATTGATATTTTGATTAATTCTAATAACTTGTTAAAGTTTAAATAAAAATCAAGATATAAGTATATAGTATTACGAAATTTCGGACTTTTGAATTGAACTCACTTTATAAATTAAATTATAATATATATAATTTAAGAATAAACAAACCTACAATAAGAACATAAATAATTCTAAATAAAATAATGTAGAATAATTTAGAATTGCTTAAGATCGGAATCAAAACAATCATATGCTATATTTCTAGACCTGCCGTACAAACACAAATAATAATCTAGTTTCATAATTTATGTTTTGGGATATTCTTGACGTTTTAGATTTTCTTTTTTTCCTAGGAAAAAATTGTTGATTATTATTTTTACACTCCACTCTCTAAACACTTCACACTATACAAGCTATTTTGACTTCTTTAACCTTTTTAAAGGAATGTTTGACCAATTTTTACTGCCTTTTTGACTATACTTCAGAACAATTTTCAAGAAAATTATCCCCGTTTTCCATATTTAATTTTCTATTTTTCAAGATGAAAACACAAAAAACCATAACTAATTAATCTATACATTGTCTATAAGATTGTTTACTTAATCAGTAAACTTAATACAAAAAATCAATAAACTTAATACAAACCGCTGGAAAACAAAACATGTTCGCCGGAAAATAGTTGCCGAAGTCGTTCATCGGAAAACGGTAAGTTCTCTCTTTCCAACTTCGTATCTTCATTTATATGCTGTTCGCGAGTCTTCCATCTAATGGCGGTGGCGGTAGTAAAATCACCGGTTGTGTTGTTCGCCGGAGGCTGCGACAGAAAAAATCGGCTTGCTGGCAGTAGTGTTCCATCAAGAGAGAGACGGGAACGTGCTAAAAAACCGGATTGCTCCGATAGAAAAAAAAAACGATGAAACGCATGATTGCATTTTAGCAAAATTCGGTCTTTTTCTCCTTCCTCGACTTTAGATAGACAAACCGAACTTTCCAAATTGTCTTTGAAGTCTTTTGCCTCAAATTGTATGAGAACATGGTTGCCGGCGTAAAAGGAATTCGTTAAGCTATGTATATAATGATTTAAGTGCTAGGGTTTTTTTTTAATATATATACATGGAACAAATAGATTATTATTGGACTAACTCATGGGCTGAATTTGGACTAAATTTTAGGTTATAATATTCCGAATTTTTTCTGGGATAGAAAATTCTATTAATTCCTAATCATTTATTTTTATTTTTTTTCAAAATAGATTATTAATAATATATATTTTTTTAATAAAATTTAGGTTATTAATCAGCATTTTTAATTTGTTTTTTTTATTTTTGTAGGAAAAAATGGAGAATATTTCGGAATTTTCAACCGACCAAGTATATCTCTAATCTTATTATTTACTTATGTGTAATTAATTAATGTATTTTATTGATTTTATTAACATGACTTTTTTTCTCAATTGTTAGGTCTTTAGATCTCGTGGAGATTTAATGACTTGGGTGCAAAATGTCGCACGTTCACAAGGTTATGTTATCGTCACTAAACGATCAAAGGCAATAACTAAGAACTTCATTTCTAAAATAGAACTTGGTTGTGATCGTGGTGGCATAGCCAGAAATAAAGATGCGCAAACAAAAAAAATTAATTGTCCATTCGAATTGGTAGGAAAGTATTTGAAGGCACATGATGGTTGGAAGTTAAGGGTCGTACGTGACGAACACAATCACGAACCATCAATGTACATGGAGGGTCATCCTTTTGCAATGCGTTTGTCGGATAAAGAAACTCGTTTGGTGCAAAGTTTGATAGAGTTGGATGTGAAACCACGAAATATTTTGCCAACACTAAAAGCGCAAAATCAAAATAATGTGTCTTCATTGAGAACTATATATAATTTTGTCTAGAAGTTGGGGAGATCTCGGCGAGAAGGTAGAACCCCGATACAGAATGTTATGCACATTTTGCAAACTAAAGGGTACAACTTACAGTATCGTGTAAACACGATTACTAACGAGTTAGAAGATCTATTTTTTATTCATCCAACATCATTAAAGATGTGGCAAGCATTTCCGTATGTGGTGTTGATGGATGCTACATATAAAACAAACAAGTATAATCTTCCTTTTCTAGAAATTGTTGGTGTCACTTCTACAAACAAGACGTTTTCCATAGCCTTTGCATTCATGCATAATGAAAAAACGAGCAACTATATATGGGCATTGACTTGTTTGAAATTGACGATTAACGATTCCTTTTGTCCTCGTGTTATCGTCACTGATAGAGACTTGGCATTGATGAAAGCATGCGGAGATGTTTTTCCACAAAGTAATCATTTACTTTGTAGGTGGCATATATTCAACGATATAACAAAGCATTGCAGACAACGAATCAAACCACAAAAGACTTGGAATTCTTTTCATCTAAAGTGGACGAAATTAGTCGAATCTCCAACACTAAATGCATACATGCAAACTTATGCAGACCTTCAAACATTATTGTTCGAACATGCAGGTATTATTCTTATATTTGTTGAAGTCTTAATTTGATTAACAATTATTATTATATCATTCAAACTAATTTGTTTTTTCTTCTTCACATTTTAGATGTTTTTGATTATCTTTATACTGTTTGGTTGGGGAAGTATGCTGAAAGATTTGTATCGTTGTGGACTGACAAACATGTCAATTTTGGAAATTCAACAACAAACAGAGTCGAGAGCCAACACGCCAAGCTGAAAAAACACCTGGAATCTGCGAAATGTGATTTGGACAAATTCATACATGTTATTGAAAAGGTTGTACAATCACAAGAAACCGCTATCAAAGAAACTTTCACACGTTGCATAATCACTTATATGCCAAGGTTTAAGGATCGGATATTCGAAGTACTACGATAACGTGTTTCAATGCATGCTATGGATAAAATCTTGGAAGAGCTTCATCGGTCAAAAAGATTTGTACCAACTCCTGAGAATTGTGGATGTCAATTGCGGACATGTTTTGGATTACCATGTGCTCACGAACTTGTGATCTATATCTGTGGGATATGGTGATCTTAATGTTGATCATCGTATGCAAAGGTTTAAAGAAATATACAACAATCAACCAGATCATATCAAATACAACTATTTAAGGAGAATGGAGGAGATAACAGATCCATCAACAAATTTGATCAATGAACCTTCGGTTAAGAAAAATAACCGTGGACGCCCAAAAATAAAGCGTGTCCAACATCAAAGTCAAGCACCTCACATATACAGTTGTTCAGAATTAAACCAGGAGCCACCATGGTATAGTTCATCCTTCATGGACTTGAACGATGATCCGGCCAGACATAGTTCATTCGTCATGGGTTCGTACGAGGAACCAATAGGCCAATGTTCATACAACATAAACTTAAAAGAGGAACCAATAGGTCAATGTTCATACAACATAGACTTAAACGAGGAACCAATAGGGCAGTGTTCATACCAGACAGACATGAACGAGGATCCGATAGGCCAATGTTCATACAAGATTAACTTAAACGAGGAACCACCATTGGGACATAATTCATTGTTGGATGAAATTCCATCTATATTTCATCCATACATCACACATATACAAAATGTATTGGGTGATGGAAATTGTGGTTTTCGATCAGTAGCCGTTTGTCTTGGATATGGTGAAGATCAGTGGCTTTACATTCGTCAACAATTGTTAGACGAGTTATTGAATTCATATGACGACTATACAAGAGTTTTCGTTGGATGCGATGAAGTAGTTACTTCATTGTCTTTCTTTACGAAGAATGAGTCAGCATCAACAGAACATTGGATGCTTATGCCTGAGACAGGCATCTTGATAGCCAACAGGTTTGGTGTGATCGTTCAGTTTTTGACCACTGAAGGCCCCGTAACTTTTTTTCCTCTTTGGAGAGGTCCTAGAGAGTTTCAAAATCATCGGGTCCTTACATTTGCACTTGTGTACACCAATCATTATGTGATGGTACAATTGGAAGGAGAGTACCCAATGCCTCCCATTGCGGCATTGTGGATCCGCAACAAAGCCCCGTCAGCAACCGAATGACAAACTATGTATAAGTCACGGCTAGAATTTTATAAGCATCTGAAACCTACTGAAAGATCTTTTATGACTATAAATGATTAGTTGTTGCTTATTTTTGTATCAAATTTTTGCTATGTAATATTTGAAATTTAAAAGAAAAAAAAGATTGGTGAGGATTTGTTTAGAATATATTTTTTTTGAAATTTATATCGTTATTATCTTATTTATCTTATAAATCGTATGAATAAATGGTCCAATTTTTTTAAAAAAATAGTTGTATTAACATATGTAAATCACAATAATAAGTTAAAGACTAAAACATGTTACTGTAAATTAATACGACGTACATAGAAAAAGAAAAGTCATATTTGTTACTATTTATTTATAAACTATTATTTAAATAATAATAAGATTAATAGAAATCGTTAATTGTAAGAAATAATTAATAATTGAAAAATAAAGTTAATAAAATTAATTGGTCTGTGATTGGAACCATATCTCATTTACGTCAAAGTACGAACACATATTGCTTCGATTCCAATTTCAAACCATATATATATATATATATATATATATATATATATATATATATATATATATGATCGATAATTCAATAACTTGATCAAGTTACCATGAATTTTAAAAGTTTGTGCCAATAATTGAAAAATAAATAAAGTTAATAAAATGATTATATAATAATAAGATAATAAATAGTAAAAGTTAATAAAATATTAGATAACATAATAACCTATATAGATTAAAGTGTATTAGACTAGATTAGAGTGGAGTGTCCACGTGAACACCCTATTCAATTTCTTATGTAGAGTTTATTTTCTTTTTTTTTTCCAAGGAAAAAATTGTTGATTATATTCAATTCCCTATGTAGAGTTTGACATGAAAGCGTCTACTTATTACTCATGAGTTTCCTTTTCAATAGGGGTTATAATCCTGCACCACCTTATTATTACAATTATTTAGTTTAATATTAGCTTTTGTGATATACAAGAATAAAACAATAAATATCTGAGTTTATTTATATTTTTAGGTAACATAAATAAAAACATTTTTAAATTTCAATAATATAATAAAAAAAACATACTTAATAATACAACATAAAAAGTAGAACACAATTTAATTTTTAATATAATAATAATCAAATGATTAGTCCATCAGTAAGTCAAACAAAAAGAAAATTAGTTTTTTTGACGTCTCAAGCTAGGAAAAATAAAAGTTTCATTTTTTATTTCAGCTTAATTCTTTTCGGTTTTAGACTTTTGCATTTATATACTCAAAATTTTTAAATAGAAAAATATATTGTAAATGGGGTCTGATATTTCCACTGAAGTTTTTTATACATCCACGGAAAAAATAATGAATAGACAAATATACCCTTATTAATTCATCAATCCTAATCCTGTCACTTTCTTCCGCTCTTCTTGTTAATTCCTCCCACGCCTCTGCCTGTTTTCAGTTTTAGAGAGCTGCATTACTTCCAATTTCAAATAAGAAATGTCTCACTTTGGGATTAGGTCAAATCTATATAATCGATAATTTATATATACCTCAAATTTTGCTTGTTGCAGCACTTATTGAAGTTTATCATAAAGCACAGTTGAGTTTATGGTTTTAAATTCGAGTATAATCAAACATTAAGCTACATATGATTTCAACCAATAGACAATAGATGTTGGATTGAATCACTTTCATTTAGAACATAGATTGTTGTTTTTCCCTCAAGATGTCTACAATTGCATATATGTAATTCGTGGAAATATGAAAAATGAATTTTAGCATTTAGAAAAAAGGTGGAAGAGTTGAGGAACAGTGAGTTTATTTGTTTGCAGTGAAATTGGTGGATTATTTTAAATCCATAGAGTTTAGGAACAAAAGATTCACACCTAAAATCCACCATCTCCTTCCTCTCTACACCACCATCTCCCTCTCCTCACCTGCCCTCCGCCGCCTCATCTCCTTCTTCCCTGAAATCCTCATAATCCCACTCCCATCCATCATCTCCACCATAACCTTCCTCCTTCGGGAAGCCCACGTCCAGATCCTCCACCTTCGACGAGGCATCCACCGCCGCCCAAGGCTCCTCGCCTCTGATGTCAAAACTCACCTCCGCTCCACCCTCTACTACCTTCATGGCACAATCAGTATTTCAGAGATTAACAAACACACCCATCCCCCACAAATCGAATACTTCCATGAAAACATCGGAATCTCATGTTCCGACACGATGCACGGCGGCTGAATAACATCATTGAAGGAGGAAGAAGGGTTTGTTTGCTCCTGAGTGCTATGCGAGTCTTGCGTCCTCTATAAACTAAAAATAAGGTCTCATTACTACTGAGGGTATATTTGTCATTCACTATTTTCTTCGGTGGATTGATAAAAAGATACCGTGGCAAAATCACTACCCATTGTAAATACTATTGTTTTATTTTTCAAATGAAATAATTACATAACTATAATTTTATAAAATAAAATATATTAACCTGGTGATTGTTTTATGGCTCGATTTGGGAAAAAAAATATTATACAAATAAAACTTTTTGGTACATTCTAAATGAACTCAACATAAGCATAAAAAACATGCTTAGAAATCGCTAATCTCCTGCTTTATGGATACCTGCCATAAAAAGTTCATAGTATATATGGTAGTGAAAGAAACCATGGATCGTTTAAAATCCAAAATTATTGTATTTAATAGATATTATGATTACTACTATTATTTAAATGGGTTTTTTCGAGCTACTCAACCGCCTCAGTATAGAATATATATAAACCTTTTACATATAGAATTTTATTTTTTTAAAATAACTATGCGTAAAAAGAATTTAAATTCTACATAGAACTCTACTAATTTCAATTTTTTGTTTCATATAACATGGAGATAGAGATAACACAAAAATGAACAATATTCAAATTATATTGATATAAAAGAATACGATTGATCTTTTCTTATTCGCGTTCTCATTATTTGTAAGTTTAGTACTTTTGGCAGTTTTACACATTTCCATAGCAAATAATTACTGACTATTTCAACATGCAACTGTATAAATTCTCTTTTCTTTGACATTGATTATTTCAACATGCAACTTTATCTCCTTTCTTTGAATTCGGTTGTTTTTCATCATTGATCCTTTCAAAATAATATGGTCTTACTTTACACACACCACTCTATATATATTATACGCGGATTTTAAGGGTGTTGCTAATAAGACACCCCTTAGACACCCCATTGACCGCTTTATAAAAAGTCAACTTATAATTAACTATTTATAATCAGATTTTTCGGAAAACAATGCAATTTCAACCAATAAAAATATTTCAAAATTAAATAAGGGTGTCTATATGGTAAAATGATGTGTCTTATTAGCCAACCGGGGATTTTAAATACACCTGAAAAAAAAAGTCAAAACCACTCATTGAAAACCATTAATGGTAAATTTAATTAAAAAAATATTAAATATGTAATGATGGTATTTATTGAATGACAGATTAACCGTTTTTGTTTAGAGTAAATTACAGAAATGGTCCTTGTGCTTTGGTTTTATTTTCAGTTTTGTTTCCTAAATTAAAAATTAATAGGTTGTATCCCTATAGTTTATGAATATTACACTTTTAGTCCTTGTTTAAAATAAAAACACTAACTTATTCTTCCTTTTTTTTTTTTTTTTCTTTTAACAATTTATTATTATTATTATTATTATTATTATTATATAACAATTTTATTTGTTCTTTATTTTAATAAAGTTTATATAGATTTCATATAAATTTTTTTTATTTTTTCAAATTAATTATATAAAAATGGTCTTTATGGTTTGCTAAAAGTCACAAAGGCAGTCCCTGATAATTTTTTTTTACGAATATGGTATCTGTGGTTTCCAAAACTTGCATGAATGACCCTTTTTGCTAACGTCGTATTATACATAATTTGATTTTTATTAATAATTTTCATTCGTTAACTTAAAAAAAACTATTTTTACGTGTTTATTTTTATATATTTGTCGGTATAATTCAAGGTGGTTAACCTTTTCTTTTTTTATTTTTTTTTAAATTACATGGTTTTTTTATAAACTTTTCGGTTTAAATTCGAGTTTGTTTACGTTTCGAACAATAAAAAATAACGATCACAAACAATTAAACGAACAATAAAAAATATAATATGATATTTTTTCACAACTATAACAAATAAAATTATCATTTTCATTTACTACCGTTTCGTCAAACAATGTCATATTTTATTTTTATTAATTATCGGGGACATTAACTACATGAATATTACAATTATTACGTGGTGCCTTCGGTGGAATATATGCATTAAGTCGAGCATTATACAGTATTTCTCATCCAGCGGCACGTTCTGATCTATGGTGACGCCAAAGTGACAAAACTGTAGGCATTGGATGTAATTCTTGTAAATCAACTTTTACGTAATGGCCATTATAAATGAAGGCGATAACAATAGATCTATGATGTGAAATATCTTGCGGACCATGCCAAAGTGGAAAACAGGTCGACGAACCTTGTTTGTCTAAAAAATAGACAATTACACCATACTTATTAGCGATGAGGAATCTAGTATCCGGCATAATCAACCAATATTCACTTTGTGCATAACCAAATCCAGTGAAACTCAACGAGTGTTGTACGTTGTTTATATCATCCTGAAAAATCATTGAATATCGTCCCCAATTTTCTAATAACTCGTCGTATAAGTGTGAGCGGATTTGACGCCAATAATTTTGACTATACCCGAGGGAGACAACTATTGCCCGAAATCCACAATTTCCATCTCCCTCCACATCTTCAATGTTTGTAACATATGGATGAAATTCATTTGGAATTTCACTCATAAGTGAATTTGAATAAAATGTTGAAGGTTGTTGAAACGAAAATGTATTGTGCCTCTCTGGTTCCTGGTTTAAATCAAAATGATTAGACCCATTATAATCTGACATAGACGTCGCAAAACTATGTCTACGAGGATATTGAGTCGTTGGATCTTGAGTAGGCGGAACAATAGGCTATTTATTGTAAATGTAATGTAAGTTAAAGGACCATAAATGTAAATATAGTGATATTATTTTGATTTGATCGTAGTGGTACTCATTTACACCACACTAAAATAAAGATAGGGTATTTAAAATAAAGATAGGATATTTATTGTAAATGTAGGATAAGTTAAAGGACCATAAATGTAAATATAGTTATTAGTTTTGGCTAATACGAAATGAAAGGATGTGGTCAATTGCACAGTGATGAAGATAAATGGAAGGGATGGGGAGTGTTCTTATGGACAAACCCTTTGAAATTATTTCCCTTAATTTTTCAGTGTTTTTAGAAAGTTATAAGTTTAACCGTTAAAATTTTAAGTTTACATGTAGGAAAACTGTCAGAAAAGTCCCAAATTATCGTGTTTTTACAAATAATCATTTTTTTCTTTTAACAGGAAATGACATATTTTGACCAATTTCCGCCAAGCATCCTTATTGTAATCGGTTCGAGACCGCCAAACGATTAATCGGCCGTCAAGGCCGATTTCTGCAATACTGATTAATATATATTAAATTGAAATATATATATATATATATATATATATATATATATATATATATATATATATATTGAAATATTAATATATATTAAATTAAAGTAATAAGGGTTTAAAGAAATTCTTCAAAATAAAAAAGGATATAAATTTAAAATAAATTTTAACTAGAAGGGCTGAAGATGTAAAAATTATTTAAGACACATTTGAAAAAGTTATTGTCTCGATCAAATAACGTAAATAAAAATGTGAGAATTAACGTCCGTCCAATAATTAGGGTTATATATATATATATATATATATATATATATATATATATATATATATATATATATATATATATATATATATACTAATTTTGAACTACATGACGAACAGTTCTTCTCTATCATTGGTTGGAAAGTTTTTTTCTTTTCCCTTTCCTTTTTCCTGGTCTACTTTTTATTAATTTTTTTTTTTTTGACTTTTTGGAAATAGTGGATTACACGTGGTGTCAAGTCCACAGATACTGTGTACGTGTTGGGAGTTCCTTTGTTCTTCTGTAGACTCAGCTGATTTCACCGACTCTTATCCTCGATTTTCCTTCTCTTTTCACTTCATCGCCTCCGTTGAACTCTGGATGCTTCCCATTGCCTCTCCAAAACCCTCTGTTATTGCTCGAATATGCGTTCCACCGCCTCCTTCTATGATGCAACTCACCACCACCATCAATTTATACGCCACCGCTGACAACCATCGCCACCCTATACGCCACCGGCCACCACGACCACCATCTTCTCCACCTCACGGAACCCCTGCTCCATCTTTTCCATTCATCACAAGTCCGCTCATCACAGATATGTGGCCCCATCCATGTAATTTCCTTCCAGGTTTCATTTCTTCCATATTCTTCTTTTTAATTAACGTGTTCGTATGAATCTAGGGTTACTTAAGCTCTTTTTTAGACTGACCTACACGCTTTTTTCTTATGTCGGTATTGAGGCAGCGCCGACTATGCTGTTCGTGTTGATGGACGGTGGTGGTGGGTCAGAGTGGCCATGTCGATGCCGGAATTGGAAACAGAATCCTCAGGAGAAGAAGACAAAGATTTTACTCACCATAGTGATTCGTTTTCTGCTTTCGATCCTCTACCTGCTCCCTTACCACCGATTTGGGTTTATTATGAGGTTGAAGACAAAGATTTTACTCACCATCGTTGCACCCCTTCCCCCATCTTCTCTGCTCAACACCGTTGCACCCCTGCTCTATCTAAATCATTATCACTGAAAACCTTTTTTTTCTTTTGCTGTTGTGAACTGCTATGTACCTGCGACTTTTCATTATGTTTAAACGAAAGCTCTCTTACTCTGATTGTTGCTTTGAATTGTTTGATTTATTACCCCCTTTTCGTTTGACTCTTAATTGAAACTTACAAGAATATAAGAACCAAAGACTATGTGATGTGAACCCTAGCTTCAGGTTCTCTCCCTATTTAACTCTGAATTACACAATGGTGCCCAAAACTTAAAAATTCTTCAGGTTCTCTCCCTGTTCATCTGTGAATTACCTCCTTTTCACACACTAGGATCTGTGACCTTCAAAAACGTGATTACAGGTATGCCTCTCGGTCTCTCCTTTTTTACTATCTATAAAAGCTTCATAAAACTTGAAGAACTCACGATTACTGCAATTTGCTATCAGTTTAATGTAGTTGAAGTTTAATTAAGATTTTTAGAATGCAATTGTTATGGATTATTATTTTTTGATTTTTTTTATTGAATATCCTTAAGGGATTCTCAATAGTTGATTCTGGATCCACTTTCTTTGTAAAAAGATTGTGTTGCAGAGATCCACTTTCTTTGTAAACAGATTGTGTTGCAGAGATCTCACACAGAGGCTTTGGAGGATATGGAAGGTCAGTAATTCTTTCATTATGTGTCATTCCATGACAAAAAAACATCTTTTGGATTTCAAGATGGAAGGAATCACATAAATAGAATGAAATGGACCATTCCGTTCGATTGTTTCACCAATTCCAATACACTAACCACCAACTAAAATTCAAAATGTTTCAGGTAAACACCTTTGTAGCAGAAAAACTATAGTCACTTGCTGGAGATTGGGCTAATTTAGGGCCCAATACCTTACTTTTTGATGTATGCTTCTTACTCTACCCGGTCGACTTGGCATGGTAATTTACTTTTTTATCCAGTAAAATATTTAATTTCAGATTTTAACAAGTGATCCATTTCGCTGGCTTATAGTTTTTGGGTTTGTATTCTTTTAGGTAGTTAGATATTATTGAATTTGGCAAGCCAAAATTTATTTTGATTGAGAATGTTTGTTACATAATGGAATTTGCTGTTATGATTTTGGGATTTTTTGCGGTTAGGCGTTTGGTTTCTATGGCTTTATCAGACAATTAGACTGCAGCCAAAAGCATTAAATACCAAAAATAGCAATATACACTCATTTATTTGTTTAGGATAGCATTCTACTTTCATTTCCTTTTACTACGTCATTTCTTTTATTAGAATATTATACTCTATTCAATCTACCTAATTATACCAATATCCAATTGCTTCATCGATGACCCCATATCTTTAATCGGGTCTAGTGTGTTTGAACCTGTTCAGAAGTTGGCTTCAGGTGAAAATCTTAACACTGTGAAGGTATGAAATTTTATTAATTTATACTTTAAATAGAGAGATGTATTAATCCACTATATTTGTATACGCTTTGTTTTTGTGAAATGTGAAGTAACTAATAAGTTATGAACTATGATTTGCAGTTGGAGCTGATGCAGATAAAGACATAATTGAATTTCTCTTGTCTGAAGTGAAGGCTAAAGACATCACATACTAGACTTTTAGCTTTTGGATTTGTAATTTATTGTTATCATCTTTGTTTCAATTGTTTAAAATCGGGTATTGTTGCCCAATAAAATCTTTCCGTTTTGTCAATTTCTTTTACGTATCTGAGAGGTAATATAAAATTTACCACACTTTCATTTAACATTGAACAAACAATATATAGTACAAGTACAACATAAATTAAGGAATATACAAGGAAAGTGAATAATGGGTGAACAAATCAAAGATTATGATTGACATTGATTTGTGGTAATATTATCTCTGATACCCCCCCTCAAGCGAACAGGTAGAGGACGCACACGCAACTGATCTCGAAACGAGTCGAATAGAGGTTTTGGTAAAGGTTTCGTGAAGATGTCGGCTACCTGGAGCTGTGTAGGCACAAATTTAGTGTGCAACTTTCCTGAAGACACAAGTTCACAAACAAAATGATAGTCAATATCAATGTGCTTTGCCCGTCGGTGGGTAACCGGATTTTGACTAAGGAAAATGGTACTCAAATTATCACATAACAAGGTTGGTCGTTGAGATGGCAACGCATTTAAGTCTCGCAACAAATGAGTAATCTATATGAGTTCAGCAGCGGTATTTGCCATTGCCCGATATTCAGACTCGCAACTAGAACGAGAAACCGTCGGCTGCTTTTTGGCACTCCAAGATACAAGGTTTCCTCCAAAGAAAATTGAGTAGCCATAAGTGGAACGACGAGTTTCAATGCAACGAGCCCAATCCGCATCCGAGTATCCGATGAGATTTGACTTGGTTGGATGTGAAAAATGTAACCCATTGGTGAGTGTGCCTTTAACATATCGAATGATCCTTTTTACCAGATGAAAATGATGATCCGTCGGAGAATGAAGAAACTGACTTGCTTGATTTACCGCATATGATAAGTCAGGTCTTGTAATAGTCAAATACTGAAGAGCACCAACGAGAGATCGATATAAAGTAGGATCGTGAAATGCAGAGCCAGAACTGCTGAAAATGTCTTGTGTAGCAAGAGGAGTTCCTACCGGTTTTGAATCTAGTAAGCCGGCTCTAGAGAGAATGTCATGAGCGTACTTTGTTTGACTAAGAATCAAACCTTCATCTGTATAAGTAACCTCCAGACCGAGAAAATAACTTAATTTTCCTAAGTCTTTAATAGCAAATTCAGTTTTCAATCGCTCAATAAAACGACTGATGGAGGGCTCATGATTTCCAGTGATGATGATATCATCTACGTACACCAATAAATACAATAGACATGCACCTCGATGGAAGATGAAAAGAGATGTGTCTGCTTGACTACAAGTGAAACCTTGTTGAATTAAAAAATTGCTCAGCCGTTGAAACCAAGCACGTGGAGCTTGTTTGAGACCATAAAGAGCCTTGTTGAGACGACAAACATAGTCTGGATTACGAGCATCAGCAAAACCTGGCGGTTGCTCCATGTAGACCGTTTCTTGGAGATTGCCATTTAAGAATGCATTTTTGACGTCTAGTTGATGGAGATTCCATTTATTTGTAACGACAAGAGCAAGAACTAGACGAACCGTGGTGGATTTAACAACGGGACTGAAGGTATGTGAGAAATCAAAACAGGGTATTTGTGAAAAAACTTGAGCTACAATTCGAGCTTTATAGCGATCAATAGAACCATCAGCATGGTATTTAGTGCGAAATACCCATTTTGAGCCAACCACATTTTCTTTTACCGGTCGGGGAACAAGAGTCCATGTATTGTTTTGGTGAAGAGCCGTGAGTTCTTCCGACATAGCGTCACACCAATGCTTTTGTTTGGAAGCTGATTTGAAACCCTTGGGTTCTTTAAATGCTAACAAGGCACTGTGAATATATGTAGGAGCAATGGCCAATAAGTCCACTATGTGTTTAGGCTTTACAATTCCAGCCTTGCGTCTAGTCACCATTTGGTGAGTAGATGTTGTGGAAGGTTGAGGTATTGATGACGATGTAGTAGGATTGGAAGGAAGAGGCGAAGGCATGTCAGAGGATGACGTAGATAGTTGACTTGAAGTTTGGGAGTCATGAGAATTTGGAGCTACTAGAGAAATTTTTGTAGGAAAAGAGTCATCATGATCACATGAAGGGCAAGTGGTGGATGGGGTAGGAAGAATGGGGGCTGGTGGTGGGGATGTTTGAGAGGTAGTGGGGCATAAAGAACTTTTATCTTCATAAGTGCTCAAAAATAGGTGAGTTATGTGGGAAGATGTGGTTTTATTTGAGAACAGAAAAGAAAACTCATCAAACCTTGCGTATCGTGTAATATACATGTTGGATGTGTTTAGATCAAGACATTTGTACCCTTTATATTGAGTACAATAACCAATAAAGATGCACTCTATGCTTCGGGGTGCAAGTTTATGGTTAGAGTAAGGTCGTAAATATGGGAAGACACGACATCCAAACACTTTAAAATTTGTGTAGTTTGGCACCGAATGAAAAAGCAATTCATATGGTGATTTGTTGTCCAATAGCTTTGTGGGAAGACGATTAACAATGTGAGCCGCCGAAGAGAAAGCGTCAACCAAAAAGTTGGGGGGTGCATTAGCACCAAATAACATAGCGAGTCCCGTTTCGGTAAGATGGCGGTGTTTACGTTCGACCCGTCCATTTTGTTGTGGAGTATATGGACAAGACATTTGGTGATGAGTACCGTTGTCAAGAAATAAACGCCGAACCTGATTATTGAGAAATTCTGTACCTCCATCACTTTGAAACACCTTCAGTTTGCAAGAAAATTGAATATGGACAAACTGTAAAAAAACTTTAAGGACTTCAAAGAATTCTGATTTGGTTTTTATCGGATAAAACCATGAAAATCGTGAGTAGTCATCAACAAATAAAACATAGTAACAATAACCATCGTTTGAAGCAACAGGAGCGGGTCCCCATAAATCACAATGCACCAAATCAAGGACATTAAGTGAGCGTTTCACATTTAATTTGAGGGTAAACGATGTTGTTTTGAAAGCTCACAAGATGAACAAATGTTTGGTCTAGGTAAAATAGATGTAAAATGTAAGCACCCATGTTTATTTAAAAGACAGAGAACATCATGGTTTACATGTCCAAGGCGTTTATGCCATAATTCAAAAGAAGCTTTCGAAGAAGAAATAACGGTAGCTGCTAGTGCTTGAAAACCGGGGCTCAAAATATATAATCCATCCTTATGCGTCCCTTTTGCTAGAATATCCTTGGTGATTGAGTCCTGAATAACGAAATAAGATCGAGAGAACAAGAAATCAACCGGGTAATCGTTAGTGAGTTTGCTAACAGATAGTAGTTTCTTCTTGATATTAGGTACAATAAGGACATCTTTTAATTTCAAATGAGGGTTAACCGATAGTGTACCAGTATGAGAGATAGGAAGGACATTACCATTGCCAAAGTAAACTTGCTTATTTCGTGGATAAGGAGTAGATGAGTGAACATGAGCTGGTGATGGCGCCATATGAGCGGTGGCATCGGAGTCAACATACCAATCCGGTGTCGTCTCATTTATCTTACAATCGGCATGAAATGCCTGTGCAAGATTTGCAGCGGAATATGAAGATTGTTTGGCATAAGTTGCTAAGTCGGGACAAGCACTTGCATAGTGTCCGTTTTGACGACATAATTGACAGTGGGGTGATCTTCGACCTCGGCCACGTGAAGAGATAGCCCCTCGAGAATAAGATCGACCATTAGTGAAACTGTTAGAACGTCCTCTGCCACGAGAGGATTGCTGCCTAGATGACTGATGTTGGGCCGAAAAGGCAACAGGAGATGTTTGAGAGCCATGTAAAGAAGAAACAAACAACTCATGGCCTTCGGCCTGAGCAAGCATATCACGAAAAGGGGGATGGGGTTGCACAGTCCTGTGAGCCGTAGAAAACGTCTTAAAAGTCGGTCCTAAGCCACAAAGAAACCAGTGACTTTTGTCAATGTCAGATACAGGTTGTCCGATAGCAGCAAGCTTGTCACATATAGCTTTAAATTGTTTCCCGTAATCAGAAACGGAGAGATTTCCCTTCTTTAACTGACGTAAAGAGTCTTTTAGATTTTGAGAGCGTTCCATGGAATCATGGCTATAAGCCGATTCGAGGGCTTTCCAAACTTCATGAGAGGTTGTAAGATTTAAAACTTCTGCCATAGCTTCCTCTGTGAGAGATGATTGGAGGAGAAGAAGAATTCTTTTGTCTGTATCAAACCATGAGGAATATTCTGGGTTTAGAGTAGATTTACCTTCTGCAATGATAGTTTTAGCTGGAGCAGGATGAGACCCATCAACAAAACGCATCCAATTTTGATGAAGAAGCAGCGTTGCTATCTGATTTCGCCATAAGAAAAAATTGGCGGATGAGAGCTTTATCGTGAGCATATGCAGCAGAGTATTCATGGGGAGAGGGGAGTCTTGTGAAGTCGATGAACCAGACATGATAGAAGAAGAAGAAGTTGTATTGAGGGGAGATAGGGAAGCAAAAGAAGGATCGATGATTGGCTGAGAAGAGAAGGGCAAAAGAAAGAATTTAGGGTTTGCAATTAGAAGAGGCGTGATATTCTGGCTGATACCATGAGAGGTAATATAAAATTTACCACACTTTCATTTAACATTGAACAAACAATATATAGTACAAGTACAACATAAATTAAGGAATATACAAGGAAAGTGAATAATGGGTGAACAAATCAAAGATTATGATTGACATTGATTTGTGGTAATATTATCTCTGATAGTATCCAACCCCGCAAAGCGGGGATTCTTCCCTAGTTTAAAACAAATCAAAGTGGTATTTACCTTTAATCGGATGTGTTTAACAACACCCATATTATACATCATTAGGATTCCTTTTTAGGTAATCATTATAATATAATTATTATTTTTACTAACTTTTATACTTTACTTTATTATAACCTAATCATTAAAACTTTAATATTATAATTATGATTATCATTTTGACTAATTTTTAAACTTATTTTTTATTAAGATAAAAAAAGAACAATAATATTATTTTTATAATATAATAATATAAATAATATTATAAAAAAAAATATAATTCCGAATAAACTTTCATCAGTTTTTTATCTTTATTTTTAGTCGTAAACCACAAACTTAATTTCCACAAATCAAATATCATTAAATATTAAATAATATAATATTATATATATATATATATATATATATATATATATATATATATATATATATATATATATTATTTACTAGTCCTTTTTTTAAACAAAACATCATACTTTTTAAATTGATTTACAGCTTTTTCATTAATATTTTTCATGTTTTTTAAACTTTTTTTTTTACTTACACATATTTTAAGTTTACTTTAAATGTTTTATGATATTTTAATATTTTAAAACTTTTGTACAAGCTTTTGCTTAACGGTTTTCATATTTTTTTTTTTTAATTTTTCTTACATTTTTCAAGTTTTCTTTAAACTTTTTACAATGTTTGAAACTTTATATTTATTCTTTTCACATTGAACATATTTTTTTTACACTTTTTTCACGAAAAAAAAACTTTATTAAAAATTGTTTGAGTTGTAAAAAAGTTACGTATATTTTTTACAACATTTAAAACTTTATACTTGGGGATGGTTTTTTTTACTTTTTATATTTTAAAATTTTCATCATTTTTTCTTAGGTGTATATTTTTTGATAAATAAAAACAATATTATTTTGATAAATTTGTTTTTACAATTAGTTTTTTATACATGCAAATGTATTTGTTAAATAATATATTAAACAACTAAAAATTAAAACATAGTTTTGTATTTTACTTTATGTTTTTTATACCAATCAAAGATATTTTCACCACAAGATAATATATAAAGAACTAAAATATAAATAATAAGATTAAATTATATATTATACTTTATATATATATATATATATATATATATATATATTAGTAGTAAACATTTAAAAAAAACTAATAAACTTATGACGTGTGTTAGTAGTTTTTATAAATTAAAAAAAATGATGTATTAAGGTTTTTGTGGCAGCCAAAATATGGTGTGTAGGTCATTTTTTTTTTTAAAATAAAAGAGATTTGGATATAATCTAAAAAAATTAATAAAGAGAAGATTTTTTGGAAATTTAAACTCCATTGGGTTGGATAGAGCCTGACTCCTCCTCTCCCCATTCAGCGACCAATTTTATCTTTATTCACTCACCTTTTTCTTTACTTTTGATTTTATTTCCTATTTAAAAAAAAAAAATTAAACTTGACAGCTTTTTGAAACGGAAATTGGTAAACAAATAGAAAGTCATAGGTGAATATAGAGTGGTGTGTAGTAGGGATGGAATAGGATGATGTGTAAAAAGAAATTCCCAAATAATATTAAGGACCGCATTTAATTGGATTTTTCGATTCTCTTCTAATAGATATTTGAGTGACAATGTTTAATCAAATAATATTTTGTCAAAAACCGTCACACCTCTTTACATGACCATATACATTTTTATTGCTAGTATTTTCTTTAATCAGTAACTCACATCCAAGTGGGTGAGTTTTGCCTGATTTTTAGTTTCAATATATATATTTTTTTAAATTTCCATATTGTTACCCACACACTCAGTTAGTCAAACAAATATTACTACCTAGATAAACAGTTAAGTGCTGTTTGTTTTTTCTGCGGACCACATCTGTAAACCTCTGTAGTAGAAGAGGTGGACTAAACGTCTGCAGTATGAAAAAAGAAGACTGTTTGTTTTTTTTAAATCTGCGGGCTACTAAAATAAACTGAAATCTAAATAAATTGATTTTTTTTAAACTTCAAAGTGATTTTTTAATATTTTTATGACTTTGTTATAAATAATAAACGAATCTAGATCAACTTTTATATATTATTGTATAAAAAATAAAAATAAAAATGGTATGAATTAACGTATATATTATAAAACCAACAACTTTGGTTGCAAAGTTATAACTAAACATTATAATTAGTGATCAAAGAATTTGATACATAAATGGATGGAAATAAACTTCGATTTTTTCAATTAAATCCATTAAAAACGTACCATAAATATTTTCTCGAGAAATTGACGATACTGTATTAAATAATGTTTTACAAAATTTAGGAAAAAAAATATAAGAATATATTATGATTTTTTTTTCATATTTATATAACAACTTCAACAACTATTATTGTAATAAATCTTTATTTATAAATTTATCAAAAATATCATGTATTTATCGTCGAACGTTTTTTTTTTTTTTAAGTTTTGTACTTTTTATTCAAATTGTTTATCATTAATAAAGTTGGAAAAATATAAATTAAAAAAAAAAACTTAAAAAAATAAAGATATATATGTTTTTTAGGCTAGAAGATGTCTGAAGATGTTAGAAGACTCTGGTCCACATCTGCATCAAGATGAGGGCGCGCAGACATTTTTAGGTCTGCAGTCTTCAAAAAAACAAACAGTCTGCGAAGGCTAATGTCTGCGCGTGGTCTGCGCAGCGCAGATAGAAGAGGCCACGCAGATCTAAAGACAAAAAACAACACTACCTTAAAGACACACAAACAATTAAACACAAACACACAAATATTCCAAACATAAATATATCATACACATACAAGCAACTAAAAACGCACACTCAGATCTAACACGTCACCTTCATATTTATATACAGACACAAAGATCTGGTATAAAGTAAAAACTTTAATCCAAAAAAAAGAACAAAAATATAGTCTATCACAGACCAGATACATATATGATCAGAAAACAAAATCTAGAAACTCTTTTTTCGCATGCAAGATTAGGAAACTCATCTCTCTCCCAAGCTCCTCTTTGTGAAGCTAGATTGTTTAGAGAGGAAAAGCTGGATGTGTAGAAGTGGTGGTGGTGGTTGCTTGACATCAGAATAGAACTGTGATGCTGCTGCAAACGATGGGGCTAGGAAGATACGATGGTTTTGCTAGTGTTTGGTAATTGAGAATGGGTGGTGGATGAAATTAGGTTGGGTATTGTTATTCCTACCCTAGTTTCAGTAATCCTACCCCATTAATTATTATTTTTTAGGTGGTTGATTTTTATTCATTGAAATAAATGTCACGTAAAAAGTTATAAGTTTGCTTTTGTCAGAAAAAAGTAGCGGCTTCTTTTTAGAGTTAGGCTTAACACACTTATACTTTTACATTAATAACCTCTTTGTTTTTAAAAAATGACATTGTTTACCCTTATATTTATATTTATACAATTTCTGCATATATATTTATTTATTTTAACAAAAGAACGTGGACTTTTTTATGATAAAATTATGTAATAGTTTTTTTTCTTAGATTACATAAACTTTAAAAATCGTACATAATTTATTTTTATTGTTTTTTCATAGTTTACATAAACTTTAAAAATTGTACATAATTTATTTTTGGTCAAAAATTGTACACTTTAAAAATTTGAGCTTTTTTATTATTTTTTGTGTCAAAATATTATTTTATATTTGAACTTTTTTTTATTAATGTATTTGAGCTTTTTTATTATTTTTTACGTCAAAATATTATTTTATATTTGAACTTTTTTTTATTAATGTATTTGAGCTATTTTTTTATTTTTTGCGTCAGTATATTATTTTATTATTGATGTGTCGTGTTTTAAATTTTTTTAAAAAGAATTAAATAAAAATATTTACATATCTTTTATAAAAATAGTATTATAAATTATCTATTTAATAAATGAAATAAATAATATCTTAGTAAATAGAATTTATGAATAGTTAATTATAAATATGTTAGTAAAAGTATGTCATCAAAACCTAATTATTAAAAATAATATTAATTAATTGGTAAAAAATATGTCATGATAACCTAATTATTAAAAAATAATTATTAAGGGGTAGTGATAAGTATAAAGAGGATAGAAATAAATGATGCCAATTAGGTTTTAGAGAAAAGGAGGGAACATGTTTTCAATTTACAAAGGGAGATTTGTCTAACGTTAGGGTTTTATAGAGATTTGAATTTAGAATCCGTGTGCAATGAGCTGAATGTTTTTTGATTGGTTGTTTTCCATTGGCATGGATCACCATTAAAACAATCTTAACAACTCAAGAAATAACTAATGGCTCATATTGATGCTCCTTGTTTTTAAGATAAAAGTCTTAAAAATGGTAGGTCCAATAATTATGTATATATTATAAGGTATTTAGATTATATATATATATATATATATATATATATATATATATATATATATATATATATATATATATAGAGAGAGAGAGAGAGAGAGAGAGAGAGAGAGTCATGTTGCAAATGGAGGCGATGAAAGTTTATGATAAATTAAATCACATTGACTAGATAGCATTTTGAGTGTTTTGAAATGATAAGTAATCTCACTATTATCAAAATGTGTAATAATTCCAAGAGAATGAAGATACATGAGCGACGATCAAACGAAGTAGTAAAATAATATAAAGATTAATTAAGGTTAAAGGTTTAAGTCGTCATTAAGGGAATTTGTATAGAAATATTGGTATTACACTTTGTGAAGAATTGTCCAATTGTTTAAGTCAGGACAAATTCAAGATTACTAGGCGTCAGAATATTTATGAAAAAACGTTTGAGAGTTTAGGAAGTCATTGAAAATTGCAAAGTCGAATGCTATTTTAAGAAATGTGTAAAAATATCGATCTTTGAAAATAGTGCATTCTTAATTCAGTGATTCTACAAAAAACAATCATTTGAAGGATAGAAAATCGTAATATTTAAAACTTTTTATGTTTTTAAGAAGAAGAAACATAAGAAAATATATCATTCACATTTACTTTCCGGTCTTAGAAAAATGATAAGCAAAAGGCTATTCATCTTGTGTATTAATTGTAAGGAAAATAGAATGAAATTTACATTTTAAATTAAGTTTTCAGAATTTAGAACGAAAGAGCAAATGTAAATAAGGATTACTTGTTTACAGTAGATTTCAAAATAAAAATAAAATGTATATGATAAAAGACATAATTGAATATATCAAAGCTGACCTACTTAAAATTATGCCTCATGACTATACACATATTAATCGCTCAGGTTGATAAGGGTAGACTTCTAATCTGTATGTGTACGAACATGGTACCAAGAGAAGCAAAATAAACAAAAACAAATTTAGACCATGCATTGTGTTATTATTATGAGTTTGCGAGATATCAAATCAGAAGGAGAGTAAGAAATCAAGATCGGGGGAAAGAAAAGGAAGGTAGCAGCAATGATTGCTATTGATAAAATTTTAAGAGCAATACATATATGTAGATTTAAAATCAGGTCGAGATATATTTCAAACTTCACTCTTTGATGTATGTTGATGGTTAAATAGAAATGAAGAGGTTTTAAAGTGTTTGCTAAGGTTTGCTAAAAATTCATGAGTTATCTATTAAGTTAAATTCCATTTGTGAAAAAGAAGAAACACTACCATTAGTAATTGAAAATATGTCCGCTTTGACTTTTTAGACTGGAGTCCAAGTATGGTTAAAACGGATAAGGTAAAGACTCAACATATTTAGATGAATAATTGTGCATTGTCGATAGTGCGTCACTGGAAGTTTAAAAGTGAACACTAAGTTTTGCAATGTTATAAGTTTTAAAAACACAGATTATAAAACTAATTTGAAATAAAATAAACAAATGAGGTGTGTTGGAAATTTTGGAATTAGAGATATCTTAGAAACATGTGTGAAGTAGAAAGTTGCAGAAAGATCATATTGGATTTCAAGAAAACATATTTAAGTAAAGTACAATGCCTAGATGAGAAAGTGGTCAAAAGAGCCAAAACAAAAGTGGTTTGAAAGATCCGGTGAAACTTTTACACGTAATACGAACTTCAGTGTCATATGTTTAAGTTTTATAGCATAGAGTTTAAACACTTTTATATAAGAAAACGTTTGTAAGTTTTCCGAAAACGTGCCAAAATGGTAAGCAAGGTTTAAAATGGTTTATATGCCCTTAAAAAGCACATCTATCCATTGAAATGGATTTGCAATGAAATTGAAATAGCAAGGCTAAAACCAATATTGGTTAAATTTAGTTTTAAAGAAAAGTGTTAAGTTAAAGCAAGTTGTCAAAAGTAAAGTTGGTTGTTTTTAGCGAGAAATATGGCTTACATTGTTAGGAAAGGTCTAGTAAGTTTTATGAAGTGGTTATAAAGTATTTTATCGATAATAAATAAAACCGATGAAGCGAAATAACTTTTCGATGGAAGATTAAGAAGTAAGGAATAAGTAGATTAATGTAGCTGATCGTACCTAAATACTAAGGCGAGTACAAGGAGAGTAAAAGGCGAGTACCGATGTCTTTTCCCCAAGATAAAGGACAAGAAAAATTGTTTGTAAAACGTGTTATGGTGTCAATGCAGTTTTGCGGCCTTTTATAGAGGTCAAAGGTTAAGTTATAGGTTTGGCGTCTGGCTCACGACATAAGAGGATGTAATCCTTCATAACGGTAGAAATTGTCACACCCCCAAACCAAGGATGGCGGAAACGTCCGGGGGTGGAGGACTTCATGTATAGTATCATAACAACAATTGTAATAGTAATTCAAGCAAACACAACCAACATATATATAAAAAAAATTTACATCATTGTATGAATTACATGTTTACGAATCAATCACAATATGTTGATAAAATATGAAATAGTAGACGCCTTAGCGTCCCATCCTCAAAAGCACTTGATTACCTGTTTAATGATTTCCTGAGAATACAAGTTTTTGAAAAAGTGTCAACACAAAGGTTGGTGAGTTCATAAGCTTTTCGTTTGTAAAAGTAGTATTTGTGTTAGAAAAATCCAATATTTTCCTTAATGTGTAAATGTAGTCTTAAAACCCAAAGACCGAAATGTACAAGTAATTTGTCATATTTATAGTAAAACAATGCAAGTTTAAATCGACATAAACTCGTTAAATTTTAATGAAGTCCCCGTAAATTCCAATGTTTGTTAATACTTTATGTGAGTTTATTATAACCATACTATGACCACGGTTGCCTAAAACGACGTTCTTCAGGCGTCGGAAATGTTATGACATTTGTCACCCCAGACCTATCGGTCTAACTGTTGCATGCAGTTTAGGTGTGGGTTTGTCAAACCCAATATAGATCTATACACAAGTATCACGCTCTCCCTCAAGGAGACTCTGGTTACAATACAGGACTTAATGGTAATTTGAAGTAAATGTCTCACAAAGTCATTAACGGAATTACGTGTTATGAAAACTTGGTACCGTATGGCCGTACCTTGCTTAATGAAAATATCCTTTGTATAAATGTACCCTTTTTAAATGTATGTGTTATGTAATGTATCATAAACTATACCTATTATGGTTTATCAACCAAGGGTAGTACGTGGTAATGTATGCAAACTATATTCAAAATAGTTTATTTAATGTTTGAATGTATCGATTGTACTTTGATTATAATCACTTGTTATTCTTTATATTTTATATGACCAAATCCATTTGTAAACTGATGTGTGTCTAAATATTAAGATAAAATGTCATATATTGCAGTAACATATAGTCACATAAAGATATACACCTTGCTCAACATGTTACAAGGTGAAATGAAATTAACAGCAACTTTTCGTTAAAAACAGTTTCTGTTACCGTTCTTAGAAAATTTATAGAAAAATCATCACAGCTCTAAATCCAAATCCGCAAATTTTGAGAGTTTGGAATATGAGTCTAGTTTGTTCGTGAATTTTATCATGATTTTTAGTGATCTCTAACAGAGGTGAAAATGTTCATAATCACAGACTGGTCCGGGTTTGCCTCTGAAATGACAGGCAGTTTTGTAAAAATCACCATTAATTGTAGAAAAATCATTTGGAGATGTGCAAGTAGTCATTTTAAAGCTAAGAGTTTGAACTACTTGCACCTGAAACAGTTTTGAAAACTAAAATTTTTAAGTTGACCAAAACAGTCCGTGATTAACGTCCATCTTTTCTGATGCAATCTGTTAGAAAAAGTTTAATTGTGTTCTTGATGATTTTACTTGTATTCCCCCCTTAAAACTTAAGAAAAACATGTAAATGTGTGGGTATGAACTCACCTTATGTGGTTTCAGTAGATGAAAGTGAGAGAGAGGAAGTGTTCAACTCAAGAACACTAAGAAGATGTCTTGATGATTCGAAAATCTAACACCGAATAAGATGGAACTTGTGTAAGATATCAATAATTTGAGTAGAATGGAGTTTAACAATTATGTGAATGATGAAGATACTTACTAATTGAAGAAAGAAATCCCTGGAGAAAGCCTTGAAGTTCTTGAAGTTAAGAGAAAAGATGAGAGAATTTTGGAGAGTGTTCTTGGTTGCTAAGTGTAGAATGAAAGAGTTTTTATGGAGAATGAGGAGAGAGGATCAATCCTCCAGCTCTTAGAACGTGGGAAGAGCTGGAGATTGGGTGTAAAGGTCCACTAAGGTGACAAGGAGTAGTGGGAAAGAGTGGATGATCATAGAGTGAGGTGGTGGTGGCTTGCTTTTGTCATAAAATAAGGAAAAGCAAATATTCCCTCAATAATTAGTCCAACCACCAATTCTTTTAATACATTTTTATAAAAACCCTGGAGATTTATATATTTTGGGGCCTTAGTTTATAAAATAAAGTTTTGGGTGAAAATCCCACGTTAAAATAATGAAAAACGGAGTTAAAACGAAGTCGTAGTCGAAAAACCGGAAAAATTATGACACGCAAACATGCATGTCGTCTTCTTTTATGACAGGGGCTTCCTTGATACTCATTGCGTGTCATCAACACGCGAGTCGTAAGGTTACGACAGACAAATGTGTGTCGTCTTCCTTTATGACAGGGACTTCGGTCCTGAAGCTTCAGTTTTGGGTCCTTAAGCCTATTTTACCCGTTTTTACCCCGTTTCAAGTGGTTTTTGACCCAGTTAAGGGTCGGGATGGCCCGAATGATTACAAAAAATTAAAGGAACTTTTGAGAGAGATTTGGGAGAGATTCGGGAGAGATTTGGGAGAGATTTTAATAGAGAGAGGTTGAGTGAAAGAGATTGTGAGAGGTTTCGTTTGTGATCTTTTTGAGTGTCCGGCTTCGCAACGAAAGGTCCATAAACCCCGTTAAGCCATGATTTAGTGTCTTACACAATCCCGATGATTGTGCAATAGTGTTTTATCGCTTTGGTTTGTTGTTTAGCACTGTTAAGGTAAGGAAAATCAAACACATGAATTTTTCAAATGATGTTTTCTCATTGAAATAGCGAATTGTATAATGTAAACCCTAACATACAAGGGTTAATGGAGTTGACCGGTTTGACTTGTTGACTTTGTTTGACTTTGACTTGAGCGAAATTTGACGGTTGTCACAGAAATGTTAGTAATGTCGCTAAGGCTCAAACAAATGTATGAAAATAATAAGGTTCGAAGGAGGATTCGAAATTTGTAGGAAGGATTCGTACAACAAAGTAGTGCGATGTTTGATCGGGCATAAACATTTAAGGTTGGATGATGGGTGTGAAACATGTTACTAATTTGAAAAGTGTAAGATGATGCTTGTGATAATCACCAGTGCATCTGGGGGCCTCGAACAAAGCCTTGTAAGTTTTTGTCATAAGGGGAATGGTTTGTGCTTGAATTAGGATATTCGAAGTAAAGATGGTAGGGTAAGAAATACCTAATGAAAAGGTATTGGGTCAAAGAGATATCCTATTTTAAGTTTTAAGCTCAAGGTGGAAACAACCTAGAGCTAAATCGTAGCGTAGAAAGAAGGTCTCACATATTAGTAATAATGGGTTAAACCTCCGTGTCTCCTCGTGAGTTGAATCCAGAATACCCGCCAATGGTATCCAAGTGATTACTTAGTGGTGACTCATCTGCCTCCTTACACGATGCTCCAATTCTCATCCGTGTCGATATCGGAACGCTTTTCCTATTTGTAACTCTAGTACGAAGAGGATGAAGAGGTATTAAGGTATAATTGGTATTGGTTTCGACATAGGATTATTACTAGTCTCTGTCTAGCTACTAACCTTACGTCTAAAGTCAATAGCTACCAAGGAATACTCATTCTCGATATTAAGTAGATTGCTCCTAGAGTGGCTAGTGATATAACCTAACTGGTTAGCCTAGCACTTGATAAGTATAAGAATATTTCTAAATAAAGACATTGTGATAAAAGTAATTTTAGTTTCTAAGTGTACCTAGATGAATGCCTATAATATGCAATGCCCATACGCACACCGAAAAATTTTGTTTTTCAAAAGTTTAAGTTGAAAATCGTTTTGAATATATTTATACTATAACCATTTCCAGCCTCACAATAATTTTCCTAAATTAAGCATAGTTGGCCAGAATATACTTAATTAAAGTCCAATAATGCGTACTCGAATTAGTTATATCAGTAGTACGTTCAGTATTTTAAAAACGTTCTGAAATTTTTTGGCTATAGTTGTGGTTTTCCAAAGGAAAACCGGTATTCTCTATAGCCTTCGGCTCTGATACCATTTTTGTCACACCCCGCTAAAGCGGAAACACAGGACGCGACAGTACAATGGGTCTCATAGCAAAAGTTAAAAGACAACACCAACCATAGTATTAAAAGCTTTATAATTTACATTAAGTTTGAACAACTTTTAAAACTAATTACAACGTATAAAAAGAATCACACATGCGAATGCTCCTACAAGTGATGTGTCCTTAGGTGTCTCTTACTAGATGATTCCTGAAAAAACATGTAAAACGAGCGTCAACTAAATAGTTAGTGAGTACTTACAGGTTTATAACATTATATAGTTTGAAATCCTGATAATTTGAATATTGATAACAGTTTCCATAAACAAATGTTCAATGCTAAAATAAGTAAATAAGTTTTCATGAATTGAAGTTCGTTGCCCAAAGAGATGACGAGAGAGTTCGAAGCCCAAAGAGTTTCCATAAACAAATGTTAACATTTGCAAGTGACAAATCCCATTTTGTGTTATTGTTTGAAATGCACTTTAGCACTTTTGGAAGGGATTTACAAACTAAAAATCAAAAACTAAATCAAATCAGTTCTAAAAATTTCCAAACTTTACATTTCAGTTCTAACTATAATTTAGAACCCTCTTGTAATTTTTCATGATTTTTAAATATGTTTAACTATTTTTCCACCATTTATTTCCTTGAAAAAAAATCATAAAATCATGAAAAATAATAAACAGTTAATAAAAATTTCCAATCTTTTGTATAACTGTTATACAATGTATATAAACTGGGAAAATACTCAAATTGATTTTCAAACAGTGTAAGCCGATTTTATGATTTTTGTGTATTTATCAAGGTTGTAAAAATCGTTCGACGGTAGCTCGACGGTCGACTGACGATAAACGATTAATCAGACTCGTTGGAGATTAATCGGCGATTAATCGGGGACCCTAAATTATTAATAAATTTATTTAAAAAAATTAATATTTCCTAAAAAATTAAGTATTTGGAAATTTTAAATTTTAAAATTTTGAAAATTTTAAAATTTTAGTATAATATTTTAGAATTTGAAAGCTTAAAAATTTAAAATTTTAAAATTTTGGTGTAATATTTGAAAATTATTTTTTTTTGAATTTTTTAAATATTTCCCGCCTATGACCGCCGAGGACCGCCAAGGCCGCCAAGGACCGCCAAGCCCGAGTTTGACCGATTTTGGCCAATTTTCGCCAAGCATCCTAATCGTAATCGGTTCGAGGCCGCCAAACGATTAATCGCCGATTAATCGGCCGCCAAGGCCGATTTCTACAACACTGGTATTTATTATAGCAAAAATCAAAATAAATAGGATCAGTTTATAAAATTCTCCAAAAATTTTGTGCCATTGTTATTTTGTTGTTTGGATTCTTTGAAAAATCGGATTTGAGCAGAAAAAAAGTTTTAGATATATATTTTTGAATAAATCCTTTATAAGCATTCTTAACAATGTACTTTGATCATCAAGCCTTTAAGATTGATGTTCATCACATGCATTATGATTTGAAGACCATGAATGAACTTATTTTGTTCAAAATGATGTTTCTAAATGAAAATTTTAAATGCATGTTGTTTTGGATCTTTAAAACTTGTAAAACTCAAGTTGATGGACTTGATTAGGTTTTGATCATTGGATTTCACCTTCTAACAACATGCATGTTGTTTTTGGGTGAAACCCTACCACCATTTTCATCAAATTCGACATGCATGAACATGCATGTGAATAATCTCAAAGAAAAGTGTTTATGGAGAAGAAAAATGCAAGAAAACTTGATATTTTTGAAAGAAAAGTGAACAAAACGTAAGGAAATTGATTTTACCTTAAAGATCAACTTCAAATGATGAATATTCTTGAGTAAAATGAGGGATATTTTTTTTGGAAATTTTGTGGTTTTTGGAGCTAATTCATAGAGGTAAAGAGTGGGGGTTTTAGAGAGAAGAAAAGAGAGAAAAAAAGAGATTCTATCTCTCTGGATAGCTTATCTCTCTCATCATCTCTTTGGGGTTATACTCCACCAAAACACAGAGATGCTTACGAACTCATAAAGAATTTAGTGGATAAATCTCTCCCACAGATTTAGCTTCTATGTTTGTTAGCTTTAGAGAGAAGAGAGAGAGAGAGAGAGAGAGAAGTTTCTAGAGAGAGAAAGAGAAAGGTGGAGTGAATGGGAAGTGAAAATGATTGACTTTGGAAGGAGAACTGAGGGGAGAGAGATGGATTCTGAATTTTGAAGAGGAGAGAGGATATTTGATTTTTTTATTAATTCCTTAATTTTTATAAAATTTCTTTCAATTTATATAAAATGTGTATTTTATATAAAATTTGTTCATAACTCTTGGATTTTTAGCTTATAAATATAAGGTTAACGTTAATGAATTAAATTAATTTCCTAGATTATATTTCCACATTTTAGATATACTAATTTAATATTATAGAGTTTATAAAAACTTTTATGGGATTTTAATATAAAACTTCATAAATTTAAGTTTTTATGACTTTTAGGGTTTTAAGGAATTTTGTAAATGTTTGGATATCAAAATAAATTGAATCTTTGAGACTTCATATTGTTTTTGGGTTTCCTAACTCTTATGCAAGTTAGAAATAATGTTTGTAATTAATTTTTTTTTTCGGTTTCTTGGCATTCTATGTAGTTGTTCCAAGATTCAAGTGAATTTGATGAATGAAATATACTAGTCCTTGTTTCAACTTTGACTTAAGTTTCTATGAGACTTTGAACTAATTTCTACTTCTACGTCGAGTGCATGATGTGTCTACATGATTCATGCAAAGATGTTAAATTCAAGGAATGACCCGAATATGGATAGTCATTACAGTTAAGTAGTTTTAGAATTCACATACCAATGTGAAATATAAATACACTATTCTTTGATTTTACTTGTTTCCAAGTTTCAAGTAGGTTATAACATAACTCGTAGTTACAAAGTCTAGTATGTGTCGTGCCTATATGTGCAACTAAGTTTATTCAAATGTAGAACTGTCTCAAATTTTGACGGTTGTCACACCAGGGTGGTGCCAGACGTTGTTACTGGTATGTTTCTATTTATCATTCTATCAATTATTTTCTGGTATGCTTATGTTTATGTTTCTAATAGGTACATTCTTAGTGAATTATTTGCTTGATCTTTTATTATTCGACTCAGGCCCGAGTCGTCCTTTGTGTCTCGGTCTTTTAGTAGGGATTTTGATATGATCCTTAGTGAGTTGGAGTGTCCGTTGCAGGCTTCTATCGCCAAAAAACATGGGATTTCTGCATCCATAGTGTATTAGGGTTGTGTCTTGGAGATTTTTGGGGTGCCTTATCCGATTGATTTGATTCTTATTCCCATGGGGGATGTATGCGTGATAGTGGGGATGGATTGGCTTAGCAGGTTTGGTGTCATGATAGACTGCGAGGGTTAGCGAGTGATAGTTCGAACCCCAAGTGGGGGAGAACTGGTCATATATGGAGAGGGTACCAGGATTGGGTCAGAGTTTTGTTCAGCGGCCAGGGCTCGGCAGTACATCCAACATGGTTGTATGGGTTATCTTGCCTATCTGGTTGATACTCAGGTTGGGGAGTGGGTCTCGATTTCAGATGTGCCAGTTATCAGGGAGTTTGCTGATGTGTTTCCGGAGGAGTTACCCGGTGTGCCTCCCGAGAGGCAGGTTGAGTTCAGGATTGACCTAGTGCCAGGTGCGGCTCCGATTGCTAAGGCGCCATACCGTTTGGCACTGCCCGAGATACAGGAGTTATCCTCTCAGCTTTAAGAGCTACTAGGCAATGAGTTCATCAGACCGATCAGTTTGTCGTGGGGTGCACCGATATTGTTCGTCAAGAAGAAGGATGGTTCACATCGTATGTGCATTGACTACCGAGAGTTGAACAAGTTGACGGTGAAGAACCGTTATCCCCTTTTTCCGGTTGACGACCTCTTTGATCAGTTGCAGGGTGCATCTTGGTTCTCCAAGATCGCTCTGAGGTCGGGGTTGTTGGATTTAGTGTCTAAGCCCATAACTATAACTGGGATGTACTTGACCCGATTGTAGCATGTTCCATTTGGGTTGCCTTCACCAGTGCAATTTGATAGGATGGACTTTTGAGAATAAGGCTATTTGTGATTTATTAATATATTATAAGTATAATATATGTTAGGTCACATTTAGATGGTTTGGGCTAGGCATTTATCTTGTATAAGTCTTGGTTTGGGTTTTGGTCATGTGTTTGGTGTTTACGGCCAGTTAGTTCACGGTTGTAAGGTTTTCACGGCCGTGAACATGTTCACGACCGTGAACCTGTTTGCGGTTGGTCGTGTCCTATAAATAGTGTCAGAATGTGTCAGTGCTGGGAGTTAGCGAGTCAGACGTATGTGTGTATTCTTCAAGGTGTACTCGACGTTTACGGTTATATAAATGTGTGCATTGCTTGATTAATTTCTTCTTCTACTCCATTCTTGTTCTTAATTGATTGAACTAAGCTTGATTCATTGTTTGATCACTGGTTGGTTCCGGATTTGGGACTTACAATTGGTATCAGAGCCAATCTGGTGTCAAACTTGCTCAAGTTTGTGTTTACGTCTGGATTCTTCTCTTCATTTTTGTGGTTGATTCGTGTTTGGTTGCTGGATATCTGCATTTGTTCAAGTATTCAAGGCTAAGGGAATCGAAATCTGCTCAAAAACACTTGTTTTCATCAAAATCTGGGAGTTTACGGTTTGCTGTGTTGAAGGGATTACGATCGTGAATACTTGATACAGCCGTAAACCATTCATCTTCAAGGACCGTGAACTGTTTCTGGACCGTGATCAATTGCTTGACCGTGAACTATTCATCCAAAATTGACCGTGAACAATTCTTGAACCGTGAAGCATTGTTTGGCCGTAAACGTTTGAACCGTGATTGTGTGTACGGCCGTGAACAGATTTCGACCGTGAACACTATTTTTGTTCTATCAATTTGTTTTTCAAGTTCTTTTTCATTTAATCAAGAAAATAAAAAAAAACAAAACAAAAATGGATTCACAAAGCTCAACAATTCATCAAGAATTGGATTCCGTTATGGGTACAACTACGCGCATTCCATGACTGTTATCTGCTGAGGGTTTCCCCGAATGGAAATACCGCATGGAAAAGTACATAAAAATGAAGGATTTCAAGATTTGGAGAAGAATATTGAAAGGACCAGTTCGAATCACCACAACACTTGAGAATGGAACAATCATTGACAAGGAGTTTGAAGATTACACCGATGAAGAATTTGAGAAAATTGAACAGCAAGAGAAAGCACTTGCCACACTCACCATGGCCTTATCTCCAGAGATTGCTCAGGGTTTCAGAGAATACACTTCTACAAAAGCTTTTTGGGAAACACTAATTGAGGTATACGAAGGAAACGAGGATATGAAGCAGAGTCGTCAGGACATGCTTAGGCAGAGGTTTAATATGTTCAATTATATTGTGGGAGAATCCTTAGAAGCTCAACTGCAGAGGTTCATCTGTAACACCCGGATTTCCAGGTATATTATTTTAATTATTTATTTTTGAGAATCTTTGATCTACTCGACGATTTGGTGCGATAACTCGTCGAGTAGGAGCGGGGTGACCACGTAAGTTTAATGAAGTACTCGACGAGTCCAAGAGTAGACTCGCCGAGTAGGCGCTGTGGGTGGAAACCCTAAATCCCCGGGCCT